>NW_018742244.1:967500-1664190 GCF_001683475.1 Chenopodium quinoa
AATTGAATTGCTCAAATTATTTGCTCTCTGCTCTTCGTGATTCATGGATTCAATTTATTAAAAGTATCAATTTCATATGCAGTGATAATTAATGGGGATTTCATATCAGATACACACAGACAAGGAAATAAATGCTAGTCCCACAGCGATAAAATAGTTTATTTTATATATTTAAGTACTGTAAAATTGAAATTTAAGTCATTTGGTCCAATTGAATTGCTCAAATTATTTGCTCTCTGCTCTTCGTGATTCATGGATTCAATTTATTAAAAGTATCAATTTCATATGCAGTGATAATTAATGGGGATTTCATATCAGATACACACAGACAAGGAAATAAATGCTAGTCCCACAGCGATAAAATAGTTTAATACCTAGTTGCAAGATAAGCCACATCTTCTTTCCACTGGTTTCTCAGGCAAATTATACAAAACTAAATCTTGACAGTATAATTTGGTATCATATCACAATTACATTTATTAGAGTGCCCTTTGAATTTATAAATACAATCACTTGGAAGTTTGTGCCACATGCTACATGAATTATGGATTTATTACTACACATAACCCATTATTGTATTTGTATCTCATTTCATAAGATGAACCATTCTCTTTTAATAACATCTTCTATGACTAATGAATTCTCGTGGTAAATTCGATTAGGCAGTAATAATTTTAGAGCTCATAATTAATAGTTTTGTGCGGAAGAAATTTCTGGTTAGGAAGGAAGATTAACGCCAAAAGATTTTAATAAATGACTAAATTGATACTCCGTATATGATACCTATATTCTTACATTGATCTGAACACTAACTAGTGTATAACTGTCCAAAATAGAAATTAATATGATTCGGAGTATGAGACTACGAGAGTGATGAGATCAAATTAGGCCCTTCTTAATCGAGGTTCAAAGTATTTTACAGTCGAGTTAGAGAGCTATCACAAATTTCTATTACCATATGGTGGGCAGTGGATCTGCCGGAGTCATCATCAGGCTTTATCCAAACAGATTTTACATCCTTAAAGATTTCTTCTTATCAGACTATCATTGAAACATAATAAAACTTGGCACTTCTCTTTTGATAAGGAAAAAAAAAAAACCATAGTAGATTTGTTATTAATATCTAAAGGATGTTAATCTTATAGGAATCTAAATAACATCATTTATGGGAGCTGGTGGTGTTGGGGTCTAGTTTACCGAGGAGCGAAATATCCTGCTCAAAATGCATTATTATACAAACGAGTCCCACATCGAATAAATATCAACAAACAAGATGAAACACAGTATAAATACTTGCACCACTACCTTGGGAAACTTACGCAGCCACGCAGTGAGCACAGAGCGAACTATTCTTTCGCCTTTTACTAAAGAATACCGTGTGCTCGCTGCATTGAGTGGCATACGTTTATTTTTGGAGGGAGTTCCAATAGGAACTTCCCATTAAATCTTAGTTAAATTCAACCAGTTTAGTTTGGGTTTAGATTAAATCACTGTTTAATAAGATTTTAATTGCAGTCCTTATTGTTTAATATCTTTATTTTTGTAATAATAAAATGCACATTATTACTTAATAAGACTTGATTATGGTATATTTAAGGTCAAATTTGATATTCGGAGTACATTTAAGGTCAAATTTGATATTCAGATTAGACCAGATCAAATAAGCACCAAACAAGCCCTTAATCTCTATCTTGTTTGCCTATTCATCTTTTTATGGTCTCCAAAAAGTGTTTCAAAACATATGATTTTTTATGGTCTCCAAAAGGTGTTTCAAAACATATGACTTTAAATCATATACGTTTAAATTATAAAAATGTGATATTGATAAAACAAGAAGTCGAACATAATTAATGGAAATTTATAGTCATAGTTTAACCCAATTATTTTAGATGGGGAAATAAAATGAGGAGTACTTGACATGGTCATGGGATATTATCAATTTTATAAACTTGGTGATATTTAGAACGGACAAAATATATTGGATTTTTGATTAATATGACTACATTGTTTACTTTAATACAATAACTTTACTCCTAATAATGTGTAAAATATTGTTGGACTAGTTTCAATTTATATTTTAAAAATACTAGTACAATTATTCATTTATTTAACAATGTTATAATTGACATTTGACATATACTTTGTATATAGTACAAAAATTAATGGTCATTTGTATTTGACATAGTGAAAAGGTCAAATTTATTTGTGAAATTGAGGTAATAATATTGGATGATAACATTTTATCAAAAAATATAATAATTTGGTTTTGGTGTAATGGAGTGAATACTATAATGCATGAAAGATAAAATAGTGGACTATATATGCTAAAAATAGATTAATTAAATACAAACATTTCAAAACGGATCAAATGAAAAATGTGATTTTTGTATATGAATTAACCATAAGGGCAGTATAAGGGCTTGTTCACATTTTACTTAATTTCAGTTTAGTTCAGTTTAGTTCAGCTCCTAATTTCTATCTTTCAAAAAATATTCATTTCAATTCAGTTCAGCTCCAATCAGTTCAATTCGGTTTAGTTCAGCTCAAAATCGGCTCAGTTCAGCTCAATTCACTAAATATAAACAGGCCCTAAGTTACAAATTAAAGACAGTGGGGAAATTTGAATCTATAGCCTATTATACCCAAACCATTGATCTATATGGTGATTATTATGAAATAGAGGTAGTATTTAAATGTCTATATTTTACAATTTTACGTTGATAATAATAAATTAAAGATCTAAACATATATAAAGCGTTCTTTATCAAATATACACTACACTACACGTCATTCAATGAGTAATACAAAGTATGTACTACCTCCGTTAATAGTTATCTGCAACTTTGGGGTATTATTTGTGAGAGATAAAATATTCCAAAGTTGTAGATAACTATTAACCGAGGTAGTATTACATGTGAAGAAGAAAAAATAAAAAAAATAAAAAAAACTTATAGCTAAATTTGAATTTCAAACCCTTTAGAAATTAATAAAAAGACTTAACATCTTCTTTCAAAAAATAAAAATAAAAAAACTTACCATCTTTGCTCTCCACTAGAGGTGCTTATTTAATCATTTAGATTTTAGAATAGGTAGCCTTTTTTTGAAAAAAAAAAAAAACAAAATTATTAAATGTTGTTTGTTAAGTTCTAATAGATAATAATTACTAGAAGACAAACAATTTTATCAAATAAAGCATTTAAATAAATAAAGATATTTAAATTGATTATGTACATAAAAATAAATACCACCTATTGATGAATACATGAATTTTTAACTACAATAATATATTATTCAAAGTATCAACTCGATGCATTGCTTGTGCGGCTGAGCTAAACACTAGTTAACAATTAAACTAGTGAGAAGTTTGGGCGTTGCCTTAGGTTGCTTCTGTGATAGGCGTACAAGCGATAATTTTTATAAAGGCTTATAAAGTTGAAATTGTTACTATTCTCAAACCAAAATTGAATTATTCTTTAAATATTTTTTTTAATTGATAGTAGGCAAAATATTGAATTATGATTCTACTTTGTAAACATTTTTTGATTGGCAGTCAAGATTCTAACTTAATTCACCCTTCAAAATAAAATTATAATTCGGGAAACTTGGTTGATTTCTATATTAAAACTATTTCACACAAAGATTCCACAATTGTGGACGTGCCGGAGTGGTTATCGGGCATGACTAGAAATCATGTGGGCTTTGCCCGCGCAGGTTCGAATCCTGCCGTCCACGCTTTTTTAGACATTAGTTGATAAAATTTTGCTTTGAGAGCCGAGTAAAAACTGGATTTTGGTTGTATTACTTGTATTGTATTTTTATTACATTTCACAGCCAATTTTGTGGCTTATCATTGCAAATTTAGGCGTCCATCAAATCCAACTGAAGCGAATTGGAACTTGATTACCAATGGGGGCACATAAATAATTTAATAGTATTAATAATCGTATAAATAATATACAGAAGCTTTTAGTTTCATTTACAAAATTGGCTTAATTTTCAAAGACTTTTAGGGGGAGGAGGGGGAAACCAATATAGATATGCAATATGGTTATGCTAACTATTTTAATGCACAAATAACCCAAAAAAAAGAAGATTTAACATTCATGCATGTTACTGCTATTTCATCCGTCAAATTATTAGTGCAACAATTGAGTTATTCATGTATTATGCCTTCAATTTTTATTTTTATTTTTATATAATGAAGTATATCGTTTTTTTTTCTTTATATACTACGTACTATGTATAAAGATGAGCGAAGATAATGATGGTTAAAGTTATCACTATAAGATGCGCGAGCCTCCATTTGTTACAGACTAGCAACACTAAAATTACGTAGGAAGCATATATTGTAAACAATATGAAAATATTTTATACGGAGTACATGAATGTCATAATCTTCCCTTTACGCGTGTTGCTGGCCTTATAACAAGAGATTGATCTCCCTATTAGATCATCAAAATCAGGTCGTGAGAACATGCATATTTTGTCCCCAAAGAAAAGTTGGTTAAAACAAGAAAACCCATCTTTCTATGCAGACCTTTGTCAATTATCTTATGCCAAACATTGGTTAAATAGAAGCTTTTTTGAAATTGGATGAAAGAGCTTAACCTATGCGGATAATATCAACCATGTTGTGGATTTTGTCCCACATTACAGTACGTAAAATTATACATCCCATGAGATTTACATATAATCAGAAACGTTCAAACTTTATAAACTATCTTTGCGCTTGGGGCAATGACGCAGCTAGTGAGGTACTAACCGAGGCGCGTCAATTGCTGGTTGAAAACTATTTCCAAACCCCCTCTTCGACCTGGGCTTGACCTTGGTCGTCGAGAATTTCTGGAAGGGTTCCCTCTCATGAGGGTAAAGCCCTGCAGTTCAAGTAAAAATATTTATTAAGTTCGTTCAATTCACTTCTATCGTACATGAAATACTGTTTGTTAATGCATTGGATGCTGGCAATGAAGGACTTAAGGTGTATAATGTCATGAGACTTGCAGTTTCATGTAAATGCTACAAGTTTAAGAAATTACTAATGTGGTGATACATCCATGCTTAACAGAGCTCTGTCATCATGTGGGCTTTGCTTGTGGAGGCCTGTTCTAATTTTGCCATTCACAAAAATAGCTCTCTTAATCCATCGATGAGCCTTGAAATTTACTCAAATACTGTGACAACGAAACAAATAGAACATTTTTGTTTTAGGTCCATTTCAGCATCTGTTATTACATACGTAGTATAAACTTCTGATTTTAATATTAGCGATGTAGAGGATGTGTTTATATAGATTGATTTAAAATCAGATTTAGCAGATATTGATCTTAGTAGTACAGTAATCAAGATCTTCTATTCATATAAAATGGTGATTCTTTTAGTCCCACATCGCAAACAAAAGAAAGTTGAAGATTCTATTCATATAAAATGGTACTCAACATCTGTTCAATACTCACGCAGCCACGCAGTGAGCACAGAGCGAACTATTCTTTCGCCTTTTACTAAAGAATACCGTGTGCTCACTGCATTGAGTGGCATACGTTTATTTTTGGAGGGAATCCTTATAGGATCTCCCAATAAGTACCAGTGTTTAAATTGTCTTTTTACATTATACGGAGCAAATTGTTCTGAAATTATATGGGCCTTCGCTATCCTAACCATAATTTTATTAATTCTGGTTTAAAATTGCAAAAATGAACTGACTTGTATGTGAAGTGTATATTGAACACAACTAGAATTTACATGGGATTTGGCTGCGCATCTTTGAAATGACAATAGTTTTTCCAAAAAAATAATGCACTGCATTTGAAATTACAATAGATTGTTATATACGTGTATTAAGAGGTCACTTTAAAATTCAGCAGATTAAATGGTTAGATTGTTATATTAAAGTCTGTTAAAAATTCAGTAGATTTTGGAGAAAAAAATTTGGACCATTTCTCGATTTGTGCGTGTCATCCTTGCGCAGGGGCCATGCTAATCTTCTCTGTATCGTTCCAATTTTATCAGATGTCTCCGAAGAGATAATATGTATTGTTCCTTCACGATATATAAAAATGGCACTTTGTTTCAAATAAGATGATGTGGGACAATATATACACTTGTATAAAGTTGCTCCCTATTCCCTATTGCTGAGGGAAAATCAATCATACATACTACATCAAAATGCAAATTGTTTTCACCATTATAACCCTGAATGGGGCAGAGGAAACTCAGTAAAGTCAAAGGCTGCTTCAATGGAGGAAAATAAGAGAGAGAGAAGGAATGCAGTGTAAAAGTGAAAAGCACCAAAGGAGCAAAAAAAAATTTATAGGAGGAAGATTAACCCTGGAAAAATATCAATTTCCGTTAGCTTTTTATTACTAACCCAGCTTCTGCACAAATACATTGGAGAACTCAACTCACAACAAAGGTTCTAAGGCCACTAATCCCATCCTCGCACCGTGATTGCTTTGCCAGAATCCCCCTCAGCTCCCTTTCTGGCAACCGAAAACCTTTAAATATACCGCGGTCTTCTTATATCCTTCATATAATTGGTTAAGGTAATTTGATACATCCTACATCCTATAAGCGAATGGTCGAATCAAACTACCAACTTCAAATTTTTAGTTGGGGGTATGACATGAAAATATCAGTGAAGGAAATCATTTATGTTTCATACGAGTGCCAACACAAGGCTTGTAATTGCCAGATAAGTTGAAATTACAATTTGCTAAATGCACTAAAACCAACAAGACGCTAATAAGAACCATTTTGGTTCATAAGAATAAACAAACAAGACAAATGAACAAGGAAGATAAAATCTACTTCATATAATATAGCTATAAGTAAGTTCCTTACACAGACATTTACTATTATTGACTACGTCCATGTCAAATGATATGAGAAAAAAAAAAAATACAGGAAGATTATAATATAAATTGGTGGGGTGTGCCAGGCCAACGCAGTAGTGCAACGCAATGGCGACACTCAAGGATTCCAATAGCAAGGGGAATTGAGTAAAAGTTTACATTTTTCTTCTCTTCAACCTTTTTGACAGTAGAGATTCTCGAGTCTTGACACTAGTCAAAGACAATTTGGTCACAATATATGACTGAAAGTAGACTTACATTTCATAAGAGTTTTATTTTATTCAACTTTTATCAGACATTGTTTTATCTTAAAAATTAAAAATTACATTCTTTTAATTTAATATAAATAACACGTTGTGTGATACATGAAATATGCTTTGAAACCAATAACTAAATTTACATCTCTTCCCAGCCAAGTTATGACTTCAATCACTAAGTGCATGCCTTGGATGATTTTATACTCATCTGAGTACGGCGTATTGGCTAACTGATAATAACCACTCTGGGAACCAACCTCTGAACTCTCAACACTGCACTAAAGAGACATTGGAAACACTACAGAGTACAGATACATTGTGCTATGGTCTCCAATCAAGGCATATATACAATCTTGTTAGAATTATTCATATTTACTAACATTTCAGAACAAACTTATGATAAAATTAGATAGGGGCCGCGCGAACGCAGGCCCCCACTACCACAAATTATGACGTAGACTCTCCCGCTTGGGGAGATCTTAGGCTGATGCTCTTCCTAAGTGCAATGGAAGCCATCACCCTAGGCCATGAGCCTTCTTGATCGCCCATTGACCCCGTCCAGGTAAGTAAGTAATCCAGGGCCACCCAAACGCTACTTATACTACTTTCTCTCTCTTATGTATTTTAGATTTTCGATGTGGGATACACTCTGAACTCCTGCCTTGTTTTGATAATTTCTTTTTCTTCAACTTGGAATTTCAGCATTTACATATAGTACTTCGTATAAGATTTGATTATGTAACTAAGTTTTTTGTAACAAGCACGTTTTATAATTAGTTACACACTATAAAGTTGCAGCTTATAAACATTTCACATTATAACTAGTAAAAGCTATATATGACACACGAATAAAATTATGAAAGATGCGAGTGGTTAAATCCATACGTACGGAGTATATAGTACTATATAAAAAACACATCATATATCTTAACATGACCATTGTATTAATGACAATCATAGGTATTATGGAAAATTATGTAAAAACAATTTTATCAATACAATTCTATTGATTGCTTTACTTGATTTATTTGGATTCCTGATCAAACTTTGCTTGATTTGCATGTTATCAACTTATCATAACATGTAACACTTAACTATTAAAGTCATTATACAACCATTTCACATCTTTATTTTGATAACAAGCTATCAAGAACTAAATCAAGCACCGATTCTCATAGATAATTATTAACAATCATACAATAAAATATTGTATTTTTATAAATACAAAGTTATGGCATGTTCTCGTTGACTGAACTGAACTGAACTAAACTAAACTTATTAGAGTTGAAATGAACTGAATATTTTATGAGAGAATGACATTATGAGTTGAACTGAAATGAAAATAATCAGATGAGAACAGGGCGTTACAAATTACATCAAATTCCATCAATATACTAGTAGCAACACTCTTAAGGTTTGGATTCAATTTTTTAAGTAAGAGAAAGTTAGGTTGTTTAATTTGGTATTAGGGGACCCTCTTATCACATGAATTCCATTCCTCCACTCCTTCCTTTCAAAAGTTCACTACTTTTTCCTCACCCTTCTCTAACACTTGCAAACTAGCAACAAAACTTCCGGATAAAAAAATTAAATCCCCTTTTTATCCTCCCACAAAATGGCTTTATTCTCCCTAACGTCGTCGTTTCACACCCCACACCTCCCCAAACTCCGCCACTCAACTCCACCTCACCGCCTTCTGAGGGTACAAATCAGGTGCTACACTCCCACATCGTCCGCCATGCCAACCACCGCATCATCCACCGTTCAATTCGATCTGCGCACATATTGGACGGCTCTGATTGAAGAGATCAATCAGAAGCTAGATGAATCAATCCCAGTATCTTACCCTGAAAGAATATATGAGGCTATGCGATACACCGCCCTCGATAAAGTCGCCAAGAGGGCCCCACCTGTTATGTGCATCACTGCCTGTGAGCTTTTAGGTGGTCACCGCTCTGCTGCCTTCCGAACTGCTTGTGCCCTTGAAATGGTAACCCCTCATTTCTCTTTAATTTATGTTTTGGGAAATTATGGATTAATGATTGATATAATCATATCCCAAATTGGAAAATTTTGGATTAATGATTGTCTTCAAAATTGCCGGATTTAATCTCATTTGTACTGTTTGGGGATGAACTATGTTACATATTACATATACCAAGTACTAATTTGGGATGTTCGGAAATTTGTTTCTACTAGTTTTTTTAATAGTGCCCTTATATTTGGAATGTGGTTTTGGGAGTGTATGAGGATGATCAAATGTATTACTGTATAAAGGATTGCTGGTTCTTTTATTTTAGCTAAAGTATTGTTGTATCCTAAAACTGTATCTGTGTGATTTTGTGGATGGAGGGAGTAGAATCGGTTCGAGGTTTTGGGTACTACTGCATGATTTTATTGGCTAATCTAGTTGAAATCCATTTGAAATGAGGGTTTGTTATAGGTGTGATTGTGTGGGTGAATGTTTGGGACGTTGCGTAAGACTGCTCTATTTGTAGCCTTTCCTATGATTTACATTGATCCTCTCAAAATGGTGTGCAAACTAAGACTGTTGATTTGATGGAAAACATTTTCCATGGAGAACATTTCTTAGTGGAATGCATAGTTTTCAATTAATCTTCCTATATTTTCTACAAGAGAATTTATAGAAATTAGGAAAATGAAAGTGGAAAGAAGGAGAGAAATTGGGAGATAGGGAGTATGGAGGAGATTTATCTCCCTGTTCTTGCTAAAAGATAATGTGACTTCCTTCTCTTACAAAGGATAATGTTTTCCACACGGAATTTGGAAAAGTTGTTTTTCTTTTTTTTTAGCACCAAACGAAGGGCGAAGAGAATATCACTTTCCTTGAAAACATTTTCCACCTAACCAAGTACTTTCAAAGAGTATAAGAAGATAGGGGCTCATTTTGGTTTGGGCTGAATTGATTGTCATTTAGTAGGAATTTGCTAGTATGAGCAAAGAGGATTTCAGAGCACCAAGTCACTAACAAGTTACAATAACCACTACGAATGTTGCTTTCACTGATTCGTTTATATGAGTATATTTGTATCAAGTTTACTCATAGAGAGTGTTTACGTTTAACGATCTTCCAAAAATATGATTTCCTATTACTGGGATAAAAAATAGTTATCCTAAAGGTAGAACATACTTTTCCCATAATTGGAAACCATTTTTCCTTTTGTAAGGAAGGTTAGCCATGATTTTCTCTCAAACTATGTCCTCCCTCTTTCTCTCCTCACATTTTCCTTTTCTATACAACGTTTCTTGTAATTAACCAAACCATGAAAATCTAATTTGTAGTTGTGTTTTTCCCTTATATTCATTTTACATTGAAAATGTTTTCTGGCAAACTAAATGGATTCTTAATGTCAATTTATCTTGTAACCTTGTTGATAAGATGTATTGTCTACTTCTGTGAAGGAGGAACGTAGGATCAGTAGAAATGGCATAAGACTATGGGCTCAATGTATTCATATTTGAGAATATGGCAAAGAAGTCAAGAACTGTGACTTAGGGTTTGGACTTCTGATTTTTATTTATTTTTTGTTTTTTATTTTTTTATTTTTTTTATTTTTGGGGTGATATCTGAGGTTGGTTTGTGAGTGATTATTGAGAAGCAGTAACCGTTGGATATTTATGTTCATGGAAGAATGTACATATAAGCAGCGAATTGCTATTTCTTTCTTTGTTGTTTTTGTTTATTTCTTGTTCTATTTTGTGGTTGAGTGATTTTGGTACTTAACTTTCATTTTGGTAACCTAGTGTCATGGTGATACCCTGTGAAGATTATGGGGAAATGAAGGGGCCAAGGGGTGCACCCAATCCAAATTACTATATTATTAGGCATCAGACAAAGCTAGATAATAACCATCAAGCACCCACCGGGTTGTTGACTTTTGTTTAGATCTCCATTTGAAGGTTGGTGGGAAATTCTGTATTGAGCTTTCCCCCATGATCTTAATTGCCTCAGGCATCTTTATAGTATTCTTTGTATTCTAAGCGACCAGCTGAATTTTGTGCAACGGAAAACAAAAAAGCCCTCTTTAAATCGAAAGTTAATATGAGGAGGATTAGTGTAGTATGTCCTCTAAGTGGCTCTATTGATTCCCATTCTCTTTTAGAGATTTATCTTATGTATTCAATCTAATTTTGCTTAGTAAAGTTATTAAGTAGAATGCTGTTGAGACTAATTACTACAAGTATACCACCCTCTAGTGTATTTGTATCAAAATTATAAACATTCTACTTGGAATCATCATTTTATTAATCTATTTCCTTTAGATTTTGTTAGGTCTTTTTTTGTACTATGTTTTGCTAAACAGCATTTATGTGCAAACAGGTTCATGCTGCTTCACTAATCCATGATGACCTACCATGCATGGACAATGACCAAGTAAGACGAGGTCATGCAGCTAACCATGTTGTCTATGGGGAAGACATGGCGATTCTTGCAGGAGATGCACTTTTCCCTCTTGGCTTCAGCCACATTGTCTCACATACCCCGCGTGAACTAGTCCCCGAGACACGAGTTCTGCAGGTCATTGCCGAGATAGCCCGAACTGTGGGATCCACAGGTATGGTTGCAGGCCAATTTTTGGATCTTGAAGGTGGGCCAAATGGTGTGGACTTCATCCAAGCAAAAAATTTGGGGAGCTTGCTGAGTGTTCAGCTGTGTGTGGAGGCATCTTGGCTGGTGCCAATGATGATGAGATCCAACGGCTGAGAAGATATGGTAAAGCTGTTGGCGTTCTGTATCAAGTGGTGGATGATATTTTAAAAGAGGGAGCAAAGACTGAAAACAGTGAAGGGGGTACGAAACGTAGGGGGAAAAGCTATGTGAGTGTTTATGGGTTGGACAAGGATAAAGAAGTAGCTGAGGATTTGCGATCTCAAGCAAAGAAAGAGTTGGATGGTTTTGAAAATTACGGAGAAAAGGTTATTCCACTTTACAGCTTTGTGGACTATGCTGCAGACAGAGGGTTTAGTGTTGGCGGGTGAGATAAGATTAGGTATGTTTTGCTTCTGCTCAACCTTAAGTAGCCTATTAATTCCGAAAATGGCTTTACTTTTCCATCTATTTTGTAAATTAGGAGGTATGCAAATGTATAATATGTAAGTAGAGGTCGCAAATGGAAGAAATTTTACTACACAAGTGAATGTTTGTAGTGTTGCTAGATGACTCCTCTTGCAAGTAAATGGGGATGTGTAATTGGATATGGAGCATATTTATATAGCTCCTTCTCAAGCTGAGGATTTTGTAATATTAACTGTGTAAGAATTAAGAAAACTTGATCCCGCAGGAATTATCTGCGGGTAGCATATTTGGGCTGCTTTGAAGACCATATTGTTCTTTTGGAAGTTCTGCTCTAATGTTAACCTTGAGAGAGGGCTGTTCTGAATCTGAGAATGATGCCCTATCTCAGATATGGACAATATATGGTCGAATCTGAAGGTTCGTCACAAATCAGCCCTAATAATTTGCACTTATCGAATCAAGAGAACCTTATAATGCTACTATGAATGTGTCGTGAATATCACTAAGATAGTAAGATTATGGTACAAGATGAAGTGAAAGTAAATACATTAGTCGAGCTCTCACTTATTGTCTCCTAGGTTTAACTTCCATCTGAATTTGTTTGTTACTTTGTTGCTGCAAATTATATTATCAATGTGATAATCAATTTCGTAAAATTAAACATGTGATAATTGCATCTTTTACTACTAATTTGGGTGCTTAGGGATTTCTGCCGTTTGTGGCCAAATACTAGAATTTGAGTTGTGCAAAAATTATTTAGCTTTAACTCCAAGTCTTTAACTATGTAATTTCAGCTAGAGGGCTGAGTGAAATGCATATTGCTTACTATGAAAGGTGGCTTTGAGACTTTGAGCGGTAAGTGGGTCTCAATCTTCTTAGATCAAACTTATCATTACTCACATATGTGATCATACCGTGGTATTAAACCGAAAGTGTGTGCTATATTGCTACTAATAGGATCACAACAATGTGTCATAATTCAAATTGTGGGAAACAATTGTGTCTTTTATTTAAGGAGCATCAATTTGTTTGATTAATCTTGTTTTTAAGTACTTCCTCCATTCTAAAAATTTCTCACTTTGACTTTTGCACTATTTATGTGCTTAAATTAGATTCTTTAAAAATAGAAATGACATACCGAGTATTATATTATGAAAACGTAGTTGGACTAGTTTTCATGTATATTTTCAAAATATAAAATTTGTATGGAGTATATATAATTTGCAAACAAATGATTAAAGATAATGATCAATACTAAGGGCCTCTTCACTTCAGCTTAATTTTATTTCATCAGTTCAGTTCAGCTCCAATCAATTCAGTTCGTTTTAGCTCTAATTAGTTCATTTCAGTTCAGATCTTGCTTTCTTTCTCTCATAAAATATTCATTTCAGCTCTATTCAGTTCAGTTCAGCTCCAATCAGTTCAGTTCAGCTCCAGTCAGTTCTGTACAGTTCAACTCAGTAAATGTGAACATGCCCTAAGTGTGGGCAAATGTGGCTAGAAGAAATGAAAGTTTTTTTTTTTTTAATTATTTTTTAATTATGCGGCGAAAGGAGTACTAGATTTGGAGTACTAGATATGAACATACCTAATCAATTCTCGTTGCCCCCATGCATTCTTATCATAAAACAAAAGTGCAATTTATTTATGCGGCAAATGGAGTACTAGATATAATATACGTAACCAATTCTCGTTGCATCATTAGACAACATAGACTAATCGGTTGCATAGTACATTAAATTATATAACTGAAATGTGAAGAGCTTTTTACACAATCTACATCCATGATACACACATAATCTGTTACAACTAATCAGATATGAAAGGATAGGAGAAGCTATACAACAAACTGACCCATCCAATTATAAATTTTATCCATATAACATCATTCTGCAAGCAAAAACGTCAGGAAATGCGGCTAACATTACATTTTCAACCAATTTTACGTTCACTCGTAAAACTGGCTACTTTGTTTCTCATGCATTTGTTTCTATATATACCTCTTATTGTTGTTCATTATACCATATCTTCTTCCAAATTAATTCTGAATCTTTCTAAATTGTAGTGAAGATGAAGAGTTTTAATCTTGTCTCTCTTTGCTGCCTTTCTCTTTCACTTTCTCTTCTCTTTAATTTTGCAGCTTCTGCCTTGTTGTTTCAGGTACATTCGTCTTGCAATATGTTTTTGAATTGTTATATGCACATACGATTACTCGTTTATCTCTAGTTTATTCAAGTATTTCACTCAATAAACACACAATGTCACATTTTTTTTAAGAAAAGGAATGAATTTGGGGTGGTACAACAAAAATTTAGTAGAAAAAGCATGAAACAAACATTTAGAACAATGCCATTTTCCCTTCTTTGGTTAACATTTCTTGACATGATTTGATCATTTCTTTGTGGTTTATTTCATTGGCTAACTTTCGTTATTGATTGATGTGATTAGGGGTTTAATTGGGAATCCAATAAGAAAGGAGGATTTTATAACTTCCTTCAAAACTCTATTGATGATATAGCTAAAGCAGGGGTTACCCATGTCTGGCTTCCGCCCCCAACTCATTCTGTTTCGCCTCAAGGTATATATATAATCATTGTTTTGTTTATACAGAAACTATATATGCAACTAATGTACAAAGTCCTAAACAAGTTGAACAAATGTACTGTTATCTTCAAACGTAAAATAATACTTTTAAAGCTGTTTGGGTAGTGTTAATGTTTTTGAATGTAAATTTCTTGTTGATTTATAGGATATTTGCCTGGGAGATTATATGATCTTGATGCATCTAAGTACGGAACCAAAGCCGAATTGAAGAACTTGGTTAATGCCTTCCACCAAAAAGGAATCAAGTGTCTAGCTGATATAGTGATAAATCATAGATGTGCTGATAAGAAAGATGGCAGAGGGATATACTGCATTTTCGAAGGTGGAACGCCTGATGATCGCCTCGATTGGGGTCCTTGGGCTATCTGCAGGGATGACACTAAATACTCTGATGGTAGCGGGAATTTAGACACCGGAGCTGGTTATGATGCTGCCCCTGATATTGACCATCTTAATCCAAGAGTGCAAAAGGAGTTGGTGGATTGGATGAATTGGCTCAAATCCGAGGTGGGATTTGATGGTTGGAGGTTTGATTTTGTTAAGGGATATGCTCCTAGCATAACCAAAATATACATGGACAAGACTAAGCCAGATTTTGCTGTAGGAGAACTTTGGGATTCAATCACTTATGATCCAGATGGTAAGCCAGACTTTAACCAAGACGGACCGAGAAATGAACTTGTAGGGTGGGTGAATTCAGGAGGTGGTGTTGTTAATGTGTTTGATTTTACTACCAAAGGTGTTCTCCAAGCTGCTGCTGAAGGAGAATGGTGGAGAATGAAAGACTCTAAGGGTAGGCCTAGTGGTATGATTGGAATTATGCCGAAAAATGCTATTACTTTCATTGATAATCACGACACCGGATCCACGCAGGAGTTATGGCCCTTTCCTTCAGACAAGGTCATGCTAGGATATGCTTACATATTAACTCATCCAGGAACTCCATCCATAGTAAGCACTAAAACTTAAAAAATACTCGATTTAGACTTTAATCAGCTAATCTATATCTAAACTAATGTGTGTTTTTCTGATATTTGTTTTGCAGTTTTATGATCATTATTTTGAATGGGGACTGAAGGAAGAAATCCTTAAATTGACCTCAATCAGGCAAAGAAACAGTCTAACTGAATCAAGTAGCGTGAATATAATGGACGCGGATGCAGATGCATATGTAGCAATGATCGATGGAAAGGTTATTGTTAAGGTCGGACCAAGGTTTGATGTTGGCAAACTTATTCCTTCCAACTTCAAGGTTGTTGCTATTGGTAAAGACTATTGTGTTTGGGAGAAGCAAGCTTAGCAACAGATCGATTGTTCATCAAATTCATGTGCACTATGCATATATACATGCTATGAAGGCCAAATGAATTCAAAATATCTATACCATTACCGTTTTTAAAGTTTATAGATTTTTTTTATACACTAAAACTTCTTCTTTGTCATTGTATGACATACGGAGTATTGCTTTTACAATATATAGAGCACATCATGTTTTTTCTTTTAGTAGTATCATTTTGAGATTAATAATAACAATAGTGTGATGATGTTCACCTATTGAAGCATTTACGGAAAAAATAAGTTTAAATAATCATATTTCCTTCGTTTTTGAAAGTTTGACTCGATTATTTATTATTTTATACAGTTACAATGAACTAACTTTAACTACGTAGTATATTTTATAATTTATACATAAAAAGAAATATATTAAAATGGGGATTATCCTTAATATTCACCTTAACATAATATTAATGGTCAAAGATGCACATTTAAAACTGCACAAATACGAACTGAATTAAAATTTCAGAAACAAAACTAATTATGTGATCATATCACTTTAAGTAAATATTACGGATTAAGGCTGTAAGGTCTTTTGATTTGTTCATCTACTAGTATTTGTTTGGTATTGAAGGGATACACTCACATCACATAATCACATTACTTGTAAAATGATATAATCCTCATTAATCACTAAAGAAAGAGGTTTGCGTAATTAAATGAGAAGTAGGATTTGTGAGATTAGTTAATAAGATTAATGATTTAATGTTAATCAAGTAATCAACCGACAAAACAAACTAATGAAATTGAGGGAAGTTTCTTTAAAAAATGCATGTGGACTGTTTCTTGATCTAATAACACAAATTTTTGCTGCAATTAACCATCTTCATACATACATCAGCTTAACTACGGAGTATTTAACCCATGTGAATGAGTATATCATAATGAAAGTGAACATATTGCCTTACTCCCTTTTACTTCGTATATTGTCCTTCATTCAAACAAAAAAATACTAAGTAAATAAAAGTATCACTAAGGACCTGTTCACATTTAGTGAATTGAGCTGAACTGAATTGAGCTGAAATGAATATTTTATGAGAGAATGAAATTAAGTGCTGAACTGAACTGATTAGAGCTGAAATTAAGTAAATGTGAACAGGCTCTAATACTAATAAGGATCTGTTCTCATATGTTGAAATTCAGTTCAGTTCAGTTCAGTTCAACTCCTAATTTCCTCCTCTTATAAAATATTCATTTCAGTTCAGCTGAGTTCAGTCAATGACAACAGGCCTTAAATCCGATTTGATCTCAAATCTTAAACATCATCTCTCAAGACTTTAACCAACTACACTACGCAAACATTAATAGTTTTTTTTTTTTTTTTTTTTTTAAAGATTGCGTATACTAGTATGATATTATAATACTCTTTTTTACTTTAAAAATAAGGGTAATATTATATGTAGTTTTTTTTTTTTTTTTTTTTTGAACAAGATGTTGCCTTTAAAGCTATGAATAAGCAAAAAATACATGATAAAATTATGAGCAAAGAGTAATATATATATATATATATATATATATATATATATATATATATATAAAATAAAAAACAAGGACTTCATCTTTTTTTTTTTTTGACTTCATCTAGTTAATGTTATATTTTTATCTTTAATTCCCTATATGTAACCCTTACTTAACCGCATAATTTTCCTAAAAACTAAAAATAAAACACAAACAAAAAAATCTTTTTAATTTCTTGTTTCCTTCTCCTTGCAATTTGCAAATTAACAATTCCCCATTAATGAAATGATTCTTGTCTTGAAATTGCAATAAAAATCTTCAATTTCCACCAATTTTAGATCTCCCCCAAAAAATTAAGAAGCAGAAACAGAGAGAGAAATGGAGAATAGGGAAGAAGGAGAAGGGGATGAAGGAGGAGAGAGAATGGGGTTGGATCAACTTCCGTCAGCTTTGCTTGCGACGATTATTTCCAAGTTAGACATGGCGTCAATCTGTTCCGTCGCTTCTACTTGTCGCACTTTCAATTCCTGCGCTTCTCATATTATGACTTTCCTTCCTACTGTTCACCTCCTTGTAAATCTCTCTCCTTCTTAATGCCTTTTGTTTTATTGTAATTATGATTTATTTCTGTTAATTTGTGGAATTTGATTCAATTCTGTGCTAAATGTTAGAAAAAGTTTTGTTCTTGGTTAGATTTGCTTTGTTTTAGGGCTAACTAATCTGCATTTTGGCTGTATTTTATTGAAAGTTGTCTAATTTCATGTTTCTGATGAACTAAAAGTAAGCTTCTTGTGAGAAATCTGTGCCATTAATGTCAATTTTTACATATATTTTTAAGTTTATAATGAACTTGATTCGATCCCGGGTCTTGGGTACCAACTATATGAGTTTAACAGTGATATTATATATTATAAGCATAAAGAGGAGCCTATTTATATGGGATTTGTTGATTCATTTTGTTGGTGAAATATTATTTAAGAAAGCAAGCTAGATAGTGGAGAAAACTGTTGAATATGTGTTCATAAGGTGTTTATTTGGATGGATTTTGTTTGTTGATTTTAACTAAACTATTGGGTTTCAGGATGTTGCACCATCAATGGATCTGTTGGCTCCCTTATTGCCCCCAAACCCTTATCTCACAAGCCTGAAAGTTGACTGTTGCCGGCTTGATGACTCTGCGATTACTCAACTCATCCGACCCTCTTTACATGAGCTTTTTCTTCACAATTGTGGGGATTTTAGTGGTAGATTGCTCTCTGAGATTGGTGCTAAATGTCGTGATATTAGGTACGATTTTTATTCTATTGTTCTTTATTTTATTACTGTATCATGAGCAATCAGTGCTCATATAATGCCAACTCTTGTGATATTTTTTTTGTTGCCTGACTTGCTACTAGATGTTATGGAATTTTGTGTGTACTTGTATCATTGTGATGTGTTTTTGTTTATGTTCTGTTGTTGAATGTGGTATACTCTCTGTTTGATTGCTGTATTAGGTGATGTTGTCATCTCTTCTATCTTGCCTTTTCCCCTTCAGGTCTCTCTACCTTGGGTGTGTGGGCGACAAAAGAGGTCGTGCAATCCATATTTCTGATCTGGAGGAGTTACTCAGAGGTTGCAATGAACTGGAAGTAAGATTCCACAGCTAAAGTAAATTTCTAATGACCTAATAAGATTGCTTACAGGGAGATCATTAATATTATCACAGGGAATGATTACTTCAATTTTATGATGCTCTTCATCATAGAAGTATTTGCTGCTCTTTATTTTTCTAAATGACAAAACAAAATAAGTTCTGGTGAAAACTTAAATGTGCTAAAGAGTTATGCACCGATCATAGTTTTTCTCTGTTTCACACATTTTGGCTGACTTGTATGAAGAGACACTCCTTTTCTGGTTGTGATAATCTTATTGGTGTAATTTTATGCAACTACATATTGACCATCCTACCCTAGTGTATTAGTACCATGTTAATGGCGGGACACATGCTGGGTGGTTTTGGTTCTTCAAGTATTGTGAGGTTTTTTACCTGAACTCTTTTGTGTTGGTATAAATGATGTCTTCCTCCGTTCTTTCTTCTTTTTATTCCTCATTACTGTGCTTCCGTGCCTCCCTAGTGTTACTAGACTACAAAGGAAGAATATTGTATCTAAGATACATCTTTCCAACCTGTGTTGACTTAATTTGTTGGAGTTCGGTGGTTGAAGCTATACCGTTTTGGTTACTTTCTCCTCTATCCTATTCTGTAAAGTTGGACTTTGCACCCACCCGCTTACTTGTTAGGGATGGAGATAATATATTATGGAGCAGTAAGTTTACTTGTGTAGAGATGCATGGGTTTGGATGATTGGGCTTGAGGGTCTATAGTTTGTCAGATTGAATTACCACTATGACTTATGTGTATGATGAAGGTTAGATAGAATGAGCATAATACTTTTGAATCCTAGTTGGTGACTTGTTAATTGCCTGTGTCATATTGCCTAGTTGGTGTGTGGGTTAACGTCTAGACCTTGATCAACTCACTTCTTGTTTATTGGTTGAGATGGGCAAACTGAGATTGAGTGAAAGCAGGTGCAGTCTGCTTAGTATCAGTTTTGACAGCCAAAATTTTCAAGCTTTATCCTCTTGAATGTTGAACTGTTTGTTCCTTTTGGAGAGCTATATGGTTTTTGTAGAAGCTATTATGTACGCCTTCCGTTCTTTTTTGCTCTACTTATGGAAGTGTTCAAGGTGAAGTTTTTTTCGTGTAAGGTGTTCTTGAAGAAAAGGATATGTACTGGTTCCCATTCTAACCTGTCAAATACCACGTATATGTGACCAAACTTTATCCACATATAAGATATAACGATCATTGGCTTATGTAGTTATGTAGCTATAGAAACAGTGAAGGCTCTTATTCTTGTTTTTGGACTATATGAGTTGTAATGACTTGGCCCATATTGGGATGAAGTTTCCATTTATTTGTGAGATATTCTGGAGGACCTTTGTCTGAAAATTGAAAGAAGAATAGTAGAATTTGTAATGGACTGGATTATACATGTCAATTGTCTATATTGAGCAGTGCTAAAACATTCATAATGGACCATCAACTTTGTTAATCCTATCTGATTTGTGCTCTCTATTTTGCAGACTCTCAATCTGATGTTTGATGTCTCAACATTTCTTCGGCATAATTTTGCCCGGGCATGGACTTTGGCTTCTGATAAACTAACTTCTCTAGAAATCGGTTATATCTCGTCAGTCATGGTGACAGAATTACTCAGCCCAACTCCTGGGCCTAGTCAGTTTCTGCAGCAAGAGCAGCCACCTGTACTACCGAATCTTCAGAAGTTGTGCCTTTCTGTAGATTATATCACTGATACTATGATCAACACAATATCCCAGAATCTCACTTCATTGACTCATTTGGATCTTCGAGATGCACCTATAATTGAACCAAGGGTGACCTTTGACCTCACCAACAACGGTCTCCAGCAGATAAACCGACATGGAAAGTTGAAACATCTTTCATTGGTACGTAGCCAAGAGTTCCTCGTAACTTATTTTCGTAGAGTCAATGATCTAGGTATCCTCTTAATGGCTGACAGTTGTGCAAGTATGGAAAGTATATCTCTTGGTGGCTTTTGCCGTGTTACAGATACAGGTTTCAGAGCTATTTTACATTCATGCACTAACCTTTACAAGATAAAAATATCGCATGGGACCCAACTCACCGATCTGGTTTTTCTGGACATCTCAGCTACCCCTCTTTCGTTAACACATGTTGGCTTGAGATGGTGTAATCTGCTGACCAATCTTGCAATTACACATGTGGCATCAAATTTGGATCTGACTGTGCTTGACCTGAGAGATTGCAGAAGCCTTGGGGATGAAACTCTGGTAGCAATCAGCCGTCTTCCTAAATTAAAGTCATTACTTCTTGATGGATCTGATATAAGTGATTTTGGAATCTCACATCTGAAGGAAATGGCAGCTAGCTCATTAGTTTCTCTTTCTGTTAGAGGCTGCAAGAGACTTACAGATAAATGCATCACGGCCCTATTCAGTAGCACTTCAAAGCCCGTGTTGCAAGAACTGGACTTGTCAAATCTGCCTAATCTGAGTGACAATGGAGTTCTACTCTTGGCTAAAAGCCGAGTTTCAATTTGTGAACTCCGTATGAGACAATGTCCTCTCATTGGTGACACTTCGGTCATGGCATTGGCCTCAATGCAGGTTGATGATGAAAGATGGCATGGCAACTGCCTACGTTTGCTGGATCTCTATAACTGTGGGCGTATATCTGCACTCTCATTCCGCTGGCTGAAGAAGCCATACTTTCCGAGATTAAAATGGTTGGGGGTGACTGGAAGTGTGAACAGGGACATGGTGGATGCATTAGCTAGGAGTAGACCTTACTTGCATGTTGCTGGTCGTGGTGAGGAGTTAGGAACTGGTCAATGGGATCATGCGGATGGATTTTACATCCATGATTACGAGGAAATGGATGAACTCGAAAGATTTATTTTGGAGGGTGATGATGTAGTAAGCGATGAAGAAATGGCAGAGGCTGCTGAACATGAAGAACTAGAGGAATGAAATGGCAGGTAAATTCCTTGTAACTTGTACGCATGTCTTTGTTCTAAAATATGCCGATTACGGCTCTAAGTTGATTTGTTGTAATTTTAGTTTTGTTCTTTTTAGAATGGTTTCAGTTTCTTGTATTGATTTGTTGTAATTTTATTTATGTTTTTTCGAATATTTTTTTAGTATGTTGTATTGATTAATGGATTATGTTGAACTGGTTGCAGCATGTTGTATCTAATTTGTACCATGGTTAATAAATATGGTTTACAAGCAAATTAAAACAAGTAATTCATGCAATTTCTGCTCTTTTATCAAGCCCACTGTTGCCCACATTAAAATGTCATTTACTGAAATTCTGTTTTATGACTTTTTTAAAAGTATGCTTATATGTTAGGCTTTAGCTCCTGTCTATAGACTAAATATGGGTTAGTATAGTAGGAGTGCATTGTTACGAAGCCAAATTTTGCATGTTTTTTGGTCAATATCCCAGCCCAGCAGGGGTAAATCCATTGCAGGTCATATGCTGGCTCAGGCCAATTTGTTCTAGATTATGTATCATTTGCTTCGAGTTGGGTCATATTCAAGTCTATATTTGACGATTGGCTTATGATAACAAAATCAATCAACATTAGCCATTAATTTTCAAATCAAGTTAGGTTGGTTCGATTTTAAGTTTGGGTTAAACTCGGCTCATGTAATATCAGGTATTCAGGTGTCGTTCGGGTACACCAGTTTGACTCAGTCCAAAATTCATTACAGCTTAATTTGTCATCAAATTTGGCAAGTGCGCACCCAAGATGAAGTTATATTCAATCTTCTTAAACTTGTCTTGGTTTCATTTGTAAAATGAAGTTCAAGTTTCCTCCTGAGTGATTGGGAAATTACTGTTTACTGCTGTGAACTAAGCAGCAAACTTCTCATTAACTTGATTTCCTGTTTTTACCAATACACTAAACTATATACTGGTAATGTATCTCTTTTTTGGTTTGATCAATACTGGAAATATGCAACACTTTTCCATTTGCAAAGTGTGAAGAGCTGCCTTCTGTTGACAAACAAATTTCTGCGCCTTTTTGGAGAAACATAGCATTCGATCTTTTGCTTCTGTCCGTCGCCCTATATAAACCCTCTTGCAGTCAATGGATTGATCATTGAACCATCCATTCATTCAACATCCGTCTTATAATAGTGGTGGTATATGTTACATGGCTACCATCAGGTCATCAGCATGTATCCTAGCCTTTACAGTACTGCTGGGTGTTTCTTTGTTGGAAACATGGATGAGCAACAAGGAGCCAGAGCCGACAACGACACAACGTTGGGGCAGGGATTGGGGTAGGAGTCACGGTGAAGGTGCGGGTTCTCCTCAGGGACAGGGTGGGTGGCCTGCTCCTGCTGGTTACAATTTTAGCCGCAGTGGTTGTCTCTTGTTGAAAATTTTACCCTACACCCTAGTGTAGGGTGTGTTCCCTACACCCCCCCTATGCTACGTCGTTTTGTAGCTGGTATTGAGTTCTCATGTGCAGCTTCTTTCCTTTTGCGATTCTTTCCTTTTTTTTTTTTTTTTTTCCTTTTTTTCTTTTTTTCTTTTCTTCCTCTTTTTTCCTTTTTCCTTTGATTCTTATTATTCAATTTATGTATATATATGATTTTAAACCCTATTTTTTCTCTCTCTTCAATTGATCAACCAACCTCCATTTTTGATCTACATTTTTCTCTCGCTAATTCATCTTCTTCATTTGATTTTTTGAACGAATTCGTTAATTGTTACCGATCATCAATGGCGAATTCTGCATCTGGAGATTGCGTTGATTTTGATCGCGATTGCGAGCGTGTGTTTCCTTCTGGACTTCGTTTCGTTGATTCGTTTGTGCAACAATGTGAGTAATTGTGATCATAATTTTTCAATTTTTAATTATCCCTAATTTGTTCTGTTATAATGCTCTGTTAATTTGAACTTAATTGATGTATTATTATTCACTTTCGATTTTTGAATTTACTACTTTGATTACATTATGATGAACGTTTTTGGATTGTTGTACTTTGTATGAACATTTTGTTGCTTCATTTGTTGTTTCATTTGTTGTTTTCTCTGTGTTTTAGAATTGTGTGTTTTTGTCGTATATTTTGTAGATTATACTTTCAATTAATCGTTTATGTTTTCTTATTCATTGTTACTAATGTGTTTATGTTCAGTCTTAAAGTCATTTTTGATCATTTATTTTTACATTTTTATATCGATATTATGTGTAGTGGTAAATAATGAAAATATTGTTCAAAATATTATGTGCTGAAATTCTTTTTGCAATTGATCATGTGCTGTTTTGATATTGAACATTTTACTTATTTGTTATTGTTCATTCATGAAACTCTTTATGATCATTTATAATTGTATATTGTGCAGTGGAAAAAAATGATGATATTATGTATTTAGAAGCAGAACAGTCTGAATTAAAGGATAAAGAATTTAAATCTGAAGATGAAGCTTTCGAAGCGTATAATGAATATGCTTTTAGGAAAGGTTTTGGAATTCGAATTGGGAAGAGTAAGAGAAGAAGAGATGATTCTTTTTTGATGAAAAGATTTGTTTGTTGTAATGAGGGATTCAAAGATAATAAGTGTAAGAATAAAAGGATTTATGAGAAGTTGGATCATCGAACTGGTTGTTTAGCTTTTGTGCAGTTTCATATTGATCATTTAGGGGTCTATACATGTACAAGACATGAAATGGTTCATAATCATGCTATGATTCCTCCTGAAAAAAGGCATTTGATAAGGTCTCAAAGAGATGTGAATAAAGAGCAGCTTCTTTTCATTTCAACAATGAAATTGAGTGGAGTCAAAGTTACTGATTCTTTGAGGGTTCTAAAGAAGGAGGTTGGGGGATCTCCTAATCTTTGTTTTACTGCTTCTGATGCTTATAATGCATTGTCATCTGAAAAAGCTGCCCAAATTGAAGGATGTGATGGTAACCAATTGATTAAATATTTTGCCAAGAGACATGTGGATGAGACAGATTTTTATTATGATTTTGAACAAGATGATAGTGGTGCTTTAGTTAGTTTTTTTTTGGCGTGATGGTAGGATGATGAGAGATTATCATTACTTTGGAGATTTGTTGGTTTTTGATACAACTTATAGAACTAATAAATATGGAATGATATGTGCTCCATTTGTTGGGATGAACCATCATGGTAACAATGTCATGTTTGGTATGGGTTTTATTCTTAATGAGCGCACCGAGTCTTTTGATTGGTTGTTTGATACATTTTTGCACTCAATGGGGAGGAAAAGTCCCATTACAATTATGACTGATCAAGCACAAGCGATTGCAGCGGGTATAAGAAACATTTTTCCTTCAACTGTTCATCATCGTTTATGTGTATGGCATCTTGAACAAAATTCTAAGAAACACATTGGAGCATTGAGAGCTTTGGAAGGCTTTACAGATTTGTTTGGATATCTTTTGAAGTATTGTGAAACTCCTGCTGAATTTGAATATTTCTGGAAAAGGTAAATTATTGTTTTTTATATTTATTTTTTATTTTTATTATGTGATATATTTGATTATTATGTGATATATATATGAACATTTAGTGTTTTACATATGATCATACAATTTACTTTGTTATGTATGTTATCATAATATTATTAGTGTCCATATTGTTTATGATCATTATTCTTTACACAAATGTACATATTTTAATTTATATTTTGTTCATTTTTAAATTAATATATGATCATTTCTGTTATACAGGATGTGTGATAAATACAAATGTGAAAATGATGATTGGTTATGTGATTTGTATAAAATAAAGGAAATGTGGTGTCCTGCTTATTCTAAGAAGTATTGGTCTGGTGGTATATTGTCTTCTCAACGTAGTGAAACTACTAATAAGTCAGTTTCACAACGTCTTAATAAGACTCAAGGTTTATGTGATTTTTATCATGTTTTTCTTGATGTCATTTCTGAGTGGAGAAGTAAGGAAGGTGCAAGAGATTACAATACTCTGAGGGGTAATAGGCACCTAGCTTTTGCTAATATTGGTATATTAGTTCATGCAAGATCATTGTACACTATTCAAGCTTATGTTCTTTTTGAAGAGGAGTTCATTAGGGGGACAGCTTATGATCATGTTGATAATGGTTTGCGTTTTCCAGAATATTCATATCTTCTTTGGAGGCCTGGGAAGGATATAATTAAGCATGAAGTTGTTTTTAATAAGGAAACACATGCAATTTGTTGCACATGCATGTACTTTAGTGAGACTGGTTTACTTTGTTCTCATTCTCTTCGAGTATATCATTTGCATTGTGTGCGTAATATTCCACAAGAGTATATAATGAAACGATGGACAAAGGCTGCCATGTGTAGTCATGGTATTGAAGAACCTACTTTGAGGACAAATGTTGTGGCTACTAGTGTTTGGAGGTCACAAACAATCAGAAAGTTTGTTAAGTTGATAACAAGTTGTCAGAATTCTTTGAATGCAAGGGCAGAGGTTGAGTGTTATTTCAATCTGTTAAAAGAAAAGGTTGAGAGTGTATCAGGTGTAATTGACTTTAGTGAACCTGTTAAAGAGGTTGAAATTGTTGATCTTGAGATCAAGAATCCTCCAAAAGCTAGGCCTAAAGGTGAGAGGAATGTAAGGCCTAAGAGTACCTTGGAGAAGCAGTGTAACAAGGCAAAGGGTAATTTCAAGAGGAAAAAGTCTCTGTACACTCCTTACAAAAGGGGTATAGGGCAAGCAGTTGTACAGGTATATGATCATTTCATATTTTCAAATTGATCATTTCAGTTTTCGTAAATGATCATTTATGTTTTTTTTTTTAAATAGGAACTTGATGAGAACGGTTGTGCTGTTACTTATGCTAATTCTATTAGTGATCCCATTGAATTGATTGTTTTGAGCAATAAACGGGCTCAGGTAAATTCAAATGTGCCAAAAAAAACATTTTATTTATATTTTATTAATATTGATTTTTATAATTTAAAAATATAGGTCGGCTTAAAATCAGCTGTTGTAGAAGAAATTCCTTCTAGTTCTAAGGAATCAAATCATAGTATTTCCAATGATTTTGATCAGGTATATGAACATTTATGATCTATATTATAATTTTTTTTTATTTAATTTTTTATTTTTTATATTTTTTTTTGGTTTTTTTGTAGGCTACTGGTGAAAGCTCTCTTTCATCTATCATATCTATTGATGTTGATATTTCATCTATTGCTAAGGTTTTTTTTTTTCCATATTTGTTTGTATAAGTGTTTGTAACTGATCATATACTGGTTTATTAATGATCAATTTAATTTTTTTAAAGGCGAAGGATTTAAATCTTGAAGGTGTTTCTGCTGTTCAACCTTGTTCTAATTTTGGTGCAAATGAAGGTGCTTCTGGTGTTAAAACTTACTCTCAAATTAATCCAAGAGTTCCAATTCATACTAGTGCGTCAACAAAATCTCCTGTTGTTATTCAACCTACTGTTCCCAGGAATGTTCAAAATCAAACTCAGAATTGTTCAAACACCAATCCAGAAATGATCATATCCAACTCCAGGAATGTTCAATCAACAAATGTTCAAGTTATTTCTCCTACGGTTCAAATAAATGATCAAGGATTTCCTGTTCAGAATGTTCAAGTTACTCCTCCCACAGTTCAAAGAAATGATCAAGGTGCTCGTGTTCCAATTCTTCAATCAAGAAATGTTCAATTAGGTTCTAAAAAGATTTCTTCTAAATATGATAGGTTGTTAGCCTTTTTTGATACAAGTGTAGCTAAACGTTTGGCTAATAAAGATAAATAATTAGTATTCCAGAACTTTATAAACATTAGACTTTTTTGTAATGTTGATTTAATTACTATTTTGTAATTTTGAATTTTCGATCTATTATATAAAAAACTTTCATTCAAAGATTAAAATGAAATATCAATTACAATAATATTAAAATAAAATCCATAAGTCTACTTCTAAAAAAAAAAAATAGTCATATATAAGAAATGAACATATACATAGTTGTAAATGAACATTTGAAACTACAAAGTTGCAAATTTTCTAGCTTTCCTTCTATTTGCTCTTGATTCAGTGTTTTCTTCAAATAACATCAGTTCTGCTGTGTATTGGAGCCTTAGATTTCTAATTTGTTCCACCTGTTGAACAAAATGAATTGTCAAATTTTAATTAAACAATCTTTACTGTTTCATAAATGAATATTATATCTTAAATAATTGATCATTTATAACTCTTACATTGTTTGGTTTTAAATCACAAATCCAGCTCTCATTAGGATCAGCAGTGAAGGTTTCCATATGCTTCATAATGTAAACTCCACAGTTTGTATAGTCATTGTTGCTACGCCATTTCATCTTTTCCAAAACAACTGTGTAGTCTTCAATTCTTTTTGCATCTTGATATCCAAGGTGTTTCATGTACTCTGCCAATCCTTTTAACTGATAGAAAAAAGAGTAAAAATTGTTTAGAAGTTTGTATTGTGATGAAGACATGAACAATTAATAAAATATAATTGATCATGTAGTCAACTATAAATGAACATATTATCTCACCATCATTTTTGGTTGTTCTTCATATTTTGCTTGGACTGATACCTTTTTTGGTAGTTTTCTATTGTCAATTATATGAATTTTGTCTTCTATATGATTGACGCACAACAGAAAAAAATGTTGAGAAGTTGATACTGGGAAGAAGACCTGAACAAATTATATAATGTTATTGGACAATATATTGAAGGTAATTGAACATTTGTATTAAACAAGAATTAATACCTGTTTATATCCAACAATGCTGTCAATTTTATTCAACTTCAGTTCATTGTCAATTCTTTCTATGAAGGCATTAATTCTTGTCTTCATTGATGATCCTTCTTGACAAACTCTATTTGTGCACATAATGTGCTGTTGAAATACAAACAAACATATAGAAGTTAAATGAATTTTTAGCAATTATTTATCATAGGAAAATAGAATCAATAATATAAAAAAAGAAGAAAGACTAACATGAAGCACTGTTGAGAAATAAATCTTGTTTCTCGGCTTTTTATGATTAAGAAACCTTGCCCATCCATCTATGACACAATTTGTCACTTCAACATCATCTCCAAGAGTTTTCATTTCATTTCTATTGATGAGATTCAAGCCATCATAGTATAAGAGTGCACTGCATTATGAACATTTAATAATATGAATGTGAACATATTTTTATAAAAGATATTAAACCTTAAGTTTAATTAGTGTAAGTAATTACCTTTCATCTTTTCCACCAAGAGCAAAGTCTACTGCAATTTGGTTCATGGCTTTCTCATCTTTAAACAGATCCTTGTACTTGACCAAGTAAGGAGATCGGAAAGCAGGAGGAAGTGTTTTCTTTTCGCGTTTTGGTCTTGTTGTTCAATATAAAATATTGTTAAATTAAGAAAATTATGAGGAACATAAATGAACATTTGAGTGTATATAAATAAATTTGAAATTATACCTTTCAACCTTTTCCTTTTCAGTTTTTTTCTTCTTTTCTGCAATTGACTTTTTCTTATCATCATTCCTGGTCATATTACATAACACAAATGTACATTTAGGTATATGAAAATGTTCATTATTATTTTTGAACATTTACTTAATATAAATAATGTACCTTTTTGTGACTTTTGAGGATGAAGCAACAATCTTCTTGTTTTCACTGAAAAGTGAAACAATGTCAGTACATATTAATAAAATAAAAGCTTCTTATGTAACACCCTGAATCATTTTCAATTCATAAAATGAAAGATATTGATTTAACATAAACCTATTGATTTAACATAAACCACACATTCATATTACATATTCAACAAAATAATGTTCACACATACAATAGTTTGAGAAACACCAGTTTCAAGTTACAACACGATAGTAACATAAGTTAAATTGTTCCATCTAGATATTTTATCCTACACCATTACATAACCCTAATAGTAAGACATGTCTTCAGGATTTTACCCCTCCACTTTTTCATCATTTTTTGTTTTTTCAAAAACATCTTCCTTGTTTTGTTTTCCACCTCCAACTGTGTTTTTTGGATCATCACTTTTTTCACCACCATCTGACCTAGGGTCAGCATCAACCACTGAACCAGATCCTGCATCTAAGAAAAAATTTAATTAGATATAATATAATTTCTTTGTAAATGAACATTTGAGTATTTATAATTGAACATTATACCTGTTCTAGGCAATCCTTCATTATCTGACCTAGTGTCAGCATCAAGTTTTGAACCAGTTGCTGCGTCTAACAAAATAATACAATTAATAATGAATATTTCTTGTTTGTAAATGAACATTTTACACTTTTTAATTGAACATTATACCAGTTCTAGAAAATTCTTCAATTCTTTGTTCTGAAGCTGCTGAAGTTTTACCCACATCCTTTTCTCCAGCTGTATTATAAATCATCATTTTGGAGATACACTAAGTTAATAGTATTTACACATAATAATTAGAAATGAACATTTCTACTTAAGTTTATGTACATTATTATTAAATATATGAACATATTACCATTTGTTGAAATTATTGGTTGTTCAATTATATCACCAAGTGTTGAAAAGGTGGGCCCTGTTTCTGTTTAGGACAATTTAGACCACAAATTTAGAATTTTTCATATAAAAATTAGGATATATAGTCTCTTTTAGTTAGAATTTACCAATGGCTGGAGAAGGTGGAGTCAACCCCAAGCTGAAAGCTTTTCTGATGTCATATTCTTGTTCTTTTTCCTTTCCCTTTTTGGTTAATTTCTTCCCAGTCATTTGCTTCTCAGTTGTTTGCTTTTCAGACCCTTGCATCAGATTCTTCTCAGCTTGTGCAAGTGCATTTAGGAAATCCTCACTGCCAAAGAATTCTTCATCTTGGCTTAGAATTGATGGTTCCCTAGCTACCACCTTTCCTAAAACTTCATCAACTTTTTTCACCAAGTCATTTCCAGGGAAGATATCCTTTGCCTTCACCAATTTTGAAGAAAGCTTTGACAGGTTTGAACAAGTTGTTTTTACCAGGGAAACAAAATCATCCATAAAAACCTATATGAATGAATATTAAAAATTATGCAGTTGAACATTTCAGATTATACAAATGAACATTTATGTTAACAAAAGTGATCATTTTATAACCTTAGGACTTTCTTCAACTTCTGCAGCAATCCTTGGTAGAATTTTCCCTCTCCCAAATCCCAATTCTAATTCAATCTTCAACCTCTCAAGAACCATGTCTCTATTCCATGCAGATATGATAGGAATTGTTCTTGGAGGCCTTTTGTCTAACCTCTGAACTCTATCAAAATAGAACAACTACAAGAAAAAAGAAAACATGGAACAGAACATAAACAATAAAAAAAAGTGCATTTATTTAAATTTAAATGAACATCTTGTATCTAAGAATATACCATCAGAAATTGAAGAGGGCCTTTGTAGAACCCCTTGCCTTGCTGCTTTCTCCAATCAACATGACATTTGATAAGTGAGTCATATACAAACTGACACCAGTTCAAATTTTTTATGTTTTCTTTGTCCATCATAGAATAAAGAAATTTGAAATGGCATTGATTGTTTGATACACATTTCATCAAGCAGTTCACAGCCACTGCTAAAAAGTTAGTAATGAAATGTTCACTTGGTGGTCTGTTGTTGGTGAATTTATCATTTATGTATCCATTCACAATCTGCAAACAAAATGAACAAAACATTTATACTTTTGATCATTTAATGTATTTAAAATGAACATTTAAAACTGATCATACCTGACTCACTGATGGAGTTTTTCCTGACCATGATTTTCTCCATTTCTTCAGAAATTCTGCATACTCCTCACTAATTTTATCAGACTTTGGCTCAACAATTGGAATTTCTCCTGTAGGCAAGCCATAAACTACCCTAACATCCTCTACCTCAATTTCTATTTTTTCATTCTTTGGTAGTTCAAAATACTGGCTATTTTCTTCAAAACTTCCCAATAACCAGTTACAGAACTTTTGATCAAGTTGAGGTAAACTAATGTCAAGAAGTGATCCTAACCCTATATCAATAATTTGTTGTTTTTGGGTAGGTGTCATCTTTTTTATCCATGCAATGAACTTCACATGTCCTCCTCTCTTTGAAGATTTCTCTTCCTCAAATTCATCTTCCTGAATTTCCTCAACTTCATCAGTTTCTATTGCTTGAACCATTTCAGTTTTCATTTTCTTTTTTCTCCTACCTTCAATCTTTCCTTCATCATACAGTACCATCTTTTGCTCCTCCTTTTCAACCTTTGCCTTCACTGAATTCCCTTTCTTTGCCTGTTTCTTCCTTGGCTTTACTTCTTCCTCTTCCTCCTCTTCCTCCACCTCATAATCATCCTCACTGACAGGCTCTTCTTCTGCTCTATAAACTGACTCTTCACTATCATCATCACTGTCAGGATCTTGAGAGGGTTCATCTGATGGTACTTCTTGTATTTTTTTTCTCTTTCCAGCATTTGTCTTGGCAGGACTGACATCTGAAAATTAAATATATAATTTTGTTTAAGTATTGAAAATGTACAGTAAGCAAATGATAAAATGAACAAAATTGTTTTCTCAAATGATCATTCTATATATAGAAATTGAACATTTATAATATATCATTATATACCTGCTTTTCTTTTGCCAGCAACCTTAGAAGTTTTCTTCACTTCTAGAGTTTTCTTTTTCCCACCTATATATTGAAATTGAACATTAATGATATACCATCATAAATGATCATTCTATACATTAAGATTGAACATTTACCCTTTTTGCCTTGGTCTGGAGGATATTCAGCAGGAGCACCTGCCATTTTTTTTATTGGAGTAGGTGCTGGAGGTGGTGCATCAGCTTCCTTTTGAATAGGAAAATTCCTTGTAGACATTCTTCTCTTCTGTCCTATTTTTGCGGTTTCTTTAGCAGGCTCAACATCCTTCTTCAGGCTTCCCTTTTTAGATTCATCTAACAGAACATCTATTGTTTTTAAAAAAATTTATGTTAGTATATTTGAAAGTGTAATATTTATTGTGTAACAGAAAAGTATTATGATTACCTTGGCTCCTTGTAATTCTACCACTTGGCACAACAACAAGGCTTTTGTTTTTGTTTTTCCTTGCAACCATTTTGTATCTTGTTTTCATTTTGGTTGACTGATCACTTTTTTGTGATGATGGAGCTGTCTCCTCACTAAGTTTTGTGGAAACTTTATCATCATCTTGATCTAGAAGATAAGTTTCATCCTCAATTTGAACAAAATCAGGTGCAATTTGTGCTGCATATGAAATGATCAAATATAAAAGATTAAATAAACATTATTAAATTGGATGACAAAAGTTTACTATATACAATATAAATGAACATTTCAGGTAATGAATATGTACATTTTCCACTATTTACCTTTCGGATCTGTTGTCTTTGTAGACTCATCTTCCACTGTTTTCTCTTTAGGGATTTTCTCCTTTTCAGGCTCTTTTTTTCCCTCTTGTCCTTCTATGAAAATTTAATTAGTTAATATTTATATATTTTTTTAATCTTATTGAACATTCAATATTATGTAGATCCAATATGAACATTTTATGTAATAAAAATGTACATTTATAAATTTTTACCTTCTACATTTGTTGTCTTTGGAAAGACATCTTCCACAGTTTTGTCTTTAGGGCTTTTCTCTTTTTCAGTCCCTTTTTTTCCTTCTTGTACTTCTATTAAAATTTATTTAGTTAAAATTTAATTTTTTTAATCTTATTGAATATTTAATATTATGCTTTTCCAATATGAACATTTTTTGTAATAAAAATGTACATTTTAAAATTTTTACCTTTTTCCACAGTTTTCTCTTCTATTGGCCCTTTTTCTTTCTTTTTTGCTTCACCTTCAAAAGTAATAGTATTGTTAAAATTGATATTTATGACTATTAAACAAAAATATTCAATAAATATGATCATTTACCTTTCCTGATTTCCTTGCTTGCCTTTTCCATTCTTTTGAGATTTCTCATAATTCTGATTGTCGATTCTTTGTACTTTCTGTAAATGTATGATATTAACTTTGAAATATATTCATTAATTGATTAAATTAATTCAATTATTTAAATTTAAACATACTTTGGGTTTCTCTCTATGTCTAAATGTATTTCTTGCATCTTGTCCTTTAATGTTGTTATTCTTGAATCATCTTTGGGTTTTCTGATATTTCATTAAAAATATGTTTGAATTTACAATTTTGATTAGTAAATAAAAAAATGAACATATAACTTATATTACTATTGGCCATGAGCAAACTTTTTTGTACTGATTTTCAAATGAACATATAGTCTATCTAAATTGAACATTTAAGTTTTCTTACTTTTGGCCAAGACTATTCTTTACTGGATTGCTTTGCACTTTTGGTTGAACTTCTTCTTGCTTGCTGAAATCAATATTAAGAAATACTTTAAATAAAAAATGCACATAAATTGTACATAAAATATACTGTTATAAAAATGAACATTTGTTTATATAAAATTGATCATTAGTATACCTTTCATCCCTGCTCTCTTTGTCAGTTGTGTTATGTGTAGCAGACACACTCTTAGTTGTTGCATTAGTAGCAGGAATGTTCTCACTTTGTTCACTTAAAAAAAACAGAATTATTTTATATAATATGATATTAAAGTATGAACTAATTTATACAATGAAGAAGATAATTAGTTATTTTGTATAAAGCTTTTATACCTTATTGTTTGATTTGTCTCTGGTGGTCTTGATTTTGACATAACAAATTTCACTCGAACCTTTTTTTTTTTCACTAAAATTTTAAGAATTACCTAATAAGTTTGGTATATATATACAATGTACAATAATTGAATGTAAAAACAATTATTTTATACATATAAACTTACTTGTTTAAAGTGTATCTTTCATAACTATTACCATATTCATTTTGTTGTATAACCTTCTTTAGAGTTAATGGTTCAGATTTCCCATCTCTAAATTGAAGCAAGTGTATCACTCTAAATGGCACATCACTACATTATAAATTAATTACAAGACATTAGTTTGAATGCATATCACTGAAATGATTATTATCATATTTATATATGTGCATGATGATTTAATGAAATGTATATTTGTTATTTAAATCTCAATGACTACTCAAATGAACAAATATACATATATGATCATAATTATATCTATAAATGAACATTATGAGTATCAAATATGATCATATACAATGATGTTTCAATGAAATGTACTTTTGTTTTTAAATCTCAATAAATACTCATATGAACAAATATAAATATATGATCATAACTATATCTATAAATGAACATTATGAGTATCAAATATGATCATATACAAATAACATATTAAACAAAGATAAAACCAATTTTATCAAATACAACTAGCATATTAGACATGAACATAATATATTCTGTAAATGACTAATTACCTTGGTAGTGGAGACATTGTTAAATCCGTACCAATTGACTTGTCAATATCTTTTAAAAGTTCCGGATCTACAATTGGATCATTTTGGCGGTTTTTTTTTCAATTTGTCTACTCTTGACTGAAGAGGTACATCATCATCATCGTCTCTGTTTTATTTAATAAATTGTTAATGTTTTAGTTATTTTCAGTAAAATCTTAGAACAATTACTACAATCGCAAAAAATTTTAACAAAAATTAGGTTTTACAAAAGTTAGGGTTCATACATTTCTTCAGAAATTTTCAACAAATTACTCGTCTGTGAAGTATTTTTCTCCAAAATCATACTACAATTGCAAAAAATTGAACAAAAATTAGGTTTCACACATAAAATCGCACTATAATTGTCATCGCAAGAATATGAACAAAATTACTTACTCTTTGGTAACATTTTGCTCTGATTTTCCAGTTTTATCTTCCATGTTCTTCTCTAAAGCGTTTTTTTTGCAAAATCACTCTACAATCACAAGGAAAAGAACCAAAATTATGCTTCATACAAAAATTGTACTAAAATCGTAATCAAATGAACAAAATTACTTACTCTTTATCAAAATGCTGCTGCGATTGTTTAATTTCATCTCGAATATCAGACATTTGAAGTAATTATGAAGTGTTTTGAAGCAATTTTGCAATAATTTGAAGAGAATTTCGTTCCGATTCGACGGTGTTGATGAGAGAGAAATTCTACAAAAATGAAGAAGATGGTTTTTAGAGAGAGAATAATTTGATATGGATAGTTTTTTTTTTTACTGTGGTTAGTGGGGGTAGTTACTGTAGTTTGTGGGGGTAGGGGAAAAACGCAAAACGCTGCGTTTTGTAGGGGGTGTAGGTTATGGTACCTACACTAGGGTCTAGTGTATACTAATTAGTCTCTTGTCTAGCATAAATCGCACTTGTGGGCCTAACAGGGTCATTGTAGGAGGATCTAACAATTGGAATTTTGGCTTCAATTACTCTGATTGGGCTCTCAAAAATGGGCCGTATTTAAAGAGCTATCGTTTTAAGCATGCTCTCTTTTGCTTATACAAATATACACTACTAAATTACTAATAGTCTAAATGTTGTTTGCAGCAGTATTCAAATATTGTGCACCAGTAAATGAGACACCAGCTACTTAAAGTACGTGCGACTTGAGCCAAGCCAAGCGAGTGGCTGCTACCACCCAAGGAGGCGGCAAGGGGTTCGAGTTCAAGCTCACCAAGTGGCAGCCTCATTACTTTGCTTGTGGAGAACACAATAGGTTCACTGCAACCTTGGCATGATGAAGTGTTTTGTCATGCCTATCTTTCGCTACTCGAATTAATCAATCACTTATACACCCTAGTTGTACTCACAACACCCGCCAATGGCTTGCTAGGGAAAATTAAAACCCGTTACTATCATACTCAAATTCCTATGTACATTTTGTTTGGTTAAGTAAATTTTATTCTAATTAATTATTTGTTGTTTGACGAAGAAATAAAAATTTGAACGTTCTGAATTATCGATGTCTAAGACTGTAAAAATGTTTGTTGATCATCAAATTTTCGTATTTAATTAGCTTACTCCGTAGTAAGTAGTTATTACTCCGTACTTCGTATATGGCAATGGAATGCATGCAAATATATTGAAACGAAACAACTATGTCAACTAGTTGGAGTATAGTACGAGTATAATTATATAAATATTTATTTGCTTTATTAATTTCTCGATGAAAATGTGAAATTTGTTTCCGAAGGACCACCATTATCTGGTGGCCTTATAATCACGTGTCTGTTGATATCATAGCAGGGAGTATTTTTCTTTTTCTTCATTAAGCCTTGTCTTCGCGACTTCGCCCATGTATTCCCATATACAATACGAAGTATATACGTACATGTAAATAAACATATACCGTATCATGTTACACTGTTACGGAGTACATATGATACTCGTCAAGATTTGTCGTTACCTAATTGTTGCATTAATATTGTGTATCAATTGTGGTCTCGAGAATAAACACACATGTTAAATTATATAAATAGTCGAATATGTCCATGACCTGGTAGTTAGTGATTGTTAGATTTAGGGTATGTTTACATTTATTAATAAATGAGTTAACTGAACTAAATTGAAATGAATATTTGACGAGATAAGGTAATTAGGAGCTGAACTAAGTGGATCGGAACTGAACTGAGTGGATTGAAACTAAACTGAAATTAAGCTAAAGTGAACAGACCCTTACACAGTTACACTTATACTTCCTCCTTTTTTTTAATTGACACCGTTTGACTTTTACACTATTCACACAACACGCTTTGACTCGTTTTTGTGGTTCATAGATATGATAAAATATATTCATATGAGATCTTATTTAAATCGTTTCAATGTATATATTATTAATAACCACTTGGCGAACGTGATAATAAAAAGGTGTCAACTAAAAAAACAGAGGAAGTATAACATAAAATAAAGAAAAATTAGTATTATAATTGTAACACGTAATGGCAATACATTATATACAGTATAAAGGGCATAATCCTACTGCAAAGTAGATCATACACGCACACTCTCGAGCGAATATATATTAATTAAGTTCAAAATTAACTATCCTAAATTCTTTGAGCTGTTCATCTATTTTACTTAGTTTTGATTAGCTATTTTTGTTAGGAAAGTTTATGTACCATATCTTATAATTCGTACTTTGCTGACAATCGATGGGATGATAAGAACAAATTATATATGAAAGTTACGCATTCAACGTTAACATAGTAAACTGCAAGTTGGAAAATTAAACTCAAGACCCAAACAATGAATGAAGTCATTTTCTAGAGATGTAGTCAAGTAATTTCAAGACTTTATTTTTGTAATTAACAAGAAAATTTAAGACTGGTTGTATGATGTTGGAAATAAAATAAGGAAAATGATATACATAGCCCTAAGGGCTACATATAAGCATTTAATTTACTCTTGAAAATTGTTTAAATTTAGAAAATCATGACAAAAACACACTAATTACACCGATTTGCACGTGTTTTTGTTATGAATTCCTAACTTTATACATTTTCCAAGAGTAAATTCATAAAATAAATCAGGAGATTTTTTTTTTAATTTTCATGTGCTTTCTGCTACTGGATATTTCCTGCCAGCTTCGTTTATTGAGATGAAAGCGTTGCTTTAAGATAAACTATAAAGTTCATCGTCATCAATGATTCAGACTCCTCAAAGGTATATATCACATTATTTAATTAATTATTACTCCATGTTTTGTATTTTCTCCGTTTTTAAAAGATATATTGTCCTCGTAACACCCAACGCTTAACTAGGGTACGGTGAAGGATATTGGTCACAAATTAAAATGTATGTCCAGGACCAATAATCGTTCTCACATAGGAGTATATATTAACACAAGTTTTCGTGACACATAGCCTACTCGGCTAGACCCAGCCAAGCACGTTTAACTGTGGGGAAATTGAAAAGTATTACAATCCTACAAGTACTATTCAAGATAGGTTATTATCATTCTTATGGAGTATATATAATTATTGATTAATATAAAATAGTTTTTTTTATAATTTTCAAACGTTTATTATAAAATTTTCATCATAATTATAAAGAGTTAGCAATCTTAGGACTATATTAAGTCTATCGGGTGGACAACCTAACCATTTATTTGTGACTAATTGATTTTACGGGTGAGATACCCGCCCCAACATATTCTATGCAAAAGTTATATGGTTGATCAAAGTAGACTAGTAGAGTACATGTAGAAGATTAGAACAACATGTAAAAGGGTAAATTTAAGTTTCTCTTTAACATAAATGTGTAAATATATGGGAGCAAATATTGGAAAGTACCTACTCCACGTATCTATTTCTCAAGAAAACGTCACATATTTGCATGCAATGTGCTTTACATTGTTGTTTTTTAAAAATTAAAGACTCCAAAGCCGTGTATGACTTCAATTGTGATTTGTTTGGGTAAATATTGATTAAATTAATATTAAAAGCGACACTAATAATTCATTGGTTGGTTGATTGCATTTAAAGCAAAAAGTTAACGTAAAAATAGATAGCGGATCGATTTGTTTCAATTAATAAATTCGAATAATTGTAGGTCATTATGTTTAATTAGTTGGGTCTACCAAAAAAGCATGCAAGTATTTAGCCATAATTATTGGAATTGGAACTCACTCGTTTTAGATTATTAGCTGACTTGATTTCCAACGGAATGGTATTGAGATGGTTTTAGGTTGGACAATGATCACTCTAACAGCTATTGTTTAAACTATATTTCCTCTATACTTTTATAGTTTTTAAATGTTGTTCTAATTTTAACGGTATAGTTTCATTCTAAAAGCCAAAATAGTAATAATATTTAGAGTCTTAGAGACACCACTCTGTATCAAATAACAAGAGGTAAATAGCGAAGGAATATTGTACTATACGTGGCAAGGAGGCTGGGAATGTGGGCTTATTTTAATTTAAAGTATGAAAGTTGCAAATTTATAAAGGTCTTGTTTGATAATTAGCTGGTAGCTGATTGTATTAGCTGGTTATAATAGCTGATTTAACTAGTTGGTTATAGTAGCTGGATTGACTAGCTGGTTATGATTAGCTGATTGTATAAAAATATTTGGTAAATAACTGTTAATTATTAGCTGTTTTAGTGTATTTAAAAAACAACAAACTAATTGTACAATAAGCTAATTTTAAAAAGCTCTTATAACGAGCTTTTTCTAAAAGAGCTTTTTGAACCCAAAAAGCTCTTTTAATAAGCTATATACCAAACACCCAAATTAGCTTTTTTAATTGGTTAAACATTTAATTGGACAAAATAAGCTAAAAGCTCTTTAAAAAGCTTTTTACCAAAGACACCCAAAGACTTCAGCAAAAAGTGTCATATAGACACAAATTTAATACGGAGTAGTACATACAACAAATAAACTCTTGAAATATAGTGGTAAGATTTCGAATTGTTTATTTACGAATATATAAATGAGCTCTATTGAGCTAAGTAGCTAACTCATTTTATATTTTATTATAGTTTGTGAACAATTTGCTTCTACTATATATTAAACTCAATGCTAGCTATTCAATGAGTTCTAGTGACAGTTTATTCGGTTTTTTATGCGAATAATTAGCTCCTACATACATATCAAAAGACTCCTATAGAATTATAGAATGAGTCATCTATAAATTTAAAATGTTACTCGGTATTACCAATTTAGTAATTGATACTAGAATACTTCGTATTACTTAAACCAAAAGTAGTAATAAATTATACGAGTATAAATACAAAAACAATGTAATTGATTGGATATCCATATCCTATATGCTTGTTTAGCTTTTATTTTACAGGTTGTAATTTGGAAGGAAAAAAAAAAAAGTTGGAAGTATAAAATAATGCTAAAAAACATAAAATAATGCAAAACTGCCGACTGCAAATTAGAAGAAAAGCAGTGGGTGATCACTGACACCTAATTCGTAGGTATCGACCAATGATTCCATTTATGATGCGAATCGTCCAAGTAAAAGCCTTACTTGCCATGTGAGTGTGCAACGATTCGATGCTCAATGCTCATTGCCTATTTTCCGCGTATTTTCGCTCAACAAAATAATGCAACAACAAGATTTTCTAATACTATTATTAGAAGTTTCAAGATCTATAAATCTCGAAAACCCTAAAAATATCCCTTTTAATAGTATTATTATTAATTAGAATATTGAAAAAAAAATTACTCTTATGTGTATTTGCTATTTCACACACTTTATGATCTTTGTTAGGAGTATTCATTATTTCTTCATTCTATGATCTTTATTTGTTTTTACTAATAAAAAAACGTACTCCGTGTTGTACTCAAATAAGTTCTTGTGCTATGACTTTATTTGATGTGATTTTATTAATATCATTTTGATGATCTTGAGATAATTTGAAATGTTCTCGATTTCGTGTCTCATCTCCAAGAGATAAAGATAATTCTTAATATAGTATACAATTTTAATGATATTTTTTTTAAACCCCGATTAGGGTCAATTTTAATGATATTTATGCTTAGAGCTTATTAGAGCTTATCTTGAAAATTATGGGGAAAATTAGCACTCCATTTACAAAATAATCCTTAGAAAACAAGTCTAATACTACAGAGTACTAGATATAATAATAAGGCATCGCTATCTCTTTATTTGAAAAATGAAAGAGATTCCTTGACTTGATTTCTACTAATGGAAGATGATTATTCGAGGAAAATGCTTTCAAAAACTTTCATCAAGTTCAATAATTTCCTCGACAATATCTTTGGCATCGCTTTCACGCTTAGTTGTTAGTTGAACATTTCACCTTCTCGCATCTACTAAACAATTCCCTGATAGTAAACTCATGACAATTGTCAACTTTATAATTACTTCTTGGCAGGACTAACTTGGTCTTATGTTATCAATGAGCTAGTAGACCTTGGGCGGGTAAGAACATATTGATGCTGGTTAATATCCGGTTGAATTATAAGTTTAAATAACATTTAAAGTTTGTATGTTATACCAATTGTTTGTTAGTATAGTGGTAAACTGGTAATTGACTAATTGGGATTTGCCCCCCAAAAAAATAGTGGTAATTGGGATGACCCTTGGTAGGGAGGACCCGTGTTCGATCCCACACAACAACAATTGAGAGGGGATTGGAACCTAACCACCCACAACTGATCCCTCGTTGTCATACATGGTTATAAGTTGGAACTTCCTTGGTCATATAAATTTTAAAACCGGTCTTGGACCAGATTGATATTTTCCGTAAATCTATGCATAAAATTTTAAATAATTGTTACGATTAATAACCTTTGAAAACCTTAATTATATTAGCTTTTAACATAAAAAATAATAAAAAAAAAAGTTAAGTAGAGTTTTTTTTATACTTTTCCGAGTTTTCCGTAATATTATTAAAATTTTAGCATTTTTTAAATTAAATTCTAAAATCGGTCCAAAGTGATCCGGTCCGGGTTTTGGACCGAATTTTTCCGGTTCGGGTTCAATCCCACCTTAGTCAGTCTGGTTTTTGGTTCTTGAAATTAATATTTTCGGTCCGGTCTTGAACCGATGAACAAACCAGCTCGTAATACAATGTACTCCGTACTTATTAATTATGATTTTATGACTATTTTTCCACCTAGATTCTAATTAATGATTTTAGAAAAACACATGTTTTTTAAATTGGTTGAAAACCTACACGTATAAACTTATCAGTGGGTCTTGTGTGAGGCTAGCTACTCCATTGCACGTGGCCACTTGTGAAAGAATAAAGTAATCCCTATAACACAAACTCGAAAATCCCTGTAATACTGACCAAGTAACTCTTATTACATCGATGAAGTAACCCCTATAAAGTTGAACGAGTAACCCTAATACACTAACGAAGTAACTCTTATGATGGATGGTCACACTGTATGCTCAGCCACATATAAGACTGTGTTTAAACTTATTAGGTTAGATTCTACACTATCTGCATATTTTGTTCACTAGGGGTTCAATGAATGTGGTGGATCATCAACAGGGGCGGACTTGGCCTTGTGCCTGGTGGGTCAAATGACTCACCAGGGCCCAAAAAAATTTCTAAGTCTTTTTTTTAAAAAAAAAAAAAAAAAAAAAAATATAAAAAAATATTAGTTTGTTAATTTTAGTCTTGTCAATTTTAAGCTTGTTAAATGTTAGTTAGTATTGTAATCTTGTCAATTTTCTATTTGGATGATCTTTGTAAATAATTTTTTTTGGGAATTTTGGTAAAAAAAAATTTTTTTACATATTTGGTTATCGATTGTGAGTTTGTGACTCACCGGTCAGAAATTCTTGGGTCCGCCACTGATCATCAAATGTATATGTCCAGATTCATTGAACCTATCCATTTGATGAAACATTAGTGACAGCAAACAAAAAACACATACTGTATTAACGTCTCATTAAAATTAAAATCTCAATAATTTCAATTGATATTAATGACTCAATTTTAAAAACACATGTAACCCAATCTTTCCGAATGGAGGTTTGAAAGGTAAATAATTTTCCAAAAGAAAAATAATTTATAAAATAATTTAAAATTAGGGTTTGTTTCTACAGGTATTTTGAAAACAGCTGCTTGCCTAATATCTACCAGATCAGATATATTCCGTACTTTAGGAAGTGTTTTTAGACTAGGGAATACCACAATATGCACTAATAATACTTCCAAATAACACAGCTATTTTTAAATTAAACAATCATTTCGATTATTACCTCTCCCATCAGGTATCACCCCCTTCTTCACTCCATGCTCGTTGTACGCCTGTAGATCCGGCATCTGAGGTGGGGGCCGTGAGGCGGGGCGGAGCGAGGCGAAACATAGCTTGAATGAGCTCAAAGTACATTGCTTATCAAGGAAAGGCTCTGTATTTTCAGTAGATAAACGGAAGTGTAAATTAAAGTATGTATTGGAATTTTTTTAAAGTAGGGCAAAAATGCAAAATGATGTTGACAAACAATATACTTAGTACTGTATTACCATGCCCTATAATTCAAAGAGAGGTTGCATGCCCTTAATTAATTGACAAGTGCTAAAGCTTGCTTAGCTTGGTAGATCTTCTTCATTAAATTATTATGGCTCTAATAATCTTAGATTTTGTGTTCATAGTTCAATTTTTTTTTATATGCAAGTATTTCTATTTTTTTTTTTTAAATTGATTGTTGTTATGCTTATACTTTGTGAATAAATAAATTGTGATTTCTGAAAAATAATACAAGTATAAAGAGTAGAGGACCTGAGCTATCGAATCTCACAAGCTAGCTTCCAAATTCCCTATAACCCCAAGCTATATTAGGATTGGCATTTGGTAAGCAATAATATACGTGATTACGTTTAAAATTTGAAATCACTCGATAGATCCTAGTTATTGTATTTGTACGAACATAAAATGATTGTGTTATAAAATAAAGATGTATTAAATATTAAGGATTATAGAGAAGCAACATTTAAACTACCAACAATAGATAATTATTTTTAGAAAAAGAAAGATTCTACAAGCCTCTTTCACCAACCATGCTCCACGCACAAATCATCAGTGTTTGATGAATTTTTAAAATATTTAGATGAACTAAAATATTAATATAAGTTACAGATAAGTTCAAATCTGAACTCTTATTGGTCAAACATACGTGTCTACACTCTAAAGGCTATGTCAATATGTGTACAAGTATGTAGTAAACAACTGTCCATGTTTTTTAATGCTTCAAAAGCCGTAACTACTACTTGAAATTTAATTTTGTCTACATGACTTATTATTATGGTTATGTTTTTATAAAAGGGTATGAAAGTTTCTTATATGCTTAAGAAAATTGTATTTTCCTCCTATTGGGTGGATAAGACCTAATTAATACCGTACATAGGTAACATAGAAATCCTTCAATTTACAAGTTTATTACTCGTACATTATTATTATATTTAATAATTTGTTGGATTTATTTAGAATAATGTTTGGGTCTATCCCATGCTATATTTTCTGAAGTTTGGATAATGTTTAAAAATGAATTTCAGTTCTTTAGTAGATTGTGAACTCGATAAATGCGTGGATATTCTTGCCAAATGCCTCAACGGCGACCACTCGCCACTTCACATTGTCTGGTCAATGTTTTTGCCTCTTGCATTTCTCCAAAGGTCACTTTGCCATGGAATACCTCTGTTTTCACGTGATCTCCACGTGCTTTCTCGTTCCTTCAACTTGCTCGCACACCCTCGTTTGAAGAGATTTTTTTTTCAACTTAAACATTTTTTTTTTGAAAAATAAACATTTTTTATTTCATTTTTAAGAAAAACATTGTTAAAAAATGATGAGCATGTGTGGTAAAGCTACTTTTTTTTTTAACGGATTCAATTAAACTACGGAGTATTATTGTTATTGAATGTTTGGTTAAAAACTTTGGTAACAGTCACTGTACCATTCTAAGGGTAATAATCTCCACTTATTTATTACGGGCTTGTTCTGATTGATTTAGTAGCAGATCTTGGTCAAAACTATTAGAGGAGGCCGGAATTTGAATTTTTTTATCTCTCACTAAAAATAATCACTATGTTCTAATATTTTATGAGAAAAGGAAATTAAGAATTGAACTAAACTTATTAGAGTTGAACTGAAAATAATCTTTTTTAAAAAAAATGTAGTATTAAAGAAAATTAGAGTCAAGGAATTCATTTTTATGTTTAAACCAAACAAATTTAAAAGTGAGTAGGAGTTAAAAGATTTATTTTCCCCTTTAATTTATTCCTTTTCCATCCTGTTTTCAATGTCATACCAATTGCCCCTACCACGTGAATAATGTGTAAGATTTCCAACTCATTATGCATGACTTTAGGTTTTACACTCCAATTCCACTGTTATTTTAGATGAACTACTACAAGAGGGGGGGTGAATGGTAGTAGGTTCCAATCGCGGAACTTATGCGGAAATTAAAAACAAAACGTAAAGGAACTTAAAGCACACAGCAAGTTTTACGAGGAAACCATCCAGTGCCTAACTGGAAGTAAAACCTCGACCCTATTGGGACTTATAAACAAATTCCACTATAATAGGCAACTCTCCTAGTACAACCTATTACACAGTCCTTTGCTTTGCAAGTTCCACCACGGACACTTGACTATATGATAGGACACCTCCTACCAGACCTAAGACACCTCTCAGGACCCTTTTTCTCCCTTTACCCAGGACACTTCCTAGGTGACCCAAGACACCTCTCAGGTTCCTTTCACTCATTGTGCAACCCAAGACGCACTCAGGGTGACTAACTACCACTCGAATTTTACGAGATTTCAAACTCATACACAAGCGTGAATTTAAGAGAATTCACAATTTCACCCCAAAATACAAAACACTCAAAACCCCTTTTTCCCATTACAAGATCTCATCGAATATCCCTAAATACATATCTATGAATAAAGAGATAAAACTAATATGTTGAACACTCAAGATCTGTCTGGAACTCACTAGACGTACTGTAACCAAAAACCTGATAGGAACTTTGACCAGGAGGACTGACTTAGCTTCGTGGTGAAGGATAAAACCATTAAGCACAACCACTACACTTAGTCAGCCTCGACTTTGAATGAATGCATATGAGCATATTTATAGTACACTCGAATTATTCATTTCATCTTGAAAAAGATAGATTTTCTGAAAAGATAAGTTTAAAAGATATTTTCTAAAAATCAGTTTTCCGAAAATATATCTTTTTGTTAAGAATAAAAACTGTCAATAATAATAAGATAAACTTAGCATAAAATCAGATTTTATTCAAAACTTATCTTTTTATTTAAAATACTTTTTAAACAATCTTATCTTTTTCCAAAAAGGGATTTATTAGAAGATAAATATCTTTATTCAGTAAAACCAAATCCCTAAAAGATATGCACGTATAAGGTAAATATATATATCATTAAAATCGACTTTTAACGACGTGCATACTTAAGTTCCTATTAGGTTCCTAAACTCTGACAGTCTCCGAGTTCTTGACAAGTCAGTTACTCTAATTTCATTGACTGTTTGGAGTTCACCTTGGTTCTATATAGACTTGTTCCAGACCGAATTTTATGTCCAACATACTTACATGAATCCTAGAGCAATATACTTCTATTTCTCCGTCTTCATGTTGCTTCTCTGAAACTCTTGTTCTGGAATCCTATAGTCTTGATATATTCTGGATCTTAGGGTTTGCCCCAGCATTACACCGGAACCAGGTCGTTACAACCCGTTTCGAAGTTCTGTTAAGAAACTTCTGGAAGTTCCATTTCTGGAACTCTTCTTCTAGCTTTACTTGTATCCTCATGGATCCTCTAAAGTTCCTCTGTTTCAGTTCCTACTTCAGCCCTCAACGCTTACTGAACCTGCAAACATCACAACACTAAAAAATCCTTATTAAATGGAAGTTTGCTCAATCATAACTATCATCATCAAAACTTCATAAGGGTCAACAAGTTGCCCCTTTTTAATGATGACAAACTGAGCAAACTTCTGAGGATAACAAAGTAAAACAGAAGGTTAGTTTTTTTCATTTATAAAAACAATAAAGAAAACTAAACTAAATTAAAAGACTCCTACACATACATAACCTATATATGTATATGATACTTACCTTATGAAGCTAACATATGTAAACACATGTTTACATAGTTACCTTCATGGTTCCTTAGCCATCATCATGCTTATCAACCATAACACTTATCGTTGTTCTTGTTCCTCTATTGCTTATCCTATATTGCTCAAGATCCTTACATATATACCTGTCATTACTCAGGTTCCTTGTATCCTGTTCCAAGCATAACTTGCTCTTTCTATACACAACTTAACATAAACGTTAGATAGAAAATCATCATTAGTTTATAATCATCAAAACCTAATTGCTCAACATCCACGACATACATTTTGCTGTTTAAATTTCCTTACAAAGTCCTATCTTTCGCCTTCAAGGTAAGATAAATATTTTTCCTTGTAATTCTAGGAGTATCTTTTTTGTTTTAAAATTAACCACAATAGCACATCAAAAATGCATAAGATTCAATTTAATAGAATATTGAATGAAGGTAATATAACGGAGGATTTCTAGCTTTTAAACTCTACCCAAAAGAAAATAAAAAATGCACAAAGTATTTAACTCCAAATTAATTTGACAAAATTTGACCATTAAATTTCATTTATGTTTGGTCAAACATAATAAAGTATATATAGAGTACAATTTTTCTTAAAAAATTAGGACTAAGGGTCTGTTCTCATGAACTGAACTGAATTGAACTAAGCTGAACTGAACTGAATTGAACTAAGCTGAACTGAAAATTTTATAAGAGAATTAAATTATGAGCTGAACTGAATTAAACTGAAAATAAACATATGAGAACATACCCTAAATCATTGATTGAAACTCACATGAATTGTATAATACGGTAGTATGAGTCCAATACATATCATCATATTGGATCAAATAAAATGTACTCCGTACATAAACGAACACGATTATAGTCACTATATTGTAGGCTTGTAAAGTTGTAGGTAATTCTTATCATTCTGCAAAGGGAACAAGGGGTTAAAATGATATGAAATAAAGTGAAATTACAATAAATGGTCTTTGCATTTTTTCATAATATATGCAAAATGATAGTAGAACTTACTAAGTGCTCAACCCACAAGTGAATCATTGATTGATATATTCAATTCAATAACCAATAAATTAAAGTTTTACTTCTTGTAATGCATAGCAATAATGGAATATTCTATCTAGTATTCCATTTCTATTTTTTCCAACTTATTTATAAACGGCTGCTAATCGCCGCTTGCCAAATGGATACTCCAAACTTTATTTGGGCTCTCTAGGTTATTTCCAAAGGTCATTTGCCACGTAGGAGGTAGTTTGGACATCTCACTTTCAACCAATCTATATCCTCCATGTCATTTGGATAATCTCTAAGACTTCTACCTAGGTTACTGTATTATGAAAAAGTTCATTTAAAAAAAAGAAGAGCAATAAAATATATTCTAATAATTTAATCAAATTCAAAAAAATAAGATAAGTATTAAAAAAAATTCATATGGCATGTATACAATAAGTTTATGAAAAATAAATTTTGGTAAGAGTTAATAGGGTTGTTAATCAAAGTTAATTTACGACTAAAATAAGATGTAATAAATTCATATACATGGCTATGAAATTTTAGTTTAGATAAGTTATAAGTAAAATAAGATAAGATAGGATAATAACATCGAAAAAATAAAATAGGATAATAACATCAAAAAATAAAATAAGATAAATTCATTCAAATCAATAAGATAATAATTGGGATAAAGTAAAATAAATAAATTACCTTAGTACGTATCATATACGAAGTAATAATGATAAGATTGGATAAGATAATAATCTGATCTATTTGAATGGATTGAAGTGTATCATAAATTAAATTATGACAATAATATACGAGTAGTATTTTATTGGCGATAATCGATAATACATCACGGGCTCATAAAAGCTTCATATTTAGTCATTTACCGGCTATCATGAAAAGTATTCCCGAATGTATGAGTTTATTTTATGATAGATGATCGATTGATGCTTGAACAAACAAACAAACCAAACAAGTTTTGTTGTCCTAGTAGTAAGACAACCCCTGATTGCTCTTGTTCATTATGCAAACCTCCACTAGAATGTAGTCACGTGTCATTTGTATTGCATTGTTTTTGTAGGAAAAAAAAATATTATCCAAAACAAGCAAATCAAAATTTAGTATATAATATAATTTTTTTCAAGTCTTCATGGATTAAAATACAAGTAAAAATTGTTATAATATCAAGAATTGTGATCAAGAATTTTATCTTAATGTTAAATTTCACCTTGACATATAAATTTTTTTTTTATTTTTTTCTAATTTTTTTTTTACATTGACGTACATAATAATGAATAATAGCTTGATAATTGATTTCAATATCATGAAATTAGGGCACAATGACTTGTGAGAAATATATATGATATGAATGGCATGCATTTATATGTACCCAATTCAATTTAGCTTTCGTGATCACTCAACTTAGTTCATAACATCCAAATAAGCAACATTCAAGAATATTCATTACTCTCCGTATATGAAGAATATTTAGTAAAATGTGGATTTAATTGTCACGAAGCCGGCCGTACAATGATCAACATAGCATTAATAGGAATAGCACTATTGCTGGATCGAGTAGATGGTCCACAAAATTAAAGTGGTCCAAAAACATCAACTCTAAAGAAGCTTTTTTAGTGTAAATAATGTGTAATTGTAAATGTTGTTGGGATATATATATATATATATATATATATATATATATATATATATATATATATATATTATGCCCTATACTTTTTGTGTTGTGGGATCATCCAAAGAAAGTGACCCAAATGACCAAGGACATTTTTGTTAACCAACTCATAAAACTCGACATGTATCTGGCTCCTAAATGCTAGGGTTTTGTTACTACCACACACATAGCTACCAAAACACAGGATATTGAATTATTGTTGATTTAATGTCATTTTTATTTTATTTTTTATTTTATTTTAACAAAGTGACACCTTTTGTGAAAGAGTAATTATTCTCATCTTATCCACGTTATTGTTTCATTCTCAACCATACATGGAAGTTTTCATCATTCAATTGAATGCACCTCATGAAATGAGCAACTTAAACAATGTGCTTGTGATCTCTTGTGCACTTTTATCCAATCCACTTTTTTCGAGCATAGTGGTCCTAGATTTATTATTATTGTTTTGTATGATGTATGTGAGTCATATTTGATATGTATTGTATGTGATTTCTATCCATACATATGCTTAGGTTTTATCATGGAGCAAAATATTACTAAGGCATGATGTCGTGAAAATTGTTTAGACTATCTATGTTGCATATATAACGTGTTTGGATTATAAACACATTAATTTAACATTATAATTGTCCTTTAGCTGAAAGATGAGTTACGTAATAAGGGCTTGTTCACATTTAATTAATTTAAGTTCAGCTCTAATCAATTCAGTCAGTTCAGCTCCTAATTCCCTCTCTCATAAAATATTTATTTTAGCTCAGTTCATTTTAGCTCCAATCAGTTAAGCTCCAATCAGTTCAGTAAATGAGGTCCTAAGTCTTTTTAATAATTTTTTTTTGCAGTTTCAGCCGGTTCATCCTAGGGCTAATTCGGATTCGGGAATCACTTTTGAGTGGTTAAGTTTCAATCCCCTTCCAATTATTGTTGCGGGTGCATGAGACCTCCCTATCAAGTATAGTCTCAATCACCACTACACCAACAACCAATCGATAAAGTCTTTTTAATATTTAACAAGCGAGTGAGCAATAGTAATAGACTAATTAGCTTGCCATAATAGAGAAAGTTTATATTCATGCACCCTAAAACATAATTATTTAATGAAGTTTCTTCTAAAAAATAGTGTATTATGTAGATTTATAAGTACTAAAATAGTATCGAGTGGCTATTGGATGACATTCATATGTCAATTGATTAGTCACACGTGTAGACCAATCAATTTTGAAATTTTGTCCAGAAAATTAAATTCATAAAAATTGTGAAGAAATAAGAAAGAGATTATTCTCTATATGACTTGGTAATTAAATTACCCTATTAACTATCGTACATGTTATAGCAAATCAATTAAATCGAGTAGTTAATCAATTATTACACAGTATAATACTCCCTCCGTATTTAAATACTTGCTCCACTTTCTTTTTTCGGTCGTTTTTAAATACTTGCACCATTTCCTTTTTTGGAAAGCTTTTACAATATTTAATTCATTTCTCACACTTAATGGAACCAACATAATACTTTCTCTCTTCCTATTCTTTCACTGCTAGTACTTTTTACAATTTTTTATTCTCTCAACTACCTCACTACCTTCATATTTTATTACTTTTTTCAATTTCTTCTAAAACTCCGCGCATGGAGAAATGAAGCTAGTATTTAAAAATAGAGAAAGTACTTTTCTACAAATAAATCAACTATACAATATACTCGGTACTTTGTATACAACTTTAAAATGGTACCGTGTAATTAATCTAAATTTGTACTCCGTACACAATTACCCCGATACTTTCCTAAACAAGAGATCAAGAGAAAACAACCCTAAGAGTTACCATCACCTACCTCGATATTTGTTAAACAATTGTGGTTAAGGAGGTGGATTCACGTGGCTTAATTTAGACTCTACTCCATTAGTCACAAATTACAATATTCTAATCCCTAATTCTTGTAGTCAATTAAGTAAAATAAGAGGGAAACATGCGAAAAACTTTTGTTTAATCATACCTAAATTTGACTACATTATCTTAATTTTTTAAAAAATATTGACCAAAATAATTCAATAGTAATTAATTACACTTAATTAAATTTAGCTAATTTAATGCCTTTTCAAGTGGATCAGTTCTAAAGCATAATCCACGTCAGCTCTTCATCGGATTGGGTCACCACTACGACACCGTTAAAATCCTTTTTTTCTTTTTTTTTTTGAACAGCATTACATATTGTTAGAGAGAGAAAAATTAAACAAAATCCTAATTATTTTTCATTATTATAAAAAATCTTAACAAAAAAGGAAAAAAATAAAACTTATTTCCTTTGTTTTCTTTATATTATCACCTAAATCTGAATCATTTCTTAATATAATCACTATTATGAAGAGGAATTAAGATTGATATAAAAGGGTAGAAAGAAGAGAGAGAATTTTAGTTTTTTTAATTCACTTTTTTTCCGATTTTCTCTCTCTAACGTTTCAGAGCGAAATCGGAGGAGAGAGAAAGAGGAAAAGGGAAATGGTGATGGAAGATAACGAGAGTAGTTGCAATAGTAGCAGGGCGGCAGCAACGGCGGCGGCGGAGACGACGTCTTCGGCGTCTGCTACGGCGGCGCTAAATTCTAGGCAGCAACGCCAGAAACTCGAGGTTTACAATGAGGTTCTTCGAAGGTTGAAGGAATCGAACAATCCAGAATCTTCTCCTCCTTCTTTCGACGACGAACTTTGGGCTCACTTTCATCGTCTTCCTGCTAGGTTTGATTATAATTTTGAATTATTATTTTTGCTATATTTTTTGGTTAATTCTGTGTGATTTTTGAGGAATTTTTATTGATTTGATTTTTGGTGGAAAAATGTAGATATGCGTTGGATGTAAATGTTGAGAGAGCAGAAGATGTTTTACTGCACAAAAAATTATTGCATCTTGCTCATGATCCAGCGAATAGACCTGCATTTGACGTGCGATTAGTTCAGGTTACCAATTTTTTATATTTGAATTATGTTTATTATAGAGTAATTTCCTGTTTTAATGTTTGCATAATTCCACAATTTTTTTTTTGGTAATTTTATTGATTTTAATGGTGCTGTAATGTACTGTGTGAATTTTGATTATCATAGGAATGGAATTTGAAATTTTAGGTATCCTATTTTGTGAAGATGTTTATGGAATCCGGATTACTTTAGGTTGATGTTAGTTGTAGGTGTTAGAGAAATTTGTAGTTGAATTTAGAGATGATCAGCATTATCGTGTATGTTTTCCTTGACGACTGTTTCAGTGAGTTTATTATTGTAAGTTTGAGGATCTTTCACGGTTTTATGTATATTTTATTATCAAGTGGATGGTGGTGTTGTTAAAGAATTAAGATCCGATTTCGTGTGCTTTTTATGCATGATTGGTTTTTTGTTGTTTTGTAATACGAATGTAAGCATTGATGAATTGCATCATAGGCATTTTGCATTGATGAATTGCATCATAGGCATTTTAGTTTCAAATTTCAGAATCTCGAATGAATTTCACTGATTTGTACAAACCATGGTTATTCAATTTGATGAGTCTGTTATTCCTTGGTAATTTGCATGCATTGATGGATTATGCTCTGATTAGGTTGCTACCACTTCTGATGGGAATGCAGAAGATAAAGATCAAGAATCTTCTCCTTCAATTCGAAAAAGGTGTGTATTTCTATGTTTTTATCGAGTAAGGCCTTTGCTCATTGCGTTGCTGATGTAACTTCCACTCCTTTTTTAAATTTTGTTTGTAGTCATCCACCACCTGCATTTGGCTCATCACCTAATCTCGAGGCCCTTGCACTTGAAGGACACAAACCACATGATGATGAGGAAGACGATGATGATGAAAATGCTACTTCAAAGCTGTTTCGGTAAATGCTAGACGTAATTTCACCTCATTGTGTACACTTTTGTGAATATATATTCCATGTCTAGGGAATTATCCTTTGGAGATCCTCTGGGGAGATTTCTTCTCTCAAGTTTCTCTCTCTTTTGTGTAGATACTGCTTGACTTTAAACTATGTTCTCTGGGAGGCACTTCTAGTTATAGAGCAATGTTATCGAAATGAATTTTCAGGCAGAGTATCATTGAAAGGTTGATCTTATCTGCAAAATGGCTCTATCCAGACTACTCTAATATGACACTTGCTCAACGGAGGAGATGTCAACTGTATATGATCAAGAAAATCTTGATAGACTAAAAGGATTCTGCTATTAAGATGAGTAGACGACTCTTTGTTCTGGCACTCATACCGGGACCCTTCTTTTTTCCATTAATATGTAGGGCTGGAAAAGCTATTGCTGGATGGTATTAATCCAGTTTGTAAGGATGTTATAATGCCATCCTCCTCACCCATTTGATATCTAATTGTGTGTAGTAGAGTTCATATATTGCATAATGGCTCCTTTTCACTTATATACTTGTGGTTGCTGTTCCTTGTGCATTCCTTTTCATATTGTACGTTGATACTTACAACTCAAGTTGATGTCTTTGCAGGCCCATGCACGAGATAACCTTTTCCACAGATGACAAACCAAAACTTCTTAGTCAGGTTGGTGTTTCACTTGTTTAATTGCACTGGCATAAGATTATTGAGTTACACAATGAGACATTATCATAGAACTAATATTATATTATCCATAAAAACATATGGTGTTGTTAGATAATTTCTTTTGTTTGCTTTGTGATCTCAATAACTGTGTGATTATTTCCTTATAGGCTTATACTATGGAATATGTTTCTCAAAATTTATGTTTGTCTGTTATTTGGTGTTCTAATCATTGCAGTTAACATCCCTACTGGCCGATGTTGGGTTGAATATTCAGGAAGCACATGCCTTTTCTACCACAGATGGTTACTCTTTAGATGTTTTTGTTGTTGATGGTTGGCCGTATGAGGTACTTTCATCTATATCTTTATATTCATACAGTTAAGCTGGCCTTGATTATGGATATTTTAGTCATCTCTATTTATCACTTTTTGAATAGGGGATGGGGGACTGGGGAGGGATTTATTGTGTTGTTTTGTATGTGAATCCTTGATTAGTGTTCTTGTTAAATTGTTATATGGACAATAGTTGTGACTTTATGTGTGAAATTCATGGTGGGATTCTTATTCTAATTTCTAAAACTTTTTTTTTTAATAATCATTGTTGTATCTTGTTTGAAAAAGATAACTTCAATGTGAAATGTGTGATATAAAGTGAGATCCTCCACTAGCAATGTTTGTATCATTTTACATGTGTCTATGTGAAATTGTGAATGACATAAATTGAGATTCTTGGAGAATGTAATGTGATGGATGCAACATGCAATGTAATAGGAACGTTTTTTGATAGATCAATATAGATATATTTAGTTTGCTATCTTAAAAGCTTATTGTCAATTCAAAAAATATAAGCTCTTAAAAGTGATTGATATTTCATTATGGTTCTTCAATAAAGTAGTCACCGTAGGCTTTCAAAATTAGTAAAGAGAAAGGAAGGGAAGAGAAGGGAAAAGAAAGGAAAAGAATGGAAAGGAAGGTGTTTTTATCTTCCAATATTTGGTTAATCACACTAATCTTTTGGCATGTCCGCTCTCTATTTAAGCTAGTCTGTTCTTGTGGGCCATGTCTTGATCAATGTCACCATATTTCTTGACCGACCTAAGATTTTTAAAACATTTACTCATGGCCAAGCCCTTTCCATCCAAACTCACCACATCATCGCTTGTTCCCCTCTGAGTACCAAACCGGCATAGCAAATATTTGGTCTTACTCCGACTTAGATTAAACCCTCTAGACTCTTACCTTTGTCTCCATTGCTCCAATTTGGCATTAACCCCATCTTTAGTTTCATCCACTAAAACAATATCTTCCGCAAACAACATACACCACGGAACCTCATCTTGAATTAGTTAGGTTACTTTATCTAGAACCGTTGCAAAAAGAAAGAGGTTTAATGTAGACCCAATTGTAATAGGAAAATCTTTTGTCAACCCTCCACATGTCCTCTAACATTAATATTCTATCACTGAATGTTACCAATGTGGCAGTTGTGCTCTAACATTCTGTAATAGTTATAAATTATGCAGTGTTAGGCCTGTCCATTTTGCTCCATTGTATTAAAATTTTGTTACCATTACTATTAAACCTTTTGATTAATGATACTATTACTCTTAATGAATACCTCATGGTATTCTAGAATACATGGGCTGCTTTTTTCATCACTCATTTTTCTTTGTGTACCTTGACCCAAGCTGAACTGCGTTATCTTTTGGGATGTGTTATATGAAATGCTCTTCCAATAAAATTTGACATTGACATCTTCGTATTCGATTTTTTAGGAGACACTGAGGCTCAGGTCTGCTTTGGAAAAAGAACTTAAAAGAATTGAGGTAATTGTATTGCTTTTATATTTCTTTATATCTTGTTTAGTCTAGCTGTTGATCACTTGACAAGGTGACATGCTTCATGTCTATACTACTCTTCTTCATGCTATCAATGACTATTTTGGAACCTTGGAATTCTTGACATTTGTGTATGTCAAAATTTTTGACCTTTGTATATGTCAAATTTCTCACCCAATAACCACCAATTCCACCAGTCTACCACCCAATTTTGGTTATTTTCTAGTTTCTAAATCTGTTTGTCAAATTGTAGTTCTGATTTTCTTCTCAGTTTAGAAGAACATAACTCTCAGACTTGTATTTTTATCATCTGAAAAAGGGGTTGTCTAATGTTTGTGGAAAACGACTCTTTTTTGTTTTGTTGTTCTTAGTTTAAGGACAGGGTGTTTTTTGGCTTCGCAGAATTCATCTTGGCGCAGTCAACAATCATCATCTCCTATGGATGAGCAAGATCAATCCCCAAATGAAGCTAGTGAAGATCATGTGGTGATACCAAATGATTACGTGGCTATACCAAATGATGGAACTGATGTTTGGGAAATTGATCCTAGACTTTTGAAATTTGAGAATAAAGTTGCTGCTGGATCATATGGTGATTTGTAAGTTAGAATTTTTTGTTGGTTGTAATAATTCATTTTGTGCTTTGTCTATTATAGTTGCTTACTTGTTATTTATTTGTATAGGTATAAAGGTACTTACTGCAGTCAGGATGTTGCAATTAAGGTTTTAAAGCCTGAGCGTCTTAATACAGATTTGCAGAAAGAGTTTGGTCAGGAAGTGTATATCATGAGGTGATTTTTAGCTCTTAAGTTCCTGCGTATTTGGGATTGTGCTTCTGACTTGTTTTCCCTTTTAATGTACGTCATTCTTTAAAGACTTGTATAATCTCATTTTCTGCTTATAATGATGACGGTTTGTTGAGTTCTTTTAGTTGATTTTGCTGATTGCTGGACTACTGATATCTTGTTTGTAATCTGTTAAGAACAGTAGTGGTCTGAGTCTATGGTGCCTTGGATAGTTGAACTTAGTATTGATTCTTGACTTGGCTCTGATTAAAGATGTTTTCTGTTATATATGCGTGTTCTGTTGATGAAATGAAGTGTTTAATTTTGGCTATCTTCCTAGGTTTCCTTCTCACTGTTTTTGAGCAGAATTTTGTTTCATGTTGCAGGAAAGTTCGCCATAAAAATGTTGTTCAGTTTATTGGTGCTTGTACAAAACCTCCAAGTTTGTGTATTGTCACAGGTAACATGTGAACATATCTTGAGCTTTACTCTGTAATCTTAAATCTGGGATTTTGTACTGTAGAAGCTTTTTAGTTCCCTTATAGAAAGCTGTACATATTTAGAATTGTAAAAAGAGGGTTAAAAATTATCGGTAGAGTTTGTAGCAGATCACTTGGTCTGCCTGATAAACTGTCATAATGATATTAAATGTGGCTTATTGGCTTTGTATCATTGTATTGTACTCCTTCCGTCCCATAATATAGTTCCTGTTTTCCTATTTTGGAGAACCAAAATGTTGTTCCTGTTTTCATTTTTGGATAGTATGTAAAGACCATTATACCCTCATTTTTGTTATTTTATTCATTATACTTCATACATTACCCTTGAATTTTGCACATGACTGGTACTTTTTTCCACTTTCTCTCTCTAACTTTTGACTATAGTTGTACTTTTCACTTTTATTAATGTACTTCATCCACTTTTCTTATGGTTCATTTATTTGTGTCAAGGCTTGAATATATTCTTTTTCCTTGGTTTTATGCTCAGAATTTATGTCGGGTGGAAGTGTTTATGACTATTTGCACAAGCATAAGGGAACATTCAAGCTTCCATCTCTGCTGAAAGTAGCAATTGATGTTTCCAAAGGAATGAACTATTTGCATCAGAATCATATCATCCACAGGGATTTGAAGGCTGCCAATCTTTTAATGGATGAAAATGAGGTATTTACTTTTTTTTTTAATATTTTTTTTATTAAGTACAAATGTTTACAGTTATATTATTAGTAATGATCCTTTGATGTGTACTTATTACGGCTAGCAAATGTTAGTATTGAATTTCTTTGATCCTGTAACTTAGGATTTTAGTAGTTCCTGCATCTATATTAATTATTCCAGTTCTATTTGTATTTTAACACACCCCCAACTGATTTTTTTTTCTGTTGCTTTAATACTAGTTTGAAGTTGATAGTAGCTATCTGCTAATAGGAGTGTATTTTGTGCCAAGACTGCCAACTACACTGGACTTTACTGTTTGTAACTCTATAATAAGCTTAATTTGACTTTTTTTTTCCTTTGATTAACTTAATTCTGAACTTGCTAGTCCCTCCTGGAACTATGAAATTACGATTGCATATGTGATTATATTATGCACGACATAACAAGTACCCATTATTTTATCAGCTGATTTTTTCTGAGTTAGCATCAGTTTTTGAGTGTTTTACACTTCTACCTAACCAGAAATGCAGTTCCCCATTAAAAGTGCATGAAATTTAAGGACGACTAGCTGTGTTCTTACTTAAGATTCAAGATCTGAATATTTTCACTTGTAGAAAGCATGCTTTTTCAAAAAATGGCATAAAATAAAAGAGAAGAGTGGCGGTCTGCTCTGAGTTGAAATTTTTACAGCAGAATATTACGCTCTAAGTTTTTTTCTTAAAAATGCTGGGTTGAAATTTTGATGGAGTGTTTGTTTTGGCTGTTTGGATCCCTGTGATAGCCGTTGACTGTTTCTGTGTAGCGGTGGTTCTAGCAGTTTTCTTGGTGCGAGTTGTGATGTGCATGCAATTCTCATTTTTGCTGCTCTGTTTTGAATTGCAAACTCTGCTCTGGAATTATATTGCTTGTGAGTTATTTGTTCCTCCACCACGGAATTACCACTTTTAAAACTGCATGACCATGACTCACGTTGCACTTGCTTCGTTGTCCGCCTTAAATAGGAAAATTCTAAGAATAATGGCTTTTTTTACTACTACTTTTGCTAGGTCTGGCATACGTTTATCTAGTGAGTGAATGCTAGATTGCCCGACAATTACAAGTGCTGCTTGTGGAGGACACCTTGGATGTGCATAGGGTTAAAGATACTGACTTTGGAGCGCTATGTATACTTAGCTTTGGTTAATGATAAGGGCCATTAGTGATCGTTTCATGTAGCCAGAAGGTGCTATGTCTTTAAGTATATGCATCTGCAAAATAATTACAAGTTTAATGAATCTAAGCAGATAATAATATTGTGGAGTAATATGGTCCTGAACCTTAACCCAACCCTAGTTTGGTTTGTGGGAGAGGGTAGAATGAATGATGACATTTTATTTTTGTCATGCTAGTATTGTGGTAGATTCTTGCAGAGAGTATTATTTAATATTTTTTTTTTATTAATAATTTTTAATACATATTACCTATATGTGAGTTGTGAGGTTGTAACTACTAACTAGACCTGGTTCAAATGTGTTACGAAGTATACTTTTGAGCCCTATAGTTTTATCGTGATAAGTAATAATTGTTCAGTTTATGGTCATTTCACTTGCTATTACTTGCACTAGTTTGCACTTGGCTTTTGTTCAGATTCTAATTTTATGCATTCATTGTGGCATGTGAGCATTATTTAGTCTGTAATTTATGACTAAAATATTTGTGCTGCAGGTAGTAAAAGTTGCAGATTTTGGAGTGGCAAGAGTAAAGGCTCAAACTGGTGTTATGACAGCTGAAACTGGAACTTACCGGTGGATGGCTCCAGAGGTTTGTCTCTGTCTTGGACAGTATGGACACTGTGTCGTTATATATAGAGATTAAATTTTAAGTTTTTCTTGCATCCTAGCCAATGTTAAGCTTATGATGTACTTCTCCCGTTTCTATTTTAGTTGCACAATTTCTTTTTGGTTCACCTCTCATAATTTTCGAGAAAAAGTAGGGGCATGTGAAGGGTACTGTAAAAAAAGAAAATTAAGGCAATTGGGAATTAGTCTTTTTTTTTTTTTTGGTGATATAACCGTGTTTCTTTGATCAGTTTTTGTTATTTTTGCATTGTTCTAACTTCTTATATTATTGAAGGTTATTGAACACAAGCCTTATGATCACAAAGCTGATGTCTTCAGTTTTGCTATTGTACTGTGGGAGTTACTGACAGGGAAGGTGTGCATTCTTTATTTCTGCTGCTTGTTTTTGTTGAATTATAAAACACTACAGCTTGTTCATTTTCTTGCTTGAGTGTATTTAACAATGTTTTTTCCGCAGCTTCCATATGAATACTTAACCCCATTACAAGCAGCTGTTGGAGTAGTTCAGAAGGTAAACATAAATTTTTTCCATCATTATAAGCATACAATAATGTTTGCATGGTGCGACTACTGGGCTTAGGAAGTGGGAGGTAGATTGTTGAAGTAATAGGTATAAAAGTTTTCTGATATGCCACACCATTGTTTTTTTTTTTTTTTTTTTCCCTTGTCCAATCCTCTGCTTTTCTAAGTATTCAGTTTCTTACAACTTTTAGAAGTTGGAAAACCTGGTTAAGGTTGTCTGTTAATTGTGATCAGGGCTTAAGACCAACTATGCCAAAGAACTGTCATCCCAAACTTGTCGAGCTGCTTGAAAGATGCTGGCAGCAAGATCCTCGGACAAGACCTGACTTTTCTGAGATCATACCAATTCTGCAGCAAATAGCCAAAGAGGTAGAATTAATTTCTCGTAGCAATTGATAAAGTATAGCTGCACTTTTGCACTTGAAATTTTTTTAATGTTTTCACTTGAAAGACCGCTCATAGTCATGCTATATCTATTAATCCTTGCAATTGATTGGGTAGGACTGATCTGGATCATAATTTCTTATTTACTATAAAAAAATATTTTTCTTAACATATGGCAAAAAGTTAGTTTAGAGGCTGTGTTTAGAAAAGGAAAAGGAGATGAGGGAAAAGAAGAGAGGAAAATGCAAAAGAGTTCTGATGCCAGTAATGTTTAATATGGGAAAACTCGGACTACAAGTGCATTGATGCTGTTAGAGGTTGCTAGTGTACGTTTATTTTTTTTGGACTCTCCTGTCTAAATTGGCTGTATTGGAACAGGTTGCAAGTGCTGAAGGTCAGAAAGACAAACATGGTGGTGGTGGATTCTTCTCAGCTCTCAGAAGAGGTCATCACTAAACCACAGCAAGGTTTTCTGCTGCATTGAGTGTTAACTCTGTACTAATTTCTAATTGTCTAGGTCATTCTGCATATGCTTTTTGCCCATCTTTATAGTGTACAGTGATTTGTCAATACGGCATATACAACTACTACAGGGTTTCTTTTATGTCACCTAAGAAGTAAACCATATTCTTTATACTATTGCCCACACTACTGCGTTTGTCCCCCGTCTACAATCTGCATCCATAGAGAAGGGGCATGATGAGTTAGTTTTTTGTAACTTTGTTAAAACCTTCTACGGCCAGATGAAGAAATGACAAATTACTGAAATTTTCTATTAAAGACAGTCATTCCAGTTTTCTGTTTTTAACTTTCTACAATTAGTTATTCTGTATATGATACTTGTTATATATTGTACATACATCGAATCTGAGCACAATGTGCGACTCATAGATTATGAAGCAGACTAATTCTTTGCGGTGGAATGACTCAAATGAATAATAAGTGGCATGGGTGTACGGAGTAGTTTATTGTAGCCCAACGTTATCCTAATTTGTTAATGTTATATCATCGTAATATAATTCTTTTAAAATTAGTGTAGTTTCGAGTTAAGCTGAACCTGACAATCAAATTCTTGAAAGCAAAAGAATGGTATAGAAGCTCAATGCAAGTAATATGAGCTAAGCTTTGCAAGAATTGCAACCAAAGGTTGATGTCAGCTCAATTCAGCTCAGCTCAAACCACTAATATCCATACACATAAATACATAATCTGTAATAATATACTTCCTCTTATTTTAATTCTAGGAAGTTTTACAAATATCACAACTTTTTCTTATTTGTACATATATTCTTTTTTCTCTCTCCTTATCGCATGAGTCACTATTTTTGTTCCCCATTAAAATCAGTACGGAGAAAGTATAGCATTGATTTCATAATCACATGAGCCGTACCTGTTTTTTCTAAGATGAAAAATAACTCCGAAGAAAATCTAGGTTGTCACCGTCTTTCTTGCAGCTCTTTGTCAAGGTCAACTACAGATTCACGTGATATGTCATGTTCTGTTCAACACCCCCTGCTTTTTCCCGCCAAATAAATGAAAAATAATGATTCACCAAAAACCCGTTAGTACCATCCTCAGCCCGCCAACTATTTCCTCTCTCTTTCACATGTACACTGTGCTTTTAGCCCTACATCCTTCTTCTCACGTTAATTTATACGAGTAATCCAAATACTACTTCGGTTTCATATTTTTTTCAACGATTAGAAATTTTTCATCTCTACTTTATGTTAAATCGTTGTAAATAATATGAAATGAAGGCAGTACAAAACCTTTAAAATAAAATTAGAATGTAGCTAGTTATGTTCAATTCATTCAGCATATGGACATCTGCTTTTGTATCTAGTAATGTTGGTGTTCTATGCTAATATTAAACAACTTGTTGTAAACGTAACACGGAAAAATAAAGAACTTGATTTGCTTATAATTTAAAAGCAAAAAAAGGTGTGAAATAACAATGAGATAAGCGTTAATTCTGGTATCAGTTTCAAATTACCAATGCTAGCTACCTAGCTGGTTGATTTTGTTCTTCAGTAATTTATTCATTTACTGCTAATTTCTTCTTTTTTTGGTGCAAATTATACAGCTAATTCTTATTATGTTAAAATAATTTAAAATAAGTATTGGTACAAAAAAGTAATTAAACTATTATTATATATACACATCTCTTAGATTATCTCTTAATTCCCTTTCTTATTAACCCAGAAAACTCAAGAATCTCATGCATTTCTTTACATAAACATAAAATCAGCCTACAACCACATTTCCCCAACCACAAGTTATATTACAAACATCCCAAATACAAAAATAAAAACTCCTAAATTCCTAATTCTTTTTTAATTTCAACTATATTTTCCCCAAATTTAGCAAACACAATCTATCTTACCTGTCCTTTGAAATTTTAACCCACTTGTATTTTGTTGTAATTATAGGTATAGAATTTGTTTTCTAAAAATGGAGTTTTCCTTGAGAAAATCAATATCCTTCCCTTTCAAACGCCATAGCTGTCAAAGCATCTTCTCCTCTTCTTCTTCTCCTTCCATTGGTGAACCTCACCCCATCCTCCCTCCTCCTCATCATCATCATCATCACCGCCACGACGAACACGATGATTGTACAGGCCATCATCCTATGACCTCTATCCCTCCAGGTGACCACCAAGTCATCATAAAAGTCGACTCCTCAGACGACATCATACAAAGCAATACAACTTTTAATAATGGTAATATTACCTCTTTGTATCATAAGGAAGGTGAAGAGAATAAAATTGGACGTCCTCCCTTTTCCGCCATGGCAGAATTCTCCTTCAGACAAGCAGCCGTGGACGACCCCACGTTGTCGCCTTCGGATTCATTGATAGGTAAGTTCTTGGAGCAAGAACAAGAGCTACAAGGCCTACAACGACGACATAACATGTCCGGCGAATTGTCCGTAAATATCGACATAGATGAGGTAGACATGGAAGATGATCATCTAAGACGCCAACAACAACAACAACAACACCAACAACAATTGCAACAACAACAACAACAACAAATATATGAATTCACATCATGAAAATCATAGTATTCGACGACAAGTATTACAAGGTTTGCCACCTTTGCCTCCTGATTGTTTATCGAGGCAGAGTTTGAGTTATCGAAGCGATATTCAAAGTCCGGATATTGTTAATGGTAATGGAAATAAGTTAACCCCAATGTTGAACACCCGTAGCAATAGTATTAGTAGCAATAATAACATGGATGCTGCGTCGAGGGAGACACGTGTTTCGTTCCAAGAGTCGTTTAATCCGGACAACCACCCGAATATGATAAGGCAATCTTCATCTGAGGTTGATGATGACGACGACGACAATGATGATGATGCCTCCTCCTCGAAGGCGGGTGATCATGATGGGAATAATAGTCACCATGATGTTTATGATGAAGAAATTGGATCAACAACGAGAGTTATGGGGGGTGGTGGGGTGAGTGTTCATAGGAGGAGATCTAGAAATTCGAACAACAATTCTAACAATACTAACTTAAAGGAGAGGGAGATGATGAACAATGCTAACAGTAGTAGTAATCATGATCGAGGGGATGATTTGAATGAGGTTATAAGGTGTACATCAAATTCTTCGTCGAGGAAGATGAGTAGTACGGTTTCCATAGCTAAGACAAGGTCTAGGCTTATGGATCCTCCTCCTACTCCATTTGATCAAAGGTCCGCGTCAGGGGTTATTCCAAAGTCGGGCCAAATCTTGAACAACAGCAACAGCAACAACCACAACAATGATAATAATAAGTCGGGTTTGCTTGGGAAATCGTCGATTGGTGATGAGGAGGAGGAGGATCCTTTCTTGGAGGATGACCTTCCAGAGGAGTACAAAAGGGGACAAATTAGTACCATACTAATTCTTGAATGGGTGAGCCTTGTTATTTTGATAGGTTCTTTAGTTTGTAGCCTTGTTATTCCTGGTTTAAGGCATAAATCTATATGGAGGCTAAAGTTGTGGAAATGGGAAGTTTTTGTGTTTTCACTCATTTCCGGGAGGTTGGTTTCGGGTTGGGTGATTAAAGTTCTTGTGTTCTTCATTGAGAGGAATTTCTTGCTTAGAAAGCGGGTTTTGTACTTTGTATATGGTTTGAAGAAGGCGGTCCAAAATGTTATCTGGTTAGGGCTTCTTATCTTAACTTGGCATTGCATTTTTGACAATAAAGTTGCAACTCGAGCTACGACTAAGCCTCTTAAGACTGTCTCAAAACTCTTGGTCATATGTGAAGGGGGTGCTGTTCTATGGCTGTTAAAGACCTTAATGGTTAAGGTTTGTGCATCGACGTTCCATGTGAACGCGTTCTTTGATAGGATTCAAGAGTCATTGTTCAATCAATTTGTGATCGAGACACTTTCAGCCCCTCCTTTGTTCGACTTAAGAAGTGCTCGAGAAGAAGAGGAGAGGGCATTGGCCGAGGTACAAATGCTACAAAATGCCGGCATCAATATTCCAATTGACCTTAAATCATCTGTTCTCGAAAGAAGTAAGAGTGCAACCATAGGTTTGCAGCATCTATATAGCCAGAACAGTAAGACTCTCGGGACAGGGACCGTGTCGCAACCCATCAAGAGTCCCGTGAGACAAAGTGTAGGCCTTTCAGGGCCAATTGGTAGGAAGTATCATGACGAAGGTATACCAATTGATCGGTTGCATAGGCTAAACCAAAAAAAATGTCTCTGCTTGGAATATGAAACGATTGATAAGAATTGTAAGACACGGGTTTTTGACTACATTAGATGAACGTATAGAGAATACTAATACGACTCATGAAGACGAGTCCACGACACAAATTAGGAGCGAGGTTGAGGCTAAAGCTGCAGCAAAGAAAATATTTCGCAATGTTGCTAGACCAAGGTCTAGGTAAGTACCACATATAAGAAGTTGCTTAAAATTTCTAGTGTTCTTTACATTTTCTCTACATTAATTGGTTCCTCATTACTTGTTTCCTTTATTAATTAGTTCCCCCTTTAACAAAATCACGAATTAAATAGTTCCTTGATGTAGTCCACATCAATATACAGTAGCTTAGTTCAGTTGATTAAAATCTTACCTGTATATGAATGTAATTTCAGGTACATATATTTGAATGACCTTATGCGATTCATGCAAGAAGACGAGGCATTTAAAACAATGAGTCTTTTTGAAGGAGCTTCTGAAGCTGGAAGAATAAGCAAGTCGGCATTGAAGAATTGGGTGGTAAGAACACTCACTAATAAAACCCATAGGCCTTATTATCAATTGCTTAAAGTTTTGTGACGATTAAATTTCATCGTATCTTCTTACAATCAACTTCATTCACAGGTTAATGCATTTGGTGAACGAAGAGCTCTGGCTTTAACTCTTAGTGACACGAAAACAGCGGTTAACAAGCTACACAAGATGGTGGATGTTTTAGTGAGCGTAATCATAATTCTGATTGCTGTAATCGTGCTTAACATCATACCTTCAAAGTCCATCTTATTCCTAAGCTCTCAACTTATTGTTGTGGCTTTTGTTTTTGGTAACACTTGTAAGAATGTCTTTTGAGTCCATCATCTTCTTGTTTGTTATACTCCCCTTCGATGTTGGTGATCGTTGTGAAATCGATGGAGTTCAGGTATAAATAAACACTAGAAATATATCAAACTTGCTTAATATTCATGTCTACAATACATTAATTTTTTTTAATCAACTTCGATTTCCTCATTTGCAGATGGTTGTGGAAGAAATGAACATTTTAACCACAGTTTTCTTAAGATACGACAACCAAAAGATCATGTATCCGAACTACATTCTTATATCGAAGCCCATTCATAACTACTATCGTAGCCCAGATATGGGAGATGCTGTCGAATTCTGCCTTCATGTTGCTACTCCTCCAGAGAAAGTTACACTTATTCGACAAAGAATAACTAGGTAAATAAAATTTGTTATCGAAGCTAAATTAAATTTGTTTTTGTAGTTATACAAAGTATGCTAATTATTCTTATAATTTTTTGTGCAGCTACATTGTGAACAAGAAGGAACATTGGTATCCAGACCCAATGATAGTTGTGAAAGACGCGGAAAATCTATACATGTTGAGGATAGCAATATGGGTGACACACAGAATGAACCATCAAGACATGGGAGAAAGATGGGTAAGACGCGCTCAATTGATAGAAGAATGTGTAAAGATCTTCAGAGAGTTGGATATAGAGTACCGCGACTATCCTATGAATGTTAATGTTAATTCCATGCCTCCTGTGTTCTTCCCTCCTTCTAACATGGGTGCCGATCCTTTTATTGCTGAAGGAGCTAAGGAGGTTGCTCATCATTGAAGATCATAAAATTATAGTGGGGTGTAATTTTGGTTAACTTTATTTTGTGCTCTCTTAGGAAATGATTGATGATTAAATGCGAAATCTTTTGTTGTAATCTATTTAATCCTATGTCTTCTTGTAAACAAGTAAACAATTTGTATTTAATTTTGCCATTGCCTTTCTTGCATACTTCTTTTCATGGTTTATAATTAGATTATTAGTGCATATACTCTTGGTCTTCATTTTATCTATAGTCTTATACAATATGGAACGATTTAATCTCATGTCTTGGATATCACCTTTAAGACTTTAAATAATTAATCTAATTGACATCTGCATCCATGTTCACATTCTTACCTTAAGCATTTTGAATTTTTTTAAGTGCATCATTTTGACTTTCTACAATGCGTGCTTTATAAAGTAAGTATATTACTCCGTGTTAATTTTTATTTTGATTATTTTATTATAATTAATACAGAGTACAAGTAAGACACCCGTTCACTTCACCTTAATTTTTTGTTGAAATGAAATTATTTTTATTGAACTAAATTATTTTTAATGATTTTCTATTATATTTTTTTCTTTAAAGTTACTGAATTTTGCTGAATTAAAATTATGTTTACTAAACTGAAATTATATTTAATATTTCGTATTATTTAATTATAGTGAAGTGAACAAAGTCTATAACTATCTAATTTGACATATATGCCGATTAAAATGATGCACTCGATTACAAAATCAAGCAAGTAGTACATAGTACTCTTTATTGAATTAGGTCGTGTTTGACAAAAATAGCGGTAGCGGGTAGCTTTAGCGGTTGAGTAGCGGGTAACTGTTAAGGTAGTGAGTAACGGTCAATTAGTAATGGGTAGAGGTTAGTTGTCAAAGTAACGGTTGATAGTATGAGTGCTTGGTAAAAGTAGCGGTTGTAATGTTTAAAAAGTAATAAAAAAATTGTCAAATGCTACCCGCTACTTCTAAACGCTACTATTTTTGACGTTTGAGAAAAGCTACCTCTATCGCTACTAAAATCACTATCTTGCCAAATACTCTCAGATTTTTCCTAATATTATTTTAACTGGTTAAAACGCTAACCGCTACCTCAAACGCTATTACCAAATAGGGCCGTAAGAAGAGGGAAAATCACATAGCGCGACACACATTCGAAACAAAGAGGGAAAAAATAATTAAAAAGAAAATGAAAACACAACTTGTTCTTCGTCGTCTTCGTCTTCGTCTCTGACACTAGAAGCTACAGAAGAGAGAGAAAAAGCGACGCCATGGCCAGCATCTCAAGCTTGGTACACGAACTCCGAGAAAGATTCGCAGCTTCTTCTTCAACACCTACCAACAACAAACGAGACGACGTCGCTTTGGAAACCAGATTCCGCTCCGTTCTCCCTAATCTCCTCAACGCCTACGTCATCGCTTCTCCTTCAGGTTCACTTTCTCTCTCCTCTGAAATCGAATTTTACCAGAAATTAACCATCAATTTCACCTAGGGTTTTCGATTTTACCAGAAATTAATCATCAATCTGATGCAATTTCTTGATTTTTTGGTGCAGCAAATGAGAGAGAAGTAATTGCAGTATTAAAGTTGTTAAATCATACCGCCAAGAATTTTCCTGGCGTTTTCTACCACGGAAAATCGAATGCAATTTTGCCGGTTATTGGCCGTCTCTTGCCGTTCTTTGCTGAGCCGACTTTCCGGTACCGAGAATTTTAGTTTCTTTAATTTAATAAGTTGCTTGAATTCAATATTTTGAATGCTATTTTTGGATATTTTGACTTATATGAAGTACTAAAAGCTTGTATGTTGGACTTTGTTTACTGTAAGCTTCTAAATTAGGTCACTAAATATTTGGACACATTTTTTTCAATGTGCTGATGAATTTGATTGATTTGTGAGCTGTAAGTCGAGGAATTCGTTGCGAATGCTGAAAAAAAAGGGTTGTGTATTGTTTAATTTTGAGGCTTGGTGTCTAACTTTTTATCATTTGATGAGTTATAGCTGTATAAATTATGAAGTTTATGAGGAATGTATTTTATAATACTGATTAATGCAAGTGGAGATGCCTTCAATTTTTGTGGTAATTTTCCAATAATGCATCTATGTGTATGCCTGTATGGTGTCCAATGGACCTCAGGTCTTAGGCGTGCCTTGTTATTAATACTTACATAACCAATGTGGGACAATTTTGGAATGTTAGTTGCTTTTTGGATGATATTGGTAAATATGAGCATAATATCAAAAAGGATGCTGTTTTTTTTTTTTTAATAATTTTTTTTGTCTTTGAGTAAATGGACATGTCAAGCTCTAGTATTACGAAGCAAAAGATTTTTTTGTTCATTTCCATACTGTTTTGCTGTGGCGTAGATCCAAATTTCTCCATGAAGGAAACTAGATAAGGAGCTGTTTTGAATTTTTTTTTTTTTAAAATCCCTTTACCCTAGGCTAGTGCCTAGTGCCTTTGGGGTGTCATACTGTCATTTATTCATTGGTCTCTTGTTGGAGAATTAATAAGAACTACACAGGGACCGACATGGAGTGATTCTTGAAACCATCGGCTCTCTTCTAGCATTGCTTCGAAGTGGGGATCAAGATGCATATCGTCAGTTTTTCCTGGATGCCATGTTGTTAATAGAAGGTATATAGATATTGCGATTCTTTTTTTGTTTTTGTTTGATGATTATTTTACTCTTTCTTTAGTTTAGTATGGATTATTGCATGCCAAAATGGAAATCAGTAGTTACTGATTTGCAGAATTTGAAAGTTGGACATCTGTACCATGGGTGGGCCTCACTTTGATCGTTGGGTTTCAAAGATATTATTTTATCCTGTGTTGGTATGCAATGTGTGCTAGTATTAAGAATGACTATGGGAGTGTAATTCTTTACTCTTCACTTTAACTTGTCTAACATTGATTATAGAGAACAGAAGCATGCAAATCATATCAACAATGACATATCTGGAATGTGGTTTGCCAAGGTTAAACTAATTGGAAACTGTTAATTGTGCCTTTATTCCACGACCCTTTGTATATGAGTTAAGTTTTTTCTTTTTGATTCTTCCTCACTAGTCATATTGGATACACGTCCAAGTCAAACTAGGCTGGCATCTGTCTATCTTTAACTCTAAGCATATTAAGAAGTTGTTGGGGTTAGTAGGTTTAAGTGGGTTTTATATTGTGGGATTTTCGGAAAGAGGGGAGATATCGTGACCTAAAACAGTATAGTAGGAACACAGAAAGATAAAAAAAAATAAAAATAAAATAAAATAAAGGAGAGATTGAAAAGGTAGAACAAAAAATAGATAGAGGGAGCACTTTATGGGTTTGCTGCTTTTCTGTTGCTTCTTTCCAAATTACCCTTCCCCTCCCATACATATAGGCTTATATTGTAAATTAGTACAAGTTTATTGAAGTTGTGGGTTTCTAGTTATGTTCCCCACATGCTAACATATTCAAGGTATCGGAAGAAAACAATATTTTAGATGCTATTCATGCCAATTTTACAAGTTACTTTCATTTTCTAAATTAGGTTTCTTATGGTACAGATCTTGGGTATGTAGGATCACTACACTACCGCAAATCAAGCATTATAGAATCTGCTCAAGTGTCTCTTAAATGCTTTTCAAAGTCATTTACCGAAATTTATAATGGTGGAGCATTACTCGGTGATCTCCCAGAATGTAACAAGCCTGGCGATGGGTATGGTATTTTAGTTGATCTCACGCTAAAGGAGAGGTGGAAATTATTTTCTACTTGGATCATTTGGCTCCTAAGTAAATGCTTGACAGAGGGAACTCTTTATGTGGAAGGACTTGTGACCTCTTCTATAATTTTGTCTGTGTGCTCCATGTTAAGCTATGAGGATGCTGATTTGCATATGGTTGGTGGCACCTTCTTCTATTTGACATTTGTTCACTTTTCCCTTTCTTGAAATTGGTTTCTTCTATACATGGTCTCATTCTAGTATGGCTATTAATCATGTTTTATGGTAGGCATGTTTTGATTTCGCTCGGATTGCTGGAATGGCGATGAACTATGAGATTGTTCCATATGAGAAACTAATTTTTTCCATGATAATCATATTAAGCGAAGCTGATGGAAACCTTCCTGTTTTCAGGTATGATTTTTAGCGTGAAGTTTGAAAAATCAGTCTCTGGCTTCCTTAAGATTGATGTGTCAAAATATTTGTAGAAGTGGGCATTAGTTTTGAAGCTTTTGCCTTATTTTAATTGTTTCCTTGTGGAATCCTGTAAAGTTTTTGCTCTTTTTTAATTTAGGTGTTGCTCCTTTGAAATCCTTTACTTGTGAAAAAAGAGCCTTCAATTCCAGCCACCTGTTTTCATATAGGAAGTTATTTCATGATTGTTTAGGACGAGAAAAGGTAATACCATAATAGACAGTCTGTATTATTGAATCTTATGCCAATATATTAATTATCTGAAATTTCTGTTTCTCTTTGGAGTTTTGTTACTAATGAAACAAACATAGCAGCCACTGACTGACCAGTCCAGGCCAGGATGCCAGTGATTTTCTCTCAACAGATGGCTAAATCTCAGAATTATGATATAGTTTCTTTATTGTTCAAATATTAAAGTTATCTACACTACTTGCCTTGACCTATTTTCCACCTGTTCCTATGACTTGTTTCATATTATAGATGGTTGACAAATCTCCTAGTCTCCCAGAAAATTCCAGCTTTCCGTCGCAGTACTTTTTGTAAGTATCATTATTAAAGGAGTCAGGTGTAAAGTCAGGATTTATGATAGAAGATGAATTTAAATATTTTATTTCTTGTGCATGTAAAGCACAGAGAGGAAATGCACCATTTAACTTGGAGTATTAAGTATTTGATGGTTTGTGGATACAAAATATTTATTCTGCTGGTTATTTATGACAGTTCGGTTGATGTGAAGGATCAAATGCCTCAGTACTTGAGATTAGCTGTTGAGGATATAGTAGAATACTTGAGAAACAAGCGGACATATATTTGTGCAAACATAACCTTCACCCTATGTTTCTTTGACACCTTGATTTACCTCAAAAATTGCTTGTCGTGTAGACGACACTTGGATACTTCATTATCAACTAAAAATTTGACTTTTAATACAAAATAGCATAGTCCAACGCTTGGACACCCAAATCCGAGTAGACACTTAATCCTTGTCTGAGTAACATAGGTAGGTGCCATCACCTATTACCCACTTAAGTCTCATTTGTGTATGTGCCTCTTTCCTGGTAATAGTTATTCTTTATTTGTTCTTTAACAAATAGCATATCATTCTTAAATGGACTTCTATTCTGATATAAGCATATCAAATGTTCCATTGTTCTTTGCCTTAGAAAATATGTTGTTTTTCCTTGCAGAAACATGGCTTTTGACTCCACTATAGGTAGCTGTCTTGATGTTCTGCATTCCAGGTGCCCTGCTAACATTGTTAGATCAACAGCTGCTGAATTAGTTATTGTGTTCTTTAACTCTCTTCCAAAAACTAAAAGTTCCGAGTTACAGGTCAAGATTAACCCCCTTTTCTCCTAATTTATCGCCTTTTTCCTTACAAGACAAATTGGAAGATATTTTGACTCATACACGGCCTCTTGGTTTGAAAAATATTATTTGTATGTTGTTTGACAGGCTGCCCTGTGTAGTGCGTATATCCGAGTCTGTAGAATTTGTCATCCTCGTGTCTGGAAGCCAAAATCTCTACTAAATATGATTTGTTCCTCAAGTGTTTGCTTAATGCTACAAGATTGCTTTGAGGTGGCTATTTCTATTCTTGGTCCTGATAGGGTTGGGGCCCTTGGGGGAGGCACCATTAGTGATACTACGAGTTGTCATTTAGCAGCATGTGACAATAGATCAGATAGGTTCAGAGTAGATTGTAAAAGACCAGCAGAGGATTTAGGGACTTCCAAGTTAAAGCGCCAGAAGACAAATGGAGAAGAGGTCACATCTGATTTTGTTGGGAAGAGAGAGGATCGGTGTTTTCACCTTAATTTGGAGACAAACAGAGAATACACTGCTGATATGTGCACATCACTTCTTTCAGCTGTTGAATCTCTGAAACCTTCAGGTCTTCATACAAAGGCTACCAGAGATGAACTTGCTCTAGCAACTCTTAGCATGTTTTGCACGGTCTTCTGCAAATACCCAAACACCAATATATCAGCAAAAATTTTTGAGCTGATATATTTGTGGATCCCATGGATTTTCCAGCAGGTATGAAGTAGGATGAAGTTAGGTCTTGTATCACCATTGGTTGCTACCTCTTGGAATCATTATTTCCGAGTCTGATACAATGTCTCTCATGTAGGCAAATCATGAGAATTCTATCCGAATTGACTTGTCAAGCTATTTTGAAGCATTACACAAAACATTGTTATTGCCAAGTAAGAAAAAAAAAATGTACTTCCTTCGTTCTCTTATTTACTTTACCTGTTTCATTTATCACGCTTGCCAATGCATAACTCTAACCATAAATAGCTTTAATTCTCAGTGAGTAAAATCAGATATTATGAAAGTATTAATAGAGATGGAATTCTAAGAAGATCCCACATAAATATGTTTTTCCTTACATATAACTCACAAAAGACAGTCAATGGTGGGGATTTGAATAGTGTAAAAGTAAAAGTAGGTCAAGTGAAAAAAGAACCAAGGAAGTACTATCTTTGTGGAGGAAATTTAAGAGTATGCTCTTCCTTTTAGAATATTAAGCTCTAAACCATAATAATCAAAGCTGTTTGCTTTTGTTAAAGAAGATTTCAACCTGCACTTGGACATTTAATCTCGTGTTAATCTCATGCATGTTCTGTATGCATTGCTAGGCTGAATCTTTTATTTATTTATTTAGTTATTTATTTATTTTTAATAATCTGGGTTTTGCTATACATACATATTTTCTGATCTATCTATGATTCTATGATATATAACATTTACCTCTTCACTCCATAGTTAGGTAATGTAGATACATCAATTGTTTACTCAATATCCTCCTAAGAACTGATTATCATTGCTCTTTTTAAATCCTTGTTTGTGAATTTGGCTGTAGGTTTGCTGTAATGTTATTTATTGTCGCGTGACATCTAAATGAAACATACTTTTTTTTTTAATTTATTTATATTATCTTGTTCTTTCTCTGTCTACTGAATACAGGTGCTTTTTCCATGTAGTCTTTTGCATTATGTTTCGTCAAATTCAGTTTGCTTTTAACAATTATTTCTTGACTTTTGATGTTTTGGTAACTTTATATTTAGGTCCCTTTCTTGAAAATGTGAAGCACTTTTGCAATGACAGTTGTAACATGGATCTTATCTTTTCTGTGCTCAAGCTTCCATGGACTCATCATCTTGAGGTGGTCAAAACCCATCAGCCATGGAGAACTAAATGCCTTTCCATTCAAATCTTGTCTCTGATCGGTCCCAAGTTAGAACTTCAACTTGATGTTTTGAATTTGGGACTTCATGATGCAGTGGAAAAAGTCAGGATGGAGGCTGTCATGGCTATGCCAATTATTGTCATGTCATCTGATTTTTGTGCACTCTCATCTATTTTAACATGGCTCAAGTAAGTGAAGGATGTTTTGTGCTTGCATATGATCTGAAACTGGATGTTGTCTCTTACAGGCACAGATGATTGCCTTTAATCCTTCTTTCCCTTTTTTTTTTTTTTTTTAAAAAAAAAATTCTCTCCTCATGAACAAAGCATACTGATGTCTTTAATAAAAAGTATCCTAATGTCCACTGTGGATTGTAGCTACAATTGAGTCTGCTTTTGAAGACCTTATATACAAGGAAATGCTAATATTGCTACTGTTTGCTATTTGTTTCTCAATTTGTAGGTATCTTGGGGAAGAGGTGCATGAGAATGTCAGAAAAGTAATTCCTTTTTCTTTAGGATATTTGTCATGCCTGACAGAATTTTGTCATAATTCTGATGGTAGGAGTGCACATGGTTGCAAAATTTCCTTTCATAGCGATGAAAAGCACAATCTGATGCTGGATTCTTTATTTCAAGGATTTTGGTGTGCGAAGTGTGATAAAAAGGTTGTTCATGCTGATGCTCGGAATTCATTTGTCATGCATGTCCCGGATAATATATGTATAAAGGACACTGCTTTGTGTGACTTTGGCTACATACATTCATTGTTCTTCAACTTTCTTTTTGATGAGTCTTCCGAAGAGGTCCAAGTTTCCTGTGTAACAATATTTCACCGAATCATCATGCATGCAGAGAGAAAAGTTCTTCTAGAAACAAGAGCCCAATGGATTAAATGTATTGAATTCCTGCTCCTCCATAAAAAGAGGTCTTTGAGGGAAGCATTCTGCTCTCAGCTCAGGTTCTTTCTGGATGATAATATTTTAATTTGTCTGTTTCCAGAGATGGAGATGCCTAATGCAAGTAAAAGACAGATGTTTTTTGATAAAATAGTAAAAGCACTTGCAACAACTGAAGACCCCCAAATTGTTGAAACTTTATTGGAGTCAGCTGCTGAGATTATGATGGCAGTGGATATAAACTGTCAGCTTTTCTTAGCTTCGCTTATTTTGCTAGTTGACAAACTTGACAATCCCCATCTGACTGTTAGAGTGACTGCTGCAAGGTTAATTGATCGGTCTTGCTACTTTCATCTTCAAGGAGGAGTTGAACTAGTCCTTTCAAAGTTCACTCATATTCGAAATGAGTTATTTGAGTATCTTTGCCTACGGCTTGTAAACCGTTCAGAAATGGTGAGGGAATTTGCCGAGGCTGTTCATGGTATTGAAACCAAGAAGCTGGTCCTCAAAATGATTCCGGTTGTTCTCCCAAAGCTTGTTGTCGCCCAAAAGAATGACGAACAATCAGTTGCTATTTTGCATGAGCTTGCCAACTACTCGGACACAAATATGGTGAATATGATTGTTCGCTGGCTACCGAAAGTACTTGCTTATGCTCTTCAGCAATCTGATGGCAAAAAATTGCTCTCTGTTTTGCAATTTTACCACGAGCAAATAGAATCAGACAAGCAACAATTATTTGCTGCTTCATTACCTGATTTATTGGAGGAATTAGTGTGCTTTGTGGATGGAAATGACCCAGAAGAGATTAGCCAAAAGTATGTATTTTGGTTTGTAAATCTTGGTGGATGCCTCCTTTATATCATTCCAATCTATGGCTATTGAGATCTGTGCTACTTGGAGCCAGGTACTTGTATCGGACTTCGGTGCTTGTTCAGTCAGACTCCACAATTTTGTGAAATCTGCACTTGTTTTCGGCCTAAAATGAATGTTCATAGTGTCTATACCCATGTCAGAGTTTCGTGGATCTGATACAAGTACTTGAGGTGAAATGTAGAGTCCGAGTAACATAGGTTTCTTTTTTATTTTACTTTGCTTTATGCGAGGCTTCACATGCAATTCTAGTGTAGTACAAGATATTGTGCATATATGCCAATTATCCTTACCTTTTTTCTCATTCTAGAATAAGTTCTCATGATTTAGTATATCACAGAAATATGATATAAACTATCCTGTATTATTCATGTTCATCTTTATTTCATTGTGTAACTTTCTTATATTCGTTGACAGGTTGGGAAGAGTACCACAAATGATAGAAGAAGTTGCAAAAACTTTGACGGGAAGTGAAGATCTTCCTAGCTTCTTGAAGAATTATTTTGTTGTCATTCTCAAAAGAATTGATACGAAAATGCTCCAGGCAAAGGACATCTCTTGGCAGAAGCAAGCTATTAAAAGAATAGAATTGTTGATTAAGTTGATGGGTCCTCACCTAAGTACCTATGTACCAAAACTTATGGTGCTTCTCATGCATGCGATTGAGAAGGAATCCCTGCGAGGTGAAGGTCTCGCTGTGTTACATTTCTTCATCAAGCAGCTGGCAATGCTGTCACCATCTAGTGCCAAGCATGTCATATTTCAAGTTTTTTCTGCTCTAATTCCCTTTTTGGAGAAAGAAAAAGACAAGCCTTCTATGCATTTGGATAAAATTGTTGATGTTATAGAAGAGCTTGTGTGTGAAAATAAGGATATACTAAAGCAGCACATTCGTGAATTTCCTCTGTTGCCCAGCATTCCTGCGTTAATAAAGGTAAATCAAGTGATACAAGAAGCACGAGGGTCAATGACTTTGAAGGATCAATTGCGAGATGCCGCTGATGGCCTGAATCATGAAAACTTAAATGTAAGGTATATGGTTGCTTGTGAACTAAGCAAACTACTGAACCTTAGGAATGAGGATGTAGCAGCAACAATTGGCACAGAAATGGGTTTAGATGTTACTGTTTTAAGCTCTCTGATTACATCTTTATTGAGAGGATGTTCTGAAGAATCACGGACTTCAGTTGGGCAGAGGTTAAAAATGGTGTGTGCGGACTGTCTTGGCGCTCTAGGTGCTGTTGATCCTGCTAAGGTAAAGGCAGCACCATGTCAAAGATTCAAAATCCAGTGCTCTGATGATGATTTGATCTTTGAACTGATCCATAAGCACCTCGCCAGGGCATTCAGAGCAGCCCCTGATGCTAACATCCAAGATGCTGCTGCATTTGCTATTCAGGAGCTGCTAAAAATTGCTGGATGCAATGCTGTGGCCTCTTTGTCACAGATGCTGAAAGTTGGTGTACTGGGGTCTAAGGGCTCTAATGATTGTCAAGTGATGAGTGAAAGGGGTCAACGGTTGTGGGACCGATTTTCTGACTATGTTAAGGAGATCATTGCACCATGCTTAATTTCTCGGTTTCAACTTTCCGATTCATCAGAATCTTCCTCTTCTGGTGCTATATATCAACCTTCTTTGTCATTCAGGAATTGGATCTTTCGTTGGATTAAAAAACTGATTGTGGACGCTACCGGATCTCGTGCAAGCATTTTCAAGGCTTGTCGTGAAATAATGCGCCATGATATGCAAACAGCAACATATTTGCTACCTTATTTAGTTCTTGATGTTGTTTGCCATGGTTCAGAGGTAGCCCGCTCCGGTATTACAGGAGAGATATTGTCTGTCCTGGATGCAGCTGCCTCAGAGAATAGTGGTGCTGCAGTTCTTGTAATTGGTGGTGGGCAAGGTGAGATTTGTATCCAAGCTGTTTTTACTCTGCTTGATAATATGGGACAATGGGTTGATGATGTGGGTCAAGAAATAGCACTTTCCCACTCTCCATTTGTTTCCTCTAAAGAAGCTTCCAAGTTAAGCAACACAACTAGCAACTCTGCAACTGATAGGGACAAACTTCGTGCACAATGCAAATATGTTTCTGAGCTTTTGGATGCAATTCCAAAGGTGACCCTAGCAAGGGCATCCTTTAGGTGCCAGGCTTATGCTAGATCATTGATGTACTTTGAATCGCATGTTCGGGTAAAATCAGGTTCGTTTAACCCAGCAGCTGAGAGGAGTGGCATCTTTGAGGATGAAGACATTTCATTCCTGATGGAAATCTATAGTGGTATTGATGAACCTGATGGTTTATCAGGGTTGGCTAGCTTAAGAAAGTCAGTAAGTTTACAAGATCAGCTGCTAATAAACAAAAAAGCTGGAAACTGGGCAGAGGTCCTGACTTCTTGTGAACAAGCTTTGCAGATGGAATCTACCTCAGTTCAAAGGCATTCAGATGTTCTCTATTGCTTACTTAATATGTGCCATCTTCAGACAATGGTTACCCATGTGGATGGCCTAATATCTAGAATTCCTCAATATAGGAAAACATGGTGCATGCAAGGGGTGCAGGCTGCGTGGAGACTTGGCAAATGGGACCTAATGGATGAGTATCTAGATGGAGCTAATAAAGAAGGCCTACTTTGTAGCATTTCTGACAGCAATGCTTCGTTTGACATGGATGTTGCTAAAATTCTTCAGGCAATTATGCAAAAAGATCGATTTGTGGTTGATGAGAAAATTGCTTTATCAAAGCAAGCTCTTATTGCTCCATTAGCTGCTGCTGGCATGGACTCATATGCGCGGGCTTATCCGTTTATTGTAAAACTTCATCTTTTGAGAGAGCTAGAAAACTTTCGTGATCTACTCGGTTGCCATTCTTTCCTGGAAAAACCTTTTCATCTTGGACACCCAGAGTTTTTGAAAGTTATAGATAACTGGGAGAATAGGCTAAAATTCACACAACCATCTCTCTGGGCAAGGGAACCACTTTTAGCTTTCAGGAGACTTGTTTTTGGTGCCAGTAAAATGGGTGCTCAAGTTGGAGACTGCTGGCTTCAATATGCTAAGCTTTGTCGCTCTGCTGGTCATTATGAGACAGCTAATCGAGCTATTCTTGAGGCGAGTTCTTCTGGCGCTCCTAATGTCCATATTGAAAAAGCCAAGCTTCTATGGAGCATGAAGCGGTCTGAGGGTGCAATTGCTGAATTGCAGCAGTCTCTCTTAAACATGCCTATAGAAGTTGTTGGGTCTGCTGCAATATCATCTATTACTAGCCTTGCCTTGATTCCACCAAATCCGCAACCCTTGCATGGTGATACTCAAGCTCAAAATGAGAATCGTAATATAGGAAAGACCCTTCTCTTATACTCAAGATGGATCCATTATACTGGACAAAAGCAGAAAGAAGACGTAATGAGTCTGTATTCTAGGGTGAGGGAATTGCAACCTAAGTGGGAGAAAGGTTACTTCTATGTTGCTAAATATTGTGATGAAGTTCTTGTTGATGCTAGAAAACGTCAGGTGGAAAATGTTGATACTAATCCAAGGATACCACCTGCTTCTGGTATCATCTCTAATAATTCAAATGCTGAGAAGCCTTGGTGGGTTTATCTTCCTGAAGCACTTTTATTTTACGCTAAAGGCCTTCACAGAGGTCATAAGAATCTTTTCCAAGCCCTCCCAAGATTGTTGACCCTTTGGTTTGACTTTGGAAGTGTATATCATCAGAGTGGGTCATCAAATAAAGATCTAAAAAATGTTCAGGGAAAGGTTGTATTTTGGTTGTGAATTCTCAAATATCATTTAACATTGTTTAATGCTTCATTATCTTCTTTTGACATCACTATTAATGTATTACACAGGTAATGAGTATTATGCGAGGCTGTCTGAAAGATTTGCCAACTTATCAGTGGCTGGCTGTTCTGCCACAGTTAGTTTCTAGAATCTGCCACCAAAATGAAGAGATTGTTCGATTGGTCAAACACATCATTACTTCTGTTCTCCGGCAGTATCCTCAGCAAGCTATATGGCTCATGGCGGCTGTTTCTAAATCTGCTGTTTCTTCAAGGAGACAAGCAGCTGCAGAGATCTTGCAAGCTGCGCGCAAGGGGCCCAGTCCAGACAGCCGTCGTAATGAATTTTTTTCTCAGTTTACCAGTTTAATTGATCATCTGATTAGGTTGTGCTTTCATGCCAGCCAATCAAAAGTGAGAACAATCAATATCTTAACTGAATTTAGTTCCCTGAAGAGAATGATGCCTCTAGGAATCATAATGCCTATTCAGCAGTCTCTCACAGTTAACTTGCCTACTTGTGAGTCACCCTTGACAGACTCATCTAATATCTTTTCAGCTACTGAACTTCCAACAATAGCTGGAATAGCAGATGAAGTTGAAATACTTTCATCTCTTCAACGTCCCAAAAAAGTAAGTACTTGCACATTCCACTTTCATTCCAGACCATGCTTGCTTTAGTTAATAAATATGATGGTATATATTGATTCCATATTTAAGTGATGCTGCATCAATCTCTCCACCATCATTATAACATGACCCGAGTGATATCAAATACTTGAAAATTGGATATTTCAAACTCTGCTAACTATTAATGTTTTCTCTTACTTTGTTTTTAAAATTTTATAATATTAGGAAAATGCTTTTGATTTTTTTTTTTTAACTATTTTTTGGAGAAATAATTGGTTCTTATTTGTAATAATTATTAGGATTTTTAAAGAAAACCTATCTGTAAGTGCTCCGTATATTCCCAAAACAACCATAAGTTAAAAGTTTAAATTAAATGATTGAAATCACCCATTAAATACTATTCTATCTACTCTGAAATCTGAGCACTTATTTAAGAGTTAATTATGTGAATAGATTACTTTGGGCTTTGCCTTTTGGTAATCACTTGGCATAACATTTCAACCTTTGAGCCTTATTTATGAAATGCTCTTAAAGATTTGATCAGATACAAGATTTTATAATCAATTTGCTTGTGCAGGTTGTTCTTGTTGGAAGTGATGGCATTGAGCGTGCGTTTCTCTGTAAACCCAAAGATGATCTACGAAAGGATGCTCGTATGATGGAATTTAATGCCATGATTAATCGTTTACTGTCAAAATGTGCTGAAAGCCGTCGAAGAAAACTATATATTCGCACTTTTGCCGTAATTCCTTTAACTGAGGATTGTGGAATGGTGGAATGGGTGCCTCACACTCGTGGTCTACGGCACATTCTTCAGGATATCTATATAACGTGTGGAAAATTTGACAGACAGAAGACGAATCCTCAGATTAAGCGATTGTATGATCAATCCCAAGGGAGAATGCCAGAAGATGAGATGTTGAAGACCAAAATACTTCCAATGTTTCCCCCTGTTTTCCACAAATGGTTTTTAACTACATTTGCTGAGCCAGCTGCCTGGTTCAGAGCCAGAGTTGCTTATGCACATACTACTGCAGTGTGGTCCATGGTTGGTCACATTGTAGGCCTCGGGGATCGACATGGAGAAAATATCCTTTTTGATTCTACTACAGGGGATTGTGTGCATGTTGATTTTAGTTGCTTATTTGACAAAGGTCTGCTGTTGGAGAAACCAGAGCTTGTGCCTTTCAGGTTGACCCAGGTGAGTGGAGTGCATGGTATTTGCATGTTTGTAAGAAAGTGATGTCCTGTAGTCTTTTGTGCCTTTACTGCTACCTTATTTTATTTTACTCCCTCTCATCATCTATTGGTATTTTGGTATCAAAAATAGGATATCCCTTGTTAAGCCTTTCGATTTCTTGATCTGAAATTTCATGGATGATTTATGACCGATGACAAGTTGATGCTCTAATTTAAGCTACTTTGCGGTGAATGTCAGAATATGATGGATGGATTGGGAATCACTGGATATGAGGGCGTCTTTCTCAAGGTGTGTGAGATCACTCTTTCGGTTCTCAGAACTCACAGGGAGACACTAATGAGTGTTCTTGAAACATTTATCCACGATCCCCTTGTAGAGTGGACTAAATCTCATAAATCAAGCGGAGTGGAAGTTCAAAATCCCCATGCCCAGGTTTGATAGTTTCTTCTGCACACTCAATCTTACCTCTGTTTCAGTTACTATGTTATTGACTTATTGTGTTAAAGCTGGCTCAGCTGTTTTGTAGAATAAATTGGTATTGAAAAATCTAATCTCCTGTAGCAATAAAATACTCATCCCCAAAGGCCCACACTAGAAAGGGAGGGAAATTGTCCAGGGTCACCTTATGCATCAAAGTATACCTCAATAGTCAATATACAAAGCATCATTCTCCCGTAATCCTTGATACCCCTTTTAGTCTGGCCATCCTTGGGAGTTGAGATAAATCACTAATCCCAAGGATGATGAAGTTTGCTAATAACCCATCGTGTCTTCCTTCCTTGGCCTTTTCTTTGATAGCACAGTATGCAAAAATGAAGTTAGGTTTGGCTTGAACATCTATGTGTGGTTTCTTGGTCTTAAAGGAAAATGATTGTCTTTTACATGAAGAAATTGGTGGTTTGTCTCAGGAAAGTTACTTCTCCTTGATATGGCTTGACAGACATATGCTTTTCATTTCCCCTTCCCATCATTCTCTAAAAGTTGATTTTACCAAAACAAATTTTTAAAAAAGGCTTAGTTTTGGAAGTATGAGTTTGCCGCTTAGTATGTAAAAGAAAGAAGTTGTCTGGTAAAGGATGAATTCTTGTAGTTCAAATTAATAAATCAACCTGTTTTTCACATAATACTATAACTGTATCAATGGGTGGGATAAACTCAAATCGATATCAAAGGTGCAAATATTACCGAGTATCTGACAGAAAAATCTTCTGCAATTCATGCTGTTTCTAGAAGTTAGCATCTTTATTATGCACGAGTTAAGAAAGGTAAGTTGGATTGAGACTAAGGAGGAATTTGTTCCTTGATGATTGTTTATTGTGAGAAAGGAGGGAAGAACTAACAGCTGTTGACAAATGTACACTTACGTAATCTCATACAGAGATAGTGCAATTTGACAACTCAGACACTTATGTAATCTAATACCCTTACTGAATTGCATGTTCGTTAATTGCAGCGTGCTATTAGTAACATTGAAGCAAGGTTGCAAGGAATTGTTGTTGGGGTTGCAGCAGCACCATCTTTGCCTTTAGCTGTGGAGGGGCAAGCTCGTCGGTTGATTGCTGAGGCAGTTTCTCACAAAAATCTTGGGAGAATGTACATATGGTGGATGCCTTGGTTTTGATTGCAGTTTCTCTTGAGTCTACTGATCCTTGAGGTATTTTAGCTCAATTTTTTCCCTCTAAATTATGATACTGCCACTGAACATAATTATTGCTCATACTTTCTATTTAGAATGCCCAGACAAATATATGACCTGCTGTCATGCAACATTAACATTAACGTATGACCTGTTGCTATGCAACATTAACATTTGATCACCACCCCCGGCCCGGCTTTTCTCGAGTTGTGGGGTGCCAAATATCCAACTTCATTCTTCTGCTTGTATGCTTTATTAACAACTATGTGTGCCTGCCTGTATCCTTAGAAAATACTGTGTATGGTTCATGTTTGAGATTGGTGTATTTTTACAGGAGCAATTACTTTCTTGGATAATTCCTGTGACTCATTTTGCTGCGAGTAATAGTGACAAAATTTGTGCCTGCTGGAATTCTATGAATTGGTGTTTATTGTGAAAGAATGCACTATTTTCAAAGCTGGACAGTTATGCCTAGTTAAGTGTTTCTTTGATTAAGCATATGAGCTATCTTCTGTTCATCATATACTGTTTAAGTAGATTATCTGACACAAAGTAAGGTTATCTTTAGTGATTTCAGGTTTAATACAAGTATGGAGCTTGATATTGGTTTGAGTGACCACATGCTGAGAGATGATGCTATCTTTCTCATCATTAGTTACAACAAAGTATATGATGTGTTTTGGTGTGCCTCCAAAGTCGTCCTGGATACTTATAAGCAATTAAATCTGAAATCATCAAAGTTTAGGTTTCCATGTTTCATTTTGCTGCTAAAGGCCCAGAGCAACATTGTGTTTCATGTTTACTTAAAATCAAGGTAAAACCTACTAAAATCCTATCACTAACAAGGACTGCTCTGGGCATATTATCAAAATTGGGCTTCTCATGAAATTACATTTGACCTTTAATTTACCACTAATGCAGGTGTAACTGTAGTCGGGACAGGATAGTTTCGACATTTATCTCTTAATCTAGGCAGATACTCCGATGAGCTCCTCATGATTTGTACATATCGTATTGCAATCAATTATCACATGCTATACCTGAAGACTGTTGTATTGTAGGGAAAAAAAACTAAGGTAAGTTTATGCAAATTCTGACAATTTTTGGCTTGAAAGCAGCCAAGAAATTAGCATTCCATATCTTTGATCTTTTTTTAACCCTCTGGTTATCTGCTTACTGTGTTTATACTAAGTATATGACAGGACTCTGCTACTGCGCGACAGACTACAGAAGTTGCAGTCATTTGGGGAAAAAAAAAAAAAAAAAAGTCTTCTGAGATTCCCATAAGAATAGGGTTAGAATTAGGATAGTAAAATCATAGCACCCAAGTAAATCTGGGTGCCACATACACAGTTGCTCTAGAAGCTCCAATGGAGGCGGAAGGAGTTGAGCGTCACTTTGCTCATTGATGATGTAAATATAAACAAAAGACAAAGTAATTAGCTGGAGTTTAAACTCTTTAAGTTTTATAAATGATGATGATGTAAATTTTGGATATTATATGGCTCAAATAACTCAAATTTTATCCTCGTTGCACAAGAATACACTTGAGTTTTGTCCCTTTACAGAATTGGCAAATATATATTCTTCAAGTTTTAACATTTATTCACCTCTGCTCATTTTTCTTTCTTGTGCATACTGTTTTGAGTTTTGACTGACCACACTGTGTGGCCTACCATAAATAATAATTTGTTTTTTTTTTTATTTTTTATTTGTATATCGTGATTCAAGTAATTTATGTTTTGTAAAATACAAAAGTATTTGTAGATTAATTAATCTTTTCTTTTTCTTTGTTTATTAATTGTCTTTTTTTTATTATCTTTATTCGATATTCAAAGGAAACGGGTGTTGGGCCTTTTTAAGAGAATTATAATAAAGATGGTAGAATAGGTTTGTCCAAACAGGGGACATGAATATAAAAATAAAAACCTTATGGGATCAATTTTGTTAGTGGTTATTTGATTAACAAATTGAATCAAATTATATTCTATTATGATTTTAAAATTGTATTAAAATCAAAGCTTTTGAGAAATGCAAAGCAATGTAGACTAGAGCTGCCAATTTGGGTAAACAGATCGGGTTTGGATCGGGTAAGAGTAGGTCAGGTCAACTCGGGTCGGGTCAATTTGGATTAACTCCATAACCTATGCGGGTCGGGTTTGGGTTGGGTCATGCTTGAGTCAGGTCACGTCCGGTCATACTTCTTATCGGGTTTCGGTCGGGTTAATAATATGTCGGGTTACATTCGGGTCGGGTGAACAATAGGTCGGGTTTAATTCGGGTTTTCACGGGTTAAAACGAGTTAGAGTAATTCTCAGATTCGAGTCGGGTTCGGTTCAAGTCAATAATTTGCGGGTTAAAATCAGGTCAGGTCATTCTCGGGTTTGAGTCGGGTTCGGTTCAAGTCAATAATTTGCGGATTATAATCAGGTTGGGTCATTTTCAAGTCGGGTCATTCTCGGGTTCAAGTCGGGTTCGGTTCAAGTCAATAATTTGCGGGTTATAATCAGGTTGGGTCACTTCCAAGTTGGGTCATTCTCGGATTCAAGTCGGGTTATGTTCAAGTCAATAATTTGCAGGTTACAATCAGGTCGGGTCATTTCCAAGTCAGGTCATATTCGGGTTCAACTAACTATAAATAGATAATTATCATTTTTATCAAGCTAATTATTTCCTTTGACTATATACATATATATGACAATGTACTAGAGAACTATAGTCTATAATTTAGGTAGAAAATTATCTACTTTGACCATAAGACATATATATACTATATTTAACTCTTAAATTTGAGGATGATGCCCCTTTCTTTTGTTGGCCTGCACCGACTTGGTCTCCCTAGACAAAATGCTTTGATCAACAATAATAAAGTGGTCTAAATTGCATTTAATGTGATTTGAAATCGGGTCAAAACAATTTGGGTTGAATTTAGGTCGGACCAATAACAAGTCGTGTTAATTTCGAGTCGGGTTAGTAACAGATTGGATTGAACTTTAAGGTCGGGTAACTAATAGGTCTGGTAATTTTTGGGTCGGGTCAATAACAAGTCGGGTTGAATTTGGGTCTGGTCAATAACAAGTCGGGTTGATTTTGGGTCAGGTTTGTAATAAGTTGGGTTAAATTCGGGTCGGGTTAGGAACAGGTCGGGTTGAATTCAGGTCAGGTGAGTAACAAGTCGGGTTAAATTCGGGATTAAACGGGTTAAAACGAGTTAGGATCAATTTCGGTTCAAGTCGGGTTCGGTGCAAGCTAATGAAATTGGTCGTTGTAAACTGGTAAATCGGTGCAAGTTGTAAACCGGTAAATTGGTTGTTTAACAGCAAATTGGATGGTTCCACACACCCAATTGGACTCCTGTAGGATGTTAAGGACCATGGTAAATATTTCGACAATTTTTATTTTCGGGCAAAAAAAAGTCAAAAAATTCCAAAATAGAAGGCTAATAATATCCATGCTTTTTGAGAAATTTTGGAGGTTTCGTCGCCCGGTGTCGAAACGTATTGAAATTCTATAAGATACATCTCGGGGTCATATAATGCCGTTTGGAACCATATAAGATCATTATTTGTTGTCATAAATGTTTGTGGTAGGCTTGAATTAATGAAATCGGTGCAAGTTGTTAGCCGGTAAATGGGTCGTTTAACATCAAATTGGATGGTTCTACACACCCAATTGGACTCCCAGAATGTATTAGGATCCATGGTAAATATTTCAGGAATTTTTATTTTCGGACGAAAAAAAGTAAAAAAAAGCCAAAATTGAAGGCTAATATCCATGTTTTTGTAAAAATTTTGGAGGTTTCGCGGCCCAGTGTAGAAAAGTTTAATATTTTAGGGGATACATCTTGGGGTCATATAATGTCGTTTGGAACCATATATGATCATTATATGTTGTCATAAATGTTCATAGTATGCTTGAGTGAATGAAATCCATGAAAATTTTTAAACCGGTAAATTGGCCGTTTAAAGGCAAATTGGATGGTTCCACCTACTCAATTGGACTCCCGGAGGATATTAGGGACTATGGTAAACATTTCGGCAATTTTTATTTCCGGGCGAAAAAAAGTTGAAAAATTCAAAAATGGAAGACTAATATTCACGTTTTTTGAGAAATTTTGGAGGTTTCAGGGCCCGGTGTCAAAACGTCTTGAAATTATAGGGGATACATCTCGGGGTCATATAATGTCGTTTGGAACCATATATGATCATTATATGTTGTCATAAATGTTCATAGTATGCTTGAGTTAATGAAATCCATGAAATTTTTTAAAACGGTAACTTGGCCGTTTAAAGGCAAATTAGATGGTTCCACCTACTCAATTGGACTCTCGAAGGATATTAGGGACCATGGTAAACATTTCGGAAATTTTTATTTCCGGGCGAAAAAAAGTTGAAAAATTCAAAAATGGAAGACATCTTTATTTCCACGTTTTTTGAGAAATTTTGGAGGTTTCAAGGCCCGGTGTCAAAACGTTTGAAATTATAGGGGATACATCTCGGGGTCATATAATGCCGTTTGGAACCATATATGATCATTATATGTTGTCATAATGTTCATAGTATGCTTGAGTTAATGAAATCCATGAAATTTTTAAACCGGTAAATTGGCCGTTTAAAGGCAAAATGGATGGTTCCACCTACTCAATTGGACTCCCGGAGGATATTAGGGATAATGGTAAACATTTCGGCAATTTTTATTTCCGGGCGAAAAAAAAGTCGAAAAATTAAAAAATGGAAGACTAATATCCACGTTTTTTGAGAAATTTTGGAGGTTTCGGGGCCCGGTGTTGAAAAGTATTGAAATTATAGGGGATACATCTCGGGGTCATATAATGCCGTTTGGAACCATATATGATCATTATTTGTTGTCATAAATGTTCGTGGTAGGCTTGAGTTAATGAAATATGTGCAAGTTGTAAACCGGTAAATTGGTCGTTTAAAGGCAAATTGGATGGTTCCTCCCTGCCAATTGGACTCCCGGATGGTATTAGGGACCATGATAAACATTTCTCCCATTTTTATTTTCGGGTGAAAAAAGTCAAAAAATTCCAAAATTGAAGACTAATATCCACGCTTTTTGAGAAATTTTAGAGCTGTCAATTCGGGTAAACGGGTTGGGTTTGAGTTGGTAAGAGATGGTCGGGTCAATTCGGATTAATTCCATAACCTATGGGGGTCGGGTTTGGGTTGGGTCATGCTTTAGTCGGGTCATGTCGGGTAATACTTCTTATCGGGTTTGGGTCTGGTTAATAACAGGCCAGGTTACATTCGGGTCGGGTGAACAATAGGTCGGATTTAATTCGGGTTTTCACGGGTTAAAACGGGTTAGGGTAATTCTCGGGTTCGAGTTGGGTTCGATTCAAGTCAATAATTTGCGGGTTATAATCAGGTCGGGTCATTCTCGTGTTTGAGTCGGGTTCGGTTCAAGTCAATAATTTGCGGGATATAATCAAGTCAGGTCATTTTCAAGTTGGGTCATTCTCGGGTTCAAGTCGGGTTCGGTTCGAGTCAATAATTCATTCATTTGCGGGTTATAATCTGGTTGGGTCATTTTCAAGTCGGGTTATTCTCGGATTCAAGTCGGGTTATGTTCAAGTCAATAATTTGCAGGTTACAATCAGGTCTGGTCATTTCCAAGTCAGGTCATATTCGGGTTCAACTAACTATAAATAGATAATTATCATTTTTATCAAGCTAATTATTTCCTTTGACTATATACATATATATGACAATATACTAGAGAACTATAGTCTATAATTTAGGTAGAAAATTATCTACTTTGACCATAAGACATATATATACTATATTTAACTCTTAAATTTGAGGATGATGCTCCTTTTTTTGTTGGCCTGGACCGACTTGGTCTTCCTAGACAAAATGCTTTGATCAACAATAATAAAGTGGTCTAAATTACATTTAAGGTGATTTGAAAACGGGTCAGGAACAATTTGGGTTGAATTTAGGCCGGGTCAATAACAAGTTATGTTGATTTCGAGTGGGCTTGGTAACAGATCGGGTTGAATTTTTGGGCCAGGTTAGTAATGGGTCTGGTAAAATTCGGGTCGGGTCAATAATAAGTCGAGTTGAATTTGGTCAGGTCAATATCAAGTCGGGTTGATTTCGGGTCGGGTTTGTATCAGATTGGGTTAAATTCGGGTCAGGTTAGGCACGAGTTGGGTTAGATTCAGGTCAGATTAATAACAAATCGGGTTAAATTCGGGTTTTGACGGGTTAAAACGGATTTGTCAATTTTGGTTCAAGTCGGGTTCGGTTCAGGTCAATAAAAATTTACGAGTTACATTCGGGTCAAGTCATCTCCAGGTCAATTCATGTTTGGGTTCGGGTCTCACATACTCGGGTCAACTCGGGTCTAGGGTTGGTTTCAGGTCGGGTCAAGTCAGGTTTGGGTCACCATTTTTTCGGGTTCAGATGGGTCGGTTAATAATCGGTTTTGAGTCGAAATTTGGGTCGGGTTAGCTTTTGACAGCTCTAATGTAGACGGTAGTCCCACCTTTTACCATCGATGTTCAATTAAGTTGATAAAAACACGTAGTAAAGTAAACGAAGTAGTTATCAACATAAATACTCAATAATTAAAAGGATAATATTTTAAAAAGTGCAATAAAATCCTATGTATATTGTATAGTAGTATATCATATCCATATGAAATGCTAAAATGCCAAATCATACAATCTATTAACCCTTTTATTGATAAATATAAAACTATCTTATTGTTATTGGTAAATATATCTTATTATCGACTTGTGAAAGGTTTTGCATAGGTAGGGTAATTCAAGTTACCTACCAAAATAAATACAAGTATATAAGAATTGCAAACTTTGTAGCTCTATAAAGTTTTAAACCAAAGCAGTGCTTGCACAGTTGCACCAGGCTAATGGCATAAGCATTGTACTGCCAACCTCTAGAAACCCCTTTTTTTAACTTTAAACTCTCAACAAGATCCTCCTTGATCATCTTCTTCATATAATTCCAGGAATTTCTATCCCTAATTTTTTATGGTTTTCCTCTATATAATCAATTAAATTTCTCTGATTCTTTTTTCGATTAAACGAAGAACAATTAGAATTAGAATTACAATTTGATTCATTGATCAATGGGTGTGAAGAGGCCAAGAAGTGTGCATGACAAAGCAATTTTGGATGTTTGGCGAAGAGAGGTCGGACAACTCTCTTCTAGAAGCTTCGCTCATCGTCTTACCGCTTCTGAGGTTACTTCCCAAAACCCTAATTCTTCTTGCTGTTGATTATGTATTTTTATCTTTTTTATGCATTGATTAATTGGTGTTTTTTTTTTTTTTTTTTTTTTTTGGATTTTTAATTTGGCTTTAATTTTCAGTGATGTGTAGTAGTGTGTCTCAATCAAATTAAAGTAGAGTAGTGATTATGTTAGCTTGATCACTGGTTGGTGCATTAACATTGTTAAAGTTACAAATTTGGTTAATTGGAACAAAATTATTGAAGAATTTGATGTATTAAGTATTCAGATTGCAAATGTTGCCTTACTAAGGTAAGATCATGAGAATCAGTGCGTGTTCGAGTTCGTTCATCTGCGTTTGTAAAAGAATTGATGCATTGTACAATGTGATTTTGTAACCAATGTAGGATATTGCTTAAACTTATGTAGTAAAATGAGAATTTCCTAATTTTTGTTACTTTGTTTGATAAAGTTTCATTGTTGCATTTTCACTATATATATTTTGGATTTGTAGTTATGTTTTAACTAGATTCGCCGCATTAAAACTGTGCTTCTGGTCCAGGATTTTGTCCTTAGACTTGATATTTTGAGGAAGTTGGAGAAGCATAGAGGCTGTGTAAATACAGTGAGCTTCAACGCGTCTGGTGAAATTCTTGTGTCTGGTTCTGATGACAGGAGAGTTATATTATGGGATTGGGAAGTTGGCAAGGCCAAACTCTCATTTCATTCTGGTCATAATAATAATGTGTTTCAAGCGAAATTCATGCCTTTCAGTGAGGATGGCAGCATTGTTACTTGTGCAGCAGATGGACAGGTATTTTTCTCCCCAAACTCTAAAAGAAGGTGAGTGTACATTAAATTTTTTTTAAAGCGGGAGTAAAGGTACCCTAAAAATGATTTTATATATTATGCTTGCCATGCTAAGTCATTCTGATAAAATATAAATGTCACCTATATTTTACTGACAAAGTTGCTCTTTTTACAAAAGATTGCCCCTTAAAATCTCTCCTGAATGAATATAAATAGTCTGATAGTCATATCACTCTTTAAAATCACTTCTAATGTACAAAGATTATCAAAGCAAGCCAAATATGGTTAAAAGTTACCTTAATATAGAGCATTGAACGGTAATATTATTGTTCACACCTGAGGCACACAATATTATTATTGTTCACACCTGAGGCATTGAACGGTAATATTTAAACCTTAATATAGAGCATTGAACGGTAATATTATTGTTCACACCTGAGGCACACAAAAGGTTATGATTTCCCTTGGGGTTGTTTTTGGGGGTGTTTTATTTTCTTTAAATGTTGTTTGTGAAGTTAATAAGGTTTTTTTTTTTTTTTTTTTTTTTTTTTTTTTTTTTTTTTTTTTTTTTAAAGAATTTGGTTTGCAATGAGCCGAATGAGGCTGATCTTTGTAATTCACTGATTTAATCTGGGGAATTTGGCTTTGCTTTCCTGCTTATACCTTGTGCTTTAGAAATTCGACATCAGCGATTTTTGTTTGCTTATTTGCAATAAACTTATGCTTTCAGGTTAGACATGCACAAATTCTTGAAGGTGGGCGTGTAGAGACCTCTTTGCTTGGTAGGCATCAAGGCCGAGCTCATAAGTTGGCTATTGAACCTGGGAGCCCTCACATTTTTTATACTTGCGGTGAAGATGGAATTGTTCAACATGTACTTCACTCCATCTCTTCCTTTGACTTTTGTCTTTCTCCCCAGCCCCACACCCACCCTTGCAAAAGAAAGTTTTTAAATTTAATACACTTGTTACTGCACAGGCACTAAGCAATGGCTTTTAGTTTAGTCTTATATGTCAAAACTTTGATTTCTGAAGAGCACATTTAAAAACAATGCATAGGCTATTAAAAGTGCAGCATAGAATGTAAAGTTAGTTTCCTGGCAATGCTTATATATTTGGAAGTTACAAAAGTCTCTCTTACTTTTTTTGGCTGTCCGGATATTTTATCACCTTTTTTTTTTCCTTTCTTTACTGCTGCCCTCTGTAGAATCTCACTAGAATTCTGTCTCTTTTTATCAAATATTTTGTTTGTGTGTGTGTGTGTGTGTGTGTGTGTGAGGGGGGGGGGGGGAGGGAGTTAAGCGAGCGTTTGTAGTGTAAGTGCAGTTAAAGCATCAAGGATTTAATGTTGTGGTCAACTTCCCTGTACAGTGTACAGCTTGTATAACCTTCACATTTTTCACTTAGCCCATTGTCACCTTTCATTTAGGGCTCTTAGGCAACGTAGCTTGCCTTCACCAACACTGAATCTTTTATTTCTATGTTGATGCAGTTTGATCTGAGAACTAAAGCTTCTACAGAACTTTTTACCTGCCATTCAAATACTAAGTGGGGGAGTGACTTTACAATTGTGCAACTAAACACTATTGCAATTGATCCTAGAAGTCCTAATCTGTTTGCAGTTGGAGGGTCTGATGAGTATACTCGGATTTATGATATTCGAAGATATAAGTGGGATGGCTCAACTGATTTTGACCAGCCCATAAACTTCTATTGTCCTGAGCATCTGGTTGGTAATGCGCAAGTAGGGATTACAGGTCTGGCGTATTCTGACCAAAGTGAGCTTCTTGTGTCCTATGATCACGAGCATATATATCTCTTCGCTAAAAATATGGGATGGGGACCAAATCCTCCTACTGCTCCATCATCTTCTGAGTCAACATGCAGTGATATTGATGAACCTGGCCGTAATGACTCTTCTGAGGCAGTTACATCCATCATGGATACAGAAAAAAAGCCTGTTCCCCTAGTGTTCAAGGGCCATCATAATCGTGATACAGTCAAGGGTGTAGGTTTCTTTGGGCCGAAAAATGAGTATGTGGTAAGTGGATCTGATTGTGGCCGGATATTTATCTGGAGAAAGAAAGATGGAGAGCTCATTCGTGTCATGGAAGCTGATAAGCACGTGGTTAACTGCATTGCGGCACATCCACATACTGCAGTTCTTGCCAGTAGTGGAATTGAGAGTGACATCAAAATATGGACTCCAAAGGCAGAGGAGAGAGCTACTTTGCCTGCCAACATAGACGAGGTATTTCTTCTCTTAGATTCTTTGAATGTTAATATCCTTGTGGTCTTGTGGAGTAAATTCATTTTTGTACATTAGTTCTCGATCTAATATGCTTCAGAAAGGGACAAGCTACTCTAATGCTCAACACCAAATAACTTAGTGCTGCTCCAGAGTTGTACATAAAAAATCTAATGAAAGAAAGGAATCATGTGCTTGTATAGTTGTATGTGTTGTTTTTATTACATGAAGTCTTACTCTCTCTGTTCCTTTTCTAAGGTTAAGACGTATATTATAAAAATGCTTTGGGAGTATGTTAAATGGAAATGTTTTGGTAAATGGGAGTTTCTGCTTTGGGAGTAATATTTTGGTAAATAAGAATAGTTGCTTTGGGATTATGTAAATATTATGGTAAACGAGGATAATTACATTGGAAGTAGGTAAATTTGAGGGTAAATGTGTTAAATTTTTACTTAAAATAGATTGTAACCAAAGAAAGGGAGCACTCTAACTTGGAAAGTAACTATAGAAAAGGAACGGAGAGAGTAGTTGCTAGTCTATTTGAAAACGTTGGAATTACAATTTTCTTAAAGAAATTATTCTTAATTGGTTTCCTTTTAGGTATTTTTCAAGATGATGTAGATGTCCATTTTTCCGCTACACGCACTGCTCCTTTAAAAACTCCACCCATTAGGTCTTTTCTACTTTACCTAGTATTACCATGGCCATGGTGTTTTGTTTTGCTTGGAATTTCAACGGCTCACCACCCACATGCCTCCTACATCAATCAGAAAAAGAACGCTGACATACTTCCTGTGATGCTGAGAAAAAAAATTCCAAATAAGATTTCCTACTCCCTCCGTTCCCAAAAATAGTGTCATATGCTTTTTGCACTTGTTTTTAGGAATGTGAATATATATATAACAAGAGGTGGGATTTGGTTGATTAAAAGTGAATAAAGTAGAAGATAGTGGGGTTTGGTGAATTGAAAAAAATAAAATATATATGGGGGTAGAAATGATACTTCTATTGAGGACAATATTTTTGAATGTAATGAAACTTTTATTTTGGGATGGAGGGGGTATTAAACATTGTACTCTTTTCATAGTTATTGCAGTTTGTATTTTTTAATGAAAAACGTTAATGAAAATAGCCTTAGTTGGTTACAAGATATAGTTGTGTACAAAATTACTCTAATGACCCTGCTAGTGACTCAGTGAGAATCTCGTTAACGACATTGTGGTATGTCAGATAAGTGGCGGAGGTAGTCTAATTTATCTCTGCATTGCTTTGCTGAAAAGGTTTTGATAAGTGATCGGTCTTATATCTTTGAGTTTGGTGATTCCGATGATGATGATGACGATGATTCATCATCTGATGATGATGACGACGATGGCGACTCTGAGGATGATGACGAAATGTATGATGAGGTTAATTTTTGTTATTATGATGATGATGAGGATGATATTGACGACGACGATGAGGATAGTAATGATGATGATGATGATGAAGATGAGGATGACGTTGATGAAATTAATATGGATGCTGATAGAAATATTGACAACGATGATAGTTTAAATGATGGTGATAATGATACTAATGACAATAATTTTTAATCCATTTCCAGTTGAGGCCAAGGCAAAGGGACTGGATGTATCATGTGACTTCGCCTCAGGAGCTGCTTTTGCAATTAGTTTCTCTGGAAAATCGCCTATCAAGACCAGAGCAAAGCGGTAATTCTGGTTCTGGACAAGATTTCATGGAACTTATACTGTCTCTGAGCAGGCGCAATGGTGATTCATCTGATGATGGAGGAGATGATGACAGTGGCCCTGAAGATTTCTTCAGCTGATTCTACTTAATATTGCAGGGTCATCTTCCCTTTCATGGAAAAGGATTTTGAACTTAAGTTGTAAATATTGACATAGAGAATTATTGTCAATTACTTCTTGTAATTGTTTAAAAGATTTATCAACAGTCGCCTTTTTTATTAAAATAAACTGTATCTTAAGCTTTTGCTCTTCCTCTGATGTATATATAATTCCTGAATTTTCGCATGCATTCTGACAAGGGCTTCTGGTCACTCGCATTGTTGATTTCATGGGAAGAACCCTTTTAACCAAGCTTGCATTTTCAAGTTATGATAAATTGTACGGTAATTTTCAACCACATTCCTCTGAAGGAATGCTAACTTGGCATCTTCTTAATATTGCATTCAGTTAATTAACAATCTTTATTTCAGTCTTTAGCTATATTGAACGGAAACGGTGAAACATTGGTGATTTTGGAGAAAAATGTTTTTCCTGCGTTCACAAGTTAAAACAACACAGAAAATTCAATTGCTTTACATTCTATTCCAAGATAATTTTACCAAAATTACACGTACTAGTTTAAGTTAAATTATTGTAGTGACAATATCATCACTATAAGCAGCACTCAATTAACTAAAGCTTAACCAATGCAACCTCTTGCTTGCGAATGATTCCTATCAACACCTCAACCATAGCACTCTGACATCATGGAAAAATTGAATCAGGAGACAGCAAACTGGGTGCTGGTCTACCATCTAAAAATGGCAAACATCAGTTGAGGTCTTCAAAAGTTAATGCAGCCAAAGATCTGCATATATTACAAAGCAATTAGTCATTTTACGACCAACATCTTTTTCAATCAGTTGGTATCATGAAGAGTTACCTGACTACCTCAAACCTGTCAAGGGTAGGTATGCTTTTTCTGCTTTTCCAATGATTCGTGCATGATCTACCGAGCACTAAGCTCTGCCATGACCATAGGACAGAACTACAGTCTTGTCATTAGTTACTGGTTAGCTCCTTGGGTATTCAAAAACAAGACCTTCTGCTACACTTCTTGCCCTGGCATGTCCGAAAAGCTTGCTCACAATAGCAAGGGCAAAGTCAGTTGCAGTAATTAGTCCCTTGGACGTAATAAGCTTCCCATCAATCACTACCTTGGCACCATCAACCATCTCGATTTTTAGTTCATCTGATAAGGAGGGATGAGCAACTATTTTCTTATCCTATATTCACCATCATGAAATTGAGTCAAGTACCATCTCTTAGAGTAATACGAAGTAGTAAATAAATAAAACACCACCCTCTCTTTTCTCTTTTTCACCAATGCAGCAGACAGATGTAAAAGCACATACCAGATCAGAAAGAACTAGCACTTACCTTGAGCAGCCCTTGTTTATGCAGGAGTGTCAGAGAGGAGCATATAGCTCCATACATTCTGCCGGCAGATTTCTGTTCTTTAAGTAGCTTCTTAAGAACCTTTGACTTACTTAGCCTCTTAACCCCATTGAGGCCACCCTGTAAATTACGAAAACCATTATACGAAGTATTAGGTGGGTCAGAAATTCACGTAAAAAGATAAGACACTTGCAACCACCACACACACACCCAACACCCCCCCCCCCCAACACCCTGATACTATTTTCATTCAGTTTTCTTTTGCCGACTAATAATTTAGCAATTATGAGCACAATATTAAAACACCTGCATGCACTTGCCAATTGCCATGTCCAATTGTGCAACTTATGTCCCTGATATCGTATAGCTCTTTTATATTTTTGCCCACTATTCAGTCACACACACCTGCTATTGATATCAAACTCATTTTCTAACCACAAAACAAGCGTCTTAACAGAAATGAGCCATTACTTTGTTAAGTCTGAGAAATCCAAGACATGTAGTATTCTATTAGAGTTGAGAATAAAGGAAACAGTTCTCACCGGAAGAACAATCAAGTCATAAATGAACTCAGAAGCTACATCAATAAGCTTGTCTGCAATAATATTGGTTCCATGAGATGCCAGAATTTGCAGGGACTTTTCAACTGAAGCAACCACAACATTTACTTTTGCTCTTCTAAGAATGTCAACTATGGTCACAACCTCTGTTTCATCAGATCCATTTGCCACTGGAATGAGTACCTTTGTGGCATATGACAAATTAATCAGTGAAGGCATCTCCAGCAAAAAAAAAAAAAAAGATCAAATACAAGTGAATTCTGCTATGTAAAGGTTAAGACTACCAAAGGTGAAAGGCCATCAACAATTATAGAATATGAGCACTTTGTGAGTTTGTGTTATCAAGGACACCCGGTTTCTGCTTGATTATCAGGGTAATTATAGGTGAAGCACTTACAACCAAACTAAGGAAATGAAGAGAAAGAGTAAACTTCCCGTTTTTCAGTCCCTTAAAACAGTGCTGTGCCATTAGAAGATATGCATTGCTACAGAAGCATTGAGCTTAATGATAAGATTCATAATTGGCATTCAAAACAAATCTCATGTAATTGGTATAGAATGGCAGAAAATAACTGGACCAAGTATAACTAAGCTAGCATTTGACAAGAATAAAATAACAAAAAATAATTGAATCAGCACATGGTCATCAATTAACTATGGATTTCCCAAGACTCCCAACACCTATAGCAATTACCACTCCCTCTTTTTCGATGTGCTGGTCTTGGGAGATGGGAGTTGAGGACAGGGATCACCAAGTTCTGTACAATGTAACAGCGTGACACAACATTTTCAAAATTCCTAAAGGATTCAGTTCTGAGATCAGAAAATTACACATATAATTCATTCACTCTACAATCCTACAGAGGAATTCAAACAGCACTAACAATGGCGGATAGACAAGTGTATGCTACAGGAAATGAGAATGCAGATGGATATCAACAGAGTAAATTAGGGCCAAAACTAAACAATCACTAAAGATAAATTTGCTTACATGAGGAGGGTGATCAAGCAACCATTCCACTTCATTGAACTCTTTTCTAGGCTGATCTTCACTAAGTAGCTGAATAATGTGTCCAAAAATACAAGGATTAGTAGCTAGAACATTAATTTATGCAAGTAAGAATGTGGTTAGAGAATGCAAACAGATTAAAAAGATCAATTCTGGGCAAATTGATTAAAAAAAATGCAGTCTTATCTTCTAAAAGAAATTAAGGGTATCATTTTTAGAAGTAGACCACTTGAAAACACAATAAATCAAGAACATTTATGACAACAAATAATGATCATATATGGTTCCAAATGGCATTATATAACCGCGAGATATATCCTCTAGAATTTCAAGACTTTTCGACACCGGGCCCCAAAACCTCCAGAATTTCTCAAAAAGTGTGGATATTAGCCTTCAATTTTGGAATTTTTTGACTTTTTTTCGCCCAAAAATAAAAATTGCTAAAATGTTTACCATGGTCCCTTATACCCTCGGGGGGGTCCAATTGGGTGGGTGGAACCATCCAATTTGTCAATAAACGACCAATTTACCGAATTACAACTTGTACCGATTTCATTAATTCAAGCCTACCACGAACATTAATGACAACATATAATGATCATATATGGTTCCAAACGGCATTATATGACCCCGAGATGTATCCCATAACATCTCAAGCCTTTTAAACACCGGGCCCCAAAACTTCAAAAATTTGTCGAAAAACGTGGATATTAGCTTTCAATTTAGGAATTTTTTGACTTTTATTCGCCCGGAAATAAAAATTGCCGAAATATTTACCATGGTCCCTAATATCCTTCGGGAGTCCAATTGGATGGGTGGAACCATCCAATTTGCCTTTAAACGGCCTATTAACAGGTTTACAGTTTGCACCGATTTCTTTAAATCAAACCTACCACAAACATTTACCACAATATATAATGATCATTTATGGTTCCAAACGGCATTACATGACACCAAGTTGTATCTCTAAAATCTTATTTCTTTTCGACACCGGGACCCAAAACCTTCGAAATTTCTAAAAAAACATGGATATTAGCCTTCAATTTTGGAATTTTTTGACTTTTTTTCACACAAAAATAAAAATTTCCGAAATGTTTAACATGGCCCTAATACCCCCAGGTAGTCCAATTGGGTGGGTGGAACCATCCAATTTTCCTTTAAACAACCAGGTTTACAACTTGCACCGGTTTCATTAACTCAAGCCTACCACGAACATTTATTACAACAAATAATGATCATATATGGGTCCAAACGACATTATATGACCACGAGATGTATTCCATAGAATTTCAATACTTTTAAGACACCGGGCCCCGAATACTCCAAATTTCTCAAAAAACGTAGATAATAGCCTTCAATTTTTGAATTTTTTTGACTTTTTTTTTGCCCGAAAATAAAAATTGTCGAAATATTTACCATGGTCCCTCTGTGGAAGTCCAATTGGGTAGGTGAAACTAACCAATTTGCCTTTAAACGGCCAATTTCCCGATTTACAATTTGCATCGATTTCATTAATTCAAGCCTACCACGATCATCTATGACAACATATAATGATTATATATGGTTATAAACGGCATTATATGACGCCGAGATATATCCCCTAAAATCTCGAGTCTTTTTGTCAACAGGCCCCGATACCTCCAAAACTTCTCAAAAAGCGTGGATACTACACTTCAATTTTGGAATTTTTTAGACTTTTTTTTCGCCAGAAAATAAAAATTGACGAAGTGTTTTACATGGTCCCTAATACCCTTCGTGAGTCCAATTGGGTAGATGGAACCATCCAATTCGCCTTTAAACTACCTGTTTCGGGGTTTTCTGATGTCCTGCGGGAGAGTTACAATTCCGAAACTGGAACCGGACGCAACGGAGACTCCTGGTGGTGGGAGCTCCGCCTCCAACGGTCAAGTTAGTACTTGATTAAGGAGTAATTAATGCGGAAATTAAAGTGATTGGGTCTCTCTAGGTGAGAGTGTTTAATGTGAGTTTTTTAGCGTAATCAGCCTGTAACTCTGTAAATCATGTCATCTCCCTTAATGAGGATTAAGGGAGGTATTTATAACCTTGGGAAACGTGCACATCCTAGGTTTAGGTCAACCTAGGGCTGATTGGGCTTCCCTCGGAAGTTGGGCCTGGGTGGCCGGTTTCTCCATTAGGCATGGAGTATGCCACGTGTCATGACATAATAGGTCCAAGGTGGACGAATAAGCGTGTGCCACGTGGCAAGCCCTGACAGTTCCAACTGGGGGACACTTGGCAGGACCTGATTGGCCCACGTGGCGCATTCCGATTGGTGGGAGCAAAATCCCCTAATCATTTACCCCTCACAGGTGGCACGTGACTGGTCACGTGTTACCTGTGACAGGTGTCGCACTGTAACAGGCGACGGTCTGCTACAGGTGTCAGTCGGCGAAAGGCCGAGAGATTTTCCCGCCCAAATTTTGAATTCTGAAAGTGACCCTTCGCCTTCTCACTTCGCCTATATAAGGGAGTGTTGACTTCAGTCATTTTCACACTTGAGAACTTTGTGAGAGAACATTCGGACCCCTGAACTTGCTCTGACAATTTGGACCTTTTCTGCCTACCGCCTGTTCTGACAAGCCGACTGCAAAGGATTTTCAGAACTTCATCAATCGTCACTCGTTCAGGTAACTGTCGGTTCTCTTACTCTTAATTTTCTTTTTATTCTATTCTTTTTTGAAATGGCACCACGGAAGCACACGACACGACCTAGGTTAGTGATCAGCCGGTCACCGGGGACGGCTGAATCTAGGACTAGGAGTGCCGCCTGCCCTTTTCCGGACCCATCTTTGCCCTTTATACAAAGTCCGACTGTATCTGTGTCTATGCAGAGCATGATGGCCAGAACAAAAAAGACTGCCAGGATCTCAAACTCAGACGGCTCCTCCCACAGGGTGCCGATTAGTGAAACATCTGACCAGGCGCCAGATGTGGAGGTGAAACAAAGCGGCTTGGAAGCCGGCAGTTCTGAGGGAGGAGTCAAAGTGACCCCTTCCCATTTTTCAGTTGACAATTCTTCTTTCTCTCCTGCTCCTTTTAAAGGAGAGGAGGCGGGCCCCTCCGGGAGAGGGGAGGAGTCGTCCTCTTTGGACTCGTCAGAGGACGATTCCGAGTTTAGCTCTTCTGGCCATGCTTCTCTGGACACATAAGAGAAAAACAGTCGCCTGCAAGAGGCGAGGCTTTCTCACGCAGTTGAGAAAGGGGACGATTGGGCGGAGCCATCCGCCTCTTACCGAGAGCAAAATACCCCCTACTACTGCACGGTACCTCGAGGCCGGATCACAGCCATGCAAGAGAAAGTGGAGAGCTTTATCGCAAACAACACAATGGGCCCCGGCTTTTTAGTGTTCGTGCCGGATCCAGAAGACACAGTCGTCTGGCCGGCTGGTACCAGTTATGATAGCGCCTGCTTTGGTTGCTACGAGGCGGCCATCAAGACTGGGCTGCGCTTCCCATTACATCCGGCTGTTCAGCGGATCTTGGATGGGTATGAGTTGGGGTTATGGCAGTTAGCCCCGAACTCCTGGGTCAACGTACTCGGCTATGTGGCCGGGTGCGAACTGCACGGGGTGGAGCCGAGCTTCGAGGCTTTCGCCCACATGAACTATCTCAGCCGGACCCCTAAGGCAGGCGGTACCGGCTGGTATCAATTGAGGAGCCACAGGGGCTACCTCATGACGAGAGGTAAAGCAAACAAATGGAAGGACTGGCGGAGCACCTTCCTCATCATTGAGAGTTCAGACACAGGCTGAACAAGCGCTTCAACAGGTGGAACAGGAATCCGCCCCTTCTTGCAGGCGGCCGCAGCATGCCGCCTGTTTCCCCCAAGGCTAAGAAAGAGATCCTAGATAAAGGACTCTTCAAAGTAGAGTCGAAGGTGAACTCTACTTCAGGGGTACGAGAGCAAGTACCCCTGCACTGCGTCCCGAGCTTCAAATGGCTCTACGACGAGTACTTTTTGGCCGCCTGTGGCCTCAGCAGTCGGTGCTCAAGAGGTAGCCGGCCTGTCGAATACTCTGTTGTTTCATGCATTTCTTGTTATGACTGGTATTAACTTTGCTAATTGTTTTTGCAGCGGACGCCATGAGCAAAATTACCGCCTCCAAGACTGCGGCGGCCATGTTGCGGGCCTCCATCATGCAACAAGCTTCAACCGACTCCCCCAAGAAGGGGGCACCCTTGGTGGGCTTCGAACCTTTCACCCTCTTTTTGGAGTAGTGTTTATGCATATACTGACTCTTTTCTTCTTTTTTAGACGGGCGCTCCAAGAGCTTCTTCTTCCCAACAGCTGGACCCCAAGGCCCGGAGGACGACTGTTGCGAGCTCTCCTGGTTCTGCCAGGAAACATGCGGCGGCTGAGAAACAGCCGGCCACTTCTTCTAAAACTCCAGCTGGGCCGCCTAGAAGTATGAAGTTATCCTTGTAAATTTTAGACTTGCTCCCTTTTTTACTAGGTCTAATCCGTTTGTTTATGCTTGATGCAGCCGGCCCTCATGACTTGGTAGAGGTGGCCAAGTCTATGATCAGGGCCGTTCCTCCAGCTGAAAGGGAGGCGGTCAGGGGTGTCGGCACCCTTGACCTAGACGGGATTGCAGGGGTCCTTGCTGAGGTATACTTAGCATATTTTTTAGTATTTGAATTCCAGGACGCCTGTTTTCTTTTTTGTTGGGAAACTGACGCCTGTTCCCCTTTTTACTTAGGCCCTGCTCCGAGTGAACGGCCTTCGCAAGCCGCTTGACCGGAAAAACAAAGAGGTAAAGGCTGCAAAAGCTATGGCCGCCTCTGACTGTGATAAGGCAATGTTTCAAATTGCCCAAAATGAAGTTCTGACCATTGATATTCTTTATTATCAGGCACAGGCTACCGCCGCTATCCGGGCTCAGTTAGAGGCGGCCCAGAAGAGGAATGGCGAGCTGGAGGCGACCATCAACAATCTCAAGGCCGAGCTGAGACCTCTTCGCCTAAAGATGTACTCATACGAAGCCTTGGAGAAATCCTTGGCCAACGTAAAGGAACGCCTGGTAACCCAGGAGAAGAGTCTTAGTCAGGAGCTCTCGGAAAAGGCCGAGCAAGAAAAGAAAGAGCTGGTCCGGGAGATGATGGAAGACTCTGCTCAAATCCAGCGCATGACTTGGGGCCGCCTCTTCCCCAATGCCGACTTTGCCTCATGGGAAAAAACGTACCGCCAGTGTTCTAACACATATAATCAAGAGATCCTGGCGGCTGCTGAGGAAGAGGCGTTGGAGGAAGCGTTGGAGGAGGAGGAGCCGGTAGTGGCGCTTGTGCCGCTTGGGGGTAATGCATCAAAGAAGGATGCAGCTAAAGCCGAGTCCAGCAAGAAGAGTGCTGACCAGGCGGCAGCTACTAATATTGAAGATCTGCCCCCTTCTTAAGCTTTATGTCTTCTTTCTACGGCCTGCGTGCCGTTTGTTTTGTATTTACCCGGCCAGGGGGCCGGGGCTCTGAATATTTTGCCGGTCTTTGATGACCGGCTTCTTTTTAATGAATTTTTTGTCTTGCTTCAAATTTGTTCAAGTATTGAATATTCTGATATCCAATTGTACACTATACCGACTGTTTTATATGGCCGATAGTTGCAGACAGGTACGAATAGTTAGTCACGCCGCCTATGCCCTTGGACGACTGGTTGTCTGTTTCCAGGATAGACGATCAGTCGGCCATTTATCCAATCGGTATTCGAACAATTTTAAAGACTGGATCCCCTTTAGGCAGGCGGTCCTGTCATTTGTAAAATTTACCAAGTAGGAAAGTGGTTTGACCAAGTAAACATGATTGTTACCTAGTAGTAGTAGAGGTATCAAGCGGTTGGTACCGGTTGTTCCCCTTTATTCGCCAATGTTTGTTGGCTTTTAACTCAGGTTGTTAACCTAGCAGGAGTAGTGGTTGAGAGCCCCTGTTTGCTAAAAACAGGCGGACGACTCATACCTTTTAGGCTCCATACTAAGTTTGAGAGAGTGACTATGAGTTAACTTTGGAGTTACTCAGTCGCCGTCACTCCTGCTTGACTAGTAAAGGTACCGGGCGGCGGAGGCCGGCTGAACCTTTTGATTCGCCAATGTTTGTTGGCTATTAACTCAAGAGGTTACCTAGTAGGAATAGGGGTTTGAGTGCCCCTGTTTGCCAAAAAACAGGCGGTCTACTCAAACCTTTTAGGTTCCATACCAAGTTTGAGGGAGTGACTATGAGTTAACGTTGGTGTTACTCAGTCGCCGTCACTCTTGCTTGAGAAGTAGAGGTACCAGGCGGCGGAGGCCGGCTAGACCCCTTGATTCTCCAATGTTTGTTGGCTATTAACTCAAGAGGTTACCTAGTAGGAATAGGGGTTTGAGTGCCCTGTTTGCCAAAAAACAAGCGGTCTACTCAAACCTTTTAGGTTCCATACCAAGTTTGAGGGAGTGACTGTGAGTTAACGTTGGTGTTACTCAGTCGCCGTCACTCTTGCTTGAGAAGTAGAGGTACCAGGCGGCGGAGGCCGGCTAGACCCCTTGATTCGCCAATGTTTGTTGGCTATTAACTCAAGAGGTTACCTAGTAGGAATAGGGGTTTGAGTGCCCCTGTTTGCCAAAAAACAGGCGGTCTACTCAAACCTTTTAGGTTCCATACCAAGTTTGAGGGAGTGACTATGAGTTAACGTTGGTGTTACTCAGTCGCCGTCACTCTTGCTTGAGAAGTAGAGGTACCAGGCGGCGGGAGGCCGGCTAGACCCCTTGATTCGCCAATGTTTGTTGGCTATTAACTCAAGAGGTACCCCCTGCATTTATCCCAAGTAATACAGGCGGTCATCTGACTCAGATGTCAACTGCTACCACTGGTTTGGTTAGTGATAGAGTTATCCTTGTCTCAAAAACGGCTACGTGGTTGCCCTTGGGGGCAGTCGTATAGGTGCCGTGTAATTAGTTTATAGAGCAATGTTCCACCCAAAAGGGAGCTGCTCTCTGCGACGAATTTCATCCGGAGGGATGCCGCCGGACGCCTGCTATGATGTTGGGACAGGTCGTATTAGTCTTGAAGATTTGATCAGTTGGCTTGGCGCCTGGTCTGATCATTCGGCCTGTGGCCTTGGTTAGTTCTTGGTGAACGTAGGTGCTAAGTAAGAGGAGGGTAGCCGCCTGTTTAGGCACAGGGTCGGCCAGACCCTAATCTTTTTTAGCTAAGTATAAGGGGGGTGGCTGTGTGTTTGGAACCAGTCGGCCCTCTTCTATGGAGAGTAGCCGACTATATGTCCAGACGGCATGCCCCTATGGTGATAGAGTAAAATACTCAATGTAGAGTAGCCGACTGTAAAGGTACAGGCGACATGCCCCTCTGAAGATAGAGTGAAATACTCAATGGAGAGTAGCCGACTGTAAAGGTACAGACGGCATGCCCCTCTGAAGATAGAGTAAAATACTCAATGGAGAGTAGCCGACTGTAAAGGTACAGATGGCATGCCCCTCTAGTAAGAATAAAAATTAAACATGGAGAGTAACCGACTGTTTGTTAGTAGGCGTGCCCCTCTTAGTACAAAATTGAATATTAAGTACGCAAACTTTTATTAAGTAGCCCTTGACTATTTACATCTTTCTAAAGAAATATGATCATCCGGCAGGGTACCGTTTGTCAGAGTCCTGATTGGATCCATCCAGGTTGAGCTTCCGTCTAGGATGCCTTTCTCTTCTTGCCGCCTGCTTCTTGAACAGGCGCACTCTCCTTGACATTGTCAAGGTCTATTTTTCCACCACTCGACCCAGTGGCCATAACAGTGAGCTTGACATCCGAGAATCTCCCCTTAGGGACCCGACTGTTCCATTATCCCTCTCAAACTTGAGCAACATAAGAGATGGGATTATAACAGCCTTGGAATTATTCAGGGTTGGTCGTCCCAGAATCATGTTGTAGGCCGAGAGTTCTTGTACTACCAGGAACCGGACTACCATGTGTCGTCCTTCCCCTTTTTCGCCCAGGCGGATGGGTAAATCCACTCGTCCCACTGGGTGGACGACTCCTCCTCCAAACCCTACTAAAGGGTGGGAGGCCGGATGTATGCAATCAGTCTGATATTTTAGTTTCGACAGACATTTGCTACTGATGAGATCTGAGGAGCTCCCGGTATCTATGAGGATTCGGCCAACTCTCTGGATGGCCACTTTACATTCAATAACGATAGGGTCGTCATGCGGCCCTCTTACCCCTCCTAGATCTTCTTCAGTGATGACAATCTCAGGAAATGAATATTTGGAGGGTCGTTCTTGGTGAACGGAATTTACATCTAACCGCCTGATATTGTCTTTGTTGCCCCTAATAGTGGGGCCGCCTCCTGAGAAGCCGCCTGCAATGGTGTAGACGACTGCATCATCTGTATCGGAGCTGTCGACCTTTTGATTCTTTTTAGCCGACTGCTTTTTCGAGGAAGTGTTCCCCGTAGATTTCTTGACATAAGTGTCAAGATCACCTTGTTCAGCCAGGCGGTCCAGATACCGCATGAGACTGATGCAATCATTGGTGTGATGACCAACATCTTCATGATAAGCACAGAATTTATCTTGGTTCCGGTTGTTTGCAGAACCCTTTATGGGGACCGGCTTCTCAATTGAGATCCGTCCCTTGATTTCTTTTAGGATAAACTGGTTATCCTTGTTAAACGCACACTTTGGGGAGTATGGTTTGAATTCTTTTTTCTTTTTCTGGGCCGGCTGTTTAGAGGAATCAGCCGCCCAGACCTCTTTTCTCTTCTCGTCTTTGTTGGACGACTGTTTCTGTCGTCCTTCTCTTTTGTCGGACCTTTTCCCGTCCGACTGTTTTACCATACTACAAAGATCAGTCGCCTGTATATAGGCTTCCGCTTCAATCAAGGCCTCTTGAAGAGTCGTCACCCTCTTTCGGACCAAATCAAATTTGAAGGTCGACCCGTCTTTGAGACCTCTGAAAAAGTCAGTATAGGCTACCTCATCCGGTAACCCTTGAATCTGTATTCTCATCAGGTTAAACCGCCTGATGTAAGAACGAAGCCCCTCCTTCTCGCCCTGCTGAATTGTTCCTAAATCAAGGGTCGTCTTCTTTGCAGGGATGTTCATGGCGAAGTTGGAGGTGAATAAGTAAGCAAGCGTCCTGAAGCTATTTACACAACCAGTCGGCAGGTTGCCGAACCATTGTTGTGCAATTCCTTTGAGAGTCGCTGGGAAACACTTGCACCAAGTGGGATCATCCAACCCTTGAAGGTACATCAGGTTGGTGAATGCCATCAGATGGTCTTCTGGGTTAGTAGTGCCGTCATAGGCGCCTACTAATACATTTTTCACTTTGGCCGGCTGAGCGGCTTCAGTAATTTCTTTGGAGAAGGCCGACGACTGTTCACCAAGTCTAAGCAACCGAAGCTGCCAGTCCATAGGTTGGACATTTTTTGCTGCATGACCACCAAACGGAGGTGGCTGTAAAAAATACTGTTGTTGCGGTACAAACGGTAAGTTTGGTACCGCCTGGTCGCTATGAAAGCCGGACTGACGGGAGGTGCCGCCTGACTGACTCTCACGATACGACTGAGTATTCCTCATTGAGGTATTTCGCAGACTGTCTTGGAAGTTTGAAGTAGAGGCCGACTCTGACAATCGGTCACTCTTCTTCTGCTCTAGCAGTAGCCGAGCGTCTGAGTATGATTTCCTCGACCCGTCCGCCTGAATATGACGAACAGGTTTCCTATTTCCTGGAGTAGGAAAACTGTATTTTGTGAAATCAAGGGCAGGTGGCTCCCGCTTCCTAGATTTAGGATGAGGAGTCGCCTCTCGCCCTTGAACTGGCTTCCTCTTCTGTGAAGAAGAGGGTTTCTTAGCCGACTGCTCCTTGTCCAGAGCAGGCGGCTTCTTGTTGATCAACTCTTGAATTTCTCCCTTGAAGTCCCTCATGAAGGTCATGAGTTCGTTCCTTGTAATGGGAGCAGATCCATCAGTCGGCTGCTGCCGAACAGGCGGTGCGCCTGCTGGCTCGCTTCCTGTTTGAAGATGTTCTCGTTCCCTTCTTTCGGTATGACGGGTACGTCGGGCCCTTAGGGTCCCGTCTGAAGCTGTGTGAGCTTCAACTTCAAATTCATTCTCAGTATCGTGGTCCGACTGAACTTGAGGGTCGTCTAGGGGACGCCTCTCTTCAGGAGTCGGTACAGACTTGGATGCCATCTCAGAAGTACTCTCCCCACAGACGGCGCCAAATGTTTCGGGGTTTTCTGATGTCCTGCGGGAGAGTTACAATTCCGAAACTGGAACCGGACGCCTGTACCTGCAAAACAACGGAGACTCCTGGTGGTGGGAGCTCCGCCTCCAACGGTCAAGTTAGTACTTGATTAAGGAGTAATTAATGCGGAAATTAAAGTGATTGGGTCTCTCTAGGTGAGAGTGTTTAATGTGAGTTTTTTAGCGTAATCAGCCTGTAACTCTGTAAATCATGTCATCTCCCTTAATGAGGATTAAGGGAGGTATTTATAACCTTGGGAAACGTGCCCATCCTAGGTTTAGGTCAACCTAGGGCTGATTGGGCTTCCCTCGGAAGTTGGGCCTGGGTGGCCGGTTTCTCCATTAGGCATGGAGTATGCCACGTGTTATGACATAATAGGTCCAAGGTGGACGAATAAGCGTGTGCCACGTGGCAAGCCCTGACAGTTCCAACTGGGGGACACTTGGCAGGACCTGATTGGCCCACGTGGCGCATTCCGATTGGTGGGAGCGAAATCCCCTAATCACTACCAATTTACCGATTTACAACTTCCACCGATTTCATTAACTCAAGCCTACCACGAACAATTATGACAAAAAATAATGATCATGTATGGTTCCAAACGGCATTATATTACCCCGAGATATATCTCTTAGAATTTCAAGACTTTTCGACACCGGGCCTCGAAACCTCCAAAATTTCGACACCGGGCCTTCAATTTTGGAATTTTTTGACTTCTTTTCGCCCAAAAATAAAAATTGCCGAGATATTTACCATGGTCCTTTATACCCTCTTGGGGTCCAATTGGGTGGGTGGAACCATCCAATTTGTCATTAAACGACCAATTTACCGAATTACAACTTGCACCGATTTCATTAATTCAAGCCTACCACGAACATTAATGACAACATATAATGATCATATATGGTTCCAAACGGCATTGTATGACCCCAAGATGTATCCCCTAACATCTCAAGCCTTTTAAACACCGGGCCCCGTAACTTCAAAAATTTGTCAAAAAGCGTGGATATTAGCTTTCAATTTAGGAATTTTTTGACTTTTATTCGCGCAGAAATAAAAATTGCCAAAATATATACCATGGTCCATAATATCCTTCAGGAGTCCAATTGGATGGGTGGAACCATCCAATTTGCCTTTAAACGGCCTATTAACCGGTTTACACCTTGCGCCGATTTCTTTAAATCAAACCTACCACGAACATTTATGACAATATATAATGATCATTTATGGTTCCAAACGGCATTATATGACACCAAGATGTATCTCTAAAATCTTATTTCTTTTAGACACCGGGACCCAAAACCTTCGAAATTTCTAAAAAAGCATGGATATTAGCCTTCAATTTTGGAATTTTTTGAATTTTTTTCGCACGGAAATCAAAATTTCCGAAATGTTCAACATGGCCCTAATACCCCCAGGGAGTCCAATTGGGTGGGTGGAAACATCCAATTTTCCTTTAAACGACCAATCTACTGGTTTACAACTTCCACCGGTTTCATTAACTCAAGCCTACCACGAACATTTATTACAACAAATAATGATCATATATGGGTCCAAACGACATTATATGACCACGAGATGTATTCAATAGAATTTCAATACTTTTAGACACCGGCCCCGAGTACTCCAAAATTTCTCAAAAACCGTATAGCCTTCAATTTTTGAATTTTTTTTACTTTTTTTCGCCCGAAAATAAAAATTGTTGAAATGTTTACCATGGTCCCTAATACCCTCCGGGAGTCCAATTGGGTAGGTGGAACCGACCAATTTGCCTTTAAACGGCCAATTTACAACTTGCATCGAATTCATTAATTGAAGCCTACCATGAACATTTATGACAACATATAATGATTATATATGGTTCTAAACGGCATTATATGACCCCGAGATCTATCCCCTAAAATCTCGAGTCTTTTCGTCATCAGGCCCCTGAAACCTCCAAAATTTCTCTAAAAGCGTATTGACTTCAATTTTGGAATTTTTTTGACTTTTTTTCGCATGGAAATAAAAATTGACGAAGTATTTACCATGGTCCCTAATACCCTCCGAGAGTCCACTTGGATGGATGGAACCATCCAATTTGCCTTTAAACTACCAATTTACCGATTTACAACTTCCACCGATTTCATTAACTCAAGCCTACCACGAACAATTATGACAACAAATAATGATCATATATGGTTCCAAACGGCATTATATTACCCCAAGATATTTCTCTTAGAATTTCAAGACTTTTCGACACCGGGCCCCGGAACCTCAAAAATTTCTCAAAAAGTGTGGATATTAGCCTACACTTTTTGAATTTTTTGACTTTTTTTTGCCCAAAAATAAAAATTGTCAAATTGTTTACCATGGTCCCTAATACCCTCCGGTAGTCCAATTGGGTAGATGAAACCATCCAGTTTGCCTTTAAACGACCAACTTACCGATATAGAACTTGCCCCTCTTTCATTAATTTAAGCCTACTACGAATATTTATGACAACAAATAATGATCATATATGGTTCCAAACGACATTATATGACCCTTAGATGTATTCCCTAGAATCTCAAGGATTTTCGATACCGGGTCCTGAAACCTCCAAAATTTCTCAAAAAGCGTGGATATTAGCCTTTATTTTTGGAATTTTTAAGACTTTTTTCGCCCGAAAATAATTATTGCCGAAATGTGTACCATGGTCCCTAATACCCTTTGAGAGTCCAATTGGATGGGTGGAACCATCCAATTTGCCTTTAAACGGCCTATTTACCCGTTTATAACTTGGACCGATTTCATTAAGTCAAACCTACCACGAACATTTATGACAACATATTATGATCATATATGGTTTCATGATCCCTAATACCGTCAGGGTAGGGGTGAAAGTAATACGGATTAAATCCGCAAACCGAACCGAATTAGGAATTCGGATTGGATTTTTAACATTTCGGTTTGGATTGGTTTAGGATTTTAAAAAAATATGGATTGCGGATCGGTTTCAGTTTTGGGATTTAGCAAACCGAAAAACAAAATTTGAAACCAAAATTCTAATAAGCCTAATTACCCAGCCCATTTTCCCTTCATATATAAGCCTCTAGAAAGCCTAACTCCTTTTCCCTTTCTCACTCAATTGTGTATTGCGGCAACCCCAAGTCCAATTTTCCCTTTCACCTCATTCTTTGTCTTCTACGACCACCCACAAGACTTGATCTCAAGCGCTCCTTTACTAAGCACAGTCGCACGCTCATCCACTAAGCATCGTCGCTGCCGCTATCACTTTAAGTCTTCTCCAACGGTCACCGCTATCGATTTAATTATCAGACTTCAATTTAGTTTTTTAAATTTAGAATTTGGGGTGCTGGTGTATGTTAGACTATATGGAAAATCAGGTGGGGGTGGATTTTCATATTATATATTGATTTTGCTTGAATTTTAATTAAATTTCCCAAATTATGTTCATTTTCTTTGTAATATGATAATTGCTTTTTGTTTTGCTTTAATTAATTTGATTATATTATATATTTGCTACTTTGCTTGAAATTCCTTAAAGAAGTTCGGTTTAGTTTGGATTCGATTTCCAAAACCGAATTAATTTGGTTTGGATTGGATTAGACTGAATCCAAATTCGGTTTAGATTCGGCTTAAAAAATGTAAAACCGAATTAATTCAGTTTGGATTCGGTTTGGTGAAAAATCCAAACCACAAACCGAACTTTCATCCCTACGTCCGGAAGTCCCATTGGGTGCATGAAACCATCCAATTTGCCTTAAACAGCCAATTTACCGGTTTAAACTTGCACCGATTTTATTAACTCAAGTCTACCACGAACATTTATGACAACAAATAATGATCTAATATGGTTCCAAACGGCATTATATGACCACGAGATATATCCCCTAGAATTTCAAGACTTTTCTACACTGGGCCCCGAAACCTCCACAATTTTTCAAAAAACGTGGATATTAGCCTTCGATTTTGGAATTTTTCGACTTTTTTTCGCCTAGAAATAAAAATTGCCGAAATGTTTACCATGTTCCCTAATACATTCCGGGAGTCCAATTGGGTGTGTGGAACCATCCAATTTGCTGTTAAACGGCAAATTTACATATTTACAACTTGTACCGATTTCATTAATTCAAGCCTACCACGAACATTTATGACAACAACTAATGATCATATATGGTTCCAAACGGCAATATATGACCCCGCGATGTATCCCATAGAATTTCAAGACTTTTCGACACCGGGCCCAGAAACCTCCAAAATTTCTCAAAATGAGTGGATTAGCCTTCAATTTTGGAATTTTTTTACTTTTTTTTTGCCGGAAATAAAAATTGCCGAAATGTTTACCATGGTCCTTAATACCCTACAGGAGTCCAATTGGGTGTGTGGAACCATCTAATTTGTTGTTAAACGGCCAATTTACCGATTTACAATTTGCATCGATTTACCAGTTTACAACAGCCAATTTAATTAACTTGCACCGAACCCAACATGAACCAAAATTGACCAAAACCCGTTTTAACCTGTCAAAACCCGAATTTAACCTGACTTGCTACTAACTTGACCTGAATTCAGCCCGATCCGTTCCTAACCCGACCCGAATTTAACCCAACCCGAAATCAAGCCGACTTGTTATTGACCATATTCAACCCGACTTATTATTGAACCGACCCGAATTTTACCAGACTTTACCTGACCCAAAAATTCAACCCGGTCTGTTAATTAACACGACTTGTTATTGACCCTACCTAAATTCAACCCAAATTGTTCCTGAACCGATTTCAAATCACCTTAAATGCAATTTAGACCACCTTATTATTGTTGATCAAAGCATTTTGTCTAAGGAGACCAAGTCGGTCCAGGCCGGCAAAAGAAAGGAGCATCATCCTCAAATTTATGAATTAAATATAGTATATATTTGTTGTATGGTCAAAGGAGATAATTATATTCCTAAATTATAGACTATAGTTCTCTAGTATATTGTGATATATATTATAGTCAAAGGAAATAATTAGCTTGATAAAGATGATAATTATCTATTTATAGTTAGTTGAACTCGAATATAACCTGACTTGGAAATGACCTGACGTGATTGTAACCTACAAATTATTGACTTGAACATAACCCGACTTGAATTCGAGAATGACCTGACTCGGAAATGACCCAACCTGATTATAACCCGCAAATTATTGACCTGAACCAAACCCGACGTGAACCCGAGAATGACCCGACTTAAAAATGACCCGACCTGATTATAATCTGCAAATTATTGACTTGAACTAAACCCGACTCAAACCCGAGAATGACCTGACTCTAACCCGAGAATAACCCTAACCCGTTTTAACCCGTGAAAATCCGAATCAAACCCCACTCGACCTGAATGTAACTTGACCTAAACTCGACCCAAACCCGATAAGAAGTATGACCGGACGTGATCTGACTCAAGCATGACCCAACCCAAACCCGAACCGCATAGGTTATGGAATTAATCCAAATTGACCCGAGCCGAGTTGACCCGACCCACTCTTACCCGACCCAAACCCGACCCGTTTACCCGAATTGACAGCTCTAATGGGAGGCACCCCGAACAATTTCCTTTTCAGGTCCAAAAAAATTGAAAATTGTCCAAATTTGTAGGTTATAATACACGCTTTCGAGCTAATTTTGGAAAAAAAATTCAAAAATAAAGTGAATGCGTGAGGTGCCCCAAGGATCATATACGTTTTTAAACCATAAAAAGCATATCAATTAGTTTATAAAGTACCGAGAATGAGTTCGTTCACTTTGGCTATTTTGGAAATGTTGCATTATTAGTAGTGAAAAGCTACTAGAGATTGTTCTAATAATAACCAACTCGGCATCCCAGTGTCCTATTAAGATCTATGAAGTCCATCTTCATTGGTATTGTTGATTATTCCCAAATTCTTGACTTGAAAATTCCATTATGATGTTGAAATTTTATAACATTATACTATTACATTATATTGTGGGGTAATTGTTACTCACCCTCATTATATAATTAGTTTGTTCACATCACGTCAATCAATCAATCAATCATTCAATATGTGTATATAGACAGTGGCGGACTTGGGCTTAGACCTGGTGGGTCAAGTGACTCACCAGGCCCAAAAAAAAAATTTTAAGTTATTTAAAAAAAAAAAAATCAGTTACAGGAGACTTCAAGGCTTTCAAGCCCTAGCCTCTTCGTGCTCTGGCTTCTCCTTCTCCGCCTAATCGCCTCCATTCTTCTCTTCGTGAATCGTGACTTCTCCTTCTCCGCCTAATCGCCTCCATTCTTCTCTTCGTGAATCGTGAGTCGTGACTTCGCCTTCTCCGCCTAATCGCCTCCATTGTTAATCGCCTCATCTCCATTCTTCTGACTTCTGTTCGTGACTTCGCGTGACTTCGCCTCTTCGCTCATCTCCATTCTTCTCTTCGTGACTTCGCCTCTTCGCTTCGCCAGGCAGCCACCGTTCTCTTCGCCTAATCGCCTGGTAGTCGGACGTCGGTGACTCGGTGGTCGTGACTCGTGGACTCCGTCCTCTTCGTGAAATCACTACTCGAAACGTCGGTGCTAGTAAGTTGATTTCTAATTTTTATTTTTAATTTCTAATCTTCAAATTAATTCAGTCTAATTTGTTAATTTTATTAAACTTTGGTTTAAACTTTGGTAATTTGGTTGATTTGTTATTTTACTGTTGGGCGTTGGCTGTGCTGCTGATTGCTGAATGCTGAATTGGCGAATTGCTTAAAGTCGAGTGATCTACTTACTCCTATTTTGAATATCTTTCAGTGGCTTAGCTGCTTTTATTCTTTCCTATTCATTATGCTGTCTTTTATTGCATCGGCCCGTTCATAATCGAGCTATTAAAGACTATTGATCTTTGTTATTGTTGTAACAACTGATTTGCTAAGCTGGATGATGAAATGTGGTTGTCTGATGTGGTTATTGCTGTGATTACACTCCTGCAGTCCTGCTCCTGTGATCAGGAGAAACCCTGTTGCCTGTTTCTATCTACAATCTACTTGCTCATATTTGTATTTTATGCTTTGAGGATGTCACTGCAGAACTCAGTGGGTATCATCTTATCAAATGATCATAAATTATCAATTTATCAGCCTTCTTGGTTAGATCTTGCTATTATCTGGTATCCACATTTTTGTACGAGATTTCTCTTATTCGAGCCAATTTAAGCTGCCATAAATCATGCTATTCATTTTAGAGATAAAGGGGAAGAGAGTTTAATGTTTACTATCTAGATTCCCCAACCAATTTAGCTTCAGGATAGCTAGAATATCACTGGTAATATGTTTGTGGATGGTGACCTTAAGTATGTAGGTTTTTAAGTAAAGTCTTGATTCATGTTTGCACTTTTTACATCATATTTTATCATATATACTGTAAATTGGTCTTTTCTCAGAACAGTTATTACAGCTATCCACAAACCTTAGAGTTAACTTTTTTGTCTTGTGTTGCTCAACTGGAAGTTTTGTTTTGCTAGGCATTGAAGCAAGAGGTTTTATCTTTGGTCCCCCTATTGCCTTGGCTATCGGAGCAAAGTTTGTGCCATTGAGAAAGCCAAGAAAGTTGCCCGGTACTTACTCCCAAGCAAGGTAGGTAATCAACTAATCATCAATTGATTTTTTTTGTGAAATCTGTTTTGTGTAATTGTGTTTTGTGTAATTGTGTTTTGTGTAATTGAAATCTCTTGAACTTATTAGTTATTACTTATGTGAAATCTATTTTGTGTAATTGTGTTTTGTGTAATTGTGTTTTGTGTAATTGAAATCTCTTAAACTTATTAGTTATTACTTATGTGAAATCTGTTTTGTGTAATTGTGTTTTGTGTAATATGTTTATGTGATTATGTCATTATGTGAAATTGCTTGATTTAGACCATTTAGTTGAGTATTTATTCAAATAATTTTTCTGGGGAATATTGCTTGATTTAGTTCAATATTTATTCAAATTTCAGAATGAAGAGAAAACATACTCCAAATGAAATGCAAAACATTACTAGCTTCTTTGCTAAAAAAAATCCTACTCCAACTTCTCTTCCACATCCAACACAAAATGAACAAACTATAACTCCACCTCAACAAAGTGAGCAACTTTCATCTCCATCTCATTATTCAACTCAAAATTCCCCTCAAAATGAACAAGGCCAATGTTCTCCTAATGCCCCAATCTTTGGAGAAAGATTAAGTGAACATGAATTTGCTAATCTTCCACAAGATCCAGGAAAGAGGAGAAAAATGAGTCAATTTCATAAAGATGATAGAGATTTAGTGAGAAGAATTTACATTCAAAGAAAGCCTTGTTAGCCCAAAGACTTTATATTTCCTCAAACTTCTATTTTTGGCAAAAATCGTCGCTTTTGTGCTAAGTGGTTTGATACTTGGACTTGGCTTGAGTATAGTGTGGAAAAGGATGCTGCCTATTGTTTCCCTTGTTATCTATTCAAGGATGAAAATGCCTTTGGAGGTGATGCTTTTGTTAGTGATGGTTTCAAATCATGGAATCGATCGGATTTAATAAGAAAACATGTCGGTAAACACTTGAGTGCACATAATAATGCTGTTTTAGCTATGGATTTGTTCAAGAAACAAAATTCAAGCATCACACAAGCCTTAACAAAACAAACCGCTGAGAGTACAAATGCATATAGGACGCGACTTGAAGCTTCAATTGAATCTATCCAATGGCTTTTACTCCAAGGGTTGCCTTTCCGTGGTCATGATGAAAAAGAAAGTTCCTTAAGAAGAGGTAACTTTCTTTCACTTTTATCCCTTATTTCCAAAGGTAATCCTGAATATTCTAAAGTTGTTTTCAAAAATGCTCCTAGTAATTGTCAACTTACTTCTCCTAAAGTCCAAAAAGATATCATAAATGCATGTGCAAAAGAGACCACTAAAGCAATGCTTGAAGATATTGATGGTGGTTTATTTTCTATCCTTGCTGATGAGTCCGCTGATGTTTCTGACAAGGAACAATTGGCTCTTTGTTTGAGATATGTTAATAGAAAGGGAGAAGTGTGTGAGCGTTTACTTGGTATTGTGCATGTAGTAAACACTGCTTCTTTGACTCTCAAAACTGCTATTGAATCCTTATTAATGGAGCATTCTTTGTCTTTCTCTCAAGTACGGGGTCAGGGTTATGATGGGGCAAGTAATATGCAAGGTTCTATTAATGGCCTTAGGACTCTTATAGAGAATGAGTGTAAAGAAGCTTATTTTGTCCACTGCTTTGCTCACCAACTTCAATTAACTCAAGTTGCACTTGCTAAAAAGAATTCAGATTGTGCTTGGTTATTTGTTGATGTACTTGCACCTCTCTTGAATTTTGTGGGGGGTTCACCAAAAAGGAAAGAGTTTCTTCGTGAAAATCAAGCTCAAAGAGTGGTGGATGCATTGTCTCTAGGTGAACTTGAAACGGGTTCAGGTTTAAATCAAGAACGTGGATTAGGTAGACCTTGTGATACTCGTTGGGGATCTCACTTCAAGACAATCTTGAATGTACTTGATTTATTCCCTGTAATCCTTGGTTCTCTTGAGGATATTGCAAAAGTATCTGATACAATAGATTCTAATAGAGCTCAAACACTTACAAATCTTCTGATGTCCTTTGATTTTGTGTTCGTGGCACACTTGATGGTTAGTATATTTGCGATAACAAATGCTTTGAATGTGGCCTTACAAAAGCACGATCAAGACATTGTGAATGCAATGGCCATGGTTAATGTAACCAAGACTAATTTGCAAAAAATGAGAGATGAAGGATGGGATTCTCATATGGAAAAGGTAATTTCTTTTATTGGTGACTATGACATTGCAGTTCCAGATATGGAGGCTAAATATGTTGTTCCCGGGAGGAGGTTGTTTAGAGGTAAATGCCCACAAGTGTCCAATCTACATCATTTTCGAGTTGAAGTTTTTTTTGGTGTCATTGATCTTCAATTGCAAGAACTTGAAAATCGATTTCCCGAAATAACTAAAGAACTACTTGTGTGTATGTCTTGTTTGAGTCCTGTGGATCGTTTTTCTAAGTTTGATAAGGAAAAATTGATTAAGCTTGCAAAATTCTATCCTAATGAATTTCCAAGTTCAGAATTGATAGTCTTTGGTCATACACTTGATAGTTACATTTGTTCTGTTAGAGGAGATGAAAGGTTTTGGAATTTGAAGGGTCTTAGTGATCTTTCAATCAAATTGGTTGAAACGGGATTGTCTGAAACTCATGATAGGGTCTATTTACTTTTGAAATTGGTGTTGCTTCTTCCTGTCGCAACGGCAAGTGTGGAAAGAGTATTTTCTGGCATGAAGCAAGTGAAAGACAAACTACGAAATAGCTTGGGAGATCAAATGTTGAATGATTGTTTAATTACTTATTTGGAGAATGATTTGTTTTTGAATGTTAGCATGGAAGATATCATGAATCGATATCAAAACATGAAAACTCGTCGAGAACTATTTTAATAAGTTTGCATTACTATTTAGTTGTCTTTTGTAGTATTATATGAACATTTGGTTGTATTTTGTACTGTTTGAATATTTGGATGTATTTTTTAGTACTATTATTTGGTTGTTTGGTAAAAAAAAATTTTTTACATATTTGATTATCGATTGTGACTCACCAGTCGGAAAATCCTGGGTCCGCCACTGTATATAGATAGTAATAGCATACAAATAGTTAATTATCTTATTCCCTCATCACTTATAATACAAACAACCCCAACCACCCAATTCCCTATCCCAAATAACCCCCAAACCTTAAAAAAAGATGTGCTAAACGGACCTTTTGAGATCAGGGTCATATAATATTAGTTGGAACCATGTACGATCGTTGGTCGGTCATATAAATTCTTGTGGTGGCTTGAGTTAATGAAAGGGGCACATGTTGTAAATGGGTAAATTGGCATTATAAAGGCAAAGTGGACATTTCTAGTCACCTAAATGAACTCCCAAACTGTCATCCAAAAAATTGAAAATTGTCCAAATTTGAAGGTTAAAATCCAAGCTTTCGAGCTAATTTGAAAAAAAATTCAAAAATAAAGTGAATGTGTGAGGTGCCCCCCGGGATCATGTACGTTGGTTTTAAACCATAAGAAGCATATCAATTAGTTTATAAAGTACCGAGAATGGTTCACTTCGGCTATTTTGGAAATATGTTGCATTATAGGTAATGATAAGCTACAAGAGATGGTTCTAATAATAACCAACTCGGCATCCCAGGGTCCTATTAAGATCTATGAAGTCCATCTTCATTGGTATTGTTGATTATTCCCAAATTCTTGACTTGAAAATTCCATTGTGATGTTGAAATTTTATAACATTATACTATTACATTATATTGTGCGGTAATTGTTACTCACCCTCATTACATAATTAGTTTGTTCACATCACATCAAACAATCAATCATTCAATATGTGTACATAAATAGTAATAGCATACAAATAGTTAATTACCTTATTCTCTCATCACTAATATTACACACAACCCCAACCACCCGATTCCCCGTCCCAAATAACCCTTAAACCTTAAAAAAAGATGTGTTAAACGGGCCGTTTGTGATCGGGGTTTGGAACCATGTATGATCGTTGGTCGGTCATATAAATTTCTTGTGGTTGCTTGAGTTAATGAAAGGGGCATAAGTTAAAAATGGGTAAATTGGCATTATAAAGGCAAAGTGGACATTTCTAGCCACCTAAATGAACTCCCAAAGTGTCTTGAGACCTATGGGAAGCACCCCGACCTGTTTCCTTTCCGTGTCCAAAAAATTAATCCACGCTTTCGAGCTAATTTTGAAAAAAATTAAAGTGAATGCGTGAGGTGCCCCCCAGGATCACATAAGTTGGTTTGAAACCATAAGAAGCTTATTAATTAATTTATAAAGTCCCGAGAATGAGTTGTTCACTTTGGCTATTTTAGAAATATGTTACATTATTGGTAGTGAAAAGCTACAAGAGATGGTTCTAATAATAACAAACTCGGCATCCTAGGGTCCTATTATAATCTATGAAGTCCATCTTCATTGGAGTTGTTGATTATTCCCAAATTCGTTACTTGAAAATTCCATTGTGATGTTGAAATATTGTAATATTATACTATTACATTATATTGTGGGGTGTTTGTTTCTCACCCTTGATACATACTCCCTCTATCCCTAATTGTTTGCTCCACTTTCCTTTTTAAGGTGTCCCTAAAAGATTGCCCCATACTACTTTTGGCATGTTTTTCCACTTGCACTCTCTTTATCTCTCTCCTCATTGATATTTGTGTCAACCCATGTGCACCAATTTTTGCCCAAAGCCTTAATAAAGTAGATTTATGGTTTGGGGCAAACAATAAGGGACAGAGGGAGTAATTAGTTTGTTCACATCACATCAATCAATCAATCATTCAATATGTGTATATAGATAGTAATAACATACAAATAGTTAATTACCTTGTTCCCTCATCACTAATAATACATACAAACAACTCCAACCACCCAATTTCCGAACCCCTAAACCTAAAAAAAAAAAAAAAACGCTAAACGGGCTGTTTGGGTTCTACTAAAGTATCAACCCCCCCCCCCAACCCAACTATTCCTAACCTTTTCCCTGCTACTGTGATCTTTTCCCTCAACTTGCCTTGTTTTTCTTATAATCGCGTTCAAACCCATTATTGTGTTAGTTTACATATTTTAGTCATGGAAATTTATGAGAAATGAGTTGATAATACATCATCATTTATACTTCAAATTTGGTTTTCATGCATCATCTTGCATAATTGCAAAGTATCAAATTCCCTCTTCATATGCTTACTGTCTCCTACTCCTTATTAACTCTGCATTCCTTAAATAACGCATCATATGCATGGATAAAATCAATAGACAGGTTCTGTCATAAACTCCCAAGAAAAGTAAAAAGAAAAAAGAAAATGAGAATATCAAAGATGATACAGAATTTCCTTAAATCAAACAAATGCCAACAAGCTTACCAGCAAACCTTTGACTTCCTGAGCTGCAGACTCGCCAAACAATTGTTCTACCAATGCCAGGGAAAATTCAAAAGTAGTTCCAGGGCCACGACTAGTTGTAAGCTCTCCGGATACTTGGATATTGGATTTGACAGCCCAAAAGGAAGAAAGCTTGCCCATGAAAGCAGGGTGACAAGTGATCTTGTAGTGAAAGGTAATGAAAAATTAATCAGCTACTTTAATTTGATATGAGAAACTAGGTGTGCTTCAAAGAAAATCAGAAAGACCTACAAGAAATACCAGTATGCAAAATATACCCGCTTTCTTCTTAGTAGTCCCCATGGTTGGAGGGCAACAGCTGGAGCAGCACATATAGCACCATACAACCTTTTTGCCTCAGCATGTTTGCTAGTAATATCGCGCAGAACTTCACAATCTCTCAACCGAGCAGAACCAGGCATACCTCCCTGCATATATGTCAGTAAACTCTGTAAGACACGGATTTTGTAGAACCAAAAGGAGGTGTATGCAAAACTTAGCTAAAATAAGGACATCCAAACACTAGAAATTTTCTAATATACACTCGCCATTCAAAGTATTGCAACTACATATCACTGATTATTCTATTGAAGATAAAATTAAGATACATTCAACTCACAGCCACACATAATGAAACAAAGAAAGTGCAAAAGAACTAACCGGTAAGGCGATCAGATCAAATATCTCATTAGTGCAAGAATTGATAGAGGTATCAGCAACAAGCTTCACACCACCAGACGCCTCGACCTCAAGCTGTGGTTCAACAGAGGCCACAGTCACACAAGCACCAGCTTGGCGCAAAACTTGCACCATTATCACAGCTTCCATTTCTTCTGTTCCATACCCAATTGGGATCAAAACCTGTCAACACAATAACATTAAGCACTTATAAGGACACAAAAAACAACTCATTTATCCTTGTTCCAAATAACACCAGAATTCATAATACAAAGCAAAACCTTTTTAGGAGAGACAGTATCATGTATAGTTGGTATGCCTGTTTCTACTGCTTCAATTGCAGCAGCTGCAGCTGTTGGACTTCTTTTCAAAGTGGGTACGCCACCGCGAAATGGCACAGAAAAGGAGGATGAGAGTGAAGGTAGGAAACTAACTGAACAAACCATGGAAATGGGGTGAAAGTTGAGGTATGGCCTATGAAAGCAACATGTTTTTGAAGCCAATACCGATGATAAACACTCCATTAGTATTCTACTTCCACTCAGCCCCACCTATCTTCTTGCTTTTTTCACCCCAAAAAGAGTAAACTTGCAAGAAATAGCAGAATCAAAACTCAGATGTACGATGTTGGTTACAGAGCATACTTAGCTAGAAATGTCAGTCAAGCATTTCATCGAACACATGGTGGGCAATTTTCGAAAACTTACTATACACTAAATTTGGTTAAAGTAAATCTGAAATTTATAGATGGGTGTTTATCTTCATCATCTCATGTACATGAAGGGATAATTCGAGCTCGATTAGCACTCTAAAGAGTGAAGGGGTTGGCGTTCTACGAAGTTGTTCAAGTGATTGTGAAGTGAAGTGTTGGCTATTCCATTATCCATAGTATAGTATTGATATTTGTAAACAATTGCTCACTACGGAGTAATTAGCATGTGTCCGTACGGGTTATTAGTTATCGAGAATGTTTATCCAATATACTCGGGCGTATCATGGTACACTCACACTCTCGTAATCACCTCCGTGATTAAATTTGAGTGTGTTGTCACGGGTCATCTCCCACATCAAGGATGGGCGTCAAGAGGGTCACTAGGCAACAATCGGGGCTTGGGGGCCTGCTAAGTTAGCACGTGACAGTGTGCTCAAGTATCTAGTAGAGGTTAAAGTAATACTACGTAAGTCTTTTTCAAAAAAAAAAATTAATACTGCGTAAGTCTTTTTAATTACTAAGGTGTGTTCAGTTCAACTTATTTAAGTTAAATTAATTAATTTATTTCAAAATGATCAAATCAAACAACATTGGTTATAATCTATAGAGTCTTGGACTCCTGGCCCTTGGCCTTAACCAATGCCTCTTAATTACTGATATAAATGATTACAAACACGTTTCTTTTCATCGATCATTGTCATCCTAGATTTTTACGTGATTAACTAGGGGATATACTTTATGCCAAATAGCATTTAATGATCAGAGATGCTTCCCCCACCAATAGTTGAGCCTAGAGTTGTCAAACGTTGACCTGACTCGAAATACCGACTCAAACCCGATTATTAACCGACCCATCTGACCCCGAAAAAAGGGTGACACAAACCCGAACTGACTCGACCGGAAACCAACCCTAGACCCAAGTTGACCCGAGTATGTGAGACCCGAACATGAACTAACCTGGATGATAGAACAATGTATACTACAATAGGGGGGGTGAATTGTAGTATATGTAGACTATGGTAAATTTTGCGGAATTAAATCTACTACTAAGAGAAAAGACACTGAGATAGGCAATGAATAAATTCACTATGTAAAAATGATTTACAATCACTAATACGTTGCCTAGACTCAAGTTCCGTGAGGAACTCAAGTTACCCAACTGTGATCCCTCAATCACAGTTTCTCACACTTTGTGATTCTACTCCGAATCACTTGTACAGTGTAAACAACTCTCTCAAGTCTCACACTTTACAACTCTCACAACCCCAATCCCAATTACACATTAATTACAAGGATTTCCTAAAGAACTTAAGAGACTTAAGGATGGAAGGAACTCTGGTTTCAAAACACTTAGAAACTTTTACGCTCAGAAAACTGAAGTTGTTTTTCCACACTTTCAAAACTTAACGTTGATCTGTTTTTATAAGGAGTTAAACCAAGCTTCCATCAAGTTCCCACTTCCCCCTTAATCCCACGTTCTCTTTGACTGAGAAGTTGGGATGTAGGCAGAGGAAATTTAGGAACATGATTTCCTTAGCTTGACTCCCAAGTTCAACGTTCTCCTTAATACTAGGAGCCAGTATTTACCAAGTCAAAAAAATCAGTTATTCAAAAAGATAATTATTTAATAAAAAAGATAATTATTTATTTATTAATTAAAAGATAAATAATTAATTAATTTAAAACTTATCTTTTTAAATTAATGAATTATTTATTTATTTATAAAATCTTTTTAAATCTTTTTCAAAACTGATTTTTATCACTTCCTTAAATTAAGGGATATGAAAACTGTTTTAAAACTTTCGTTTAAAACTTTCTGAGTCAATCGTCAAGTTCCTTCGGGAACTTCAGGTTCCTTCAGGAACTTCGAGTTTCTTCTTAATTCCTTCCATTCCTTCCAACACTTTTGTTTCTTAAGCTCGTACACTGAGTAACTAAGTATATAGAGTTGTGAGGACATCTTGAAAGCTTGCATTCATCATCAAGTCTTCCAAACTCTGTTGTTCTTACTCCGGAACATGTATTTGTGTACCTGAATCTTTCTGTTCAACCAAGACTCATAAACATCATTAGTCAGAGTTTGTTTTACGTAAGTCAATCATCAAAATATTAAGGTAGTCAATTCAACAATATTCCCCCTTTTTTATGATGACAAACAAAAACAAACTCGGTTAAACAAAACAAACATCCAAGCAATCAGAGTAACCAATACTTAAATAAAACAATTAAATTATTTAACGCAATAAAATAAACTAAGGATAAAGAAGTCTGCATCATTCATGAAATCAATAAATTGTGAAATTTATACCTTTACTTAAATGATGAAGACTTGAAGGGAATCGGTTTGAGTCCAACTTTCTGAGTTTGTTCTTCTCTTCCCCCTTTTGACATTATCAAAATGATAGAAAGAGCATGCTATATATAGTACTAAACTACGGAGGGAGTAGTAAATCTGAATTCATGAACGATTAAGCATGCGCACACAATTCATATGCAACCAAAATGAAAACATCAAATTCAAAGACAAACTTAGCCAGTTTAATACAAACCGAAATAAAAACAAAATAAAGTGTTCAAAACAAGCCAAACAAAATAAAATTGAAGGACAATATCACTGTTTAATAAATCACAAGAAAGAGTGGGGTAGGTTTATTTTGCAAAGGGCTAGGAAATGGTAGCAGCTTCATGGTAAGGTAACATCCTTGATCGCATCGAGAATGGTCTTGTAACAACTTTGCTTCACTTTAGCTTTGAGTTCCTGAGTCGAGGAGTCCATATGAGCGTTTACTTTATCTTCCAGAGAAAGCATCTGAGTTTGCAGCCCCTCAACTTTAGTAGCCAGGTTATCCACTTTAGAAGAAAGGTTAGTTATACAAGAAAGGTTAGTTATACTCTGTGTAAGTGTAGTGGACAAAAGCTTAAGTTCCTCCTGGATTTGCAAGAAACTTGGACCAGAGCTAAAAGCACTGAAGCCGAGACCAGAAGTACGAGGTTGTGAAGCAGGTGGAGAAGGTGTGGTTTGGTGAGCAGGGGATGGAATTGGAGGTGGTGATGGAGTTTCTTCTGGAACAGATGAGGAGGGACCCTGAGGAACTTGGATGGAAGTTCCTTCAGAAACTTTGGTTGAATCATCATCCAACTCAACAATAACAGGCTCAGATTACAGGGTTCTGGGTTTAGATGTAGCAAGTCTGATACTTCTCCTTCTTCTGCCTGTTACAGGGGCAGTGTGTTTGACAGAGCCCCCAATTTCCTTAAGCAACTCTTTCATTAATTTCTCTTGATCATCCTCTTCCTCCTCACTCTCACTCTCTTTTCCAATTGTGTCTTTCTCTTTTTCTTTTTCTCCTGCTTCCTCTGATTTACCTTCTATTTTCTCTCCTTTGCTACTCTTCTTTTCTACTGCCCCATCACTCTTTTCTTCTTCGTCCTCTTTGTCACTATCTTTTTCTGTTTCTTTCTCACCAATTTCTTCTTTATTATTCTCACTATCTTCCTCTCTCTTTTCTCCTTCCCCCTCACTGTGTTCCCCCTCAGACTCACTTTGCACATCAGATGCAAAACAAACATTCCCATGCACCACTTTTAAATTCAGCTTTAACAGTGATTTTTCTTGAAGGATGTGTTCAGGCTTGAGAATGTAATTCTCGGTTTGTGGCAAAGGAACTTTCAAATTCTTAAACACAATTGTCAAAAGGGAACCATAGGGTATGTGTAAGTCGGGAATGCAATGGTCCAGGTGGGCTATCATTAAAGCAAGAAAGTTAATACTAACTTTCTTCGCCAAACAGAAAATGAGGGATGCATCTAACAGAGTTACAACACTCCGTTTCTGGGAATGAGGAAGAATTCCTCTCCAAATAATATTGAACAATAGTTTATGTAAAGAGGTTAAGGCTTTGTGGTTAGTTGTAGTAACTTTTGGGTTTCCACCAATAAATTTGATAATTTCGGTTTCATTGTGGCCATCAACGACGTTTTTGGATTTGTTTTTGACATAGGTTCGATATCCAAAATTTGGGGTTTTGAACAATTTAGCCAAATAAATAGCATCAAACTCAATATCCACACCACTAACGGTAGCACTACATACACCATTAACGCAAGTAAAAGAGGAGCAAAATTCATCCATCAACTTAGGGTAAATTTGAGATTTTGCACACGAATCCAACATGTAAATCCAATTTTGATAATCTAAAATCTCCAAAAGTTCCGAAAACTTACAAGCCTTGCACCAATCATGGTCAATTGCGTACCCAAGTAGGAACGTGTCGGTTTTTCTTTGTTGGGTTTTTTAGGACGAGGTGCGAGGAACCTTCTTCTTTCCTTTTTTTCTCCTTTGATTCTTCGGCTTTTCTTTTTGGTTCCGTCGTGTTGTTCTTTCCAGATCTTTGCTCCATTGGATTTGAATTTAGGTTGGTTTTCATGGTTTGAGATGAGTTTTGAGGAAAGAGTTTGGAGGTGAGGAAATTTCAGTGAGTGTATTGGAGAAGATGAAGGGTTTAATGGAGGTGAGGTGTTTTAATGGAGGTGACGGTTGAGGTGAATGGGTTGCGTGTGGTAAGTGGGGTGAAGTCAGAGATGAATGATGGTTGAAAGTTTAGTGGGGTAAGATAAAGGATTTTGTGATTTACTTACAATAATAAAAATTAAAGATAAAATTAAAAATAAGATAGAATCTAATTGAGAAAAAAATCTTTTTGTTGTTTTTAAAATTATAAGATAACAAAAAAAATTAAAAAGATAAAAATAAAATTTTAAAAAATAAAAATTACGAAAGAAAAAAAAAACTTCCAGTAAGTTACTTCAAAGTAAAATATTGGTTAACATGTACAGAGCTTTACAAAAAGGAACTTGGAAAATAATATGGATTAATTTGTCTTCTTCATCAACATAATCACATGATCACATACTCATTAGAATTACACACTCTTTCATTGCAAGATTCGAGATTATGTTTTTCACACCAAGGTTATATATAGCAATGCTCAGTCATTTCACTAAGACATACCTTGGGGTTCTAAGAAGAACTGCTCAATTCAGCTTAATCATTCCGAGTTCCAATCGCATCTTTTCGAATTTTTCTCTACTCAAAGGCTTTGTTAGAATGTCAGCAATTTGATATTCAGTTTGTACAAATTCTAGTTTAATAGAGCCTTTTTCCACATTGTCTTTTAGAAAATGATGCCTAACATGAATATGCTTTACACGTGAATGATGTACTGGATCTTTTGATATGCAAATAGCACTTGTATTATCATAGTATATTGGAACACATTCAAGAACTATGCCAAAATCACGTAATTATTGTTTTATCCACAACAGTTGTGAGCAACATGCAGCAGCTGCTACGTATTCTGCTTCTGCTGTGGATAGAGCAACTGTATTCTGTTTCTTAGAACTCCAAGAAACTAAACAAGATCCTAGGAATTGGACCATACCTGATGTACTTTTTCTATTCACCAAATCCCCAGCATAGTCGGCATCGGCAAATCCAGTAAGATCATATGTGTCACTTCTTGGGTAGAATAAACTCAAGTCGTTAGTTCCTTTGAGATATCTCAGTATTCTCTTGACGGCTGTTAGATGCGATTCTTTGGGGTTTGATTGGAACCTAGCACACAGACCAACACTACAAGAAATGTCAGGTCTACTTGCAGTTAAGTATAGTAAGGAACCAATCATACCTCTGTACTTTGTCTGGTCCACACAAGTTCCTGAGGGATCTTCGTCTAACCTAGAGTTAGTTCCCATAGGAGTGTGGTTAGTCTTTGCGCTGTCAAGGTTATACTTTTTCAGGAGTTCCTTGACATATTTTTGCTGATGTATAAATATTCCTGATTCTGTTTGTTTGATCTGCAGTCCTAAAAAGAAATTGAGTTCCCCCATCATGCTCATTTGGAACTCACTGCACATCAAGTCAGCAAAGTACTTGCACAAAGATTTGTTAGTTGCACCAAATATAATATCATCAACATAGATCTGCACAACTAAGAGATGAGTTCCTTTAGATTTTAAAAACAAAGTTTTATCAATTTTTCCTCGTTTAAAATCATTTTCCAAAAGGAACTTGGACAGTCTTTCGTAGCATGCTCTTGGAGCCTGTTTTAGCCCGTAGAGAGCCTTATCAAGTTTAAAAACATGGTTTGGAAAGTTTGGATTCTCGAATCCAGGGGGTTGATCGACGTAAACTGTTTCTTTTAATAAACCATTCAAAAACGCACACTTTACGTCCATCTGATACAGTTTAAAACCCATAAAAGCAGCAAAAGATATTAAAATTCTAATAGCCTCAAGTCTAGCAACAGGAGCAAATGTTTCCTCAAAATCAATACCTTCCTGTTGGTTATATCCCTTTACAACCAACCTAGCCTTATTTCTTACAATTGTACCATATTCATCAAGTTTGTTTCGAAAGACCCATTTTAAACCTATGACCTTTTTATCTAGTGGCTTAGGTTCAAGATGCCATACCTGATTTCTTTTGAATTCATTAAGTTCCTCTTGCATGGCTATAATCCAGTCAGGGTCTTCTAAGGCTTCTTTATGGTTGCGAGGTTCCAAAGTAGATAGAAAAGCATTGAAGGCACAGAAGTTCCTCATTTGCGATCTAGTCTGAGTTCCTTTGCATAAGTCACTGATAATTTTGTCCAGTGGGTGTGACTTTTGGTGCTTCCAAGGTTTGGGCTGGAAGGTTTGGATAGTAACTCGACTATTCTGATTTTCTGAGCCAGTTGCTTCTTCTTCAGTGATTTCCTCTTGTGTTATTGGTTCCTCGACAGGTTCTTCAATCTGAGACTGTTCTGTCAAAGGAACTTCAGTCAGTATGTCGAGTTCCTTCTCCAAATTTTCATGAACTCGAGTTGGCTGCTTATTTGGAATCACTGCATCTTCTTCTTGTTCTTGAGAACGTACTAGACCAATTTCAAAGTCATAGTCCTCATGTTCCTGTGTACATGGAAGTGGATTAGTTTCATCAAATATAACATGTACACTTTCCTCAACACACATAGTACGATTATTGTAAACTCTATACGCTTTACTATTAGTAGCATATCCAAGAAATACGGCTTCATCACTTCTTTCATCAAATTTTCCTATGTTTCTTTTACCATTATTATGCACAAAACATTTACAACCGAATGCTCTAAGATGAGATATGTTCGGTTTTCTGCCTTTCATCAGTTCATAGGGTGTCTTATTTAATATAGGCCTTAGCATGACACGATTTATAATATAACAGGCTGTATTCACGACTTTTGCCCAGAAGTTCCTTGGAAGATCGCTAGCTATTAACATGGTTCGAGCCATGTCTTCTAAGGTTCTGTTCTTCCTTTCCACAACTCCATTTTGCTGTGGAGTTCTTGGAGCTGAGAAATTATGACTTAAGCCTTGTTCCCTGCATAAATCATCAAATTTAAAATTCTCAAATTCAGTGCCATTATCGGATCTAAGGTGTATCAGTTGATGACCTGTGGACTTTTGAATTCTCCTGGAAAATGTAACAAACTCGTCAAAAGTCTCATCCTTACTAGACATAAAAATAACCCATGTAAATCTAGAATAATCATCAACAATTACTAAGACGTACTTCTTTCCATTTCTACTTTGAATTCTCATAGGACCACATAAATCCATATGAATTAACTCTAAGGGTTTCGTGGAACTCACCATCTTCTTGGATTTAAAGGATGTCCTGACCTGCTTTCCTTTCACACAAGCGTCACAAATTTTGTCACATAGGAACTTGATTGAAGGAAGTCCCTCTACCAAGTTCCTTGTTCTTAACTTATCAATCAAAGAGAAACTTGCATGACCAAAACGTTTATGCCACAGTAAAGGATCATCCTCAATGACACTGAGGCAAGTTAAGTTGTTCCTCGGAACTGTATTGAGATCCACTGTATAAGTGTTTCCTTTCCGAGTTCCTTCCAGCAAAACTTTCCCAGTGTCATTCTGAATGATGCTACATTTTTCAGAATCAAAACTTACAGAGTTTCCTTTATCACAAAATTGTGATATGCTTAATAAGCTGTGTTTGAGGCCCTCGACTAAAAAAACATTATCAATAGCTTGGGAACTTGACCTTCCAACTTTTCCTACGACAATAATGCTGCCTTTCTTGTTATCACCAAAGGTCACTGTTCCTCCTGTATAGGCCTTCAGTGAGAGAAATCTTGATTTATCTCCTGTCATGTGCTTGGAACAACCACTATCGAGGTACCATTGGTTGTTCCCCCTCACTACGACCTGCAAAAGAAACTAAGGGTTAGATTCAGGAACCCCATCTTTCATGGGTTCCTGCGTTGACACAGTAGACTCAACTTTCTTTTGCCATACATAGTTCATGTTTTTAGCAGACTTGAGTTCCTTCCTTTTACATTCAGTGTCTTTGTGTCCTGACTTGCCACAGAAGGAACACACAGTCTCACTAGGGAGTTCCACATACTTTTTCTTTTTACCACTGTTCTTCTTTTTGTGGTTGAAACCCAAACCCTCTGTCCTTCTGGTTTGAGCTTCAGATATCCACTTTGGAACTCCCATGTGGATTGCACTTTTGTTGTTTCTAGCTCTTTCTAAATCCTTTTCAAGGGATTCATTTTTGTCTTTAGTAACCTGCAATTCTTTTTTCAAATTTTCAAGATCATCATTAAAGGTTACTAAAGGCAATTGAAGAGCATTATTAGAACCAATGTTAGTGCATAACAATTTATATTGAGTCAATTCAACATTTAACATGATATTTTCATTTTTTACTCTTTCCAATGTTTCCTTTAGCATAGAGTTTCTATCTAGCAAATCAAAGAATCTTCCCTAAACATCTGTTCTTTAACTATTCAAATATTTCATATGATCCTTATATATTTCTAGAGATTTTTCATTTTGTCCAAGTTTAAGACATATTTCTTTATATTCATCCAAAGTTTCTATGAGCAAAGAAATTAATTTGTCTTTTGACAGGGATTTCAGAAATTTAGGTTCGAGATTTACCTCCTCTGACTTTGTAGCAGACTCACTGTGTTTAGCCATCAAACACAGGTTTGTCGTCTCTTCTTCGGTGGATTCTTCTTCATCCTCGGAACTTGTGTCTCCCCACGCAGCTATCATGGCTTTCCTGTAATCAGATTTTGAAAAGTTTGGAGTATTAGATTTTCCGTGTTCCTTCATTTTGCCTTTTCCTTTTTCTGATTCCCAGAGAGGGCATTCCTTGATGAAGTGATCTGTGTTCCCACATTTGTGGCATCCTCCAGTTTCCTTGGAATATTGGTTTTTCTTGAAGTTCCTTTTCTTTTGGTCACCAAACCTTTTGTTGCGGTACAACTTTTTTAGCTTCTTGACTAGCATGGCAGCTTCTTCCCCTCCAGATTCGGAATCCTCTTCACTTGGTTGGACAACCTTTAGAGCAATTCCTCGGCTCTTTGAACTTTCTTGGCTTTTGTTTGATAGGTGAAGCTCATGAGTTATTAAGGAACCTGCAAGTTGTTCAAGGTTGAAAGTTGTAAAGTCCTTTGATTCCTGCAAAGCTGCCACTTTGGATCTCCACCGTTCATCTTCAGGAAGACTCCTTAGAATTTTGCGTACCTGTTCATCCATAGGAATAACTCTACCAAGAGAAACTAATTCATTAGTAATATTTTTAAAACGAGTAAACATTTCTTGAATAGTTTCTTTTGAACCCATTTCAAAACGTTCATATTTAGAAAGCAGTATATCAATTTTAGAACGTTTAACTTCATGAGTTCCTTCGTGGGTTATTTCTAGTAAATCCCATATTTCTTTTGCTGTTTTACATCCCATAACACGAGTGTGTTCATCTGGCCCTAAACCCAAAACTAGGAGTTTTTTAGCAGTAGCATTAATCTCTTTCTTCTCAAAGTCGCTTCTATCGTATTCAGAAATAGGTTTAGGAATTACCTCGTTTTCTGCATTGGTCTTTGTTACCACGTAATCTCCTACCTCGATAGCTCGCCAGACTTGATAATTCTCGGACTGTATGAACATCTCCATCCTCGTCTTCCAATAGGCGTAGTACTTCCCATTGAAGAGTGGAGGTCTTTGTGTAGAATAACCTTCAGCTAGTCTTTCGTCCTTCGACATTGTTCCTCCAGGAACTTGACTCGACAGGGCTTCCTGCTTTTCCGAGTTCCTTGCTCTTATACCAATTGATAGAACAATGTATACTACAAGAGGGGGGGTGAATTGTAGTGTATGTAGACTATGGTAAATTTTGCGGAATTAAATCTAATACTAAGAGAAAAGACACTGAGATAGGCAATGAATAAATTCACTATGTAAAAATGATTTACAATCACTAATACGTTGCCTAGACTCAAGTTCCGTGAGGAACTCAAGTTACCCAACTGTGATCCCTCAATCACAGTTTCTCACACTTTGTGATTCTACTCCGAATCACTTGTACAGTGTAAACAACTCTCTCAAGTCTCACACTTTACAACTCTCACAACCCCAATCCCAATTACACATTAATTACAAGGATTTCCTAAAGAACTTAAGAGACTTAAGGATGGAAGGAACTCTGGTTTCAAAACACTTAGAAACTTTTACGCTCAGAAAACTAAAGTTGTTTTTCCACACTTTCAAAACTTAACATTGATCTGTTTTTATAAGGAGTTAAACCAAGCTTCCATCAAGTTCCCACTTCCCCCTTAATCCCACGTTCTCTTTGACTGAGAAGTTGGGATGTAGGCAGAGGAAATTTAGGAACATGATTTCCTTAGCTTGACTCCCAAGTTCAACGTTCTCCTTAATACTAGGAGCCAGTATTTACCAAGTCAAAAAAATCAGTTATTCAAAAAGATAATTATTTAACAAAAAAGATAATTATTTATTTATTAATTAAAAGATAAATAATTAATTAATTTAAAACTTATCTTTTTAAATTAATGAATTATTTATTTATTTATAAAATCTTTTTAAATCTTTTTCAAAACTGATTTTTATCACTTCCTTAAATTAAGGGATATGAAAACTGTTTTAAAACTTTCGTTTAAAACTTTCTGAGTCAATCGTCAAGTTCCTTCGGGAACTTCAGGTTCCTTCAGGAACTTCGAGTTTCTTCTTAATTCCTTCCATTCCTTCCAACACTTTTGTTTCTTAAGCTCGTACACTGAGTAACTAAGTATATAGAGTTGTGAGGACATCTTGAAAGCTTGCATTCATCATCAAGTCTTCCAAACTCTGTTGTTCTTACTCCGGAACATGTATTTGTGTACCTGAATCTTTCTGTTCAACCAAGACTCATAAACATCATTAGTCAGAGTTTTTTTTACGTAAGTCAATCATCAAAATATTAAGGTAGTCAATTCAACACTGGAGATGACTCAACCCGAATGTAACTTGTAAATTATTGACCTGAACAAAACTCGACTTGAACCGAAATTGACCAAAACCCGTTTTAACCCGTCAAAACCCGAATTTAACCTGACTTGTTACTAGCCTGACCTGAATTCAACCTAACTCATTCCTAACCCGGCCCGAATTTAACCCAACCTGTTACAAACCCGACCTGAAATCAATCCAACTTGTTATTGGCCTGACTCGAAACCTTCGAAATTTCTCAAAAAGCGTGGATATTAACCTTCAAATTTGGAATTTTTTTACTTATTTTCACCCGAAAATAAATATTGCCAAAATTTTTACCATGGTCCCTAATATTCTCCGGGAGTCCAATTGGCTGGGTGGAACCATCAGATTAGCCTTTAAACGACCAATTTACTGGTTTACAACTTGCACCAATTTCATTAAATCAAGCCTACCACGAACATTAATGACAACAAATAATGATCATATATGGTTCCAAATGGCATTATATGACCCCGAGATGTATCCCCTAGAAATTCAATACTTGTAGACACCGAACCCCGAATACTCCAAAATTTCTCAAAAAGCGTGGATATTAGCCTTCTATTGGAGATATTCTAGTGTATCAAGAATATTATTATTGTGATATTATTGTGCATAATTTAGGAAACATATCTTATGAAAAGATATGATATAATATTGAGGATATTATTATCCTAAGTGTTATATATTCTTGTATTGTGATCTTTGTGATGAATGAGAATTACAGAAAGTATTCTTGACGTTTTATGCTTAGTTTAACATGGTATCAAGATCCAATTAAGGTCTAATTTTTTTTTTCGTGCGTTTGATTTACATAATTAACGTTCGATTTGCTGTGAGTTCTTGAGTCTGTGCACCGAGTTCTTGGTCCAAATTAATTTTTTTTATTTTTTCCTGTGAGTTGAGAGCAATGACAGGAGGTAGAGGCTCTGGAGATGGTGGAAAAATTAAGGTGTACATAACTTATCACCTTGGTTCGAGTGATGGACATGTGAATATTATCACTCCGATACAACTACGGGGTGAAAATTATGATGAATAGGCGAGGGCTATTCGAACCTCGTTGAAGGCTAAGCGCAAGTATGGTAGAGGGAATAATCGGTCGTTGGACAATCACCCTAAAGCCAAACAATAATTCTACCTAAACCCACCTAAGACAAGTCTAGGGTAAGTAGAGGATCGTATCCACAGGGAATAGGTAAGTACACCGAGAGTATGAAACGGTTGCAATCTAGTTCGGTCACAAATTGGGGGTTTTGATTAGGTAACTACTATGGAGACAAACACTAGGGGGAAATAGGGGTCGACTCCAACCAAACCAATGGATCAAAACAATAGGCAAGCATGAACACAAATTGGGTGATAGAGAGGGCACTCAACATTGCCTTCTTTCGAATCCACAACACTAAGCATTCCTAAACCAAACTCAACTAACAAGATAGGCCAACCAAGTCTTAACAATGAGAAGTAGACTACTAACTCGGGTTTGTCTTTCGATTGGTCCAAGAAAGCATTAAGGCACAAGCAATTGGGATTTCTCACCTAATTGTTGCAACTAATACTACCACATCATTCAAACAAGGAACCATAATCAAGAGGAATTTAGCATAATCATATAAGAAAAGGCTCACAACTAGACTCCATCTCTCAATGCAAGCATAAAAGTGAATACATGAGCAATAAGTGGTCATCCAATTACACATGCAATTAACCAATTCTTTAACAATCAATCATCAACCCAAAATGAACATGCAAGCACAAACATCAATCAACCCATGGCTTGGTTGGGTCTTCACCCAACCCCTAGCTAATTAACTACTCACTAAACATGGAGAAGGACATCAAAACAAGTTCCAATTCAAACTTAAATTAACAAGTTGAGAGGAGTAGTAGGAATAAGATAGATTGGACATGCAACAACAATTAAGCAAGATCAAGAGAGGAATTTAACAATTCAAAATAAATAAAAACTGAAATTAAAGAGTAAGAGATAGAGGAAAGAGATTACTTAAAATGCTTCAAAGTTGAGAAATTGTTGAATTCAAGAGAACAATCTTCAATTAATCTACTACAATGATTGAGTTTGAGAAGATCTAAGCTAATTAATGAGGGTTGAGAGAAACTAGGGGCCTAAGAAAACTAAAGGGAAAGAAGATTCCAAAATCTAAAGTCAAGCGTCCTATTTATATGCCCAAAAATTACATCGTAAAATCCGTCAAAATCGGGCTTCAGAACAGGAGGAGCGCCCGCTGTGGAGCGCCCGCTCCTGGGCTCTCTGCATGCCCTACCCTCTTGCAGCAATTTGGGGCAGAAAGTAGGAAAACAGGGAGGAGCGCCCGCTCCTATTTAGGTGCACGCCCGCTCCTCTATGTGCAGGGGGAGGCAGATTGTGGCAGTTCAGGTAGGAGTGCCCGCTCCTACTTTCCATTGCTTCCAAAAGGTATTTCTTCATGCTTATGCTATTTAACCCATTTTTCATTGCACCTACAAACATGAGCACACACATAAAAAGAAACGGGGAAGCCAAAAGATGCAAATTAGCACAAGAGGAGTTAGAAAAGGGGATTAAAGTAGGGAAAAGAGTACAAAATTGTGTTTAGAAAGCCATGATAAGTGGACAAATAAAACACTTATCAAATTCCCCCAATCTAGCCAATTGCTTGTCCCTAAGCAATTCACTTGGCGCAAAATAAACCAATAGATCAGTCCGCTCAAAGAATAGCACATGTAAAGATAAAAGAATCCTTAAGCAATAAAACTCGAGCATGAGGTATATGCCTAAGATCAACCACGGTCATGACTAGCCAAGGCTTAGCTAACCTTCCCGAATGTACAAAATCTTGGTCCATTCAACCAATCTTACCGCGTCCCCAACACAAAGTTCAAATTCCCCCAAATGGTAGTGTCTCATGACTCCTCGAAGGAGTCGGAAGAAAAATAGACAAAAGAAGGTTTAGAACACTCGACATCTCAATGATAAGTACCCTATCCATATGCTTGTGAACCAACTCCCTCCACCGATTATGGCTTCAACTACTCTACTAACATTACAAAACTCAAGGATTACGGCACAAAGTTAAGGCATAGAGAAAACTAGAAGTGCTTTGCAATTAAAGTCAAGCTAAGATATATAGCACTAAGAGCAAACCTAAAGAGGTTTCTAACTTTGACCCAAATTACAAACTATGAATAAACTTGAAACAAAAACGCACCCCCAAGATTGTTTAGTTGCTAGGGTGGTGGCTATTCATCACTTCTTTTCTTTCTTTCTTTCTCTATTTTTTTTCTCTTTTTTTTTCAAACTTGGGCATTTACATCACAAACTATTATTTATAATAACTTAAAAATTGAACTAGGGAAACAAGAATGACATGCCTTAACTTTGTGCGAATGAACAATACATAACAACCTTCATAATCACTAAGAGTAGTTTAGGCCGCGATCTTGGGAGTTAGGACTCAAGTTCTCGATCTAGGTACTAAATCAAAGAGGATCCTTGCCACTCATTCAAAATGTAGTAGGCTTGAAAAAATATTACAACCTCACTTTTGGGAACAATGTGGGATCAATTACTACCTTTAGGGGTTCAAATTCCTTTGATATGGGCGACACCTTCTTACCACAATCCTAGACTTTTAGTCTCGTACATTCGGTAAGGTTATTCTCACACTAGCCTGAACTAGCCAATTCTATGTTCAACCAAGGACATCTAAACCATGCTCGAAATTTTAATATCATCATTGAGGACTATTCTAAAAGCAAAATTTTTTTTTTTTATTTTTTTTTTTAGATTTAAAGGGGCTAAGAGGAAAATATAAACAAGAATAGAAGGGAAGGAGTTACCATTGATCTTGATGTAGTAGTGTCTCTTATATACAAGGGGTAAAAGAGTAGTGATTAGTAGCAAAGCAAACAAGGACTATTATGAGTGGATCATACACATAAGAGTTAAATAATCATTCTATAATTCATAAATAAACCTTCATTTGCAAAACTAAGGCAATTATATCACAAGCTCACTTGAAATCTTTTTACCATCAAAGACACTAATCGAATCATCAAGCCAAATGACTACAAGCAAAGACAATATATACAAAGTCTAGACTAATTAAAGGAAACACTTTTTTTTTTGAAATAAGAAGGGGGGGAGAGGTACTAGCTAAAGAATTTGGATTAAGGGAAGAGGAACTAGCTAAAGAAGATTAGGAGAGGGGAGGAGAAGAGGAGGAGAGGAGAAACTAACTAAAGAATTTGGATTAAGGGCTTTGGATTTTTGGGTTTTGGTTTTAGGGAAGGAGAGGAGGCTCATCAACAAATATCATCATCAAAGGAGAAGCACATAAACCAAACCAAACCAAGCTCATCAAAATGCAAACACTCAACCATTAACTAACCAACCAAGATAAACGGAGCATAATTAAATTAAGCACAAAACTAGCAACATCAAATCCCAACTCTATACAAGGCCTAAATACTCCCCCAAGCTAGACATTTAGTTACCGCTTCAATGAAATAAAATAGGAAATGAAGTAACTTCCCCCAAGCTTGGGATTGGCACCGTCCTCGGTGTCCTAAGAAGTGAAAGGGGCATTGAAACAGTAACTAGAATGTCTAGATCATCTATGGCGCCCCGGCGAATAGTGATAATTGTAGTTGAAATCTACATCACTAGAACCGGTCGGGTCGTCTACATATGGAGGTAGATCATAGTTGGGGCAAGAGCGGTAGTGACCATAATCCGGCATACCTTGCTCACCCCAACCACCATCATAGCCGGGTGGGAACCCGTAATGCCCCCTTAGGGGGGGATCAAGCACCTCCGAAGATGAACTAGCACCACCAACCTCGGGGACGTAGTAATAGCCAGGGTCGCCCCTATAATCACATCCCTCGGGTTCTGAGTAGTCATAAGGGGGATAGGAGCAAAGCTCATCAATTGAATGGCGCGGGCCTTGCCAATAAGGGTAGGTGGCTTGACCATTATGTCAACCTGGAACCGGCCCTTGTTGAACGGGTCGGTTAGGATAGTTGAGGTAAGGGGGAAAGTCTCCCTTCTCAACTTGATGCTGGTAGCTTCTTTCTGCTACAAAACTTTGATATTCATTTTGCTCAAGGAGTCTTTGGTTGGTTAAATTCAGTTGGTTGAAAGCAAATTCTACATCAAAGAGGGAAGGGGAAGAGGAGGAACCACCTACCCTAGATCGGGGGATGGAGGATGTACTCGCACGATGGGGTATAAGTACATCCTCGTCATTACCGGCCATACCACGTGGGGGCTGCTCACGTGGCACTTGCCACGTGGTCCCCACCGAGCTATTAACCACCGGGCTTGGGAGAGTGCAATAATGCTTCCCATTGACTTTCCAACTATAGCGAATATTACGGCCCTCAATTTCAGTAAGGAACTTCATATCAGTAAGTGCCTTAATGTCAAGCAAAGTGGGGCCATGAATCGGGGTCATTTGGTCTAGCTTAGACCCAAACCCTAGTTTTCTCGCTATAATTGAAATCATCCCCCCACATCTAATCTCACCACTCATCTCTCCGCTCTCCCTAATTTCCTCGCATCTTTTAATGAACATGTATCCCATGTTCACATACCCTTCCTCATTTCCTTCGAATCTTGAAGCTAGGAAGAGGCATTTGATCTCCTCTTTAGTTAGCTTCCCTAAGTCTTGTTTAGAGAAACAAGCATAGCTCATGATTCTCATGAAGATTCGAAGGACGGGGTGGATGATGTGGCTAGCATGGCTAGACCGGGTTGTGAAATTGGGATACCCCGCAATGGTATTCCACCAAACTTGCTCCTCATAGCTTGAGAAGTAAGTACCAATGGGGTCATAGACTTGGTTAAAGACGGGCCATTCAAAAATTTCGTTCAATCTCGTTAAGGTTAGGGTCTTCTCGACATTGAATATTTGAAATTTAATTTCACACTCTAATGGCTCTCCCTCTAGGTTTATGTGCTTCATAGAGACCGTTGATAGGAATTCAAGAGTTAGGGACTTGTAAGTCTCCTCCCTATTGTTTAAGAAGTTTAGCCAATCGAAGTTTTTGGCTACCCTCCTAATCCCATCATCGACCCCTAGGAGCCGCATTGAGTCTTGATGATAAAAGCGGGTTGGGATGATTTTTCTTTTTGAGAGTTCATTGAAAGCCTTTTTGTACTTTTCCTTGAGTTTAGGAGGTTGAATTGGGTTAGGATTTTCTTGTTGTGAAGGGGTAGAGGATGATTGAGGTTCACTAGTCTTTCTTTTCTTAATCCCTCCGATGAATTTCTTCATTTTTGGTTTAGAAAAGGCTATTTAAGAATATCACTCAACAACAAACAACTCCACAACACCCTTAACTTCAAACCCCCTTAAAATCCAAGAGTACCTGTTTCACAATACAACCAAAATATATCCCAACACACAATTTTTCAAGAACAATGCACTTCAATTTCACAAATTCCCAAAGTCTAAGAAATTTTCAATTATAAATTCAACTATTCTGAAAATCATTCACAAAAATTTTCTAACAACCCTCCATAGACAACAATACTTGCTTAAATTCACCTAATCATGCAACTAGTCACACAAACTAAATGAAATTAGCAAGAATTAAGAAATTTTAAAGAAAGAAGTTGAGTAGAGTAATGGATTATACCAAATAGAGTATGAAAACACTCTAAAATCCTCCAAAACCACTCAAATTTTGCTTCTCCTTCTTCAAGCTTAAACCTTTTACTCTTGTTCATCAATGGAGGAATTGGGGGTATTCAAAATTTTGGCCAATATTGTGAAATTTTATGATTTTTAGAAAGAGAATTGGAAGGAGAGTAAGGATTTGTGATTTTTTAGTGAAGAAAGTGAAGGAATGATGATGATTTTGATGAGAGAAGGTAGAGAAGATGGGGTTTTTAGAGTGAGAAAGAGGTGGGTAGAGGTGGGTAAAGATGAGAGAGAATATGAATAAGGTGAAATGAGAGGTGAGAAGTGAAAGAGGGTAAAAAGGGATAAGGGGGAAATCCCCTTTTTTTTTAACACGGCTGGGACAGGAGCGGGCGTGCATGGTGTGAGGAGCGCCCGCTCCTGCCGTTGGAGGCTTTACTAATTGTTTTTCGAAGGAAGGAGCGGGCATGCAGGGTTCTAGGAGCGCCTGCTCCTACATATTTGCCTCGACCCTGCCTCTTTTTTTCCTATAGCTGATGAGTGGAGCGAGCGTGCAGGGGTCTTGGAGCGCCCGCTCCTAATTTGGTCTGAAGTTACTGCCTTGCTGAAGTAATTAGGAGCGGGCATGCAGTGGTATAGGAGCACCCGCTCCTACTTCTTTACTTCGATTCTGCCCCTTTTTTTTTCAAAACACAATTTTTTTTTGAGAGCTGAACATAGGAGCGGGCGTGCAGTGGTATAGGAACGCCCGCTCCTACTACTTGTTGTAGGTTCTGTCTCAATTGCTGCAAGTAGGAGCGGGCGTGCAGAGTGTTAGGAGCGCCCGCTCCTAAGGTTGCTGGGAGATTCTGCTTTGTTTGCTGGTAGTAGGAGCGGGCGTGCATTTGGGTAGGAGCGCCCGCTCCTATCTTGAATTTTCGAATCTGCCTTTTTCTGCTATCCTTTTGCAAATTACCTACAACAAAAACAAAACACTAAGCAAACATTCAAAATGTTAAGTGTTAGTTTAAGCTCTTTCATCTCTCTCTTTTTTTTTTCTTTTTTTTTGAGTAAAAGCAAAAAATACTCGGGTTGCCTCCCGGGAGCGCTTCTTTAACGTCACTAGCTTGACGCAAATTCGAAAAATATCCTCAAGGTGGGATAAATTTCGAAACCAAATTGTCACCATTGTTTTCATTGTTACAACTTGCCATCTTGGGCAAAACCAAATTGTTTTCTTGACTAACACCTACAACAAATTCATTTTCATCATTTTTTTGAATCCTTCTTCTTCCTTTTTCTCCTTTATTTTCCCTTCCTCTTCTTCTTGGAAGCTTTGATGTCACCCTCTTCATCCTTGTGAGTGTCGGACTCACCGTCTTCAAGCATAGTCTTGAGGCAAGCAAGCATGGAAATCACCTCATCAAACCTATCAAACCTTGCTTTGACTCATGGACATTGAAAAGAGGATTAGTAGCACAAAGCATTCTCAACATATGCAAATCATTATCACTAATAGAATCTAAGGTCATGCAATCTTTTATGGGGGAAGGACATCCTCTCTTGGGGTCAATAATAAGACAAAATTCATCATCACCCACATTTAATGTAAGTTTTCCTTCCCTTACATCAATTATTGCACCACTCGTTGCTAAGAAAGGTCGACCTAGGATAATAGGGGTGAGGGCATCTTCCATCATTCCTAGCACAATAAAATCAACCGGAATGGTGAAATTACCAACCTTGAGAGGGACATCCTCTACCTTACCCTTAGGGAATTTGGTGGATCCATCGGCAAGTTGAAGAGTGATATTAGTGGGTACCAAACCACCAATACCAAGCTTCTCATAAACCGAGAAAGGCATCAAACTCACACTAGCTCCTAAATCACATAGGGCATTTTCAAAGGAAGTGTTCTTAATATAGCAAGGAATGGAGAAGCTTCCGGGATCTTTTAGTTTAGTGGGAGAGTGGTTTTTGATATTTGCACTACAATTTTCGGTTAAGCTCACCGTGGTGGACTCACTCACGCCAACTATCTCATCCTCACTTAACTTAGACATCTCAAATTGTTTTTCTTCTCCAACCTCCTCATTCTCACTCTCTTTTTGCAAGCTCATGGGTGGAGTTTCATCTATGCTAGTCCCACATCTAGTCATGATTGCCTTACAATGTTATTCTTGACTAGGTGAAGAGGTGCTAGGATTGTTGCTTTTAATTGCATTAACTAGTTGAGTTAATTGAGTTTCTAGGATCTTATTGTGGACTTGCACTTGCTTGATAGTCTCCTCTAAGTCATTGGTTTTCTTAGTTTGAGCATTAACAAATTTTTCCATTGTTATTTCTAGGCTTGACTTAGGAGGGGGAGCTTGAATTTGAAGAGGAGGTTGAGGGATAGGAGCAAGGGTAGGTTTATTTCCTCCATTAAAACCGGGTGGGTTGTTGTTGGACGAATATTGACCTCTTTGGTGATACCTATTGTCATTTTGTTGATTTACTTGGTTGTTTGACACATAGTTACCACTACCTTGGTTCCTATAATTTCCTTGATTATTGTTTTGAACATTCCTTTGGCCACTATATTGACCTTGACCATTTCCTTGGGTTTGGCCCCCTTTCCAACCAAAGTTTGGGTGATGTTTCCATCCCTCATTATAGGTGTTGGAATAAGGGTCATACCTAGGATTGGTTTGACCATTGTTAATTGCATTTACTTGTTCCATGGAAGGGGAAGGGGAGCATGAATCATTTAACAAATAGCATTCCGAAGTCACATGATCATCACTTCCACAAGTATCACAAGACATCATTTGTATTGACATGTTTTCATTTAATGAACTAGATGCATGTGAATTTTGACGTGGGGAAGGGGATAGAGAAAAGGATTGCAATTGATCAAACTTAGAAGATAAAGCATCTAATTTTGAGTTAATCATGTTTATAGCATTTACCTCGTACTTTCCTCCTTTCTTGGAAGTGCTTCTCTCATCGGGGCTCCAATCGGTGTAGTTTTGAACTACATCCTCAATGATCTTTAGTGCCTCCGTGGGTGGCTTGTTCATGATAGGTCCTCCCGATGCTCCATCCAAGAGTATGCGGTCCGATCTCAAGAGTCCTCTATAAAACCCATGGATCAAGAGCCAATCTTCCATGCCATGGTGGGGGTATTGTTGTTGGTAGCTCTTGAATCTCTCCCAAGCATCATAAAGAGACTCATCGGGCTCTTGTTGAAAGTTCGAAATCTTGGACCTCAACTCCGCCGTTTTCCCAAGGGGAATGAACCTCCCAAGGAATGCCGAAGTTACCTCATTCCGTGTGTTCAATGAGTTCGGAGGCAACCTATCAAGCCAATCACTTGCCTTGCCCGTTAAAGAGAATTTGAACATGCTTAAGAGAATATACTCCGGAGTCACCCCATTTGCCTTCACGGTGCTACAATACCGTGTGAATTGCTTGAGATGTGCAACGGGATCTTCATGCTTTGCCCCTGAGAATTGATGACCCTCAATCAAGGTGATAAGGGCGGGCCTTATCTCAAAATTGTTTGCTTCAATAGCGGGAGTAGCAATCCCACTTGCTTCTTGATATGGTGGAGGAACACCAAACTCTCTCAAAGTCTTGTTCGGAGCGGCCATTTCAAAGTCTTGAAAAGGTGAAGAAGTTGGAGAATTTGTCCTTGGTGACTCTAATGGAATGGTGTCTCCACTAGACTCACTGGAACTAGAGTGATCGGACTCCACTACCACTCGAGGCTCACTTGATGTAGCACCACTAGCTATCGCCCTCTTTTCTCTTCGATTTGCCCTTACCACTTTTTCAAGCTTGAGATTCAACGGCACAAGAGGAAGTGTCATATTTCTGCGTTTGGGCATAAACAAAGAAGACTAGATGGGATATTAGTAGGTTAGTCAAAGAAAATAAAGAAAAATAAAGCTATACAAATGAACTAGTCTCACATATCTCATAAGTAACTCAATGCTTAACGCCATTCCCCGGCAACAGCGCCATTTTGGTAGAGGGAATAATCGGTCGATGGACAATCACCCTAAAACCAAACAATAATTCTACCTAAACCCACCTAAGACAAGTCTAGGGTAAGTAGAGGATCGTATCCACAGGGAATGGGTAAGTACACCGAGAGTATGAAACGGTTGCAATCTAGTTCAGTCACAAATTGGGGGTTTTGATTAGGTAACTACTATGGAGACAAACACTAGGGGGAAATAGGGATCAACTCCAACCAAACCAACGGATCAAAACAATAGGCAAACATGAACACAAATTGGGTGATAGAGAGGGCACTCAACATTGCCTTCTTTCGAATCCACAACACTAAGCATTCCTAAACCAAACTCAACTAACAAGATAGGCCAACCAAGTCTTAACAATGAGAAGTAGACTACTAACTCGGGTTTGTCTTTCGATCGGTCCAAGAAAGCATTAAGGCACAAGCAATTGGGATTTCTCACCTAATTGTTGCAACTAATACTATCACATCATTCAAACAAGGAACCATAATCAAGAGGAATTTAGCATAATCATATAAGAAAAGGCTCACAACTAGACTCCATCTCTCAATGCAAGCATAAAAGTGAATACATGAGCAATAAGTGGTCATCCAATTACACATGCAATTAACCAATTCTTTAACAATCAATCATCAACCCAAAATGAACATGCAAGCACAAACATCAATCAACCCATGGCTTGGTTGGGTCTTCACCCAACCCCTAGCTAATTAACTACTCACTAAACATGGTGAAGGACATCAAAACAACAAGTTCCAATTCAAACATTAAATTAACAAGTTGAGAGTAGTAGGAATAAGGTAGATTGGACATGCAACAACAATTAAGCAAGATCAAGAGAGGAATTTAACAATTCAAAATAAATAAAAACTGAAATTAAAGAGTAAGAGATAGAGGAAAGAGATTACTTAAAATGCTTCAAAGTTGAGAAATTGTTGAATTCAAGAGAACAATCTTCAATTAATCTACTACAATGATTGAATTTGAGAAGATCTAAGCTAATTAATGAGGGTTGAGAGAAACTAATGGCCTAAGAAAACTAAAGGGAAAGAAGATTCCAAAATCTAAAGTCAAGCATCCTATTTATATGCCCAAAAATTACATCGTAAAATCCGTTAAAATCGGGCTTCAGAACAGGAGGAGCGCCCGCTCCAGTAAGTAGGAGCGCCCGCTCTTGGGTGTGGAGCGCCCGCTCCTAGGCTCTCTGCATGCCCTACCCTCTTGCAGCAATTTGGGGCAGAAAGTAGGAAAACAGGGAGGAGCAACCGCTCCTATTTAGGTGCACGCCCGCTCCTCTATGTGCAGGGGGAGGCAGATTGTGGCAGTTCAGGTAGGAGCGCCCGCTCCTTATAGGCTGCACGCCCGCTCCTGCTTTCCATTGCTTCCAAAAGGTATTTCTTCATGCTTATGCTATTTAACCCATTTTTCATTGCACCTACAAACATGAGCACACACATAAAAAGAAACGGGGAAGCCAAAAGATGCAAATTAGCACAAGAGGAGTTAGAAAAGGGGATTAAAGTAGGGAAAAGAGTACAAAATTGTGTTTAGAAAGCCATGATAAGTGGACAAATAAAACACTTATCAAAGTACAGTTTTGTTGATGGAAGTATCAAGAAACCAACGGATCAAGAGAAATTGGAGGATTGGGAGGCTATTCATTCAATGTTAGTCTCGTGGATTACAAATACGTTGGACCCTTCGGTAAGGGCAACGATAGGAGAGTATGATGATGCTCATCTCTTGTGGAACAATTTGAAGAACCGCTTTTGTGTGGTTAGTGGCACTAGAATTTGCCAATTAAAGATGTCCTTGGGTGATTGTAAACAAGGAAAGACTGATTCCGTGGCGGCGTATTTTGGTCGTATTGCCAAAATTTGGGATGAACTGAACACGTACATCACCGTTCCAGTTTGTTCGTGTGGCTCATGTAAGTGTAATATTGTGGCTCAAGTTGAAAAATTGAGGCAGGAAGATTTTCTACATCAATTTTTAATCGTCTTGGATGAAGCTTATGGCTCGATTAGGGGTCAATTGTTGGCTCAGGATCCTTTACCAACGGTTGATAAAGCTTATCAACAAATAATACAAGCTGAGCGTTTGAAAGGTGGGGAGGCGCGTGACAGTCCTATGGCCTTCAAGGTAGACACTCCTGCCAAATCTCAGCGTGCATCGGGTGGCTTGGATAGGGTGTGCAATCATTGCAACCGCACCGGTCATGATGAGTCGGATTGTTACCAACTCAACGGCTACCCATCGTGGTGGGGAGATCGTCCCCGTGGAGGATTTTTGAATTTTTTAACTTTTTTTCGCTCGAAAATAAATATTGTCAAAATGTTTACCATGGTCCCAAATACCCTCCGGGAGTCCAATTGGGTTGGTGGAACCATACAATTTGCCTTTAAACGGCCTATTTACCGATTTACAACTTACACCGAGTTCATTAACTAAAGCCTACCACGAACATTTATGACAACATATAACGATCATATATGGTTCCAAACGGCATTATATGTCCCCGAGATATAATCCTAAACTTTCAAGGCTTTTCGACACCGGGACTCGAAATCTTCAAAAATTCTCAACAAGCATGGATGTTAGCCTTTAATTTTGGAATTTTTTGTCTTTTTTTTCGCCCGAAAATAAAAATTGCCGAAATGTCTACCATGGTCCCTAATACCCTCCGAGAGTCTAATTAGCTGGGTGGAACCATCCAATTTGCCTTTAAACGGCCAATTTACTGATTTACAACTTGCACCAATTTCATTAATTCAAGCATACCACGAACATTTATGACAAAATATAATGAGCATATATGGTTCCAAACGGCATAATATGACCCCGATATTATCCCCTAAAATCTTAAGGCTTCTCGATATCGGGCACCGAAACCTCTAAAATTTACTCAAAAAGCGTGGATATTAACATTCATTTTTAGAATTTTTTGACTTTTTTTTGCCCGGAAATAAAAATTTCCATAATGTTTACGATGGTCCCTAACACCCTCCGGGATTCCACCTGGCGCTGGGTGCAACCATCAAATTTGCCTTTAAACAACCAATTTACCGGTTTACAACTTGCACTGATTTTATTAACTCATGACTACCACGAACATTTTGACAACAAATAATGATCATAGATGGTTCCAAACGGCATTATATGGCCCCAAAATGTATTCCTTAAAATTTCAAAACTTTTCGACATTGAGCCCCGAACCTTCCAAAATTTCTCAAAACACGTGGATATGACTTCTATTTTGGAATTTTTTAACTTTTTTTTTCGCCCGGAAATAAAAATAGCCAAAATGTTTATGGTGGTCCCTAATACCCTCCAGGAGTCCAATTGGGTGAGTGGAATACCATCCAATTTGCCTTTAAACGGCCAATTTATCGATTTACAACTTGCACCGATTTCATTAAGTCAAGCCTACCACGAACATTTATGACAACAAATAATGATCATATATGGTTTCAAATGACGTTATATGACCCCGAGATGTATTCCCTAGAATCTCAAGTCTTTTCGATAACGAGCCCCAAAACCCTCTAAAATTTCTCAAAAAACGTGGATATTAGCCTTCAATTTTGGAATTTTTTTGACTTTTTTTCGCCCGAAAATAAAAATTGCCAAAATGTTTACCATGGTCACTAATATCCTCTGGGAGTCCAGTTGGGTGGGTGAAACCATCCAATTTGCCTTTAAACGACCAATTTACCGGTTTACAACTTGCACCGATTTCATTAATTCAAGCCTACCATGAACATTTATGACAACAAATGATGATCATATATGGTTCCAAACGACATTATATGACCCTGAGATGTATCCCTAGAATTACAAGAATTTTCGACACTAGACCCGTCTCCAAAATTTCTCAAAAAACGTGGATATTAGCTTTCAATTTTGGAATTTTTTGGCTTTTTTTTCGTCCAGAAATAAAAATTACCAAAATGTTTACCATGGTCCCTACTTAAGCCTTCGAGAACAGATCCCATAATTATTTGATCATAATTTGATTACATGTATTCCGTAAATCCTTCAATTTTTCCTTATGATAATTTTTTTTTTGAACTAGCAAGTTTAGTCATTGAAATATATTCTATAAAAACCACTCTGCATTTGTAATAAATTAAAGGTCTGTTATGATTTAGTGAACTGAATTTAATATTTTTTGAGAGAAGAAAATTAAAAATTAAATTGAAGTTAAGTAATTGAACTAAACTAAACTGAAATAAACCGAATAGAACATGCCTTAATTCTAAAAGTTCTTTCCAGACCGTACCTTTATTAAACCGCCTTAATCCAAAAATGTAGTCCGTATGCAACTTATCACGATTCCATGTCAACCATAACAACCGGATATTTATATGTTAGAAAGCTGACAGTTTAGTCCTTATTATTTATGCATGCTATATTCTCTCTCTTCTCTTCCTCAAATTTCTTGCCATTTTTTTTTTCTGTGATCATCACTTTCCTTTCCTCCGTTCACCTCTCTACGCTTCTTCTCTGAGCTATTCAAAATCATGGAAACCCTAACTATGTCTTCTGCAACTGCAATTCTCAATTCTTCATCTTCTCCCTCTTCTCCTCTCTCCATCTTCTCCCCTAAACAACAATCTTCTCGGCCTAATCTACTTCGTCTTCCTCTCGCTTCCAAAGGTGATCGATTTTTTTTTTCAATTTCCGAGCTTTAATTTGTTCTTTTTTAGTTTAATTGTTGAATTTTTGCCCAAAGTTTGTTATAATTGTTGATTAATTACGAATTTTGATTTTGATTTTTGATATTTTGCAGGGAGGAATGATGAATCTGATCTTCAATCAGAGTCCAATGAGCTGCGGATTGTTCCCGTCGTTGATAATCGCAGCCTTTCTCTCTCTCCTCTTTCCAAGGTAAATGAGTACTTTGCTTGATTTTTATGCTATTTTTGTTTTATATCTGTTGATTGAGTTGCTGCTGTATTGAATTGAGGACTGCTGTAGAAACAAGGAAAAATATGCTTGAATTTATGTGTATATTGGAGTATCAATTTGATATTTTCTAATGCATTTTGCTGTGAGATTAGGTTAAGATATAGAATTCTTGATTAGTTTTTATTCTATGCGTGAGTAATAAGGAGAGGTGAAAAGTCAAGAAAAATGGCGAAGGAGGAGAAAGGGAGTATTTTGAAGTGTAATTTGCATTGTAAAGAGAAGAAAGTTAACAAGATAGGATTTTTGAAGATAATGAGGGAGATACATTTGGTAAAATTGAGCTATTTGTTTTGAATTGGCAGTCATTTTGACAAGATAAAATGCTCGCGTAAAATAATTGTGGTTGTTTGGTTGAACATATACTAGGAAGTTGTTTTTCCATATAGCTATATTTGATAGGAAGTCAGGAAGTGCAGTTTATTCTGTTTTGTGGGAAGTAGAAGTTCCTAGGAAATCTATGTTTTTTCCAGCCAAACAACTTCACATTCTATAACTTCTGAGGCTTTCCTACATTAGATTTGAATCTTCATTTGTTGTTACATCAGTGATATATTAACGGTTATTATGATTGTTTGGTGCTGTTACTGTTTTATGTATGGATTTTATCGGTTACATGAATGGTTGTATGTTTGTCTTGATTATTCTGAAGTGTGTTCTAGAGCTAATATAACACTATTTTGCTCAATCTCTACTCAGGATACTGCAATGGGATTGGTATTAAGTGCTGCCACTGGCAAAGGGTGGACAACGGGATCAGGGATGGAAGGCCCCCCTGAGTCTGCTGGTGATGCTGAATCAAGTGCAGCAAAGATCTCCACTTTCCCCTGGTCTCTCTTTACAAAATCACCTAGGCGGAGAATGCTTATTGCCTTCACCTGTAACATTTGTAGCCAGCGAACAACTCGTGCCATCAATCCTCATGCATATACTGATGGTACTGTCTTTGTTCAGGTAATGTTGTATGGACCAGCTATATCTTTTTATCAAAATTCTCTGCTTTCGTTAACCATTGTTACTGGTGTTTAAGAAATGATTAATTCACCACTCTTTATTTTTGGAATGTCTTCGAAACTGGTCATTTTTGGGACGCTGTGTATAACTCTGTTGAGATTTTATTATCTTACTACTATTTCTACCTACTTGCTTATTAATCTTATAGAATATAAAAATTTTAACTGGAAGACTGATCATCAGTTCATGCTGAAATTTTATGTGTTGAACACTTTATACAATAAGTCATGGTGTTTTGTCTTTCTCTGTGCGTTCATCATTGTCCTAATCCATATCATTGTGCTTTTATTTTTTTTTGGCAGTGTTGTGGCTGCAATGCATATCACAAACTTGTTGATAATCTGAATTTATTTGATGGTATGAAATGCTATATAAATTCAAGCTTCAAATATGGAGGCAATGAAGCCGATGTTAATTTTGACTATCGGGATATTGACGATGGCAGTGATGGATTCTGTGGAATATAAAGCAATGGGACATATGCTACTATAGAGTATGTACATTCTGCATCTATGTATCTGAATCTCAATAGTTGTAACATAGGTTTATTGTACTTGTGAACATTTTCTGTTAAATTATCTACTGTGTCCATATAGCTCAATAAAATCTTTAAGTTTAACTGGAGTTGAGAATGAGTCATTCGTACTAAATTGGATTAGATTTAGTTGCCTTTGTATGTTATACTGCAGCTCGGTTATTTCCATGTACTAGAGTTCTTGAGTATGCATTCAGTTTGGGCTTCATTTTTTACTCTATGCTTCAATTTGATGCTTAAAACCTTGCCTTGTATAGGAGAATACTTAAAATTATTATAGTATTGCATATATTTTTAATAAAACTATAAGGTTTCAGGAATTATTGGAAAACGAGTCAAAATTCTTATCATTAAGGATTCTGTATATCATAGTACACTTTCATCAGAATTCAGAAATTGATATCCTCATGAAGAGTGTAATATACCTTTGCGGGAATAGCCTTCTTTTGGATCGGATATCGTAAAGTTAAGAATATTATAATTCTGTTTATTTGTGTGGAAGTGATTTGTCCAATTGTGAATTTATATGTATGTAGGCTGGATGGAAATCTGCCCTAAAAGGTTGTTGAGTGCGTAAAGGTGCTTTTGATTTATGTAATTCTTTGGTCTAGCTGCACTTAGAGATTGTAATCATCAAAAAGCTCTTTGAAATAAGAAATTATCTAGCTATCCTATTTAGAAAAACACAGACTAGCTAAATTGGGATCTTTTATAAACTTGCCCTCTATATATACAACATAATCATGGGAAATCTGATATACATGCCTTGGTGATTGCCTTCTGACTTGGTTCTTAATACTGGCTCAGCTCCTTCTGTCTTGGCAGCATACCTCAGTATGTATATTACTCTTCATTCTGTGAGATGCCCACCTTACATTCTGAAAAAGTAGATGTTATTCTTACTAGAACTCTATCTGTTGCCTAGGCTACCATGTTGCTTGAAATCTTCGGAGTTGCCCTTATCATTAGACTTTGAAGGAAAGCCATTGCCTGCACCAAATTTAGCATTTTCTTCAAATTCCTTGGTAAAATAATGAATTTTATCACCCATGAGGAAAGCCCATATCTAGTCTTATAATTTTCCCTTGGGTCATTTTCATGTCAGTCGAGGAGGTAGGAGCCCTTACCATGCATAACGCGATACACAACAGGCTGAAACCGGGGAAATGGAATGGTGCTTTGTCTGAGAGGAAAGTAGCTGACGGCATAGGAAAGAAACAATTAAGGTTATTTGCTCCTCTTTTGGGAAAAGGAAAATAAATTTGAATTTGACCTACCAGTTAGAGGGCTAAAAACCAATGGAGATATGATATTGGCCAAAGAACCTATCCCTGAGATGCATCCTTGAGCCTTACCCTGAGAACAGCAAACACGAGTAGAAAAATGTGACAAGAGAACAATCAGAAAAGAATTTCTGCAAGGGAAACAGTATGTAGGAGCTTTGGAGCATTTGACCTTGCTGAATAAGAAAATTAGAGCAATGATACTTGAATCTTTAGAAGTGTAAGGTATTTTACCTGTTCACTTTCTCCTACTTGTTTGGAGGCAATGCTACGCATCTGCACACGTTTAGCAGTCTCTGTTATGTGCTAGAAAACATTAGAGACAACAGTGAAGGTAAATATGAGAAGACTTACACAAGGGTTTGTGAAAACAACAAACACTGAAAGCCCGGCTACCGCATAAATGACCTGTGCAAATAGTTTTGATGATCTAATAGTCAGCAAAATTTCAAATATTTCCAGTTCTAAGCAAAGAAATGTCATCAATCATGTAAAGGGTGAAAAGTTAGCTATAGCTTAAACTAAATCTTATTGCATAGTTAGCTGTAGCTTAAAGTAAATCTTATTGCATATTAGTGTGAGTTGTATCTGTAAGTGAATACTATTGCACACAAGCATTAGTTGTTTATGAGATTGGGTATGGTCGAGAGATATTACCCAAACATCCCAAGCGACGCTGTTAAGAATCATCTGCAAAATTCAGAAGCTCGTTTAGCAGTATGATCTAGAATGTGATATCTGTTATACAAATAATTAGGTTTTGGAAGGAAGGAGAGAGAGAGAAACTACGTTTGTGCTCGCCACTAAGAGCCCAAGTCTAAGCAACCATTCCTCTCCTGTTACTGATAGTAGCATGGGCATCAAAACTAGCTGCAGAATTTGACATGTTCTGATTTGAGAAGTGAAAGAAAAGAATACCAACTTTTTAAGCTCTGAGAAACATTAAAGTTTATCTCAATACCTGTGAGACCATTCCTGCAATACCAACTATCAGCATCAGGTCTGCGAACTGGTTTTTGCTGAAATGAAACTCTGCTTTCAGGAAGTACTGCATCAGATGAAACATGTTTTTGGTTATGTATTACAATATCCTCTAATCTTACTGCAAGTTTAAGATCATGCTATATACAAAAGGTTCTTAATATTCTATGTTTTTGATATTTATGCTACTGCTCAATGTAGGTTATTGTTAAACTAGTATGCATACCCGGTCTTCAATTGTGTTAGATTTTTAGAGTTTGTATGTGGGATTAGTTCTGTGTTAGAAGTTGCTTGTAATTTGGTTGGTTTGAGTCATTACCATCAATGAAGCTTGTAGGCCACCCTCTGCTAGACTATTGAATAATACCATAACTGTGATCTGTGAAAATGTTTTGCTGCGTAAGAAAAAATGTTTTAGATGGGTTAGACAGTTGATATTGAGAAGAGAAACAAAATTTAGACGATCAAGTTTCGATGCTGATGAAACACCTGCTTCCTAGTAAGCTCTTTATATTATGGAAGGTTGGGATCTTCTTGAAAATCTGAACCTTCTTTGTCATATCATCATCTGAGGAACTGCTTGGGTCAGATTTCAGGAGTGGCTGAATTGAAGCATCAGTTTTACGTGTTATTTCTTGAAGGAAAATCCTCATGTAAGCTGCGGCAGCCATGGCTGAAAACGCTGCAGCCTGTGAAGTTTATGTTCATTAGTCAGAGACTGTTTGATGAATATCGATAGCAGGTGCCAATGAGCGAGTAAGAGAGAGTGAGTGAGAAAGACCTGAAATGTTTGTGCTGTGGAAAGAAACCTAGCTGATAATGTACCACATACAAATGCAGCAGAACTAACCCCTGCAAGAATACCAAATGCTGATGCTCGTTTTCCCTCTGAAATTTTGTCAGCCTGGGGAGAAAAATTAAGAACTATTAAGCTCTAAATTAACTGCTAGTCGCTATTCAAAAAAAAAAAAAAAAATTAACTGCTAGTCTGCTACATTTATATTGCTTTTAAATTTCTCCATTGATCTTACAATGAATTTGATTAAAAACATAAGCATAACATGTTCTAATGACTTTGAAATCCCTTGTTTTATCTATCATGACTTTTTTTGTTCATCTAACTTAACTAGTTTCAATAATAAAAACGTGTGGGATATATTCTTTAGTGTAGTAATGTATTACTACGTAGTTACAGCTTGATTGGTAGAGCGTGATAATGTGCAGTAGTACTTAATATCGAAGAAAGAAAGAAAAGTAAACTAGTTTCAAATATAGAAGAAAGAAAAGTAAAAGGGAGGGATAATTGGTTAAGATAGGATTTGGAAATTACAGTAGTACTTAATTGGTAAATAAACTTAAGAAGGTGCTTATATCATTTCACTTTAGGAAAAACTGATATGTCATTACAAAACGGAGTGTCTACGATAGTAAAAGAGATGTGTCCAAAAAGGGAAGCCGTTGGAAGGTCAAATTAGTAATTAGATCAAACACCATTTGAAAAGTGACAAAAATATACTAGTATACGCCACTTGTATGATAGTATGAAGCTACTGCTAGGCCGTATAAGTTCATACTCGTACTAAAGAAAGGGACAATAATCCCATACTTCAATTCACCCTAAAAAGAAATCAAAGTTGAGAAACTTCTAAATTTATTTGGCTTATACTTGGTTTTTCAATTCAACTTCCTCTATAGAGCTAAATAACTACTTTGCAATATAAATTGAAAAATAAATAAATAAATTATTTTGTCATGTTCGTAAGACCACTGCTATATATATATATATATACACACACGTCGTATTCGTATATATATATTCTTAAATAATATTGGTTGATATTTCTTATTGTCAAGTTTATCTATCAGTAAGTATTCCTATATTATACGGAGTACCCTTTTATATGAATTCTTTTATCATGGTGGGCTTATGGGTTATGTATGATAATTAATGTTATTAGCTAGTATACATTTGAGTGTACTTAAAATAGTGGGATTAATTAAGTGGTATTGTGTTGTGCACACATCAACATTGCGTACTCACATAAAATGCATGTACACATGAACATGTGTCCGAACACTTGGACATACAAATCTATGCATAACAATCAATAGATGATATTTTCTAGATAATTCGAAATTGAGAGATCAAAGAGAAGTAATAGAAAGGGATATATAGAGATGGAGTTAGAACAATACATACAACGTAAGCAAGAGAGAGACAGTGAATAGCGCCTTCGGATATCATGGATGCCAATGTTCTTAGCACGTAATAGGCGTAGAAAAAACTCGTTTCCCTACTATATGCCAATACCACTGCATTCAATTTAGAGCAACAAAAATAATTTGTCATTGTGTTGAAATATTCTTCGCTTGAATCATCAATATTATTGGCAAATCAATAGAAAGTTATAGATATTACATAGTACTAGTCGACATGAGTGCAAACAACACGCATGCTACTACAATTTACTCATTTCACCTCCAAATGTGGAAAAGATTAAAATGAAAGAGACAAGGAAAACAATTGCATTCCACTTTGCATACCACTTGATGGGATTTCTCTATCAACCAGAAAGATATAAATCATAATTTTTTTATTTTTTAAAAAAATAAAAAATAAAGATTTGCATAGATAAGGTAGCTAGCTAATTAAATATTACGTTTACAAAGTTAAAGAGATTCCTCAACACTTAATATTTAGTAAAAATATAAAGTCAGGAAAATTAATTTAATTTTTACAAAACAGTTACTTTATTGAGATAAAGTAAAAGTGAATCATTAAAAATAAGTTTTAAACAGTAAATAATATAAATTGAAGTGAAGTTATCCTTTTAACATGTATGTTGGCATTATGTTACAAATTAATTAGAAAGAAATGAGATAATTGAAACAAAGATAGAGCGAGTGACAAATCAAATTGACAATGCATGAAAGTATAAGTGTGTGACTAGACAAATTAATAGATCTCATGTCATGGCCACAAGACATATAGTCATACCAAGTTCAAAAATAGCCAACTATTACAAAACAAAATTATTTTTCAAAACTATTTGCCACCTCTTATAATACTGTATTTATACTTCGTATGTGTCACTCTCTTATGATTGGAACGTTGATAAAGATATTAAAACTCTTTCTGTTTATATGTAATCATCCACACAATTGTGAGATCTAAATTAATTGTAAGATTTGATAGCCATTAAGTCAAATTGTTTAAGCAAAGCATTAGAATTTAGAAAGTAAAAAAATTACCTAGGGGGAGAATATTGAGCGTCAAAGGAAGTGTCAAGAGTGATTTCCTGCCGTAAATGTCCGATAAATTACCTATTAACGGAGTCATTAACACTGACCCTATCCCTGAAATCTGCATCATAATATTTATTCATATTATACCATAATTAAACAATGAAGCCGATAACATTTAGTATGGAGTACTCCGTATCTTAATATTTTAAAAAAATAATAATAAAATTGTGTCATCTGTTGAGCCCATAAGCAAACCCACACGTGAGTGGAAGTGTTGTCCCACATTAAAAGATTGAAAAAGTGAAAAGAAATATTGGGATGTGTATCCCACATGGAAGAAAAAGAGAAAATTGTGTCTATCTAATAATGTTAAGGGACTACTCCCCTCATTGTCATATGGTTTTGAGGTGGAACCTCTTTGGTCAGGTAAAGTGGACAGTTGCCACGATTGTGGCCCAAACCTCTTTATCATCTTTCCTACAATAATCAATAAACGTACTACCTCCGTTAATTATTATGTGCAACTTTGGAATATTTTATATCTCACTAATAATACCCCAAAGTTGCACATAATAATTAACCGAGGTTGTATTATATTATGGGTCTTTATTTTTATTTATCCCACTTTTTGTTTAAAAAAAAATGCATTTTTCGATGTAATATTATGATTAAAATATTTCAACATATACTATAATACGTCCATTTTTCTAAGTTTAATTTATCATTTCACCTAGATCATCATAAGAATCATAACACATATCCACGAAGCACTTTTTTGTTAATTTTAAAGTTTTCCAAGTATTGATCTGATTCACATGTTCAATTCAAACTCTCTCTTTACCTTTTCACAGGAAATCGAATTTTGTTTGATACGATTCTCTTACCATTAATAAGAAACAAACCATTAAATAATACAAGTAAATAAAGCTAAGGTAAAAACACATGCAAAAATCTCATCTATTTCTTGAATGAAAAAAAAGCCAACTTTAATCTGATCAAACGAATTATATACTTGTATATGCTACCAATAGTTTTTAAAAATGTTTATACTTGTATATCTACCAATAGTTTTTTAAAATTATATTTTATTTTTTTGCAAATTAAAAAGTAAAATTTTATTGGTCCATGAAAGAGATGTACAATTAATCAATTGTTAATATTGTTGCCGACATATTACTGGACAAAAAAATTAGTCATATAGTATTGCCAAGGAAAACAAACGAAAAGTAAGGGAAACAAACGAAAGAAAAATAACTCTTACAAAAATTAAATAATGAACGAAGATATCTACTGTATATGAGTAGAACTTTCGTTTTTTTAACGTTTTCGTGAAGATATAAAGTAAAAACTGTAATAATTTCGGCAAGTTACAAAAACAAGAGAAGGAAACTTCTTTCTTACATTCACATAATCACATGTAATATGTGAATATGTCATGTTTTATTATTTATGCAGGAAAAAAAAAAACCAGACAAAATTTCACAAGTTAAATTAATTATACTAGTACTTCAAAGTACATGTAAAATGACGTTAATTTTGTACACCACTGAGGATGAATAAGAAAAATCAAGAGTGGTAGTACGATGAAAAAGAAAAATAAAGAGTAGTACTCCGTATATTAGACCTTAGGGGTTAAAACATACCGACTACCTCGTAAAAGACATCATTTTATAGATGATTATTGACGAGTTTTTGTAACTTTTTGTAGTCCTGTGAATCTTTAATATTGTACTACATACTACTTCTGTTACAGGTTATGTGTAACGATTAGACATTTTTCCTCTATGTTTTATGTCAAATTGTTGCACATAATCTGTAACGGAGGTAGTATATGATATGTCACTTAAGTGTCATTTTCATGTGATGTTGTGGGAGCAAAGTGTAATACAAGTGAGGAGAATTCCTATTTCCTAATTCCTGTGTTGGTAGCTAGAGGATGTTACATGTTCGATCAATAGAAATGGACAATTGAATGTGATATCATGTTGTAAGTCATATAATTAGAGAATCAAGTAAACAAACTAAAAATTTAAGCTAATAGTTGTATCACGTCACTTATTAAGTTATGTGGATGTAACATGAACTTCCTCATACTTACTGCTAACAATTTCACGGAGTTCTTTTGTGTTGATCACTACTTGATCCTACAAAGCAACTTAATTTGGAGGGTGGTCAATGTAATTTCTTACGACGTACACTTGGAAACACCAAGCCATAAACATACAAAGTACTCCGTACTTAAATAGTGTTGTGTCTTTTCATTTGATCATTATTTGGAAATATGTAAATGGACAAATCATCATTTGAATAATGGAACATCAAGCCAATGTATATTGTATACTCCATAATCTATAATCAAAGAAAATGCGAACTTTTTCAAAATTGATATACACAATTATCAATCATAATAACAGCCAAACAGGGGAGTTGTTAAATTAGATTATTTAACTAACTTTTAATGCTACAATATTAATTATCATAATTAATTGGGATCAAATGAAGTACGTACGTTATACTCGTAATATTAACTTCATTCAGTAGTTCAGTCCCTCCTATAATAAATTGAATATTTGTAGTATTTTGTTGCGTTACTTAACACGTACTCCATAAGATCATAATTCATAACTAATTAAAATCAACTATTATTATGAATAAAAAAACCACTGTGTAAGAAAATTAAGGAGATACGTGAAATTATGAAAAACACCCTTTGGAGAAAAATAAGGAGAAACATGAAAAAATAAAAACAAGTTAGAGAAAATACAGGAAATGAAATGAAACGACGTACCGCCTGCTGGAAACCAGAGAGATAAATGGCAAGAGAACATTCATCTTTGCCAGGACAAAGTGCTTCCATTGTCACGTCTGTTAACGCCGGCATCGACACGACACCGGCGAACGAGGCCAAAAAAAGCGTGACAAAAAGGTGTGTTAAGCATCCAAGCTTCTCCATCTCCATTTCCATCTCCCTCTCTTACTCTTTACGTTATGGTATGTTTTTGTAAGATTTTAAGGAAAAGGTATTAATAAAAAGAAAGGGAGATGGTAACTAAAACGAATATTAACCTTTGCTTTATATAGTGCTTTTAAAAATAAAAAAACAAACAAACAAAAAAGTATTTATGTATGTATATTTGTAGAATTATTATGACATCATACAAATTTTTGGAAATTTGAGGAATATAATTGAGGGGTTAAATTAATAAGATGTGTCGTTTAGTTTTATGGGGTTTTTTAAATTTTATTTTATGCTTTTGCTTTTAGTACACTTATAGTGGGAAGGACGAAGCAATGAGATATTCAATAATTCTACATACTATATAACTCCATCTATATAAGTCTTTTCATTCTATATGACATGAAAGGGATATTGAGTTAAAGACGAAGGTCGGTGGTAAATAAAGGTAACTTTTTGACTATTGGTATATTAATTAGCCCGGAAATAATTGTTACATATATTACTAGTATAAAAAGTAATTTATCCTTGATGTATACTACTCATAATACTACTTTAAAATTTTAGCAATAAAGAGTGAGAATTGAATGGACCAACTATAATTATAAGAAGTAGTCTTTAAATAAAATTGTACTCCATAATATGTATACGAGTAGACATATAGTACTGTGTTGTAGGATAAGCATGGGTCGAGTATGATATTTGAACCATTATTATAATTATTGAGTTGGATATATAATAACTAATGACACTAAAAATGATATTCATAAACCGAGACAATAATTAAGTTGAGTATCTAGATTATCATATCGGAGTTTAAATACCCTACTTTAGAACAAGATTATCCATTGGCATAATTAAAATAGAAAGAGATAAGCAGTGACAAGTCTTAATACTATACATGGATTGATGAATATATGGTGATATGGATGGAGTGTTAAAGATCTACTTGCTGGGAGGAATGAGTAGCGTCAAAGTTACGTAGTTGAAAAAAGAATGGTTATTTACTGCTAAGTTTTAATTTTTCTGCCTTTTTTTGGACCTACCATGTTACCTACATAACGAGAAATATTAGTAGATACTCTTTGAATCTTTGAAAAAACTTTTGAAATTATTCAACAAATTCTATACTACGGAGTATTGTTGTTCAAGATATCTACTTTATCTAGCAATATATGGATGTAACAGAGGTTAACAACTCTTTGCATTTATGGTTAGTAAGCCACTAATAAGAAAATTGTAAGTTGGGGGGTGTTATTAGTTTATTATGGATATTAAATTGTGTTGGGGAGTATATAGTAGAGTAGGAAGTGAATGAAATTTATTTGTGCGTTGACAATCAAGAACGTCTCATTAACATCTTTCACTTCTTATATGTACACTATGAAGGACATATATTATTTATACCTGATGTATGATGTTCGGAAAAGTTATAAAACGTAGTACTCCGTATATATCTTACAATGAGTGCCGTATTTCGAAAATGGAGTAGTTTACTAATGTATTATGTGTAATTTAAAGCAACTAAAAGCGAATCCTAAAATCCACACTTAAAATAATCTTATCTTTAATATTTGTCTGACTTAATTAAAATGGATGGCCTATTTGCCGACCTTTTATAAATTCTAACTTTATTAACACAAATTATTCTAGTAGAGCCAATACATATAGAAACAATATACTTTTCTTTAATTATTAAAAGAATAAATAAATAAATAAATAGGTGTGGCACAAATTTAAGTTAATACCAGGTTTACTGATTTAGGTGTGGCACAAAATCTAACTTTATTAACACAAATTAGTACTTACTTACTAGTATATACGAGTATTAATTAATTATAATTATGATGTTGGCCTAACTTTTGAGATCAAATATGAAATATCTTCTTTTTTCCAACATAATTGGGAAAAAGTCGGAAAACACTTTATCATCTCTCACAACGAATTCTTCTAATGAGGAGATTGAGTAGGCAATCTAGGCATTAGGCATTACGCACGTATCACTCTATCACATGACAGATAGATTTTTAAAATATTATTAAATGAATAATAATGAGATACCATGATTTAGTGCAACATTAGGTCCGGTAATTGCATGCTTAAACTTTGTACCAATAAAAAATCGATCATTCAATTATGTTAAAACAAATGGTAGGAGTAACACATTCGGAGAAAGTTATTTGCTTTATTTTTCCATGCTACGCACACTTTTTTTTTTTAAATATAATATAATGTGTATCAAGTTTAGAAATGTATGCACTTTAAAAAAAAAAAAAAAAAAAAAAAAAAAAAAAAAAAAAAAACCTAAAACTCAGGTAGCATATTTGAAGTTTTTTTAATTATGACGAATATTTCGGTCTTTAGTAGATATTTATGTCCTTGATTCTGATTTTAATATTGCATGTGTTTGTTGACAATCACAATCGCTTTAACTTTAAGCAAAGTGTAACCCAATATCCTACATAACAGATTACATAGTAGAACTAGTTAAAAGTTGCATCTTACATGAAGTTATCTTATATATAGGCCCGCCAAAGTTGCTAAAGATTTAGTAAAAAGGTATCTAAAGTATCTTGCTCGAAATCATTCCTTCTAATATAAGCCAACTTTATTACGTTACTCTTTACACTACTCATAGAAGATCATGCTATAGTGCTATACCATGCAAATAATTTTGTCATTTCTCTTTGAATTCTAGTTATACATATAATAAGTCTCTTTTCACATTGTCCCTAAAGCATATAAAGTAAATTGAGTACACTACATATTCTTCTTGTTTCAATTTGTAAAACATTATTGTTTTCTTTAAATGTCTTTATTAAAGTGCGTGATTCACGTACTTGTAAAAAGATCCGATAAAATTGATAATGTACTCCGTAGAACATATTTATACTTTCTCGGATTGTTTTAAATGCATCACTTTTTATACACGAAAATTTTAAATTAGATGCATCACCTTCATTTTTAATTAATAAATTCTTTCTATCTTTCTTAAATACCATACAAATCCTTTTTTCTCTCTCTCTATCTCTAATTTCTATCACCTCCAAAAATTGTCGTTTTTGCAAATAATACATCTAAAAAAACAAAGGAAATATTAATATTGAGGTTGTGCATACTGCCACGTAAAATCTTATTTCAAGTTCTTAAGGACATGAATACTTGTATATGTCATCATTTTTTTTTTGAGGGGATTGTGTATGTCATCATTATTAACTTAAGATGATATATCATCATTTTGATCTTAATCTAATATATATAAATAAAGTAGGCATTTTTGGAGAGCATTGGACGCGCCACATAAGAAAAGGTATTATTTTGACCAATGAAAAATTAGATTAATAATTTATTTTAGGATTAAAAAATTCACTCGCCACCTAAGAAAAAGTGACGAATAAGATTTAAGAATTTTGCCACATATGTAAAAACAACGAATAGTAAATAATTAAAATTTAAATTTTTTTTAAAAAACTAATAATTATCTTTTTTACATGCAAATCTTTGATCGCAACTATCTTTAATCTCTCCCTAGAAAATATTATAAAGATTACATATTAAAAATGTACTCATCGAAACGAATAAAACTAAATCTCGTATCATGTTAGAGAGACTAATAGTAAATCATTATGTTAGAGAGAAATTTACAAGATTCCCTCTTATTTTTAATAGTTAAAAGATTTTAGATGAGACTAACATTTTGAAACAGAACGAGTATATAAAAAAGCATTTGCAAAGGACTTATTTTAATCAATAAATAAAATGATTTGTCATTTATTTTTTTATTAAGTAAAATTGAAGAATAAGGTTTGGGATTTTAAATTCAAGTGCCACGTAAAATAAATAAACCTACAAAAGATAACTTTAGTGTTAAAATTTTTTTAAAAAATTATCTTATGATATAAGGAATTTTATTCAAATATCCGATGAATGATATTCATATAAAAAAATCTTAAATTAATTAAAAATATTTACTAGAATCGTGCATCGCATGGGCTTATATCTAGTTTAAACTATACTCCGTACAAAACAAAAACAAATAAATATACAAAAACAAACAAAATAAAATGATACGGAGTATAATTAAATGATACTTCGTAGATGATGTAGGTATATATACTCCCAAAATAAAGCATCTATAATTCCGCAAGGACCATAATTATATTCGGCAAATTATAAGATGCACCATGGTGCATATAGTTCTATGTGAACCACCAATTAAAATATTATCTCTATTCTCTTTCCTCCTCTACTTTCCTAATTTCTGATTTTTTTCTCTTTTGTTTTCTCTCTCCTCTATTTTCTCTCTCCTCTATTTTTCTCTCTATTTTATTTTCTTTCTCTTGAATTCGTTCATCATCCTTTTAATTGAATTCTTTCATATTGTTAATCACCATAGAGTGAATTTCTTCATTACAATAGATTAAATTCAAATTTTGTTTTCTTCAACCTTTGATTTGAAGCTTTGTTAATGGAGTTTTACAATGAAGTAATGAAGCTAAAATGGCGTCGTCGTCAAATAGAAGGTGGTTAAGAAGATGGTGAGATTATTTTTCATGAGATTTCATTATCTAAATCATCATGGCTTGGTTTGAGTTTCGAAATATGTAGCTTTTATATTCTTCTGATTTTTGTTAGTGATAATTGTACATTTTGTTATGAACAGTTCTGAATTTGATTATATTTTAGTATTTTGAACATTTTAAGTTAAAAATATGAACGTATGATACGTTTTCTGTAAACACATAACATGTATTTTTGGAATTCCGAACATCTTTATTATAATTCTAAACATGCAATAAATTACTTATGAAGTTATTTTTGTTTTAAATCTATGTATTTTTAATTTTATTAAAAAATTTGGCATTCTCTACTTTATAATTTATAAATCTGAACATTTGGCATTCTGAGCAGTGTTTTCAAGTGTAGAAGTTTTTGAAGGGTGTTCAGTGGTTTGTGGTTCAGAAGTTTTTGTAGGGGGTTCAGAGGTTCATCTAGGGTGTTCAGTGGTTTGTGGTTGGGGTTCATAAGTTTAGGTTTTTGTAGGGTGTTAAGTGGTTTATGATTGGGGTTTAAAGGTTTTTGTAAGGGTTCAGAAGTTTTTAAAGGGTGTTCAGTGGTTTGTGGTTGGTGTTCAGAAGTTTTGTAGGGGTTCAAATATTTTTGTACGGTGTTCAGTGGTTTGTGGTTGGGGTTCAGAAGTTTTTGGGAGTTTAGAGGTTTTTGAAAGGTGTTCAGTGGTTTGTGATTGTAGTTCAGAAGTTTTTGTAGAGGGTTCAGAGGTTTTTGAAGGGTGTTCAATGGTTTATGATTGGAGTTCAAAGGTTTGTAAGGGTTCAGATTAGAAGTTTTTGAAGGGTATTCAGTGGTTTGTGGTTGGTGTTCAGAAGTTTTGTAAGGAGTTCAAAGATTTTTGTAGGGAGTTCAGAGATTTTTGTAGGGTGTTCAGTGGTTTGTGGTTGGGGTTCAGAAATTTTTGGGGGTTCAGAGGTTTTTGAAGGGTGTTCAATGGTTTGTGATTGGGGTTTAGAAGTTTTTATAGGGGGTTCAGAGGTTTTTGAAGGGTGTTCAGTGTTTTATGGTTGGGGTTCAAAAGTTTTTTTAGGGGGTTCAGAGGTTTTTGTAGGGTGTTCAGTGGTTTGTGGTTGTGGTTCAGAAGTTTTTGAGGGGGTTGAGAGGTTTTTGTAGGGTGTTCAGTGGTTTTTGGTTGGGGTTCAAAAGTTTTGTAGGGGGTTCAGAGGTTTTCGTAGGTGTTCAGTGGTTTGTAATTGGGGTTCAGAAGTTTTTAACAATTGGTTTTTTCTTAGATACATCATCGAATTTCTTCTTTTTTTTGGTGTTTTGATGTTGAACATTTGACTAATTGTTCAATTTAAACAAATTGCGAACTTAAATAATAAATTACTTAACATCTTTATCCTCTTCGGTAGGAACAAATAATTTTGATTTTCAACCAAAAAAAAAAATTTAAAAAAATTTATTTTAGTCAAAAAGATAATTATATAGTATAATATAGTTTCAATTTTACAATTTGTTGAATTATATTAGCAAATTTATTTTTAACATAAATGTAGGAAAATAAAAAAAGTTAAGTATTGTTTATTTTTTTTAAGGTGTTTTCGTGTGTTTTTTGTCTTTTGTCATGGTACATTGCAGTTTGTAGAGAGGAAAAAATGGTGAGAGGAGAGAGAAAATACAAAAGAATTCATTGAGGAAGGTTTTTAATTTATGAGAGGAGAGAGAAAATTTTTAAAATGAAACAAAAATAGATATGACATTTTTTTTAACTTAAATAAATTTGACAGTTGGAGAAAGAGGAACTATTATTATAAAAAAAAAAAAAAAAATCACTTCGTGGGCTTCTTTCGTTTGGGCTTCTTGTGTTGGGTGTGGATTGGGCCAGGTGCACCTATTTCTTAGTGCACCATGGTGCACATAATACTAATTGATCATATTCCACATCAAAAGGAAGGATCTATAAGGCTTCTTGCTGTAGTTATGGGACCCATGGAAGTATGTGGGCCTGTTTAGCCAACCAAAGCCCAACATCAGTAACATTTTAATTTTTGGAGGAATTAAAGGGGCTAAAATCATGAAATTGAAGTCCAAGGTATTGTATTATTTTATTTATTTATTTATTTTATTTTTTATTGTTTAAAAAAAATATATTTTTTTATTACAAGAGAACTAAAAACACCTACAAACTAAAACAAAATAATTAACGACAATGCACAGCACCAACGAGTGAGCCGAAGACACGAAAGAACAAGAAACCTTCTTGATCTTACAAACCAAATGAAAACAAAGGTAGTGTATTACTTGTATAGTTGTATACGAGATAATCCACCAATACACAGGGAGAAACATCTCTAGGAGTATGATTTTTCTAATATTGTAAGACTCCAAATCATTATTATAGTGAGATTGTAAGTTTCTATAATTTGTGCACTCATTAAATCTAAAACTTTTTTTTGTCTCTTAAGAGTTTATTTAGGTTTTTTTTTTTTATATTTTTTTTTTTACAAAAATTAAAAAAGTTGGCGGAAGTACATAAGTGTATATGGGGTTAGAGAGAGACAAAAAAAGTGGTTGAGAATAATGAAGAGAAAGAAGGTGTCGGAAATTGAGGTAAATAATTATTTATAAAAAAGAAGTGATGATAACTCATTAAAAATATATTCTCAAATAATACAACTCTAAAATATAAATATTGAAGAAATTGAATTCATTACCATGTTTATCGATAAGTAGAATATAACCAAATATTTTAACATATATCGTCTTAGACTTATCGTAATCTATGCGTGTTTACTTATGCTTACCTATAGTTATTCAGACAAGGATGATCCTTCAACAACAACGTAACTAGACTGTCAAATTGGTGATATTTGTCTATTGATACAATTACCATTTTAAAGAGAATTTCGGGCTCTTTTTATTGTGCATGTTATATATATAAAGAGTTAGGTTCATGTGAGAAGTGTTCTTATTGTGAGAAGGGTGAAAAGCAATTACAACCCTTAGATTTGTCAAATCTCAAACAACTATACATAGAATATATGTATAGTAACAAATTATGTAAAATTATTAATAGAATTAACAAATTACATGAAATTAATCATGTTAATTTTCAAAGGATAAGTTGTAGCAGGTGCAAATTAAACAAAGACTCGGATACAAAATCCCCTATAATTTTATCTTGGAAGGCTAAACTGGGGTCGCCGTAATGTTTAAATTTCAAAGAAGCGGTAAATTTGTCATCATTAACCTTGATATTTGAATGAATTTCAAGCACAAAATAGCTAGAAACGGCAAAGGTTGACAATATATATATTCAAAACGCCGTATGTCAACTTGTCACGGTCCGGGAGTTTGGACCCCGAAACGTGCGGCGCGCTCTAGCCTTTTGGCGGCAAGAACGCTAGCCTTGAGCGGAAGAGGGGCTTATGAGCACAAAGCAACACAAGCGGGCAATAGAATCTCAGGAGCACTCACGTCTATCTGGGCGACGGAGTGCGGGTGGTCGGGGCTTGTGACGGTCGATATTTCAAAGCGGGCACAAGCGGGTCCGAACCACGAGTCCTTAGCACATCAAGTTGGGTTGGAGGGGAGCTAATATGCAAGTAAGACACAATATCTATAAAGGTCTAACAACAAACAAGCATAAAAGCAAGGTAACACTTGGTAGAAGGCTTTAAGATTTCATTAATCATTCGCCCTCTAAAGAGCTTTAAATGACATACAATGAGAATCCCTAGTGAACACTAATCTGACAGTAACACAATAATGGGACCTCAAGCTAAGAAAACATATCCTAAACTCTAGGAAAGCACTTAAATGGAATCCAATACATCAAAAGGAGTTGGATTCTAACACAACTCCTCTGACTTATCTAAAAGAATACGATCTATGTATGACATATCATTCATTTTATTGCTAGTTGTAATCGTACCACTAATTTGAGCACAAATTGCATCGCTGTTTTCACCATTATTTTCAATTACAACAGACATACAAGCTACGAGCGCACAATGAAACATAACATGATTCACATGAATTTTGTTGTAAAAGTCAAATTGTTTTACTTTGTCGTAGGCAAACGCATTAGTACAATAATAAAACTTGCAATCATCCACAATTACAATACTACAATTTTGTTCTAATATAGATGTCAATACAGAATTTACTAGGCAGACAACAAGGATTTTTAAGATCGGAATTTTGGATGATTTACTAAAATATTACTTGTGTCATGTAATTAGACAAACATAGCCTCTAACACATTTTCTATTAAAGAGAGTTAATTCTGTACTATGTTCATCGATGAGGAGAATATGATCAAATATTTAACATATAAGTTTTAGACTTATCGACAAAGACTTTTATCAATACACGTTTACTTATGCTCACACGTAGTTATTCAAACAAGGATGATCCTTCAATAACAACATAACTAGACTGTCGAATTGGTGATATTTGTCTATTGATACAACTAAAATTTTAAAGAGGATTTAATGCTCTTTTTATTGTTCATGCTATATATAGAGAGTTAGGTTTATGTGAGAAGCAATTACAACAATTAGATTTGTCAAATATCACACAAAGATAATTACATAGAATATATGTACAGTAACAAATTATGTTAAATCATTATAAGAATTAACAAATTACATGAAATTAATCGTTAATTTTCAAAGGATAAGCTGTAAACACTATAAGCAGGTGCAAACCTAACAAACACTCGGATACAAGATTTCTCCCCTAAAGGCTAAGTCGGGATCACCATAAGGTTTAAATTTCAAATAATGTATGTTTTGCTTGACAATCTTTTGAATTCCAATGATATTATTGTTAATTTAGATTCTGAATTGGGCTTAAATTTTGTTTGAGTATTGCTATATTGGAGGATCGTGCCGTTGAGAGTATTGTGATATTTGGCTAGATAATCGGATAATAAAGTAATTGTTGGTGTAGATTGTGGGACAATTTGTGGTTGTAGCACAAATCAGAATTTTATCATGGCACACACACCAAGTGTTCGATAAAAGAACGTGTCTACAAAATCTACTTCCAAAGCTAAATCGATCACCATGAAGAAAGTTCCTTCTTCTAAAAGAAAATCTTTTGTCTTTCATTGTAAAAAATGGAACTCCTCAACCACAAAAGCCAAGAAAAAAGAGTCGGTCATTGATTATTATGACATTGAAATTAATGGTGATTGACAGTATGAGGAGAAGTACGAGAGGTTATTTAAATGTGGAGTTGTTGCAACTCGTTATTGTGACCTCAATGCACTCAAGGCTTTACATATAGAAGATGATGTTCGTTGGCTCTTTTCAAGCGTTGGTTGGGGTGACTTTCTTACTAAGAAATATCCCACTTACAAGAGAATCACACTTTAGTATTTGAGCTCCTTAAAGGCGGTTTTCGAACTCGAATTGCATGATGTGATCACTTTCTGTCTATACAATGTAGAGCATACACAGACTCTAACTTAGCTAAGCTTAATGAGGTTCTCAATTTACCTATTGGCGGACCCAGGTTAACTTCAAAGTTTTGGAAGGGTGATGGAGTACGGGGGATGTTGACTAACAAGAACAAATACGACTCAAGTGCGAGTCCGAGTGCCTTGGTTCACCACCATGCCCTTCGATATGTGCTTAGGGTGCTCTCCAGCACCATCTTTGGTAGTGAAGATAACAAGAAGGTTTGAAATGATGAGTTATATATGCTTGAACATATGCTCTATGCTAAACCTATTGCTGCAGAGGCATTTATTATTCGACAAATGAAATCAATCGTCAACAAACAAACCACAATAGGTGCCATTGTCGTGGGAGGTTTCATAACACAGATTGCTTTACTTGGGTTATAGAGAGAATCTTGTGCAAGATAGCCTAGTTGAGGGATCCGATTCCATTGATATTGCTGCTTGTTCCTCTATGGGTTAGATACACAGGAGAGAAGGCACCACTCTTTGGTGTTTAGGGAATGATGATGACGAAGAATTACCCCCTCCTGAGATGATGACTTTGCATGTTCTAAATAATTGGTCATTTCATGGCAATCGACCACATGTTCAAACACCATTGCTCCCTAAGCCACCCGCTTCATCAACTCCTCTTGAAGGTGCTAGAGTTTCTCCGATGTTGATTGAACAAGCACTTACAAAATTACAAAAGTGTGTTGATGAAATCAAAGTTGAGCAAAAGGAAATCAAGGATCCTTCAGCCTCCATATCGAAGACCTTCACTAATTTTGGTGTTTGGTTGCAGTCTCAAGGGTTTCCACACCCTCCTCCTTTCCCCCCCTCAATGAGGGTTTGTGAGTATCTTATCTCCTTACGATAAACTGTTTTTCTTTCTTTTTTTATTTTCTTCTTATTTAATATTGACAATCAGATCAATTCAATGAATTGGAGGCTTGGAGCCCATTCCTAATAATAAATGGGTCATGTCCGCCCAATAAATAAATGGGGTGGCCGGGTGGGTCTTTCTACAATTGCCAATTATGGGTCCTTCGGGAATTGGGTCATATAAGGGTTCGAAATTAAATCTATTTTACAAAGGGTTATTTTCCTTCCAACCCTTCTATTGTCTTAGTTAAAAAAATACGGAGTATTAAAGTTTGTATTTATTCTGAAATGAATGGAATATTACATTTTTCAGTTTGCGCATTTTGTTTACATTGGTGACAAAAGCACCAAAATTTACATGAAAGTTCCATGATGTAAATAGTAAAATAAAAGTGAAGGAGAATCTTTAGCAGTTTCATCTAATGATCAAAGGCCCTTCCCAAAATCAAGACTTAGTTGCTTCTTTTAATTTTATTTGATTTGATGAACTATACTTAATAATTTGTTCTTTAGGCATACTCAAATTCTTTGTGCTTTTCACTCGGAATTAAAATTTAATTTAATTCAAAAAAACAATGTTGTATTTTATTGTAATGACTTTGCTTAAAAGAACCCCACTTGGCTATCCCAAAATAGCTAGGGGAGGGGCAAAAAAAGAAGGTTTAAGAGAATAATGTTTACAAAAATTTAGGTGCATGTATAAATATGCACAATAGAATGAAGTTTAACATGATGCACAAAGAAAAAAAAGTTGTTAAATTTTATACTTCGGGAATGCAATTGAGAGAAGGGCTCCAAGGATGATTACACTTTACTTTTATACCCGTTGATCCTTTTACTCTTTTTTGCTTGATAATAACAAGATCATGTAATCGCTTTTCCAAAATTGAGGATGATCCGGCAGCTGAAAATGCCTTTGTTATTTCAAAATCAGTGCTCTTACCATCTTTTATGCCTTCTAGGATTTGATTTAAATCATGCCTTTTCACCACAAATTTCACTCTTAATGATCTTCTTTCTTCAATAAGTTTGGCAAGGTCGGCTTGTAATCGTGCCATTTACTTTATATGTTGGGTTTTGGGTGGGTTGAGAATTTGAGATGGCTAAATTTAAGTGTATTTGTTTGTAACTTCTGTATTTGCTTTTGCTAGCTAGTCTTTCTCAAGTGAATGACTAACAATTCTGAGACTTATTTATATAGTAGTACACTAGTACTAATACATGATATAAATAGTACTTATAAAGTTAAATTTGATAATTATGAGCCTATTATTTATATAATGACGGTAGCCTAGCAATGCCAATTTGTCTTAAACTACCACGTTAAATTCCTGAAATACCCGGCCCTTTCTTTCTAATAACGGTGGTCAAGTATAAGAAAGTCAACAGGGTCCTAATTGTCCAATTAGGGGAATCTTTGCAATTTGTAATTTTAATTTATATTTATTGGTTGTATGATAATTGATTAGTGTAAATTAAACATGTAGTTCACATTGGATTTATATTGGTATATGTCATATATTTGATAAATAGTCATCCATATAGTCTAGTCTCAAGTCTGATCATCTATAGTGAAAAATAAATTAATATTCATAATATATACTCTTGGGCTATTCATCTACGTCAAGTCTATACAAATCTAAGTTAGTTAAATCGGGCTTAATACATCTAAGGTACAATATGAAATTGATATGATAATTCGAATTAAAATAAAAGGCCAATATTACTAAATCATGTAAGATTTATAAGAATAAACCGAGTAAATTAAACCTAACCCACATGGAAGCCACCTTAGCTAACCCATATCCTCTCTACCCAACTCACCAAGCATAACACCACAAATAATCCATCCACTTTATCATCAACTATATTATGATCAATTATATGCCTATGCTATATGATTAGAGGTGATCGATGCACATACATTGTTTGAATAAATGTTGGAATATTAATTAATGTATTACATGTATAATCATCTCTCCTTGATTAAGCATGATTAACTGATATGGGTAAAAAAAAATAAAAAAAAATTGATGTTTTACAATTAAAATTAATTATCTACATGATTAAACCTTAGTTATTGGCATCAACCAAGCTGGAATACGACGAAATAATACCAAACTTTTCACATGCAAATGGCGGTTCATTCCGCAAGAAATTATACTATAACAATTAGAAATTTGGAAGTAAGCAAAAAGACCATGTATATGTGACGTCGTTTTAGAATATTCGACATATATAATTATCATAATGATTGGATTACCGAGTCGAGTAATTTCATGCGACTCGTATTAGAAATGATTAATGAACTTTCCTAAAGACAAAATAAAAGAATAATTGAAGATTGATGAAGAATTAAAGAGCATACTATTCTGTTAATTATTCTGTTCTCACATGAAGAGGATACAATAATATTAATAGCTTCACATAGTACAGTGTAACATTTTGTAGACAACATCAAAATGAGTACGTTACATTGAGTCGCAACAATCTTCATTGCAATTCATAACCTGGATACGTTACAAACTTATAAAGTTATATTTAAATTAGTTAGTTACCTTAACAATTTTGTATCTTAACTGTAATTAAGTAGGTATGTTTTCTTGAAAAAGATGAATTTATAGCATGCTTTGTCATATTTTAACCTAGTTAATTAAATCACCGGGTTGTTTGATAGTGCTTAGGCCAACATGAAGGGAGCTGATGAGGAGAGGTTAATCTTAATCCAATTACAAGCTCAATTAATTAAGTAAGATCTAATAATTAATTATCATAACTGCACTCTCACTACTTAATTATTAAGAGATTATTAGTAGTACGTAGCATGCATTATAGAAAATTAGAAAAAAGACCTTCCTCTTTTAATCATTATTTATAATTAGGCAACACATAAATTATGAGCTAATTCCTTATGATGCGGACCACAATGTGCTAATTAATGGCTAGGCTTGCTACATACATATGCATGCCTTAGCTTGTTTCTCGATTAATTATGATTTTTGATCAATCTTGATCCTCGATCAAGGTCAATTATCATGATATTAATTTATGATATGATGTAGCTACTAATAGAGAGTAACATTAGATTATGACAGGCGTATTTTGTTCAATTGTTCTTAATTAAATCTTAATTGACTCGATTTACAAATTGTAGTTCGCATTAAAAGTGTTTGAAATTGAAAAATACATTGGACAATCCTACAATTGTACGAGTATGTTATGTATGATGTTAGTTTAAGACTTGTGATAGTCAGGTACCATTATTGTTAGATAATTCGACATATAAGAATGTTAGAGCTACTTAATGAGTGATTAATCTCCTTTATGCATGCTCTAATGAGGAGTCGAACTTAATAAGACCCTACATAAATGATCCAATTAACTAATACTTCCTCCATTTCTATTTAGTTGACACGTTTGATTTAAGCACATATATTAAGGAGAAGAGAGAGAGCGAGAGAGAATGATAGAACATGTGGGGTAGCTTGTAAATACAAGGTAAAATTCTTACCCCAAAAGGAAACGTGTCAACTAAAACAAACTTCCTAAAAAGGAATACGTATCAACTAAAAAGAAACGGAGATAGTATAAAATATTGATAAATTGATTAGACAGATCTCGACTTACTTGTTATTCAATAAATCGGCACAATTATAAAAGATTTTAGAAAAATGATTCAATTGATATCTACTCTCAACATCGATATGATCCTTTGTAATAATAAAACACCAATACAAATCATACAATACGTAATCCAGAAGACTAGAAATTCCTAATACAGTGGAAATCTTAGCTGTACGCCTGATTAAAAGGATTGTGTTCTTCCCCCAATTCAATTTACTTAGAAAAAATTATGTATTTCGTATATATGAAGTTGCCAACAAAGTTCCTTAAGTCCAGAGTATAATCCACATTCACAAAAGGAATGTCTACAAGTTGCATGCAATCATTAGAAAGAACAATCAATTAGATCGAAATAGTACATTATACAAAATTATACTACTAGTACTATACGAGTACTAATTAGTTAATTATATTATATTATATTATACAATATGGTACAGTGTTATACCGTATATATTAAGATTCTTCTGTAATACGCGGTCATACATACGTACAAATAATCTTTCTTCAACGAAACAAGCTCCGGTTTTCATGTTTATCCTATTCCACTTGGTGTCATCATGTCATACGCTAACTGGACTCCTAATTACTATGTTTTTTTACTAATTGCCTATTATTGTAATACAATTAGGAGAAAATTGAGAAGGGTGTATTACATGCCTAAATTTATACTATGTAGACGGACTAGCTAGCTATACCGGACATCACACAGCTAAATTGTTATTCCGAGTAAAATTTTTTTAAACAAATCCGAACTACTAATGTTGTCGTAGAAAATAGAAAACTTAAACAAAAGCTGATACGAATGGACATTGATCCAACATTAATTAACTTAACCTCTAAAATTAATTGGACTAATATATGTTTTTCAGGGTGATAGGTGATCCATTCATTTATCCAACATAATTAATTAACTTGAACCAAAACAAAAAGACTTATTACTAACAAGCAAGTTGATATTAACTGAACCGAGTTAACTCTAATCTAGCTTTGTTACCTTTAACGTAATCTTAATTTATTATATTAGTGAAATTAAACTATTTGATGAGATGTGCTATAGTGATATGGATAATTAATTATATATCCAAGCCTCAATTATTGTAATTTCCAATAAGACATCATTTTATTTTGTTATTTTTTTTAATAGAGGGATGTGATGGTTAGGTAACGTCTATATATACGGCATCATTGAGTACAAGATTAACATCACACAAAACACCCCAAAAACAAAAGAAAACAAAAGCAAAAACATCATCTATCAACACTTTACATACATATATACACTACTAATACACATTACATAAATACAATTTTATTTATTTGCAAACAGAAAAATGACAATGATGGTTGAAGAACTCATAGCCACCATCTCTTCAAAGAAGGAGGTTCGCTCCACCGCGGCGAAGGGAAGCAATAACAACGCCAAGATTGTCCGGAACACGGCTTTACTCGAGGCTCTTGCCAAGGGAGGGTACGTAACTTCGCACACAACCGAAGATGGGAAGGTGAAGATTAAAATTTTGGTCAAGAAACAAGATTTGAAGCAATTGCTTGATACTATGGATAAAAATAATACTAGTAAGAATTATTTTAATCCCACAACTTTGCTTACATCATCACCACCACCACCACCGTCGTCGTTCGAAATGCGATTGTATGAATTAATGAAGAAGAAGAGAGCTAGTCAAGCTAAGGAGCGTCATCCAAGCTACTGGAAGCCAGCTCTTCAAAGCATTCCTGAAGAGCATTGAAGATGTTATTAATATTGAATATAAGCATTATACGTAGCATAATTTTGAAAAAAATATACAATTATTCTTTATTAATTAGGTTAGGTGATGAAAATAAATTTGACTAGCCTAGATTATATACTACAATACAAGTATATACTACGTACGTATATGATTCTTTATATATTATATTGTTACACGAAAGATTGTATTTATAACATATGTTATTAGTGCGTGGTACAGCCATACTATACAAAATTTGATTAATTCAATTGATTCAATTCAAGTGATTTCTTACTATTTTTGTTAGTTCATGCATGGTATTATTACTACACCTATTATACTATTATGCACACCTTTTCTATATATATGTTAAATTTCTAGTGTATGAAGGCGATTGTTGTAGATCGAGTTCAATGGCTATTTGGATGATCATAGCAACTCGATTGAGTCTCTAGATGTTCTAGGAAGTCGCGCTCTAGTTAGCTAACTTATCAAGGTAAGTATTACTCCATCCATGGCGAGGAGATGAAAGATAAGGAATTCCTACATGTTCATGAGTATGTATCCTCCAAATGAGTCTATTTAAGTATATGTTGGCAACAAATTAATTAAACAAAAAAAATTAATTGTTCTTCTAGGCTTAGACTTGTTGATTATTGTTTCTTGATTGATCAATCACACTCTTTGAGTGACGGCTCAACCTAATCGAGAGTCTTGCCATTTTTAATTGCATTCATTCTAATTATTTTATTATGTCCTAACATAATACTTGTACTACATACATATATTTTTCGTGCCATATATTAGTGCTACATATACGTATAAGAAAATTGAAGTCGTTATTAGTTTTCATGCATGTACATTTTCCCTTTCTTCTTTAGAATTGTACTGTCAAACTAGCTACAGTGAGCAACAATCAATACGAATTATGATCAAATTTGAGGTCATAAAATATCTTCTCGGATTTATCTTTCATTACGGTAAAGAAAAAGGAATAAAGGATCCAACTAAACTAAAACTTATCATAGGTCAATTCAGTCTAACTGTATGATTTGGGCTTATTGAAAAGTGATGGAGATTATAACAGAATTCTCGCTCTTGAAGAGCCTCTAGCTTGATTAATTGCCAAAATATCTACTTTTATTTGTTTGATCTCGAGGCACTATTGTGTGGCTTAGCTTGTAAATAATGTCGACGATAATGACTAATTAATCATAATATGCAAACAGATAATCATAATTAAGGGGTCGATAACGATAACTATAATATTGTATGAAGTTGCTAGTATATTTTTTTTCTTAATTAATTGAGCTTTAGTCGTCTAATTGACGTCATGTGAGATTATGATGAGATAGAGCCTTGCTGCCTTGCATGGTGCTAATTGACTAATTGAGTACCTTTAATTTGCTAATTATAGAATTCTACTAGTCTACTACACACATATATTATCAACTTTAATAATTTCATTTTTTTTTTCTAGATAAGGTCTCATGACACGATTCATATTTGAAGGGATGTAGCATGATATGTGCTTTCCTATTGTGAATCCATCATGCTAGCTTCGATATAATTAAGCAGAATTCCATGTGAAAATTACTCCGTACTTAGTATAATTGAGCTTTGTGATCATCAATATTTACGTATTGTGACAATTAATTATGTAAACTTTGTATGGAATATTACTAGATATGAAAAAAAAACAATAATATTAATTGAATTATATATAAACTTTGTATTATATTCCTAATTATTGAGGCTATAATTTCACAATCATGTGATATAATAACAAAATATATGGTCAATTGTAAATTTGTAATTAAATTTGACCAGTTAATTTATTTATTTAATAGATGAACTACTCGTATTACATATATATAGTGGTGGGATTGTGGTTATTGCGATACAACATACATACTTTGTACTTTCTAGTGAGCAATAGTCTAATTAAGTTGAGATCATTTATTAATTAAGAAAAAATTAGTATTTGACATGCTAATTAGGATAGGGACGCTACAACGAACTAAGTATGTGTACAGCAAATTCTTTCAGAGTAGACTTTGAAATATAATACAAGTATACACTTAAATTTTGATCATATAAATTAGTGGCCAATATATTGGAATGGTATATGATAGTAATATCAATTATCTCTTGTTACAAAAATGTTAGATTTTATGACGAATTGAGTGTCATATCATAGACTAATGAGTAATTGATTATATATGAAATCATGATGAGGTAAATAATTACGAAATTATGAGTATTAAACTTATGAATTAAGAACAAAATTCATCATGATATTCGGTTCGTTACAAGGTACTCATACGAATTTTTCTATAAAATTAGTTTATACGTATGTATTTTAAAGTATAACTTCTGTCTTATTTTACTTGTCACATTTTTTTTTTGTCCTAATTTACTTGAGAACATTGTAGTCTTCGAATCTCACTCCGCTAACGAGCTAATTCGGTGATAAAATTTAGCTGTACACCGCATAGATACGAATTTATTTTCTCCCATTTCATTTGAATATCTCTGTTTTTTTTAAAAGTTGCTAACAATTTCTTCAATATAGAATTATAGAGTATAATTTATTCCCACCACCCGTTAAAAAAAAAATTAAAAATAAAAAAAATAAAAAGTATTCCCACCAACTTGAATTGCAATCATCGAAACGTAATAAAAAAATAATAATATTGCATAATAGGCCAAAACAATAATAGTACTTCGAGAGTAGTACATAACTACATATGGATTTAATAAAATTAGAATTAAGAAATCAGTAGATTCCAGTATAATTTGCTGTAAACACGGTCTAACATACGCTAAAATTACATCCTTCAGCGAAACAAGCTCCAGGTTTCATGTCAACACTTACGAAACGGTGTCATTATGTCATCGTATCTTACGTTCATACCCGACTATCCTGTAATTTGGACTATCGGAGTAATTACATTCAGGGCGTAAGACTATGCTCCTCATGTATAGATGTCAATTATCTTAATTATTTCAAAGTTTTAATAGTGGTACTTTAATAACTTAAATCAAATTTTGTTTACATCATTACCTTATGTCACTGGCTTTTAATTAATACTCAGTAGTTTTACATAATGTGAGTAAAACTTGTCGAAAAAAAAGTTGAAATAAATGAATGACTCGTCACTTTCATATATGACTCAAACCGAATCAACCTAGATCAGACCCAATATAGGAATCCTAACAACTTATTTGCCTCTTTAAACTAGTAGATGTAAGTATATATGCAAATATTTTCTTACGATATTATATGATCACAGTTAATAATTAATTGACCAAACATTAATTATACTAATGAAATTAATTGTGATGGTTAGGTAACACTAACACATCTCTCTATATATACGGCATCATCGGGTACAAAGATCTCATCTCACAAAAACAAAATCAAACAAAAATAGAAACATTTATTAACACATCATTTACAAACACATTTAATTTAATCGTTAGCAAAAAAATGGCTTTGGTTATGATGAAAAAACTCGTAACCTTTCCTAAGAAGGAGGTTCATTCAACAAAGAAAACTAGAAGCAACAATGTCATCAAGATTGATAAAAACACGACTCTTCTTGAGGCTCTTGTCAAGGGAGGGTACATAACTTCGCACAAAGCCGAAGACGGAAAGGTGAAGATGAGGATTTTGGTGAATAAACATGACTTGAAGCAATTGCTTGAGACCATGATGAATAATGAAAACAATGGTACTAGCAAGGTATTATTGCCAAAAGCATCACCATTGCCAGAAGTCGAAAGGCGGTTGCGTGATCTTATGAAGAGGAAGAGAGCTACCAATGCTAAGGGAAGACAGTCGTCTACCAATTGGAGACCTGCTCTTCAAAGCATTCCTGAGGAACATTGATCATTTAAAGCCTTAGACATTAACATTTATACAAAAATTCTTTAGTAGTTTAGTTGAATTAACTTGAAAAAAATCATTTGTGTAATATAATTATGATTTTTTTTTTTTTATAAGTATTTTTCTTACGAGAGGTCATTGGTTTTTTTTTCACAGAACTTTCATATAAGGTTCAATTGATGATCTCTAAGCTAAGTGATTGCTTTGTTAATTCTTCGCCTTGTATTAGTTTTAGTTGTGCTTGTACTACTTCCTATTTTCAGTGTCTTAATGACTTTTTAATAATAAAAATTAAAGGAAATAGCTCTTTTTTGTTAATCAAATTTAATTTTGTGTTATTAGCTTATTATTATGTGTATTGATTACTTCATATATATTGCTTATTAGTTTATGTCATGCATTTACCGTTTGTTCAAAAAAAAAAATGTTATTTACCATGTAAACATGTAATATAAACAGATAAATGTACACTTTTAGCTCATATACGAAGTACATATTATTAGGAGTTCTTTACAATATTATAACGGAAACTTATGGAAATTGTTTTCGATAACTTTATACTTGTATTGTTTGTGAGAAGTATATGAACAATATAATGTATCCACCCCTCTCTATAATACATTAATACTCCATTATAATTAGTCTATAACTACTTTTAATTAATAAGCTCGGCTTGATTCAATTTTTATAAGCTCGATTCAATTTCCACATAAATTTAAGCATAATATAGATGAACAAATAAATAAGGAGAACAATAAGAAAGGATGATAAACGCAATTTGTAACGTACTGTCTCAATTTATCATAGTCGTTACTCGTTACACTAACTAAAATCCATGGTCTTACATATAATATGTCAAAGCAACTATACTCCAAAATTGCTTAATTAAGGCAAATGATTAGGTACATGCCTACATTATAATGAGGTAGCTAGCTAGGGTAGTTTTGCATTATCATTTAAGCATAATATCAATGTAATATTTGTTGGATTTGGATTTGTTATCTTGAAGATCATATATTTTGATAGAGAACTCACCAAAACTAGCTAAGAAGGCCATGTGTATTAAGATTAAAAATCATATGATTATTAATTTTGATATGCAATCTGTCCAAGGAAGACATCACATCATGCATGGCATCAAATTTGATAGATATACTTGTACAGTAGTCTAAATAACTGCACTGGCACTACTTCCTAGAATCGGAGATTTGGGGAAATTATTGGATTAGGTAGACGTTCAAAAGTTCACATCATTCCTATGATTAAACTCCAACTAACGAACGAACTATCTCTCTTATAATACACATTTACAGGAAGTTAGTTATGAACGTACAAAAAGTCCTGTATTAAAGAATTGATGCATAAAATTAATCATTTGATTAGGGTATTTGCTATAATTTTTCTTAGAAGTCATACCCCAATTATAAGGGTTGAAAAGGCACATTACATATTCATGAGTGTTGAAGGAATATGACAGCTATGTCCATTATCTCTTAATAGTTAATACTCATATATATGAATGATATAAGTATAAACTTAAAGAGATGATATTAGATAGAAGAAAAAAAATTAGGTACTTAAAATGTGTAGCATGCAATTCGTAACATTATTGTAACAAGTAAAGGTAAATAATGAAGTATATATTTATGAGATTAAACTCGAAAAAATCATCAATAATATAAGGATGTTATTTACTCTCCTTGGCACATATAATTTAGGGATGACATTGCATTGTTATCAATTGGTAAAATTAAAAAATACGGTTTTCCGGCATTGGACTGTAAATTGGGTGATATTTTACTTTCTTCAAATGGTTCTATACTATATCACGAGAGCATAAGTATTATATTCGTAGTTGCGCGCAATCACAGTAAAATCTAACAAATTTATGAAGTTTTATAGCCTCATAATGAGATAGCAAATAATAATTAGATGGCTATTTAATTGCATACTAATCTACATAAACTTGTAAATTTGTCACGTATTACATACATAAGATAAATTATTACAATGTCACATGTTTAAATAATTGTTAAGGAAAAGGACACAATTAGCTTAAACGATTAAATGCAACCTTTTGTGTATATTTATTAGAGATTCCTCCTTAGCATGTGAGAATTTCCTTTGGTCATGTGCTATAATCTTTTCCTATAGTACCATGATGGTTAATTAATTAAAAACATAATGTTGAAATTAAACTTAAAAATCGCGTCACTTAACTAGGTGCATGTGGAATTTTGGATGTGTGTGAACATGAATGTGGTAATATGCATGATTATTATTTCCAAATAATAATAGAGCTGAGATTTATAAAGCTTCAATTTAATTAACAAGTTTAATTTTAGCATTTAGAGACCACGTAATACAAGTACATCGTTCATTACTTGATTGTACTTTGAATCATATAATGATAATATAGATTTCTTAAATAGCTAATCAAATTTAAATTTCAATAATAATATTAGGTTTAGAAGTAATAAGCATTGATAATGAACTTTTTAAATTATATTATTGAATCTTTTTCAGTCATTTGTTAGTAATTATACAGAGTTTTATTTAGTAATATGCTATGCAAAATGACATCTATTTTCTTTATCATGGAAAATTACTTAGCTTGTGCTTAGCAACGTTATACTTGAAGCTCTAAATTAAATTAATTCAAAAACTGCAAGAAGCCTAAGGTAAACAATACTTCGTACGATACAAATAAGCACAAAGCCAAAAAATAACATAATAATATCCCTATAATTCAATAATTTTATAATTCTATGAACTTATTATCTCTTTGAAAGAGGGCCAGATAGCACGCTTGCTAAGAGATCATAAAAATTAATGCAAGGCTAAGTATAAAATTATTACAAACATTTATAAAATTATCTTAGTTATCATGTAATTGATATACATGGTGTTTTGGGTGAAAACAATGGGACCTTGCCGAAGGTCTGATGAAGTGGTGAAGACTAGATTCGATCCAAGAAATGTTGGGCCGAAGGTTTCCTGCACAGTAAACACACGTAAACTAGCCTCGGGGGTGTTGCCGAGGAAGGCCCCTCCGATGCTAAAGTCGGTACAGTGCGTAGAAAGAGAACACTATGCAAGAGAATTAATTGCTTGAGGCTTTGCCTGAATCAATGTACAAATGTAATATTGATGGCTTTTATACCTCTTCATACATGGAGAAGTTGGGCCTTAGCCCAATTGGCTTGCCTTGAGGACTGATCTTTGACTTTAGCACAATTGGAGAGATGAACCTTGACCTTGGGCTTTTAATTGGATCATTTAATGCCTAAGCCCAATTGGACTAAATTGGACCCAAACAACTTGCCCCCCAGACCCGATTTGGAAGGATGACGGGTCGGGTTTGATTTAATCAGAAAAGGAGGGAAGTGAATGATTTAATTAATCCAAAAATTTGAATTTAAACCGTAATTAATGACATAACAACGGTTAAGGCAGATGATTGTGGAAGTTGGACGGATAATGGGCAGTTTAATCGCAAGGTCGTGTTTTTAACGGTTACTTAGTGGGGTATTTAAGAGAAATTGAAACGCGGACTCCCCGTATTCCCATTTCTGGAGATATAATCAGAGGCGCGTCATCTCTCCTCACTTATTCACCAACACAAACCCAGAATTCTCGAGAGAACCCAAGAACCCGCATCAAAACTTCGCAAATCCCCGAGCATTAAGCTTAGAAACTGAGACTTGCCACTACCAATTCGTAAATCGGCAACTTTCGCTTCAGATTAAGGTAAATTCCTTTGATTTTAGTTTATTTTTCTTCGAATTCGAACTCCTTCCCTTTTTTCGACTTTTTTCTTCGAAATTATCAATGGCGAGAGGAGTTAGGGGTAGAGCCCGTGCTCCAAGAAGAGCAAGGCCAATTCCCGATCCTAGGAACAGGATTGGGACCTGGAATGGACAAAGAGCAGAGTCTGACCCTGCTGAAGGGATTAGGGCGACTCCAATTTCCTCGGCTCCTCCTCAGAGAACGGAGGGGCCGAGCGCTTCTGGGCGGGACGATGAAGTTCCCGCCGTCCTTTGGGATATCCTCCCCGGGTTTTCAGAGTGGGAGGATGCCGAAGTAGCTTCGGCCATGATAAAGAACCGCCCCTACTCATGGTGGGTGGAGAATGCCGAACAGTATCGGTTTGCCGAACAAATTGAGTTGCATTACGGCATCCTTGAAGCTGATGGGTATTGGTGCCGAATGCCCGTGGCATCCGATAGAATCCATCGTCCACCCCCGGGGTATGTAGGGGTGTACACAAGACAACTTCAGTATGGGCTGAGGTTCCCTTTGGACGTATTCGTCCGAGACTTGCTGATCCATTACAATATTTCCCTATGTCAGCTAACTCCTACTAGTATCCGAAGGGTGATGACATACTTATGGGTCTGCAAGTTCTTCAAGTATGTGCCGAACCTGCACTGCTTCAAAAAGCTTCATCGGCTAGTGCCAAATATTCAAAGTGGGCACGGAAGTCATGGTTCTGGGTGGTACCGGATTGAGTCTCGGCCCCAGTACCTAACCATGTGGCCGAACGACTCTTCAGACAAGGACTGGAGAGGTCAATGGATTTGGGTTAGGGTACCCACGGACCCGGGCCACCCTTGCGTCTTCAGCGCTCCCCGGTACCTTGCTGAGCCTGATCCCGACATGGGAAGTCTAGGTCCCCCCGCAGATAACGGCCCAGATCCAAATCTTAATCAACAGAATATCTTCGGCAAGCTGCCGAACCGGGGGGGGCAGCGGCCGAATGCAGCATATCCCAGAGACTTGGCTCCCCGATACGCATTATGTTTTCCAAGAGAACATGCTAGCAGCTGTCGGCCTCAGCCGAAAGTTTAAGGATGGTAAGCTTCTTCGGCTGGGGCCGAGGCTTTTTAATTATCTCTTTTTCTCCTCTCACTTCGCTTTTTTATGCTGTGCCAACCTAACTGAACTGACCTTTCCCCTTTTCTTTTTCAGAGCGGGACGAGACCAACGTCGGCATTAACTACGCTCGTCTTGGCGTCAACCGAGAACGAGTTGTAACTGATCGGGCCCCCGATATCACTGAACCGAGGCATAGGGAAGTTCATCAAGACTCTTCCCACTTCCAAATTGAGGTTGTTGCTCTATATCAGAGGCAGAAGCCTTGGTGGAAGAAGAGAGATCCCTGGTTTCAGCTGTTGGACGAAGAAGTTGAAGTTGCCCGTACGGCCGAAGAGGTTGCACGGGTTATTGAAGCTTGTGAAGGAGGAGAAGGGTCCTCCAGGGCTGCTGAAGAAGAAGCTGCAGCTAGGGCAGCTGAAGAAGACGAGGCTTTGCTGAAGACCTCGGTAAGCGTTCAGACTTAACTTTGTCTGTTTCTGTTTGTTTTTTTTTTTTTTTTGTACTCACATTCTTCCTCCCCCCTGTCTTTTACAGTCTGAAGAGAGTAACAGACACAGAGAAGGGAAAGCCCCTGTTCGTCCCGAAGACCAGATAAAAGAAGAGTCTTCAGACTCAGACATGGACGAGCAGCCTCTTCAGAAAAGGCGCCGAAGAATGGCCATCATCGGCCCGCATGACTTTCAGCGGAGGCCGATGACCATCGGCGTTGAAATAAGGGAACCCGAGGAAGGCAATGGATCGCCGAGGGTTCTCCGGCCACCACCTCAATCACCTCCAAAGACCCCTCCGCCACCTCCTGAGATGGAGGTGGATCAGAAAACTCCCGAATCTAAGGGAGGGGTCCAAGAAGAAGTTTGGGAGAGTGCTGCTGAGCACAAGAATGAGGATGCCGTGATGCCCAGTGTTGAGGGTTTCACGGCAGACATTGCAAGAGAGGTTGAGGCTTTCGTCCTCACCCCTGAAGAAGAAGAGGTCATAATAATTGACTCTTCTGAGAAGGAGGATGCTGAGCCATCCAAAGTTAAAGAAGCTCCGTCGTCATCCTTTCCTTCCTTCCAGACTCTGCAATCTGGAGAAATGGGTTTCTCGGCCCCCCGAATTCCAATCCCAGATCACATCTGGGACCTCATATGGGGTCAGAACCGAGAAGGTGCTGCAGCCTACTTCGGCGATTTTGCTAGCACGTCGGAAGTAGATAGGGCAAGAATCTGGTCGCTGAAGGCCACTGCTGGGATGGGCGAATCCAGCAGATCAGTTCCTGACCCAGCCAGGTCTAACCAACTGCTGATGATGCAGGTGATTTTCCTTGCCTTTATCTCCTCTAAAATTCAGCTCTATTTTTTATTTTAACTTGTACTCCTGTTTTCAGTTCGTGCATAATCAGACTCTCACTGTAGAGCTGATAGATACCCTACAAGATAGGGTAGACGCTGCCGAGCACGAAAAAAAGGTAGCCGAAGAGGAGTTAAAGCTTGCTAAGCTGAAGCAAGCAGCAGCTGAAGAGAAGCAGCTGAAGGGTGAGGAATACGAGAAAAAAGTTGCTGAAGCCTTCAAAACCTTCTGCGACGCTATGGAGAAGGAAGTTTTTCCCTCACTGATGGAAGGGGAAAAATTCCTCCAAGAGCACATGGGAGTGGATATCTCCAAATTCAAGGCTACCATTGAGAGCCGAATCCAGGAAGGAGCTGTTGCACAAGCTGAAGTGCAGCAACGGCTAGAAGCTCTTGAAGCCAGTAGAATGGCTGCTGAAGAGATGCTCCAAGCCAGGGATGTCCAACTCTCAGAGGCTGCTGCTGCTGCTGAAGCTCAGAGAGCTAAGCTCCAAGAAGTTGAGGATCAGCTGATGGCCAAAAAGGAAGAAGTGGCCCAGGCTCAGAAAGAGGCTTCCCAAGTTCAGCAGGAGCTGAATGAGCTGAAAGGTTCCTCCTCCAAGCTCGCCGATGAGCTGAAGAAATCGAAGGAAGACTTGGAGGAGACCCAGAAGAAGTTGGCTGATGCTGAGGCTCTACTCAAAGTCCGTGTCTATACCCAGGAAGAATATGAAATGGGTTTCAGAAACGGGTTCAGAGTGTGCCGAAGAGTCTGCCTTCATGCTGAGCCGAAGTTGGACTGGTCCAAATGTGCTGAATGGGTCCAGAATCCCGAAGACCCTCATATGAAGTATGCAACTCCAGTAGAAGCTGAAATCCTTAAGGCTGAGGAAGCCGAAGAAGAAGCTGAGAGAATGGAGTTGGAGGCTGAACAGAGGGAAAGGGAGGCTCGGCAGAGTGCAAAGCCTGCTTCCTCTGCTGCTGGGGCTGAGACCACCATGAGGCCCAACAATGCTGACCAGTCTGATCCTCGGGCTGAAGCATAGGAACTCGGGCAGTCGTCTTCAGAATCTTGCGGTTCATCATGCGCTCAACTTTAGACTTGCCGCTTTCTGAATTTTTTGCCTTGTTTGTTTTTTGCTTCAGCTTGCCTTGTCGTACAAAACAGTTTATTTTTTTGCTTCTGTACGTATTTCGGCAGCTGTTATTTTCCGCTTGTGGGCGGCTGCCGATACAGTTTATTTGAACTTGTACCTCAATTTCTGAGCATAAATTATTAATTTGATGTTCTTTTCTTCAGCTGCTTTGTTTTTGAGTGCTTTACTGTTTCTTCAATTCTGCTGAACATAAACTTGCACTGGTAGTGCTTCTTGCCCCCCACAGAAATTGAAGTATGGCTTTAGCTAAATAAACAATTTCTTTATTTCTTAAAAATGGTTATTCGAAACACAGGGCCAACTGAAGGCAATGCTTCGGATAATGGCTTTCTGGGATAGGCAATATCCCAGAATTGTCCATGGACTCACGCCTTTGGAGAAAAAATCTTACTGAAGCTTGACTTCAGCTGAAAGACTAGTGTTCTTTAAAAAGACGAGTTTTGTCAGCAATCTGAAACCCAGTTACCCGAAGGCGAAGGTTTCAGACGAGGCTGAATAAACAATTTCCAACTGTTGCTGTTATCCTTGATTTTCTGTCTATCATTGAAAAATGGATATCCGAAACACAGGGCCAACTGAAGGCAATGTTTCGGATAATGGTTTTCTGGGATACAAGGCTCAGTTAAGGCAATATCCCAGAATTGTCCATTGACTCATGTCTTTGGAGAACAAATCTTACTGAAGCTTGACTTCAGCTGAAAGACCAGTGTTCTTTAAAAAGACGAGTTTTGTCAGCAATCTGAAACCCAGTTACCCGAAGGCGAAGGTTTCAGACGAGGCTGAATAAAAAACCCTTAAAGAGTAGATAGAACCGAGAAAACTTTGAAAGGATAAAAAGTTGTAAACATTTATATAAATGGCGGCTCCAAGGCCTTTCATTAGTTCAAAATGTACTTACAAAGATTGTTCTGCCCCGAAGGGTTTACACATGATATTTTTTCAGTACATCAGCGTTCCAGTGATTTTTCAACTCAGTTCCATCCAACTGCCGAAGTCGGTATGTCCCTGGCTGAAGCTCATCACAGATTTCATAAGGTCCTTCCCATGCAGCTGAGAGTTTCCCATGGATTCGGCCTTTCTGAACCGCAGCAGCATTCCGAAGGACAAGGTCTCCAATTTTAAGAGGCCTTGCATGGACCCTTCGGTTATAAAATTTGCTGATTCTCTGCTTATAAGCGGCCATTCTGTCTCGGGCTGAGTCTCTTACTTCGTCGAGGAAATCGAGAGATTCCCTCATCAGTCGCTCATTCTCAGCCGAGAAGTGGTGCACTCATAGGCTCTCAGAGCCAATTTCCACTGGAAGAACGGTTTCGGCACCATACACCAGTTCAAAAGGTGAATAGCCCGTTGCCTCTTTTTCAGTTGTCCGAAGGGACCAAAGGGTTCCAGGGAGCTCCTCCAGCCACTTGGACTTTTGATCTTCCACCCTCTTCTTGAGGGCATTTAGGATCTGTTTATTTGCAGCTTCGGCTTGTCCGTTACTTTGCGGGTGGCATACCGCTGAATATGCCAGTTTGATGCCGAACTGATCTGTATACCGCTTCAACGGTAAGTTATCAAATTGCCTCCCATGATCGAAGACAAATACTCTCGGGATGCCAAAACGAGTGATGATATTCTGCCAGATAAATTTTCTGACAGTTTGCTCTGTAATGTTCGAGGCTGCTTCGGCCTCGATCCATTTACTGAAGTAGTCAACACCAACTATCAGCCATTTTTTCTGGTACACAGCCTCTGGAAATGGTCCTAGTATATCCAGTCCCCATTGGGCAAACGGGAGTGGATTAAGGATCGACTGAAGATCCCTTACTGGCTGGTGGATAACTGGAGCGTATTTTTGAAATTTTTCGCATTTCCGGACCAGCTCCTTAGCATCTGCGATCATGGTGGGCCAGTAATATCCAGCCCTCAATGCCTTATGGGCTAAGGTCCTTCCCCCAATGTGGTTCCCACAGATGCCGAGGTGAATCTCCCGTAGGATATAATCTGCATCTGTTGGTCCCACGCATTTCAGCAATGGGGCTGAGAAGGACTTTTTCAGAAGTTCCCCCCTGAAGACAATGAACCTTGAGCTGGTTCTCTTCATCTTGGACGCCAAAGCTTTATCTTCGGGAGTTTCTCCCCGAAGCTTGAAAGCTAGGATGGGGTCCATCCAACTAGGCTCTGGGTCAGCGCAGCACACTTCAGGTGCTTCGTCGACACTTCTCTCTCGACGCACTTCTACATATACAGATCTGTTCAGCTCGGTAAGAGATGAACTGGCAAGTTTGGAGAGTGCATCGGCTTGAGTATTCTGACCCCTTGGGATCAGCTGAACCTCAAAAGTTTTCAGCTCTGCAATGACTGACTTGGTCTTGGCAAGATAAGCTATCATGGAGGGCTCTTTGGCCTCATAGCTGCCGCTAATCTGATTTGCAACTAGCTGAGAGTCTGTTTTCAGGCAGACATGATCGGCTTCCAGGGAGATGCACAATTCTAGGCCGGCGATTGCTGCCTCATATTCGGCTTCGTTGTTCGAGGCCTTAAAAGAAAATTTTAGTGCATACTCAAAGGATTTGCCTTCGGGAGAAGTTATCACTACTCCTGCCCCCGAACCGTTTTCGGTGGAAGATCCATCCGTAAACACGGTCCAGACTTTCTTTTCATTGTCTAGCGCTTCTTGGTATGAGCATTCGGCCAAGAAATCCGCTAGAGCTTGAGCCTTAATGGCAGCCCTCGGACGGTAGCTGATGCTGAATTCGGTGAGCTCAAAAGCCCACTTGGCTAGCCTACCAGATTTTTCAACCTTGCCGAGAACTTTTTCCAACGGCTGATCAGTTAAGACCACTATCTGATGGCAATCAAAATAGGGCCTCAGCTTCCGAGCAGCTACTACTACCGCGAAAGCGACTTTCTCGAGTAGAGGGTAGCGAGTCTCGGCATCCGTCAGTGTATGACTGACAAAGTAGATCGGTTGCTGACTTTTACTTTCTTCCTTCAGCAGTACTGCACTGATGGTGGCTGGGCTAACGACCACATACAGGTACAAAGTTTCTCCTTCTGCTGGGCTAGCCAGCGTTGGGAGTTGAGCCAGATGCTCCCGAAGCTACTTAAAGGCGTCTTTTTGCTCTTCCTCCCAAACGAGCTCTTTTGTTTTCGGGAGTTTCAGGGCTTTGAAGAAAGGTAACCCCTTATCCGAAGCTCTGGAAATGAACCTCGAGAGGGCTGCCATTCTTCCGGTGAGCCGCTGAACATCCCGCTTTGTTTTCGGCTCAGGAAGGTCGAGCGCCGCTTTGAATTTGGAGGGATTGGCATCAATCCCCCTTTTGCTGACTATGAACCCAAGGAATTTCCCGGACTTCACGCCGAAGACACACTTCTTCGGATTCAGCTTCATTTGATGCTTTCTTAAGGTGGCGAAAGTTTCAGCCAGGTCCTTAACATGGTCCTCAGGTCTTTTGCTTTTGACGATCGAATCGTCGACATAGACTTCCATGTTTCGGCCCTTTTGATCGACAAAAACTTGATCCACCAGCCTTTGATAGGTTGCCCCCGCATTTTTCAATCCGAAGGGCATCATTTTGTAATTGTACACCCCAGCGTTCGTGACGAATGCTGTCTTTGCTCGATCGTCGGGGTGCATGAAGATCTGATGATACCCCGAGAATGCGTCCATGAAACTAAGCAAGGCATGGCCACTTGTCGAATCGACTAGCTGATCGATTCTCGGAAAGGGATAGAAATCCTTCGGACAAGCCTTATTTAGGTCCGTGAAGTCAACGCACATCCTCCAGGTACCATTGGCCTTCTGAACCATCACCACATTTGCCAGCCATTCTGGATATTGGCAAGGTTTGATGAAGCCTGCCTCCAACAATTTTTTGACCTCGGCTGCGATGTCTCGGTTCTTATTAGCGGAGTAATTCCGCTTCTTTTGCTTAATTGGTCGACACGTTGGGTCAACATTAAGCTTATGGGAGATGAGGTCTGGACTTATCCCGGGCATATCAGTTGCCGAGAAAGCAAACACATCTATGTTGTCCCGAAGGAGCTGAATAAGTTCACAACGGGTGTTCGGATCAAGGTCCATCCCGATTGTTACACATTTCTCAACGTCTCCTTCGGCCAACTCTACTATTTCAGTATGTTGGTCCATGTCCATTGCTGATGGACTGGACTCTTCATAATCTGGCCTGCTGCCTATGTCAGCAGGTGTCCCAGTCTTTTTGTTCTTCGGCTGGCTCTCTGAGTCCTGCTGTTCAGCTGAAGAGCTAGCCTTTTCCCTTTCGGGCCCTTTACCTCTGGGTTCAGATCCTTGGGTCGAAGCACTTAGGCCTTTCGGCTTTTTTGTGCTTGGCTCTCTTTCTTTTTCTTTCTCCTCCTCATCCTTGTCGTCATCTGGGCGACTACTGGATGGCTTGAGGTAGTTGCACCTTCGGGCGTCCTTTTGGTTGCCCTGTATCCTTTCGGGGAAGCCAGCGTCTGAGACGTAAATCATCAGCTGATGATAAGTTGAGACGACTCCTTGGATCTCATGAATTATGGGTCTCCCCAAAATCACGTTGTACACTGAAGGGGCGTCAATGACCAAAAATTCAATCATGACGTTCCTGGGTGCCTCATCGCAGCCGATGGTGATAGGAAGTGTCACCTTCCCATCTGGATAAGTTTAAGCCCCGTTGAACCCGGATACCGGGTAGGGTACCGGCGTAAGGTGCTTGGGCTTCAGCTTGATTTGATTGTAGGCCTTTCGGAACAGAATGTTTGCTCCGCTGCCACCGTCAACAAGGACCTTACTGACGTCGTGGTTGGCCACCGTGGCGATGATCACCAACGGATCCTCGTGAGGGAACGTTATCCCCCGGCAGTCGGTGGCTGTAAACGTCATGTTCGGCACCGGCGATTGGGGAGACTGAATGTCAGCGTTGTTCACCTGGTGAGTCAAAGCCCTAAGGTGTCGCTTGTGCTCCCTCCGAGAGCATATTCCTCCCGAGATAACATTGATCGGAGAGAATTTCCCCTCCGGCTTTTTACTGTTCTTCCGGGGGAAATCGAGGTCTTGCCGAGAGTCCTTTGCTGACTTCTCGGACTCTTTTTTCTCGCGGTGATCCGCGATGTATTTTTTCAAGTATCCCTTCCGGACCATGTCCTCTATCTGGTCCTTCAGTTGGATACACTCCTCAGTGTTGTGTCCCGGAGACTCGTGGAACTCGCACCACTGATTTTTATTTTTTCGCTGATACCACTCTGGGAGTGGTCTCGGATTTCGGTAACTCTGCTCCTCCTTCGTCACGCTATAAATTTTGGCGCGTGGAAGAGAGAGCGGAGTGTAGGACTCGTATCTGCCTGTGTATGAGGCAGATTTTTCCTTCTTTGGGTCGCTGGCCGAAGATTGCTCCGAGGCCTTTGACTTTCCCTTTGCCTTATGGCTTTGGCCTTCAGACAAGGGTATTTGTCTTTGTTTCCCTCCCCCGAATTGAGGTTGGGTTTTCTCTTTGTTCCATTCTTCGGCTCGGATGAACTTATCCGAGGCATTCAGAGCTTCCTCCAAGGTCTGCGGGGTATGCATGACCATGAAGTCTAGGAACTTCCCGGGCTGAAGGCCATTCTGCATGTAAAAACGGCTAGCCCCTGGTCCAGCTGAGAGACGCTGGATGACTCGTTACTGAAACGGGTCAGGTAGTCTCGGAGGCTTTCGGTTTCCCCCTGTTGCAGACTCATGAGTTCTGCAGTAGTCTTCTCTCGGCGGTTTGCCGTGGAAAACTTGCTCCTAAACTTGGAGGACAGATCATCCCACCCTGTTATGGAGCCTTGCTTTACTCCCTTGGAGATCCACGCTTGCGCGACCCCCTTGAGAGTGGTTGGGAAATATTTGCACCAAGTCGCTTCGGATCTGGGGCAAAGATGCATATGAGTCTCATACGAGGCCACGTGATCCTTCGGATTCGAGGTCCCGTCATATGTGATGTGCGACGGTATTTTAACCGTGGGCACGTGCTCTTCCAGTATCCATTGCTCGAATGGCGAACTGGCGGGTAGCATAACGGCCTTGCCCTTGTTCCTGGCCGAAGGGACCGCGCTCCGCCCTCTTAGAGAGGTAGGAGTGGTTTTCGTCCCTGGCTGGGAAGTCTGGGCCTCGGCCGCAGGGAACGAGAGGCGACTGTGCACGCTCGGTTCCTTGCCGCCGAGTCGGTCGAGGACGCTTCGGCGAACAGTCTCAGGTCGTTCTTGGTGAGTAGATTCTGGCCGAGAAGCTGAGCTGCTGCTCTTATGCGTTTCTGGTCAGGAGGATGAGGATCCTTTTAAAAATTGAGGGTTCTTTTTCCTCTCTTTTTTATTTTTCCAGGTATCCTCTTCCCACTCTTCCAGTTCCCGGAAGGAAGGAAGCTTCCCACCATCATGGTCTAGCTTCCTCCGCTGATGCCGGGTATGCGGAGGAGTTCGATCACGAGGTGGTGGCATATTTTGTGCCCTCATCGCCTCCATGAGCACTGCCAGCGCTCTTGCCACCTCCTCCGAGCTGGGCCCCGTCAAAGGGGTCCTCGGCCGAGTATGGGAATGAGGGCGCACAGTCGATGGTTGGCTTTGGGGCACTGAATGTGTCCTATGATCGGACTCACCCCTGCTAGACCGAGAGTGACTCGGCCTATGATGAGAGTCATGAATTACGGGAGAAAGGGAATCCTCCCTGTATGATCCTCCCCCCGAGTTGGCACCCTTGGGAGAGTTCCGGTCCGGCGAGGGTGTTGGTGTAGGGGTTTTAGGCTTTTCGCCCGCTCCTTGACGGAGGCCTTTGCTCTTGCGGTTCTTAGCCATTGCTACTAAGATAATTGCAAGATGATCTTGGTTAGAAATTTGGATTAAAGATTTTTGAAAGTCTTCCCCACAGACGGCGCCAAATTGTTTCGGGTGAAAACAATGGGACCTTGCCGAAGGTCTGATGAAGTGGTGAAGACTAGATTCGATCCAAGAAATGTTGGGCCGAAGGTTTCCTGCACAGTACTCACACGTAAACTAGCCTCGGGGGTGTTGCCGAGGAAGGCCCCTCCGATGCTAAAGTCAGTACAGTGCGTAGAAAGAGAACACTATGCAAGAGAATTAATTGTTTGAGGCTTTGCCTGAATCAATGTGCAAATGTAATATTGATGGCTTTTATACCTCTTCATACATGGAGAAGTTGGGCCTTAGCCCAATTGGCTTGCCTTGAGGACTGATCTTTGACTTTAGCACAATTGGAGAGATGAACCTTGACCTTGGGCTTTTAATTGGATCATTTAATGCCTAAGTCCAATTGGACTAAATTGGACCCAAACACATGGCATTTGAAACTTTAATTTGACGTAAATGAACCAAATTTTATGCTAAAAGTCTAACACTGACGCACCGTATGTTCTATAATTTGTTCCACGACCATAATATATTTAAATGTATGTAAGAAATTATGTAGAGCTCGAGATTAATTAAGAGCTGTTGATTGCCATGATTGAAGGTAAAGATTGTTAAATGGAGATAACCTAATCCGATAATTAAGTACGTATATATCATATCATGCATGTATCATTGCATACTAAGCTAATAAATGTAGAAACACGTACACGGAAAACAATGAACCTGGGCACAAATCAAATCCAGCTAAGTTATAGCGTGTTCCTGATATTAAGGTTTTAACTGTAATTAAATTGTACTTGCTTTTCTTTTTCAACGGTCCGACATTAATAAATCTCATGAAACTAAACTAGTTCATGTTATTCCTTCCCAAATAAAAAAAAATTAAAAAATTAAAAAAAAATATTTCATGTTATCCCCAGATTTTACTGCTGTTCTTTCTCCTCATATTTGTTGTCGTCATTATGAGGCAACTGTGCCGTCATCCACATCAAATTTATGTACTTATTCATCGTATCTTATAGGAGTACGTACTTATATTAATTAATTTGACGGCATATCAAAAATTATACTCTGTAATATGTAGGGGTGAGCAAAAAATCAGGGTACCCTGAATCGGAATCGGAACCTGTTAGGAATCGCAGGTTTTGGAACCAGAACCTGTACAAGAGGTTCCGGTTCCGGGTAGCAAACTGGAGAACTTGTTGTAATAAGTTCCGGTTCAGGTTCTCAATTTTTTGGAACCGGAACCTGTAGGGTACCCTGTACCTGATAAAAGTATCACTTAATTTCAAATTATACACTAATTCTTACTCAATTTTTAAATAATAAATATCAAAATTACAATTATAAAAATATATATATTAAATTTGTTAGACAACTACTATTAGTTTGTCTTATTTGCAAGTTGCAAACATTATAAATTACTGACCAACCAGTTTTTTATTAAAAATTCCACGAAAAAAGTTAGTGAGTATATTATAATACAGGGTACCCTGAATCGGAACCGGTTCCAGTTCCCAATTTCCAGGATTCTGTTCAACAGGTTCCGGTTCCGATTCCGTTTCTCATTTTGAGGAACCTGTTGCAATAGGTTCCGGTTCCGGTTCCTGGAATTTTTATAGGGTACCCTGTTATGCTCACCCCTAGTAATACGTACATGAGATTTGAAAATTATGTTAAGCCATCCTTTGTTTTAATTCACGTTAGTCAATGTATTAATTTGACGATAATATAATTGATTATTAATAAATCGGAGTAATGATTTTAAAAGTTACGGAGGAATATATTGTGAGAATACAAACTACGTATTTATATTAGAGGGACGTAACATGATCTCAAATAGTGTCAAAAATCAAAGTAGAATTGATGAATTGTTTCAAAAGTTAAAACGTAACAACCACATACTCTATATTTTAGAATTCGTAAAATTTGCACAAGTCTTCGTGTAGTTTTTCTCTCTTGTGAGTTTTGATAAGCAATAGGTTTAAATGTTTGCAAGATAGGCCATGCAGGGGGTATTATGAAATATAAATAGAGTGATTATAAGATGATTTAAGAAAAACTTTTTAAAATTTGAAATAATCTCTAACCGAAATTATTTGCAATCCACTAAGTAAATTATTAATTAATCTCTAAAAAAAAAAAAAAAAGTAAATTATTAATTAGTGATTCGCAATTGAAAAGTTGAATCAAAGGACTAAAGGTCTAAGTTGAAAAATTATATGATGTTATCTGTCAGATTACATGACACCTTAGCTTAATTACAAAAAAAATACTCATATAATTAGCCCTCCAAATGAAAGTAAATTAATATTTTTGTAACGGTCAATTAAACCATATTATTAAGGGAAATCTAAATGTCATTCTCTTGTAAGTTTTAGTTTGGTATGCTTTCACACTCATAAAAAATACCAATTTCAACTTATAATTAAGCTAGCTAGGCTAGCTTTGAGATTATGTTTAGACGCAACATACCTATTGGAGCAGAGAAACTAAGCTGTACACCTGATAATAAACTATATATTATATACAATATAAATATATAATTACATTTTTCCATTTTATTCAACGTACTATATGTATATTTATTTTAACCCAAAGTTTTAAAATATGAAGTAATCTGAAAAATTCTCCACTCCAACAAAATAAGGTATGCGTTGAACTACTAGTGAATAATTAGGGTGTACTAATAATTAAGTAACCTACTTAAATAAATAATTAAGATAATAAAAATGTCCAATACTAATATATACTCTTTGGCTAGTTTGCTGTACAAATAAAAACGCGGCTTTGAAAAGAATATGAATATTGTATTTTCTTCTTTCTCCGAGACATTCGGTCCCATTACATGTGAGGACTACTTGTGGAGTCGGTGTTATACTTTGCTAACACATAATTATTATTGTGTATTTGTGTATTATGTTATTGGTATGGCGAGAAGTCGTTCACCCTATTAATTCTCTTATTGACTTTCTTTATTTAGACTTATTTTTCTCTAATTGTAGTTGACATTATGAACGAAAAGGGTCTTTTTGAGATTTTATAAGAGTTCGTTTAGTAAGAATGTGTAGGGACAATGTTTTTGTGATGAGCAGGTCTTATGTGAAATGGGTGTATTGAGATAATTGCACAATGAAAATTAATTGAGTTGGACTTATAACACGGGTTATGCAATGGCGTGAATGCGTGATCATACAAGCTTTATTTGAAATAATTTTTTCAGGAATTGAGTTAAACTTGCTTTATTATTATATATTCATCACATAGAAAATTTATGTCTCTAACGTTCAACTTTCAACGGTATCATAAGTTCATTAGTTAGTCTTACATACATATCGTACGTAGTCGATGTTATCAGATCATTAAGGCTAGCTAACACGAAAATTTAAAAAATAAGTGCGAGTATGTGAAATATATACCATTAGAGACAAAGGGGGTGGAAATGATTTAAGCACACTAAATATCGATTTTGGCTCACCTCCATGTGAGAAAAGCATTGAACAAAAACCGTAATCTCATAGCAGGTGTGCAAAAATCAATTTTAGGTGTGCCGAAATCAGATTATGAGACGAAGGTAGTATAGCTCTTTAGAATGAACAAAATAAATTTGAGGTGTCTTGACCATTTTACCCCTATGTACAACATTCGAATTTGTATAGAAGATTTGAAATACGTGTATCATATACACCTAACTTTATTTTATTTGATATTACAAATTTACAAGTATATAGTACAAAAAGAATAGGTGACAACCCTATATAAATAGCTCAATGGTCCAACCTTAATTCAGCTCATTGAGAGACAGACACATACATCATCACCCATCCTCTCACCATTCACCAATCAAGAAGAAATTTTATATCCCACAAAAAAAAAAAAAAAAAAAAAATGGGAATTATGGTAGAAGAATTGAAATCATCTCCAAAGAGAGAATTCAAAAACACAAAGGGTAAAAAATTCTCAAGATCAAGTCTTTTAGCAGAAGTTCTTGCACAAGGAGGAAGCATTGCTTCTTACACTGCTGAAGATGGAACAGTAAAGATGAAGATTTTGGTGAAAAAACAAGATTTGAAAAACATTATGAATAATGCAACTGGACCACCAGTCGTACGTGATCATCGTCGTCCTAGCAATAACAATAATGCTTCGTCGTCGCCGTCGTCGTCGTCTTCTTCCATGGAACGGAGGTTGTATGATCTCATGAGAAGGAAGAAGGCTAATGCTATTGCTAAGGGTAACAAATCTTGTTCTTGGAGGCCTGCTCTTCAAAGTATTCCTGAGGTCTGTTAAGTAATTAACATCATAATGATTATATAATTATTTTTTTATTTGAGGAAAATAATTATCTAATTATTGGTACATTAATTATTTACTTAGGTAATTTTTTTTAAAATACTTTTTGGCCCAAGTACTTAGAAAACTTGCATTGGCTACAACATATTTTTTTTTTCCTTTTTTTTTTTTTTTTTTTTTTTTTTGGTATTATAACTCCCACCCATTTTTCCATCCCAATTAGTTGGGATGTTGGTTACTTTAACCTGGTACAGGTTATTTTAGTTGTGTGTTGTAATTTATCTTTTTTTTTTTTTCTTATTCATCATGTATAATAATGGATTTTTTTTTCTCTTAATTAGTAGCTTCTTTGGTTGGTTATTTTACTTATGTATTGTGCTTCATTCATTAACGCAATTGATTTTTTAATTATCGCAAGAGAGTTTTCTTATACTTCGCCATTATTGCTACAAATTTATGAATAAGGCTATGTTTATTTCACCTTTTTATGTGTCTTATAGCTTATTCAAATAAGATCAGAAAAAATAAGTTTGGCTCATAATTTATCGTGTTTTATGCGGTATTTTATTGCTAAATATCTATAATTTTGTTATAAAAAAATTATCAAAGTTATATATTTGAAAAATACACATTAATATAAATCTAATAATACCCCCATTTGATGTATTTGTTCTTATTATGGGTTACCGTACATATAAGGTTAAAATTACATCAAATCATGTACTCAAATTAGATCAGATCAAATCAACAAAACTAAGATAAACTAAACATATATAGCATAATATACAAAAAATTGTAAAAATTAAGGTTCAAAGGTCGGATATATTTTACAACAGTAATGAACTTTGAATCGATGATAATATACTTGTATATTTGATATATGCAGTATATTCACTTGGTTTCGTACCAATATATGTACTGGCATATTACAACTAAATTTCAATTTTAATTAATTTGAAAATGAAATGTGGTTCATATAATTATATTTTTTTTTATTTTTCTCAAAAAAAAATTACTCGCAATAAGGGAATATTTATGTCTCACAAATAATACCCCTTTGTTGTGAGTAATTCGTAACGGAGGAAGTATAATTTTTATTCTTCTTTATGATCAATTATTTGATCATGAAGACATGAAGAGTTCAAAACATATCGATCATGAAGAATTCAAAACAAATTAATTTCACCAAATTTAAATTTTTGATTAGAAAATGATACAAGTATATTTTAGTCGAGTACCAAATTTTTATTTACAAATTAAGAATACTCCATTGAATTGTATGTCAACATCTTACATAATTTTAATGAGGGAGTCATATTTAAAGTCATTCAAATTTTTTAAAAAATATACAAAGTATAGAATAAAATTAAAAAAAAAAACACAATATGTTTAGTTTGATGGACAATATTTGTTGAAACCCTAAGGCTCATTATTAATGACTTTTCTAGGACAAGTATGCATAAAATGTGTCATGTAACTATGTAAGTCGATGAAATTAGTATTGTATCCCCAAAACATCTTGACAAATATATTTACGTGTTAAAAAATATCCTTTAATTGTCACTCATAATTTTACAATATTAATTAGCAAGGGAACCTTGATTATGAGAAACCAGTAGACCACTAACTTGAGTATAATACGCTTTTTAATCACTTCATCATTTGATCATAAAAAGGAGTCTTTAGTTAAAGGGATGAGAAAAAAGTGGAGACAAAAAGTGATTAACATAGGACTATTTTTTAACGAACGAAGCTACTAGGAAAAGATCAAAGGATAATGAACCAAAAAAGAAGACACTTTCCAAAGCGAGTATCTTAGCTAGCATTAAGGATGTGACATTTAGCCGCCTCAAAAGTATATTCATCAAGCTTAACCTTATTAAACAATAGGATCAAGAATAAGCTTACATCTAAATTTTTTTAATAGTGTTTGTTGACACCGAAATTTTTGTTAATTATTAGGTGTCATATATATGTAAATAAGGAGAGAATATAAAAAAATATAAGATATTATCTTCACAATCTCGTAGAATATTTGATAGATATCTTGTTTACTACTCTATGACACTTTGTATAAAGAAGGTCGTTTTAGGGTTTAATTAGGCTCAGATGGAACAAGTCACCAATACCTCATCTCCTCCCTACTACCAAACATTGTAGGTCTATAGTATGGAATAACCCGACAAGGCCCCGTACTCTAAACATATCAAAACTCTAACCATTTGAAGAGAGGAATCAAGAGATTTACGAGAGTTTTAATCCACAAATTATCAATAAAAATAATTGTTTCCGTATACTTTCTACCTCCTTAATTATATATTGCAGTTTTGAATTTTTTATTGTTTACAATGTTATTATATATATATATATTTCATCATCCATATATTCTCGAGAAATCCCCTTGTTCCATTTCTCTCGCATTATGGTACTTATAAAAATTCCATTTATATATGACACTATTCACAAGTTTAGGAAAAAAAAATACTCATATACTACTTAGAAAATGATACAACTTTATTGTCAAAAAAAAATTAGAAAAGTATGTTTGAAAGATAACTTCTGATCCTACAACTTTATTCCACATACTTAACTTTATCTTTATTCAAAAAAAAAAAAAAAAAAAAAAAAAAAAAAAAACCATCACCATTTGTTAAGTACACTAGAAGCAAAGTAAGCCCACTTCAGTAAACGGGCCCAAACACAAATTAGCAATCTAATTTTATTTTTGAAAACCTTAACTCCGTATTAACTTGTACTTGTATTACCTAAACACGGGAGCCCAAATTACAAATGGTTTAAATTTTATACTTGATAATATGTTTTGAATCTTTTGATCAGTGTAAGTTTTATACTTAATATGTTTTCAATCTTTTGATCAGTGGATAGTGGCCTTCATCAACTTTATCAAAGACTACTATGGCAACTTGTTGGGAAACATGTTGCCTTTTTCGTTTTTCTTTCGAGTTGGATAAGATTTTTCTTAAGTAAAGTGAGCTGAGCCAAACACCGCGTTATTTTTTTTTACATTGTAAAATTATAAAATGAACTAAGGAACTTTAAGTTTGTTTGTTTTAGACTTTTAGGTATAAGATATGGTTATGAAATTTTTAAAACTCATATCTAACATTTATCTAATAAAATTTCAATTTCTATTCTCATGCCTCAAATCCACAAGGCCGTAGAAATCTAAGGGGGAAATTGGTATTAGAATGGCAAAAATATTTGGTGACAATACGATCATTAGAATGGGTTCCACATGATGAACTTTATACTTATGTATTTTCAACATTATTATTTTCAGATAATTAACATTATTTTCAGAAATTTAGATTTTTCAAGAACTCTTTTGAGAAGAACAGGGGTGCTTTGAAAATTTTTTAACCTAGTAAATGTACTTCCACTAGTCATTATTGCTTTTCCATTATGTAAATGACACTGTACCTTACAATAGAGAAAAAAAAAATCCCTCAAAATAAAATAAATTTAAAAAAAAAAACAAAACAAAACAAAAAAAAAACAGTGAAACAAATTTTTTGGACCGAAAGTCCACTTTGTGGGCCGACAATAAACGGGAACTTTGGGTGGTGCAGCTCTACTATTAATGGACCACTTAGGTCTTGTTGGGCTGAAATTTAACACTGTATTTTTGGTACGAGTATTATAATAATTTTGATTAAGGTCTTTTTATTACTCCGTAATTTGTAATTTTGTTGACTAATTTAGACATGTGTCAGCAAATTTGTCCCATTTTCATTTTCTAAACTCTTTTAACCATTCAACAAATATTGATTATTATCGTACTATCATCGGAATATAAAAGTTTTACAAAAGCTTGCTTTATGATCATCATAAGACAGATTACCTTCTATACTATGATAAAGATATTTCAAATAATCAAATGTACATTTAATACTTCATATAATGCAAGTTGTTTTTCAATATTTGTCGTTTTTATCGGTTAGACCTTAGAAGATCAAAATATTAAGCAACCATTATACGGAACATTATTTATTTAGTCAAAAAATAGCAAATCAATTAGTAATTGCTAATATTTTAAGGATGCCAATTAGTAGTAAACTAGTAATTGATCAAGATAACAATGAATAAATCCCGGGGTCAAGCCATAATCAAGTCATAATGTGGTTATGGAAGATGTACATGTCAATTTTGTCAAATTGATTGAAAGTGATTGAGCCAATTGCATCACGGATGCATCAAATTGAATCCAACTCTTGACCCTACTGTGTTTTTTCATTTAGTACAAGGGCTGTTGAAAAATAGTGATGCAGGCGTGACTAAATTTTAGATTTTGGAGTTGTTTGGCAATCGGAGGTTGGTTGTTGGCTTGTTTGCTTGGCTTGGTTGACTAGCTGAAAGTATTAGATGTACGTGTGGGTCGGGATTGACTTTTTAAGTTAGTTGTTTAAGTCAAATGTTTAGAAAAAGTTAGTACTTTATTAGTGATAAAGTGGGCCAACAAGCCAAAAGTCAACTGAAAAAGCAAGTTTTATTAGCTTTTGGCGGAAAAGTCAGCTTAAAAACTAGTAAAAAAGCCAACTACCAAATATATTTTTTAGTTGTTTGACCAAATAAAAAAGCCAATTGCTAAAACACCCCCCTTTGAGTATTATTCCTCTCACATTTTTTAACTAAGTTCGACTAATTATCATCTATCATACTCCATAGCTACTAGTTTTAAATGTAACTGTGATAATATATAGATTACCGTATGAGACGATTAAGTCCGAACTTTAGTACATATCACAAAATAAAAAAAAATACGATTAAAATTGTCTTCAAGACTCTAAAATTTTGCATGCTAGCTCAAGTATTGGGATCAAAATTTTCGACCACCTAACCAATTGAATCTTTTTAATTTCGCATTACCTTGCTACCCTTAAACGGAAAAGAATCTTCTACAATTGACCTTTTTGTATTTATCAGCAACTTGACTAAAATGGCTAATTACTAATTAGTTATTCTAATTCAGCTGAAAGTGCGTCCTTATCTCATATTTGTATGATAATCACACTTAACCACTTAATGTCTTAGTTTAATAAGAAATTAGAGACTCTAATCCATAGTCAATTATATAAATATAAATTACCTAACACTCAACATTATTATATAAATTTATGTGGGCACACACTCCACGTATATGACGTCGTCATATGTATCCGTCAGTCCACTTCACACATTTTTTCTTGATGTTCACCCTAATTCATGTAAAAAATTTCATATAATTCTCCAAAATTCTCATATAACCTATGCTTTTGATATTCAAGGATTTTATTATAATCTTTGGAACGTTAGGTTGGAAAGGTAGTTGGATTATCTAAATAACACAACAATTGAACAACAAAGTTCCACTACCACCAATACTATTTTTTCTTATCTTTAGCTTTCAACCTATCAAAAAAAAGTGTTAACTAGTGAAATTGATCATACAACAAAAAAAAGTGTACGAAAAAAATATGGGGGTGATGAAAAAGGCAGAGGTGGTAATGAAATCTACAAGACGTCCACCAATTCCAACACCGCCACCACCGCCGCCTCGGCCGAGGTGGAGTAGCTATACAAGGAGGGAGATTGAGAGGTTTTGGAGGAAGAAAAGACTTGAGGAAGAGGAACACTTACTTGCTGCAATCAAAGCTGCTGCACGTCTCAGAGCTACTCATTTCTCTGTAATTCTTGACTAATTTTATTGTTTCGCATAATATTAATACTCCATCCGTCCCATTTTAATAGCCCTTAAGTCATATTTGGTGCGCGGTCATTTTTTACCATTATGACACTGTCTATAAATCAAAATTATTTTGGTGGATTGGATTTCACTTGAAATAACATTTTTTGTTAGAGTATTGTTATAGTCCTTAAGTCATTTAAGGAATCGGGTTGAAATAGCATTGTTTATTGATTAAATGATTTTGTGTTATTATAGGAAGAGGATTATTTGTTGTTTATAGAGAGTTTAGAGGAAGAAGAGGATGTTAATACCATCATTCAAAAGAAGATTTGTGGAAACAATCAAGAAATTCGTGTTGGAATTACGGATTGGTAAGTCTTCTTTTTGTAATCAATTAATGGTTGACTTTTCTCTTAAGCCCCTGATTCTCTTAAATTAATGTAATTAACCATTTATAAAGTTTATTACTTTCTATGGATATTAAGTGATTGAACTAATTATATACACGAAGTATATGTCATTTGAAATTGGTGATTGATAAAGTAAATTGAATCGGGCTTTTGTCTTTATCATCAAATTTAAGTATCAGATTAATCCGTCTTTAACATCTAAACTTAACTTAAAAGTGACAATAGTTACGATTGAACGAGATTGATCCAACTTTAACTAAGTAACTTTTGTTTTGCTTTGCCTTTTTTTGGTATATATACTTTAGTTAAAAGTGTCGCAATTGATGGTGAATAGACTATAATGTCTTATGTCTATGTCTAATTAACCAAGTAAGGAATATGTTATAGTATTGTCGTTATAAGATGAAACCATGTTGATCATCCTAAAAAAATTTGAGTTTGTTGGGCATCTTAGCAGTACCTTAACGGAATCTAAACATTAGTTAGTAGCTAGTTTGTCCAAAACAAACTCGTGTAATTTTTAAAGTGGTATAATATAGTAGGTAGTTCCCGTACATTTTAAATATCTTTCCCGTATAGGTGGACAAAGAGCAAATATGCGTACTTGAATCAACCAGTAATTGGAAACGTGGGTCGTCCAAGCAGACGGGCATATTACAAACCAGACAGTATCATTTGGTTCTACCAAAAGTCATTCCCAACTGCCACTGCCTCAGCTGAAGCTTTTTATCTTGGGGCTTAATTGGAGCATATTTATTTCCAAGTTTCATGCAACAATAGTACAATTCTATGATTGATCAATTAATTGTAATGTCTTATTTACCTTGGAAAGGATGTAAAATTTGATGTATGATTGTGATCCTAGCTAATTGCCATGGATTTGATCAGCAAAAAATGCAATTTATATTGATTTGCTCTGTAATTATGAAGTTGTTAGTTTGGATTTCAGATTTGTCAATTACAACATTGATAATTCATGTTGAAGTACATATATTTAGGCTTTAATTAATGTGTCATTTATCATCTTATTCACTACTTCTTCATTTAATGAGAGCATTTGGCTTCCAACTATATATGTCAATTCAAATTAAGTTGATTAAAGTTATTGCTTGGTGCAGCTTCCAACTATATATATATATATATATATATATATATATATATATATATATATATATATATATATATATATATATATATATATTTTAAAAGAGCTTCCAACTATATATGTCATCCATGTTTCTAATAGTTTCCAATTTTGTTATGAAATATCTTCCACTTATCACCCACTCGGGCTATCCCTCTAAATCATCTCAAGTAAAACTCCATATCGAATTAAAGATTCATGACATTTCCTACGACTTTACTTAAAACCATTCAAATTCATAACAAATTACAAGATATCACATAAAGTTAAATTGATTATTAAAAAATAGAAATTGCAAAACTAAAAACATGAAATTAAACCATAACTAAGCTAAACAATTAGGTCAGGGTATATAGATAATAAAACACATGTTTGAGAACCAGTGTGTAATTGTGTATTATGATTGAGAATGGGCCGGTTCATGTGGGCTTAATTGGGCTCGAAAGGTGATTCATTAGGTTTAGGACCTTTAGGCCCACTTTTCTGTTAGTGTAATTATGTTTGGGCTGGACCATTAATTACAAATTTACAACCATAATATGACCCGGTTTAACCGAACTGGGTCGATTTGAACCCGGATAGTTATTTAAGTGTTAAACTAATTTTTTAGTACTCGTTAGATTCCGCCAGCTTTAATCAGCTTAATTAAGAAAATCAAAACGGCACCGTCCAATTGATCATGTCAATTACATCCGTAGCCTATCTGCTGGAATGAATTAATCATAAATTTTCAATTGTTAATTAAGTATAAAAGTATTTGATTAATTAAAAAAATCCATTCAAAAAGTTTATTTTTAGAAGAATAATCCGCAAAGTAGACCAATCAACTGATTAAGGACTAAAAATGTTGTTTTCAAAAATGGTGGGTCCATTGTTTAGGGAGGATAATTCACGTAACACTCATCAAATTTCCATGATATTTTTCAATGTATTTCTTGAATTCTTGTTAAGTTGTTATCCTTTAAGCTGGTTTATGACTGGCAAATCATGGAACGGCAATGTCTTATTATATATTTTAATTTGAGACGATTTAATAATAAAGACAGCATAGATATTGTATGTGGTAGGAGTAGAATTAGTAGCTGATTTTCTTTTGTATGACTTGAGAAAATCGGATTCAATTAGGTGTAATCATAATGTACTCTATAATTATTAATTAAGCCGGTTAGTTAAATTTTTTTAAAGGGTACTTAAGATTAAATCTCGTCTATACTATAAACTTAGGGTATGTTCTCATTGACTGAACTCAGCTGAACTGAACTGAACTGATCTGAGCTGAGATGAGTTGAGCTGAACTGAATATTTTATAAGACAAGGAAATTAGGAGCTGAACTGAACTGAAGTGAACCGAATTTCAACGTATGATAACATGCTCTTACTTAAACCAAAAGCCAATGATCCACACACCAATTCTTTAGACAACCATAGGCCAATGCCCAACATAGGATGAGTACAAGTAATTCATTAGTAAATAATAATATTACTTTCGTTTTAATTTGCTCAACCCATATTTTTATTTTTATTAAGTGTGTCCTAATTTTTTTGCTTTTCCTAATTAAGAAAATGGTTATTTCAGATTTATCATTATTTTCTTAAATTTAACATCAATCACTCGCCAATATTTTTTCTCCATACCTTTTCAGTTTTCAAACTCTAAATCTCGTACTCATACAAATTATCATAGGCAAAAAGGAGGGATACCCAGTCAATTCCCCAGATAAACAAAAATTTGTTTATTTGGGGGTATAATTGTCTTTTCAAGTATCAGCGGAGGGGTATATGTGTTTTTTCATGTACTAGTTGAGGGGGTATAATTGTTTTTTCAAGTATCAGTGGAGGAGTATATGTGTTTTTTCATGTACTAGTGGAGGGATACGTGTGTAATTTCCTCACCAAACAGTAAAAGCAAAAAACAAAGAGTAATTGGACAGCTCACCAAAAGTACTGAATAAATGACCCTACTTTTTCATTATATTTATAAAAATGCCATCAGATCAACAAAAATTCGTTTATCTGGCAAACAACTCACCAAAAATATTAAATAAATGGCCCTACTTTTTCATTATATTTATAAAAATGTCATCAGATCAATAAAAATTTGTTTATCTGGCAGATTAACTTATATTTTTCCATAAAAAAATACTTGAATATGATACTAGGGACCAACTCAACTTTTTAGAAGAAAAAGATTGGCTACCAAACTCGTTGGCATAATCTCAAACAGCGTACAAAGTTGGCTCTATTACATGTGGATCAGATTGTAATTTATATCTAGATAGGAATAAATTAAAAATATGTTATCTTTAGACCAATAATACAGTTCATAAAAAATTATATATTATAAACTCATCACATAAACAAAACCTCAATCATTATTGCATACATGATCAAATCTACTAATTTATCCACAGTTATTTTGAGGAAACATAAAATTGACACATCTATGACAATATGACATGCATCTTATAAAGTTCCATATTTCAAAACTTATTCATCATTAAAATAAATAAATGGGGTAAATAAAAAAGACATTGATAACTGCCTTTTGAATACAATTAGACCTCAAGTTTTAGATCACATGATAACCATTCTCACGTATAGGAGGGGCCCACCCCTAATTCCATAAGCCCAAGGCTCATCATGTACAAATGAAAAATTGTTCGAAAATTTGATGCCAACGCATTTAGGGAAAATGTTAGTGTAAAACCATCTTATTATTATTATTATTATTATTATTATTATTATTATTATTATTATTATTATTATTATTATTATAAAAAATAATAATAATAAAAAAAACTATAGAGTCAATCAATTTACAAGAAATTAGTGGGGAGTCGAGATACAATTTGGGCCCCCACCCCTCTAGCTATAGTGAACCCGATCCTGATGAAGATGTGAGCAGCTGCACGAGCACCAATATCCTGAGTCTTAGAGAACGCCTGAACCCGCTTCAGCAACACAATAACATCCTTCTCTAATTCCCCCAACAAAGAAAAGGAGAAGGGAAGAAAATCACAGTCAATAGCCCTGCAACACGCCCCATACTTGTCCCGCTTCCGCTAAGCCACCGCTGACACAACACGGCCAGGAACAAAGTCAGATAATCCCGATTGCGTCAAAGGTGAAGACCCTGTTAAGTCAACACATACATCAAGGCCTCTATTCCATGAATAAAGCAGCACATCTGCTGGTCGTAGAGTTCCGTCATTTCCTCCAATTAACCCAATGTTAACCTCCTTTCGAACAGAAATCCCAGACCGAAAACAAATATCAACAAGGGTGTCACAAACAACATTTGTGCCGGTATTTAATACCCACCATCCCAGCACAACACACCGCATGATCCCCATAAATATCCCCATCAAAAACCCTTGAGCAAGCAAAACACGGTGTTGAAACGGAGAACAAAGGAACATCCAACCGGTTGCAAAGAACACTACGGTAAGTCGTACCATTCATAGTCTGACCCAAAATCCGATATCGGGGTCGTCCGCAACCAGGCCAAAGAGTGATCCCCCTGTTGGGACTTCCATAAGGCTACCTGAATATTATAAGACCATATCTCCCATCCTAATCGCTCTTTTGTCCTGATAACTCATCTATAAGGTGGTCTTATAAATATAAGACCATTCAAATTAAAAATTACACTCGATATAAATTTAGTAATTTGTGTTTGTTTGGTTCATGAACTAATCGTTCCTAAAACCCTATATGGGCTCAACTCTTGTGTAATTTTCCTATAACCTATAACTCAAATAAACAGCCAATTTTATGTGCTCGGACAAAAAAACAAATTCAATCATCAAACTATTACAAAGATATATAATGTGTCGATGTATTAAGCGTTGGTTTGTCTAATAGGACACATGTTTGGTCAAAAAACAAAAGAGTTACTAATATTTTAGCACCAACCTCGAACTTAATTTATCATTTTTAGATAGTTGTGGTCACAAAAATAGGAAGTTAATATTTTAGCACCAACCTCGAACTTAATTTATTGTTTTAGATTAGGGTAAATTTTTTGTTAAAAAAAAATGAACTTCAATTCACAAATAACAAATCTACTTTGTATTAACAACAGTTTTGCAAGTTTTATTCTAATACGAGTACTATGTGTTAATGGACACACGTTAAAAAATCTCCATTTAATTCTCTATGTGACAATGGCATGTATTATTTCATTATTTGCCAATGAAGTTGATAGTCAGTTGTAAAAAAAAAAAAAATATTGATAGTCGAAATTTTGTTGTTTATTTCGAAGTTGCGTTTATTAGATTTTTCCTTATCCATAGAATCAATAAACATAAAATAAAACCAGAATTCAAAATAAAATAAATTAAAAAAACAGAATATAATAAAGCAACACAAAAAAAGTACCCAAAAAAAAAATTACTCCACACTAGTAGTAACAGGAGTAACAGGGGTAAGACGAGGAACAACATAATCAACGGCTATAAAATGATCATCAGAAACCTTAAATTTCTCAATCAACGATCTCATTTGATCTTCATACTCTTCACCACCGTCCAATTCAATCAAATCAGGGAACACAACAAGTGCCGCTACACTGAATCCTTTCCCACGATCAGAAAAATTCTCCCCAAAACTTATTTGCACAAAAGGGTCTAAACTCTCCTTAATTTTCTTCATACCCTCCAAAATCTTTTCCTTTTCATCTTCACACTCAACCTTCAGAAAAGTGAACCTCATAGCAGAACCGGGCCTTGGGACGGTCGGGCCCACAAGATTAACGGCCCAATCGATGGCGAAAACGTCGTCGCAAATGGGTTTGACGAAGGAGTTGACGACTGACACGTGTTGGTCGGAGAGGGAGTAGGTGGAGAGGTCCGCACGTGTGGGGTAACGGGCGTGAAGCATGTGAGTGAATTTGAGGGAAGAAGGGAGGGATCGAGTGCGGAGGATTGGACCAGCGGTAAGGTAGACCACTGAATCGAGTGAGTTTAAGCCGTTGAGACCGTTGACCATTGCATTGACTTTTGATGGATCTTGATCATCTTCGTCTTTGATGTTGAAGAGTACCACGTGTTCGATGATCTCGGTTTCTGATGATGGAGAATTTGCCATGGTTTTTTTGGGGGGGAAGAGAGAGAAAGAGGAGAGAGAAAGAAGGGTGAAGATGTGAGAGAGTTTTGAGTGGTGGTGTTTGGATGGACAAAGGTTTATTTTTATACTATAGTTTTTATGACATTTTTTTGGTTTTATTAGTTTAAAATGGATGAGTATAGTGAAAAGTTGAATATGGGATGTGGGATGGTACGGAGTAGATGCTTTGTAGTTTTGGGGTAGGTTAAGGGACCTAGTTTCATGCGGGAAATAAATGGGATAAGTGTGCATAAGACATAGAATTTGATTTAGATTTAGATTTATTTTTTAACATATGAAAATGATTCTATCTTGACTCTTGAGAGATAGTGGGCCACTTAAGAATGAGAATAAAACGTGTTTTTTTTACGTGTTTTAATGAAAAGTACTCATACGTTATTATACACAGAGTGACCTAATGTTATAAGTCGTATTCAAAGTATGTTAAGGAAGGTTAAAAGTCATAAAATGAGACTTTTAAAATTTAGATGACCAGGAGTAAAAACCTACAAGCATGGTTTGAATTTTTTTTTAAAAAACATTGAATATAACAAGGTTGAAGTTTTGTGACTAAAGACATTCAAAATTAGCCCTAGCAAAAGTTCGAAGACACAATGTCGAATTTACTCATTAAAAGTGAATGTGGGATGTGGGTTATGATTCATTGAATTTAGCTTAATTTAATTATTATAAAGTGTTTATGATCAAATCCAATGCATATAAAAATTTCACAAATAATGGAGATAAAATATATTACAAGTACCAAAGATTTAAATGATATTATGAAGCAAATTACCTTTTATTATCATGCATTATTTGAATGAATTCAATGAAACAAAAGTATTGATTTTGAAATAATTTTGAACTAATAGTCTAATAGTCATAATGAATCAACAAAAAGATCACGAGGGATTATCTACATTTGTGATAACTCTAATAAACTACAAAATTGAACTAAAATTTAACCTAATTCTCTAAAATAAAAAGATAGAAAGAAACTTTAATCTCGAATATATCTAAAACAACTAACTCAAAGAATCACCCAAAAACGAACTTTCTAATGAATTCAATGCACCCTACCTTGTCTTTGACATCTCTTTGTTTGTCATTATCGGAATCACAACTTTTTTCTATTAAAACTAAGTAAAAGCTTCTTGAACCAGTGATCATGATCCTCCACCGGTGGCGGGATTGGCATAGGTTTAAGGTAAGCCAAGGCAGCATGTCTAACCAAGGGATTCTTTATCTTTTGAATATCTTCGTAAATCGATTTTCGACGCAACTCTTCAAAATTTGGCGGGATCAAGTCACAAAGACTTGTGTACGAGTATTTAGCCGGTGAATGCAACTCACTTTTTGTGTCAATGCCAATGGTTGTTATTTGGTGTTTTAAAGACATGGTGAAGAGAATGCTGTAAAATATTTTTGTTGAGTATTTTTGTTTTTTTCGAGTGGAATAATTTTTTAGGGTAGAAAAAAGCATGTGGTTATGTATATAAAGCGGGGTTTTGGAGGCAACAAGAATTTGGGTAGAATTAGGAATATGGAATTACAGATGATAAAAAAGTTTTTATTAAAAGATAAATTTAAAATTTGTTACACTAGTAAAATAATGTAGCTAGTAATATAATTACAGTTACAACTTTAACATATAAAGTGATTTTTTTTTTTTTTATCTTGTTAATTTAAGAAAAGGCTGAAAATTTATCATTATGATATTTGTTAATAATAACCATTAAAATATAACAAATTCTTATATGTACCTGGACATATGGTGTGATCTAGGATTTTGTCAATGTTATAGCGTTTTTCTATTAATGTTGGGGTCAAAAAGACTTGCGTGGACCTGTTCCACAATCATATTACTGTTGACCCGATATTTATACAAACGCAACTGGCGTTATATTGAACATAGTGACCCTTATTTTTAACATAGTAACCTTATTTTTAACATGGTAACCTTTATTAAAACTTTTATAACATTTAATATTATTATGAACTTGAATACAACGTTGTAACCCTAATTTTAACATAGTGACCTTTATTTTTCATATTGACCCGTGTATAAAATATTTCATTAAAAAATTTAACTTCTTATAGCCTATATATTACCAAAATAACTTTTATTTCAAAACAGTGACCTTATTTTTGTTATAGTGACTTTATTTTTAATTAATAAAACAATCATAGTTTCTCTAATATTAGTGGTCTACAATAAATTAGTGTGAACCAGATTCATTTAAGAATTTATATGTTCCGGTTAGGACTAATCGGCCAATATTACAGAGGTTTTTTTTATCTGTATTATAAAGTTTACTTTGTTATTTTAAAAATAGCCCCATAATGGACTATTTTTTTTTTGATCTCCCCCACAATGGACTATTTAAAAATAGTAAAATACACCGTACTAAATTACGAATTAACACTACTATCCTTCAAAAAAAAAAAAAAAAAAACACTACTAAGTTTTTCTTTTTTATTTTTTATTTGTGACTACAAAGTATTAGACACCATAAAATTAGCCAAAATTATTGTTCAGAAAATCTAGTTTACACTCACTGATTTATCCTACTCATTCAACTGTCAAGACTCGTTCAACTATCCAAGATTCCAATCCCTCAACTTTCTCTCTCCTACGGTCAGTAAACCATGAACTATATATCCCTATGTTCAAATTAGGTTTACAATTAATATCAATTAACATTATGTAGTTGCTATTTTTCAGGGAATTACAATTATTTTGATGTGTTGCTGATAAAAATGACTACTTTATCTGGGTTGCTACCAAATTCTTCTGGTACCAATTTCTTTTACTCTATTATTTACTCAATATTTTGTTAATTGAATTGTTGTATTGAAGATATTAAACAAAATTTTCACTGCCCTTTTCAATTGATGTAGTTTTGGGTCATAAAAATGGAAACCCAATGCTTTCGTATCGATTTCGAATGTCTACTGAAGCCAATTCTAGAGACTTGATTGCTTGTAATTTTGTACCGAAATGGGTAAATAATTGTCTACTTGTTCTATTGATTTTTCATTTTTTTTTTCTAAGCATATTAGTGTTTTGTATAGAATTTCTGAATTGCCCATCTTATATATTGGTAGAATTTAAGGTCAGAGATCAATTATTCAAACAAGAGGCAGATTCGACCTCGGTTTTCGATGTCTAGGGGAGGAAGTTATGGATTAAAGTTTGATGATGAGATTGATGAGGAACCATTTTGGGTGCAATTTTCTAAGGAAACAATCAGGTATTAGGGTTAGAAGAATTTGTGTGGAACTATATTGAGATTGAAGGAGTAGTAGCTTGTAATTCAATTGAGTGGTTTGTTGTGCCATATTCTTTTCAGGGGTTTGAAGTCTTTGCTTGCTTTCCTTGCTCAGCAACCTGGTCAGTTGAAGTACATAGAATGGCCGAGTTTTCAGGACACGGTACCGCCTTTGCCTAACTTTTGGATGCATATTTGTTATGTGTGTTGCAATATTCTGCTGCTGTTGATTAATGTAGGCCTTTTCCAGGTTGAAATAATTCTTGTCTAAACTTCTAATACTTGTATATGCTTGTTTGTGCTCTTGAAAACATGCTACTAGAGTTCTGATTGGATTTGTGTCCCCTCTCCATAATAATTGCCTTTATCTTGATGTTTTACAATGAAAACTCTCATTGTATGTTGTCTTTGATGATAATTAGACTGATGAAAGCAGAATTGCTTATATGATCTGACTTTAAACAGAAGTCTTTGAATCAGAATACGTTAATCGTCGGCTCAATATGTTGATTTGGGTACCTAAATGCTTAGTACCATTTAACATAGTCTAGTGTCTTGTATATATGGAAGTGCATAGATGATGGAGTATCCTGGACATAATATCTCCTAAATTCTTTGGCTAATCATCGATGAATGATGTTATGTATGCAGAAATTTTCTGCCGCTGTGAAATGATTTAAGCCATGTTGGGATAGAACAAAAACTCATAATTTATTTGTGTGTGTGTGTTTTTTTTTTTTCACAAGTATTGACAAATAAGTGTGAATGGAAGACAAGGAATATTCTCTTTAGAGCAAATGAAACATGGAAGTAATAAGAAGTAATTACTTGTACCCTTTTGGAGTTTTATTTCGTTGATGATGCTATCAGTGTCATTTTTCATGAAGATTTGAGATCTATAGGACACTATCTCATCTTATATTGACTTAGATGTCTATCTTATATTGACTATAAGAATGACCCTTTTTCAACCCCTTAATGAACACCTTGAAGTGGTTGAATATGTTGATTTGGTAACAGAGATGTATAATGTCCATTTCTCGCAATCCTGATAACTGATTTTTTTAGTTGTCCTTCATTCAAGTTCCTTTTAATGGCACCGTAGATTGTATATCAAAGACCTTTAAGGTTAATGCCTAGTCCTTGTTTAAACTGCTACGGGACTGTTCCATGGAAAGCAGTAATTGATGAATACAGAGGATAATATGTCTAATATCTGACCGTCACTGCCTTGTGTATTTCACTAGGGGGCTGAAAATCTAATACTTTCCTTTTTCTGTTTTTTGTTGCAGCTGCGAACTGCCACCCTCACCCTTGTACTTGTAGCAGGGCTTGTTGTTGCTTTGTCCTCAATTGATGCAGCTCTTTCTTATGTGTTGGCTTTGCTTCTGCGAAATTCTGCATAATGCAAACTGTTTTGGGCTCGATTCTAGCTTAATCACAGAGAAACACTAAACATATCTGTAACTTTGACACAGATTCATTGCTTGATTACATCATTTCTTTTTTGTGAGGCTCATCATGATATATTTAGATTTGTATAGAGTAGTACAGACTAGTCAACTAGGAGAAAAGGCTTTGGTAAAAAGCATGACAAAAGTCAAATCTTGTTTGCCTATTATTTTGATTTGCCATAATTATGCAATTTGATTTAATATATTATGGCACCATGAAGTGTGTATACTGTATAGTCTGTGTACTTAGAGCTGTCAATTCGGGTTTGGGTCGGGTAAGAGTGGGTCGGGTCAATTCGGATTAATTTCATAACCTATGCGGGTCGGATTTGGGTTGGGTCATCCTTGATTCGGGCCACGTTGGGTCATACTTCTTATTAGATTTGGGTTGGATTTAGGTCGGATTACATTCGGGTGAACAATAGATTGGGTTTAATTCGGGTTTTCATGGGTTAAAACGGGTTAGGGTAATTCTTGGGTTCGAGTCAGGTTCGGTTCAAGTCAATAATTTGCGGGTTCCACCAGGTCGGGTCATTCTCGGGTTTGAGTCGGGTTCGATTCAAGTAAATAATTTGTGGGTTATAATCAGGTCGGGTCATTTTCAAGTCGGGTCATTCTCGGGTTCAAGTCGGGTTCGGTTCAAGTCAATAATTTGCGGGTTGTAATCAGGTTGGGTCATTTCCAAGTCGGGTTATTCTCGGATTCAAGTCGGGTTATGTTCAAGTCAATAATTTGCTGGTTACGATCACGTCTGGTCATATTCGGGCTTAACTAACTATAAATAGATAATTATCATTTTTATCAAGCTAACTATTTCCTTTGACTATAATATATATGGCAATATAATAGGGAACTACAGTTTATAATTTAGAAAGATAATTATCTCCTTTGACCATAAAATAATATATACTATATTTAACTCTTAAATTTGAGGATGATGGTCTTTTCTTTTGCTGGCCTAGACCGACTTGGTCTCCTTAGACAAAATGTTTTGATCTACAATAATAAGGTGGTCTAAGTTGCATTTAAGGTGATTTGAAATCGGGTCAGAAACAATTTGGGTTGAATTTAGGTCGGGTCAATAACAAGTCGTGTTAATTTCGAGTCAAGCTAGTAACAGATCGGGTTGAATTTTTGGGTCAGGTAAGTAATAGGTCTGGTAAAATTCTGGTCGGGTAATAACAAGTCGGGTTTAATTTGGGTCAGGTCAATAACAAGTCGGGTTAATTTCGGGTTGGATTTGTAACAGGTTGGGTTAAATTCGGTTGAATTCAAGTCAGGTTAGTAACAAGTCGGGTTAAATTTGGGCTTTGACGAGTTAAAACGGGTTTGGGTCAATTTCAGTTCAAGTCGGTTTCGGTGCAAGTTAATTAAATTGGCCGTTGTAAATCGGTAAATCGGTGCAAGTTGTAAACCGGTAAATTGGTCGTTTAAAGGCAAATTGGATGGTTCCACCCACCCAATTGGACTTCCGGAGGGTATTAAGGACCATAATAAACATTTCGGCAATTTTAATTCCGGGCGAAAAAAGTCAAAAAATTCAAAAATTGAAGACTAATATCCACACTTTTTGAGAAATTTTAGAGTCTTCGAGGCTCGGTGTCTAAAAGTCTTGAAATTATATAGAATACATATCGGGGTTAAATAATGTCATTTGGAACCATATATGATTATTATTTGTTGTCATAAATGTTCGTGGTAGGCTTGAGTTAATGAAATCAGTACAAGTTGTAAATCAGTAAATTTGTTGTTTAAAGGCAAATTGGATAGTTCCACCCACCCAATTGGAATCCCTTGGGGTATTAGGGACCATGGTAAATATTTTGGCAAATTTTATTTCCGTGCAAAAAAGTAAAAAAAAAATCCAAAATTAAAGGCTAATATCCATGTTTTTTTGAGAAATTTCGAAAGTTTTGGGGCCCGGTGTCGAAAGAATATGAGATTTTAGGGGATAAATCTCGGGGTCATATAATGCCATTTGGAACCATAAATGATCATTATATATTGTCATAAATGTTCGTGGTAGGCTTGAATTAATGTAATCGGTGCAAGTTGTAAATCGGTAAATTGACCGTTTAAAGGCAAATTAGATGTTTCCACCCACCCAATCGGACTCCTAGAGGGTATTAGGGACCATGGTAAACATTTTGGCAATTTTTATTTTCGGGCGAAAAAAGTCAAAAAATCCAAAATTAAAGGCTATATCTACACTTTTTGAGAAATTTTGGAGGTTTCGGGGCCCGGTGTCGAAAAGTCTTTAGATTTTAGGGGATACATGTTTGGTTCATATTATGCTGTTTGGAACCATATATGATCATTATATGTTGTCATAAATGCTCGTCGTAGGCTTGAGTTAATTAATTTAAATCGGTGCAAGTTGTAAACCGGTAAATTAGCCGTTTAAAGGCAAATGGGATGGTTCTACCCACCCAATTGGACTCCATGAGGATATTAGGGACCATGGTAAACATTTCGACAATTTTTATTTTCGAGCGAAAAAAAGTAAAAAAATCTCGAAATTGAAGGCTAATATCCACGCTTTTTTAGAATTTTTGGAGGTTTCGAAGCTCAGTGTCGAAAAGCCTTTAGATTTTAGAGGATACATGTTTGGTTCATATAATGCCGTTTGGAATCATATATGATCATTATATGTTCTCATAAATGTTTGTGGTAGACTTGAGTTAATGAAATTGACGCAAGTTGTAAACTATTAAATTGGCCGTTTGAAAATAAATTGGATGCTTTCACCTACCCAATTGGAATCCCGGAGGGTATTAGAGACCACGGTAAACATTTCGGCAATTTTTATTTACGGGCGAAAAAAAGTCAAAAAAATTAAAAAATTGTAGGCTATTATCCACGCTTTTTGAGACTTTTTGGAGTTTTTGGGGATCGGTGTCGAAAAGTCTTGAAATTCTCGGGGATACATCTCGGGGTCATATAATGTTGTTTGGAACATGTATGATCATTATTTGTTGTCATAAATATTCGTGGTAGGCTTGAGTTAATGAAATCGGTGCAAGTTGTAAACCGGTAAATTGGTCGTTTAAAGGCAAATTGGATGGTTCCACCCACCCAATTGGACTCCCGGAGGATATTAGGGACCATGGTAAATGTTTGGGGTAAAAATACCCTAAACACGTGGCCCAATGGCCTAGTGACACGTGGCATCCAACCGTTGGTCAGCAGGGCTCCAATCCTCTGCTGACACGTGTCCTCTAAACCCTAAAAGGGAAACCATCCCTTCCCCACTATAAATAGTGGAAGGACCCTCATTAATGGGAGGCTGGAACATTTGTTGTTCATATTGAATACTCTTCAAAAAGAAAAACACTTACCCCGAGCAATATTAATTGCAGAATTCTCCCATTACGCGAGAAGTAACTTCTACATTACGTGCATTCTACCTCCCGTATCTTCACTAACTTGATCGTCGGAGGCGGAGCTCCTACCCCCAGGAGTCTTCGTGATTTTGCAGGCACAAGCGTCGAAGGGCATTCTTGGAATTGTAACTCTCCCGCAGGACACATCAAAAACCCCGAAACAGTAAACATTTCGGTAATTTTTATATCCGGGCGAAAAAAGTCAAAAAAATTCCAAAATTGAAGGCTAATATGCACTCTTTTTGAGAAATTTCGATTGTTTCGAGGCCTGGTGTCGAAAAGCATTGAGATTTTAGGAGATACATCTCGGGGTCATATAATGTCGTTTAGAACCATATATGATCATTATATGTTTACTACCCTTAGTACAAAAATACCATTGAGTGTTAATGTTGTACGAAGTAGTACCTTTTAAACCAACCTGTATCTTCTTAGCCTTTTTTCATGTCAATTTTGAGAATTTTTTCCAAATTTAAATTGAATGTGTGAGATGACCCCTGAGGTTATATAAGTTGATTTGGAATTATAACAAACTTAGTAACTTGTCCATAAAGACCCCGAGAATGAGTTTGATTTAACTATAGGGCCATTTCAAAATTATGTTACATAATTACATACGTAGTCAAGAATCCTTCATCTTCACTGGATTATCAATTAATTATACCCAATGCATCATTTATCATAATAATGCTAGTGATGTTATATTTTGCTATGCTATACTACATCCGTATTCTATATCCCAGATCAATAAATTGTTGCAATTTAAAACGAATACACGCTCTTATGTAAGTAAATGTACATACAATTGTGGCTGAGTTATAATTCTAAGACGACAATCAACTTGTATAAATATACAAAGATTTTTCAAAGCATTACAGCTTTACAAGCTCCGAGACCTTTGGGCCATTGTCGTGCAAACTCGTGATGGAAAATGGTTCTTCATACAGTTTTGACGGGATCCCAGAAGATAAATTTTGCTTCTGTCAAGAGGAAGCAGTCATCCAAAGCAACAGTCCATCAGTGAAGCCCGGAGCTTCTGCAGTGAAATCAATAGCACTTTGTCTTAAGTTTCCTTCTTGTTTGTTTTTTGTTTCTCTGCAGCCTGTTCAGCACACAGGAACAAAAGAAATAAGGAACAATTCAATACTATAACAACTCGTGGTAGTCAACAATATGATAAATTTAAAAACAACGCGTTAAATTGCAAACATGAAAATAAGATAAAGAGCTCTTCAAACAAACACAATAGCATCAGTAGCCTAGTAATCTGAGAACCAACAGCCACATAACAGCACTAGCATTAGATAGATACTCCGTAGTAAATACTACAATGAGATGCCAAAACATAAGATAAACAATTTTCACAGTACAACATGAGTTGTTTACTAATAAGAAGTCCTTTAATACATCTAAAGAAACAAGAACCATGAAGCAGATTGAAGTAACTATATTTTTTTTCTTGGATCCAAACCTAAAAAGCCAATAGTCCTTTATGCCTACCAAGTTTAAATCAGACCTTAAACAAAAAGAGTTTGTCAACTTCACACAGCTAAAAGAGATGGCATATCATAATTATTCAGTTCTGCACTAAATTTATGCAAAACATAGCTCACAGCATCGACATTCATAATAAAACCCCAAAACTAAGAAACAACTTCAGATAATACTCCCTCAGTCCCATCTGCCTTAACACTATGAACATTTTCCTTATTTGGATAAGAAATAAGACGAGAGAGGGGAAAGGAAACTAAGGAATCCATTTTCCTTTCCCCTTTTACAAACCAAATCCCTCCAATGTTAAAGAGATTTGGAGGAAATGTACCCCCCACACCCCACCCCACCCCTCCTCTCTTTTTCATTTTCTTCCCTTTCCCTTGGTAGAATCATTACAGAAGTAGCTGTTACACTATGAATAGTAAGGTTCAGTAACTGACTCACATGTGTAGGAAACAAAGCATCCAGAGGAAATTTTGTTAAAACATCACGAGCTAACACCAATCTCCACAGTCAACAACCCAAATTCAAATCTATACACTATAGTCATTGGCAGTGGGTTTTACATGTCCATAGTCAGCAATCAGTAGAGACACCCAGTATTCGTTTCACTCTCCCTTTCTGTCTGTTGCTTACTGCCTCACCAGCTCACCCTCAACTGATCATGACATAGGAGCTAACAATTTGAGCTCCTCACTCCCTTCTATTTCAGGAGGATGCGACGTTATCCACACAGCAACTGAGCAATGGATTAGATGTGACATTATCCTCAAATTCCACATCATTTATCAATCTGGAGGCAATTAATAGTAGTTTCCTACCCTTGTACAGGGAACATATGAGTATATAACAGATTAACAGATAAAGAGCGCCAGCAGCAAAATTTTCATAAAACCGAAAGCCCTACTCTTTAGCTTAATTACTTACAAGTAAAGGAATTGGCAGGCTAAGCACTTAGCTATTAATCAACTAACTCTACACATTTCCTTTTTCTCTATTCACAATCTTCAAACAAACAATAGATAGAGAATAACACTAAAACAATCACATTACATAAAATAAATAGCTAACCTTTCTGAGTTTATCAAGAACTGAATCCTCAAAAGCCTGAAATCCAGCCCCAACAACATTCCCCATTGGTGCTTCGTCTCGCTCCACCGGCGCTTGGGCTCTTACAGAAGGCATTGGTTTAGTTGGTTCAAGAGGCAAAACCAGCAATGGATTAGATAAATCCCCAATCATAACTCCAGTAGCAGCAACCTATCAAAACAATCAATTATTCAAATTCATCACCTAAAACAAATTTCCAATCAAACCCAACAATGAAATCAATCAAAAACAAGCAATCAAACCTAAATTTCAATACTTACAGCATCCTCTTTTGATCCCATAACAACAAGTGCAGAAGAACAAGAACTCTTCTTCTTAGGACCCTTAATCACAACATCTTCAACATCTCCAAATTCCTCAAACAATTCCCTCAATCGACTCGCGCTATATTCAGAATCACCCTTCTCCCAACTCACCTTCAACACCTTACTCTTATCCAATGCAACCCCACCCACATTCTCTCTCCTCTCCTCCTTCTCAAACACTGGTTTCTTCGCCAAACTAGCTTTAATTCTAGCAATTTCCTCAGCCAATTTCTTCATAATAGCCTCCTCTTCATCACGAGCCTTCTTCTCCGGATCAACAAACGATGCCCTTTCTCTCTCCTCCAAATCCGACATCATCCGACGTCGTTTCGCATCGAATTGCTTATCTCGAACCTTCTTCTCTCTTCTAACCCTAAGCAAATCATCGAATTCTTTCCTAGCTTTGGGATCTTTGAGAATTTCGTAAGAAACTCGAAGTTTCTGGAACTTAGCTGGAGCATCTGGGTCGTTGAGATTTTTATCTGGGTGCAATTCAATAGCCTTTTTTCGATATGCTGTTGAAATTTCTTTCTCAGTGAGCTTTGATCCTTCTTCTCCTGTAACTAACCCAAGAACTATGTAATGGTCTATTTCCTCCATTGTTATCTGTAAACCCTAAAAATAAAAAATTTAATTGGGGAAGAAAGGGTTTTTGTTTCGGTAGTTTTATTTAAAGAGAGAGAAAGAATTGTGTTTTACGCTTTAACGCCGACTATAATTGCGGCTTCGGCGGCTGAAATGGGCGGCGACAGCGGCGGAAGGCAGGCTGAGCACAGAGAGAGCCCAGAAGGAGGTAGAACAAGAAATTTGGGAACAGGGAAAAGGAAAAGGAAAAGGAAAGGAGAGAAGTGTTTGGGTTGTTAAGGTCTGGGGATTTGGGTTTTAGGGGTAGTTTTGTCATTTCCTCTTTGGAAGTAATGTAGGCAAGATTTAATTAGGGCTTTGTTTGGTTGATGTAGGAAATAAATTTCCATGGGAAATTCTAATTCATGGGAAATTACTTCCTTTATTAAAATTCCTAGGAATTACGGAGTACATAAATATGTTTGGTTGTACCCTAGCCTCCTCTCTCTCTCTCCTCTCTCCTAAAGTTTAGCCTCCATTGTCAATTTTGAAGGGGCTTCCATCGGATTTCACCGGTGGAAAGCCCCAATCTTTATTTTCTTTTAAGTTTTTAATTTTGTTTCTTAGGTTATAATAATGTCTCCCTCGAAAGAAAGGGTTTATCTCCTTCGAAAGACAAGGTTTTTCGGACTCCTTCGAAAGACAAGGTTTCATTTGTGCTTAATTTGGTCTCTGGTTGTGCGGGGCTACTATTGATTATGGCTCGGATTCGGGTTACAGAATCAACACAAGAATTTTCTTTCTCCCAAAATTACGAAGCAGCGACGGATCCACTCAAAAAGTTGTATGAGACAACGAACCAAGAATGTGCCGAATTGTTATATTTATGTATTTGGATTCTTAGCCCTTCCCCGATTTATTCTTGTTTGATTTTGTTAAATTCGTTTTCATTATCGTTAATTGTCAATTGTAGATGTCGTATGGCTATTATTAATGAAATCTAATGTCCTTTAAGACTTCTTTCAAAAAAAAAATATGTTTGGTTGTCATGTGGGAATTTATAAATCATGGGAATTGTGAATGACCAAGGGAGGGGTGGGTAAGTAACTTCCTATGTTTTGTGGGAAATGAAAATTCCCATGAATTGTGACTTCCCCCATTTTTGCTTTTTAATATCAACCAAACAACATACCTAAGAGGAAATTCATGGGAATTTTAAGTGCCCATAAAAACTAAAGGCAACCAAACAAGACCTAAGATTCAAATCATAGGCGAGATTCAAATCATAAACATTGTTGCTTTGTGATATTTTTAGTTTTCACTTTTCAGATTCTTCTGTTGTCAGTTTTCATAAATGTTTCTCATATGATGTGATACTGTGATAGCAAATGAGTAAAATTTATACTCTGAAATAGGTAATAGTAAGCGTTAACTTGAATTAACATAATAACGACTTGAGAAGACTGAGATTTTCTCATACTTGTAATTTTCTAAACCTGTGAAAAGTCTCCAGGAATGTTTAGTTAAATTTTTTATGATCAACCAAACAAAACTAAGCATCTTTTAAGAAATGCAAAAAAATGCAATTAGATGTGAAATAGAACTGTTTCTTGAAATTAACCAAGCTAGCACTGAGATGATACTAAATTAGTACTTTTATATGCCTCAAAAAAAAAAAAAAAAAAATTGTACTTTTATAAATTTGAGGGGAATTTTAGGTACAATGCCAGATGAGAATGTCAATAGCATAATCTCCATTTACATAAGCATTTTTTTTTTTTCATATATCTGTTATAAACACCTGGAAACACTGACCAAGTGTAAAAGAAATTGCAAACAAAACGACACTCAAGTTCATTAGCAATTCAGCAACATACAAAACCCAATTAGCAGACTAGCTAATATTCAAAAATCAGAAGCACAATCTAGAAGTTTAACTTGATTCAGATTGCACACTGCAAGATTTGTGATGGAGCAAAAGCAGTTCCTCGTCAAATTCAATGATAAGAACTTGCCAGGTAGCTGAGCAGAACACTGTTTGAGGGAGATAAAACTACTTAAGGACAACAGCAGCATTCCTAAGAGCCAGATACCGCTGCACATAATCATCGGGAAGTGACCTGACAAGTTTAAAGACTTCAGCATTGGCATAACGCAATTTGGTCCTTGGATCATAATATTGTGCCTGCATAAAATGGCAGCAGAAAATTTCTAGTGCATCCGAAAAATCAAACTATGAACAACCAACTCTAATTGCATATATACTACAAAACACAAATTCTACATATGATGAACAGATTAAAATGTTGTTCTTCCATATATTTGAAAAAGCAGGTAGGGACCAGAGAGGGATAATTGTCAATAGCTCGTTTATTGTGTATCACAATTTACAATATTTGGCTTAAAGATTCATACAGCACCTATTACTAAAAACCATCAATATATATCAGTTAAGAGTCGGAAGAGATCTACTTATGATGTTTCATCACCTTCCGTTTGGACTGAGAAAAGGTTTAGTATCTAATTATCTATGTAGTATTTCACAAACTCCATTTGAGAAGCAGATATCCAACTGTGTTCCACACTTCCACTTCTCTTACCAGGTTTCATGGTTAGTGAGGCCGTTAAAGAGTTAGACTTTTTACAAACTTCAGTCCCAACAACAGTAAACAAGAGACCAGATGCATTCAGAAAAGTGACATTTGAATGTAATATGGCCTTAGTACAGAGTAAGATTATTTGAACCCTTGAAAGATCAACACATAGGAACCCTGATACTTGTGTATTATGATGAAAGAGCATCAGCTACCTATCGTATAAAATATGAAAATATTTCCTTATGTATTGTTATCAAAACTTGCTTCCAATTCCTTGCCCTTGTGAACATGACTTGTGATTCATCTCCTCACAAGGATACAGTTAGGTTCAAGAAATATACGACATCATCAAAACAATGATACAACACCATACCTTTTTGATAAACACTAACAGTAATAATCTCAATCACCAACCTTAAATCTCAACTATAGTAAGCAAACAAAAGGTATTAACTTAATTACTTAAAGATGTCAGTATTGAAGCAGTGATATTTTCATGCAGCAATCATACTACAAGCTCTTTAGGGAATAATCTCTTTCCTACATCCCCCTTGGTTCAAAGGCAACTAAAAACACACAGATCAAAGTTTTCACTTTGAAATTTCAGACCGTGACATCCTACTGCTCATCGTATTTTTATGGATACAGTCATAGTATTATTAGTATGAGAAGATGGTAGTTCAATTATTCACAATACTATTTTGATTCATTGTAAATATTTAATAAGTGTCTGTGTCTCACCTCATATCCTGTAATATCACATATTCTCTTGGGTGGATGCATTGAAGGTGGTGCCTCAATGTTCATATCTGTGAAACCCAATAGGGTAAGAAAATCAGTGTTAATTCCATCAAAACCAATTGAACAGCTTATTAGCTTGAAGGTTAAAAATAAATAAATAAAAAGGGAAAAAAAAAAAAACAACTATCCACAATGAATTCAATACAGAAAGCTAAAACCCATAATTTCTCCATTATAATCCATCCACAAATCACAATGTAGATGGTAGAGGGCAGATAGCACATAGTTTAGTTAATTAAGTCTTAAGGATCTTAGGGGTAAGAGTTCGAGTAGTCGAGTACACATACCCTCATCGGATTGAATTCCTTCTACATCATTGGAATGACTCTAATCCACACACCTAAAATAAATTCATTCACAATGATCATAAAGGTCCAAACTTTCTAATTAAAACCTCCACACCCCTAAAAAACTCAACCTTTTTTGTTCTTCCCAAATAAAAATCACAATTCAAAACAACAAAATTAACACATAAACCAATAATTGCAACAAAACCCAATTCAGAAACAACAACAAAAACCACCATTAACAGAAACACTTAATAAATTCAAAAAGATTAAAAAGGAAAAATCTTACAATTGGGTTCATCAGGAGGGTAATTTTGGTAATTTTCAGCCTGAAGAATCTGTTTAAGATGCTTCCAATGTCTGCCTCTGGATTGACCTTTTGGGTATTTTTCATACATCTGAACTTTCTTGAAGTTTAAGTGAGTTGGTAAAACTAATTCAGCCTCCAAAACTTCTTTCTCCATTGTTGCTTTCTTGCTTCTTTCTCACACACCATCATAATCTCTCTCTACCTTAAAATGCCATTAACTTAATATTCTAGAGAGTTCTTCGTCCTGGGGTTCATGTTCTTCTTCTCCAATTCACTGATTTTTGAGTGGTATGTTTAAAGTTCATGTGGAAAGACAGCTTTGCCCCTTGAGGCCTCCTTTTCGGTCTTTCACCGACGTTTCTTCCGTGAAATTGTTACCCGCCTCATTTTTAATTACCACACCACAATAAAAACCCTTTTAAACCCAAAAATAAAATTGGACCACCCAACCTCTTAAAAAGCATGGTTATTAGGCTAGGGTGGCTAGTGGGAAGGGAGATATGAAATGGCCAAATTGCCATAAAAGAGCAATGATGTAATATCTTAATGAATATCAACATATTCCTAAACTACCAAACAATGAATTAATACTCACTTTCATGAATTTCCAACACCAATTTTCCATCCATAAATCCCCAAATTTTCATTTTCACATGCCAAATGCCCCCGTAAACAATATCGATTATCATAAATAAATTCCACTAATTTATGTTGTTTTTTTTAGGGAATTTAATGTATTATATAGATCCATTAAAGGATTAATTAATTAAGCAAAAAATCAAATATGAATTGGTATATTTGTTGACACAAAACTCGCAACCTAAGGGTGAAGATATTGTCAAGAGAAATTTATATGATAACTAGACAAAAACATCACATTAGTTTATTGAACAAAAAACATTGTCTTCGAAATATCTTATTTCAAAACATTATGACCAGTCGTGTTCTATACACCTTATTCAGAAATCATTAAAGTAAAAGTTTAACTTTAATCAAAGTACTCTAGTTTTAGTAAAAACAATTTCAACTCATTGACTTCAACTCACTAAAAATCAGTAATTGTAGAGGGCAAATATGATAAAGATTTAGAGTAAGGGCCTGTTCACATTTACTGAATTAAGTCGAACTGAACTGATTGGAACTGAACTGAACTGATTGGAGCTGAAATGAACTGAACTGAATATTTTATGAGAGAGGAAAATTAAGAACTGAATTGAACTAATTAGAGTTGAACTGAACTAATTAGAGTTGAACTGAACTGAAATGAAATTAAGTAAATGTGAACATGCCCTAAATATGTTCACATAAATATTTGTCTACTTTCCAAATATTGAATCCAAATCTTGTTCTAGTCTTAAGATTACGGTCATTAGGCCCATTTCCTCTAACGACTCATCTTGTGTGCGACCGGTTACACCGTTTGACCACTTAAAGTAACCCTTATAACATTGATCAGGTAACCCCTGTAATACCAATCAAGTAACCCCTATAACACTGACCGAGTAACTCTATAATAATGATGAAGTAACCCCATTACACTAGCAAAGTAACCCCTATAGTAACTGGCCACCCCGTGTGACCAGCCACATATAAGACTTTGTGTTCCTCTAATTGTTCACTTGTAAAATTAAGAAGACAAAAAGGGGAAAAATTAAACAATTTCTTACATTCAAAAGAAACGAAAGGGAACTTCCACCTGCGGAGTGAGGAGTGCATGAGTTCTCTAAAAATTACTCTATCAATCGGATTTAAAGAGTCTTGGATCCCTAATTACTCCAAACTATCGCATAACATTCGACATTCATACTTCTTGTAAGTAACTTCTCACTTTATATGTCCTTAGATCTGGGTTGTTACTTAGATTCTATTCTTATGAATAAATCATTCATTCTCATAGAATTTATTATTTTCATTTGTGGGGTTTGATTATTCATTGTTAGTTTTTTCTTGTAATCATTTAAAGATTTTATCTTTTTACTAGAATTGCAAGATTAAATTGCATGCTTTTTACCCTTAATATTAATTGATTTATTGCTCTTTGCCCATAACAATGGCAATGCCTAGTTTATGGGTTTGTAAATGGCATGGATATATGAATTGGGTGTATCCTTATTTTCTTGAAGATTGAAAATTAATCAGCATTCAACATAAAACCAATAAAGTTTCTTACTTTTACCTGTAATATTTAATTAAATGCTATTTTTCTCATACATACTTCGTATTAGACTATTAGTACAATACCCAGTATGTGATTAGTTTGAAGTGGTTAAATGGTTAATTCACCTTCTATTGTCTTGAATTAAGTAAAAAATTTAGATTTTTGTTTTTGAATCAGAGTTTATTGTGCTCAGGGTGCTTTTTGTGATCTGGGTTTCTGGGGGAATGGTAAGAAGTTGAGGGAAAATAACAATGGAGGCTAATCATCAAAGATCAGTATCACAACGGCCGAGCCGTAGGGCTGACCCTGAGGCTCTTAATCAGAAAGATAAGGGTAATTTCTGCATTGTTTTGTGTAACTTTAAGTATTGTTATCTATTTTCATGGTGAAAAGTTGGTGTTTTGCTTGTTGTTTCAGATCCTGAAGAGGGATTCTTTTCATCTGGGAGGTTATCAGCTGAGTACCCAATGAAAATGTTGTGGAAAAAGGGTTTTATTCGGTTGCTACTTGTTGGAGGCGTGGTTTGGATGATGCTCATTCTATCTGTACTGTTAGTTCATATATGGTCATGTCAATCTTCCATTGTTTTCTTTTCAGGTATCATCCAGCTTTATTGTTATGGATTGATTAAAGCTAACAGTTCACTTATGTTTCGAATATCATCTTTATGAAGTTTCTTTCTTGCTAAATTGCTTGCTTGTAGTAGTTCAGAAATCAGCTCTTTTTCATGGTAGCTGTTAAGAATGAGATGTAGTAATTTCAGAGCTCATTTTTTCATTGGAAATTAGAGACTTTAGAGTTTACTCGGAAAATAAGTTAATATTTTTTACTGATCATATGGACCTGCATTGTCATTCATGGCACTCAAATAAGACTTTGCAAGAATGAGGGCAAGGACTTTACTGGCTGAGCTAAACCTTCACATTTTTAAGGAAGTAAATATCTTACTAAGCATGGAGGGGTGGCATTTCACAGGATGAGCTGTGATACTAGAATAATTTTCATATTGAGGCAACCGTTTATAACATATTCACTTAATACCCTTTATGATCGTTGGGTTACTCCTTTACTCTCTCTATCAGTCCACTTTTTTTAGGAAAGGTGTTAGCTTGCATGCAAAGTTCAAAAAAAACTGCATAGGACTTACATTTGAAGGGGAAGGTGGGGTTTTGTTTGACTTTAACACAACAAATGTGTTAAATGGAGCATGTGTTGGCTTCTCCTTGGTATTTTCATAACCATGCTTTCCCTTTCTTCATATTTTGCTGAGTCCTTTATTGTATAAAGTGCAGCTATGTGTAATAGAGAGGGAAAAGTATTTATCATGCTAGACTCAATGGGATTTGTACCAAGACCACCACATCGTAAGTGTCTGACCATCTTATTGGAGTTTGTTTAATTATTAACTTGGCAGTAACTTAATTGGCATGTTCTTCTGTTATTAGGCTGTTCTATACCTGTGGCTGATGACCCTGATGCAATAGTTATACCAAAGGTGAAGACACCTGATACCATTGTGCAAAACCTAACTTATATTGTGGAGGATGAAGAAACAGATAGTGTATTAAATTCTACTCCTTTATTTGGAGGGAATATAAGCTGGGCACAGAGACAGGATAGTTTTAAATTGAAGCCAAAAATGAAGGTGAGCTATATTGATATGCATAAATGCTAGTTTGTTGGGTGAATTGTGCTCACTTCTTGGATAAAATGTTTTTTAGTACAAAACATTTCCTTTTTTCAATCCTTTAAATGAAAAGGAAAATGATTGATGTTTATTAAAGAACTGATGCTTAGCTTAACTGGTGCCCTATTGCTTGCTCAGTTTTTTTGTTGTATGAACTTTTTTTATTGGTGGAGGGGGAGGAGGAGGAGGGTGTTTGCAAATTGACTCAGAAATCTAGAGACTGATGGGTTTCAGCCCTAATCTTACTCCGATAGATCTTTGTTGGAGTATCCTCTTTTTCATCATTTTTGCTTCCTATCTTAAGCAATGAAGATACAAAGCCACTTCTCAGATATATAGGCTCCAGTGGACCATGTTATTACAACTTCTAAGTGGATTTTCTGGCCAAGGAGCTTTTCTATGCTTTCTGGAAGCATTTCCCTTTTCATATCCTCTTGAAAATCCATTACTAAGAAAATGAAGCATAGAGCATGGTGTTTGAACTTTAAAGCTTTTGGTTTTAGACTTCTCTCCCTTTATGGCAGTGCTAAAACAGAAGCATCTAAAGTGAGCTGATAACTGGAATTTAATTGTATAAAGAAAGGACACTGATAATTTTCTGTCAATTGTATTAATTTTTAAGCTTATAACTTTGATCTTGTTTCCAATTATTGATCACACTTTATATTTCAGGTCCATTGCGGGTTTATGCATAATGGTGGTGATGATATGGATCCAAAAGATATAGAGTATGCCAAGAAGTGTAGGTTTGTAGTTGCATCCGGTATATTTGATGGATATGATACACCACATCAACCTTCTAATATCAGTGCTCGATCACAAAAGCTCTTCTGTTTTCTTATGGTGGTCGATGAGAAGTCCTTTGACTTCATCAAGAGTAATGTCTCTGTAAGAGTGGATACTGATGGGGGCCATTGGGTAGGGATCTGGCGTCTTGTCCTTTTGAAACATCAACCATACGATGAACCCAGGAGAAATGGGAAGGTTCCTAAAATATTAGTACACAGATTGTTTCCAGAGACGCAGTATAGCATCTGGATTGATGGTAAAATGGAGCTTATAGTTGATCCACTACTTATGTTGGAGAGGTATAGCTTTTTTCTAACTATACAGTAACTGGCTCTTTGAAACATAAGTTCTTTTTAGATTTTTTAAAAAAAAAAAAAAAGTCATTTCTAGTAGTTTACTAGGTCTCATCGAGAGGTCTCTGCTAATACCAAAAGAAAACAAGTAATTGGAGTTCTTGTTTGAGTGTAATTTACAACATAATTAGTTAAAAGAAAAAAAAAATCTAGCTGTATTGGTGATGTGAGCTTTAGCAATAACTAGTTGATCTGCTGATCTGAGATCACTTTCTCTCATCCACTAAGGCAGTTTGTTAATTTACTATGAAATCTGAAGGTTTTATGCCATTCCTTAAATGCTTAATTTGGCTGCATTGCACTGTGCATGTCTATAGACTTTCTGCCTGCTTATGTGGTGATTTGGAAAAGGGCGGGGGTGGTAAATTATTGGAATTCTAGTGATGCACCTTTTAAGTCTTTTGTTTGTCATTTGCAGATACTTGTGGCGAGGCAAGAATACATATGCTATTGCACAGCACAAGCATCATCGTAATGTATTTGAGGAAGCTGATGCAAACAAGCGTAGGAAGCGATATGCTCGACCACTTATTGATCTTCATATGAAAATTTACTATTACGAAGGAATGGAGCCTTGGAGTCCGTTGAAAAGAAATCCTAGTGGTAAGATGAAACCAAAAAGACTTGTCATGTCTTTCACCTTTATTTGATTCTTTTTGGATATGCTGTATTGGTTGCACACCTTGATGCAGAGTACTTTTGAAAAAGGGTTCATTAATTCAATATGTGCCATGAGCAATATGTTCAAAACACTCATGACTAAAGATAAATACTCAGTTGAATTAATCAATCAATTGAAATATACACTTTACATGATCTTTATTTGCCCTTGTTGAGTCATTTGATGATTTTGAGCGTCACCATAGCTCAAATATGATTAAATGATTTTAGCTATATTATTGTAATTCATTTTCTTAAAAGCAGTTCATATCTGTTAATGATTTGGTTATATAGATACAATATAACTGCAGTTATTCCCTGTTTGACACAAAAATATGGGCACTCTATAGTTTACTTCTCTTTCTTTTGTTTTTCACTTTTGCTACTTCCTCCCATCTTAATATCCTTATGTAATCGAAGCATTGCCTTGATCATTAAGGAAAAGGGAGAGATGGGAATCTATGATTTTAGAATGATGAAAAAAAAGAGAGGGTCCATGTGTGGAGAAAAGAAGGTTTCACTTGTTGTGAACTCAAAAATTAACCGTGAAAATTATATTGGGATAGAGCGAGTATTAATTTCAATTAAAATTGTAGTTTAATTCAACAAAGTTTGTGAATGGAAATCTACTAATCTAGCCTTATATGTGGGTTTTGTCTACTAAAGAAAAATTTTCTTGCTGACTTGTGCTTACACTCTGCAGATGTGCCTGAAGGAGCAATTATCATCCAGGAGCATACTGCTATGAACAATCTATTTAGCTGCTTATGGTTCAATGAGGTTCATCTCTTCACACCAAGAGACCAGTTGAGCTTTGGCTATGTTGTTTATAGGCTGAAAGATAAATTCAAGTTTTATATGTTCCCAAATTGTGAGTATAATGCACTATTTATCTTGCATCCCCACACTCGAGAGCATTCGTCAAAGGTTGAGTGGGTGAAGTCTTTGAGTGAGTTCAAGAAAAATAGCGCTTTGAGAGAAAGTAGAGGAGGATTCGGGTTGTGGACTCCCTATCCTGCTGATCTTAGTAAAGTTGTTTTGCCTACTGTTGTAAGAACATCGAAAGCTGGATGAAATTGAATTGAAATACGATCTCTGATTTTGTTCCCTTTTTTCTGGTAATTATTATATGATCAATATTTTTCCTGTTTTATGTACTTTTGTTTCCTATTTCTGTTATTAAGAGTAATGTTTCTCAAATACGCAATAAATGGTTAAGTGAAGCTCTCATTTCATTATAATAGAGAGAAATGATGTTACATAAGCATCATTGATAAGGATATGGTTTATATGTAATTGTCGGCAACAGGGCAAGTAGGCTAGGCAACCTACAAGGAACTACAGAAGTCAGAAGTAATGATTAAGGTTATATGTCCAATTTTATGGCTTTGAGTTGTTTAATTGTCTTATTTCAAATGAAGTTGAAAGATCCAGTCTTTTTAGCCTTTTGATGTCAATTAATGAAATGGTAAGGCTCGTTAAGCTCTCTTGCTTCTTATTACGATGAAGACTGTTCGTATCATGATCAAGGGTCATTCAGAGGTAAGGCTGTGGGTATAGTATGTCTGGTTTGCCTGTATCTTACCTTGAACAGAAGCTTTTCCCGAAGTATTGAGCAATGTTCGTTCCCATGATTCAACTCTTAAAAGTACTTAAAGCTTATTTTACTGTATATGTATCAATTGCTGCAGTATTATAAACGACAGTTTTCATTACATTTTTTTTAAAAAATAAACTGAATACATCATGTACAAAATATTAACAGAACTTTAAAACCTGTACATCAGGACAAACATGAGAGAATTTATAAACAGGACCTTAGTATGGTTGTATATAACATTTTAGTTTATAGTACTATGTAGGTATAATCTTCTCACTGAAGGAGATAACTGGACCAAGGAAGCTGAGCTCTGAACTCATTTAAACTTCTGTTCAGATTCCGAAGTGTTTCTATATGAGGTTCATCCTCCTTAATCGGAATAATCTTTGCAAAACTTCCTTCCTCTAGATAATCCACCACCCTGTTGGCAGCCTCAAGTCCGGTCACATAGGATTTCTCCTGCCAAAAGATTAGTAAATAAGAACTATATAATGGCCTATACTCGATCACTCGTAGTCATATGAGTTACAAGTGTGGTGGATTTTATACCTGTGACCACGAACCATGTCTGTTTATTATCCAATCTCCTGCCATGAACAAATTCGGGAAAGAAGTTGACCCGCGCATTGAGTACTTGTAAGATCCTTTTGATCGATTGAGCAGAAAATACGAATCATTAGCCATTGCAAGACTGATTTGACAGGAAATCTTTGAACATAAAACTTTTCTCTAACAAGGTAGAAATAGAGGGCACTGTTAACTTATTCCGTTGGAATCATTAATCACATTATCTCATCCCCTCATGAATCATAATAATCGATTACATTTGATCTTACAGTAAGAGCCTTTACAATTGCTGTGTTGTTTCTATCTTTTTACGCCATATTATTAAATTCAATCACAAACCAAATAAATTTAGGAAATGTGACAACTTATTTCCCCGCCATTGTCCACTGTACTAGTACTACTGTCTTACCGTGTATGTGACTATAACTTACGGGCAGAGTATCTTCTAAGTTTTAGCTCAGAAACTGACCTGGGAAAAAATGAGTCAAGGAGTTTGGAAATCGTTTAATCTCCTTGTCAATGATTCGAGCATCTGCAAGTTCTTTAATGCATCTTGAAAGGAAAGACATGACTTTGGCAGAGATTTGTTCGTCGGTCAGGGGCAAGAGTGCATTTGCATGATACTGCAACAAGTAGCATTACATGGGCAGACTATAATATATGCATATTACTAGATTAATTTTCTGAATATGTATCTGCTCAAGATGTGGTAAAGAAAACTAAGTTATATACTTACAAAGTCAGCCTGTAAGATTGTCGTTTCATCATTTTCATGCTCCTCATAGATAGCATTCAAGTCAAAGAAAGTCCACCCACTTAATGCTTCAAATCCCGAGCAGGCGTTGCATGCTTTAGGAATGGTAATCTAGCAGCATGTGAGAAAAAGGAGATCAGTCTCTGTGAACATAAGTTTATATAGCACCAATCAGTGTGGTAGATGTATAATGAACATTAGAACAATACCATATTGACAATATTCAATCAATTAATCAATCAAAGCCTTAATTCCATAAGTGGGACTGGCTGTACCATATTGAAAATATAAAGTCCGGAAGTTCCACCTCAAAGCCATATAACCCAGGCTTGTTTAACAGGGAATGTAATGTATGTTCAATTTCTGTTAAAATTGTGTGGCCCTAGAAACAATAGAGTTGAAGGGTATCCGAGCTGCTACTCGGTACACACTTGAAAAAGAAAGAATTAGGTTGATACAGAATGGAATAGTGTGGCTTGTACCTTTTGATCAAGACGTAGTTTAACAGAAAGTGCACCAACACAGGCCAAGTTCAGAACTTTCAGGAACTCTTCCCTCATACATAATGCTGAACTAAAAAAAGATGGGGAAGCCAGTTACACAATTAATACTGCAAATCTTTATAGTACAGATAGTAAATGAAACAGAACAATTCGATTCAGTCAAATTTGCAAAAACACTGGAGTAATTTAACAGCTAAAAGACAAATGCTGTAATATACAGCTAAAGTATTATCTGGATGTAAATCCAAGTAAGATCTTTCATAATGAAACATTTTAGCATATGTATCTGAGCTCAGATCATGGGAGTATCTAACAGACCTTCTTTGTATGATTTCCTGAAGGTTGGAGATACCCAGAGCTAAGATCACTGCATCAGCCTTTATTCTGTCATTCCCGCAAAGTACTTCTGAAATACAACCTGTTTCTTCACTGAAGAAGAAATCTGTAACTCCTCTGCCTCTACGAAATTCACACCCATTGCTTTTCAACAACTCCCTCCATGGCTCAAATATTTTTTCTTTCACACTTCCGCGACACAGCAACTTGTCAGAATTTTCCTGCCTCATTTCAGAGAAGAGTTCAGAAGCACAAACAAATCATCAACAAAAGAAAAGAAAGAAGAAGCTGAGTTCCAATAGTAATTACAGTACAAGGAGCAATATAAATTTGTAATAAACATGTTTGATATTTTATGATCATGTTCTTCCTAACTCAACAAGCTTAGCATGTTCTGGATATAAGCATATAACATATTGTTTCTATAGAACTTTAGAAATCAAACCTGATGAGCAATGACATAGTAGTAGAGCACAGCCAGAGTGGCAGCTGCACTGATTTGCTCAGTTGGTGCATATAAACGCGCTTCAAGCAATGGCTCTAAAATATTTCGGTACAGCTTCTCCGAGCATCCAAATTGTCTTAAGAGCTCTCTTGCAGTAACTGAGTTGAAAATACAAACTCCGAAGTGAGACACCTGGAGAGCAGTCTATAATATTCATGTGCGAAGGAAACAAGATATCGTAACACATTCCTAGTACTTGCAGAGAACCAAAGGTAATTCTCACTTGGATCATATTTTCTCCATGCTGAATCAGTGTTGTCAAAATCTATCACTGCAAAACATATGTGATATACATAGAAGTCAAATGCAATGAAAAAAGCAAATTTTGGTTGCGGATATAAGAATTTTGTTGACTAGATTCCAACAGATATAATATCAAACACGTTTTTGCAGAAAGAAAATTGTGCAGCTGATTGGTTGGCTAATGATTAACATCTTGTTAAATTAGTAGACGGATACTGTTCTTAAACCAGTCTCAGATCAAGATTGAATTCTATCTCAATGCTATTTAGGATTCTCCTTAGTGAGAAACGGAATTTTAATAAGTTTTTCATCGCCTTACAAAATGCAATAAAGATTTTAAATTCTTAACCTTTTCTCCATTGAAAACTACAAGAAAGAAGGTACTTAAGAAAACAAAAACCTGATGCATTACTTAGCATTGGAAACCAGCTACACCATTCATCACACTATCACACAGTAATTGTATCAACATATCAAAACGACCTTTACCTGCAGCCAATAGAGGAAGTGATGTCAATCGATCCACCAAAGGTAGCCGCGTGAACTGCAGATAATAGCGTTGAAAGTGTGAAACTTAGCATTGTCCACCATAATGCAATCAGAAACTTTATTTTCTCAATAATTATATTATAGCAGCTTCTTTGAAACATACTTGGGTCTGTGTTAGAGGTCCCAGTGGAGTAGGCAGTTGAGGCACATCTTGAAAGACTGGGAATTCCACCTGCAGAGCAATCAAAGAGTGATCAAAGAAGATGATTACATGACTGAAGCCGCGAATATGTATACATATCCAGTTTATTTGGTCTGACTAACCATTTAGTCCATTTTGGCCTCAGATAGTTTAAACCTCCCTTGCAAAAACTAATACAGTTTCTGGTGTAATATATGTAAACACATGAAAAAGTGGCAGCAGTAGTACCTCCAATCCCTCCTCAGAGTACTGTGCAGATTTCAACCAATTTGTGAATGGTTTGATGCCAAGCTCATCAACAAGGCTAAATATATTGCGGTAGGGGTACCAAAAACCTGAAATCAACAACACTCTAGGCTCGAGAAGGTATTATGTAACATCATCCAACAGGATAGCTAGACAATTTAATCCTTAAGCCCCTCCCTAATATGGACAATATCATATTAAATCACCAACAATTTGAATATTTCTCTCAATTTAACACCCTAGGGGTTTATTTGGTTGGCATTCTTATATTCTGGCTGACTGACTGCAATGATCAATTCTGATATTGCAAAATTTCACAGGAATTGTTCCTTAAATGCAAAATTATTACCCTAAATACACAAAATAATGTGCATACTGTCAAGTTGCATTAGCCAATTTTCGACTTTAAACAATAATACAGTTCCAAAGTACATTATTTTTATGCAATTTATACACAAGATTTGTGCATAGAATTATACTTATCAATGTACTCCCTAGTCCCTAGTTCTCCCTCCATTTGTCTAGGATCAATTGCAACTTATTCATTGTATTTGAAGGATACCCAGAAAAAGTTGTCGCCTTTCCTAAAACAATCCTGAGAAGTTTGGACAGTGCAACAACTTGCAATAGCAGAAATGCCAATCAAATAAACAATCAAACAACTCTGTCATGATACCTTGAATTCCAACTTCATCAGGAGTATAAGTAGAAAACCCAGATTCCACACCCCCTTCAAGAACAGTAACATCAAACCCCTGAAAATTCAATTGATCACAATCCAAAATCCATCAAACTCAACACAAAACAAGTCAAAGTGTCACTCAATGAAGAAGATTAAGAGAGAGAAAGACCTGTTTAGTGAGATGATGGGCCGCACCAAGCCCAGCCCAACCCGACCCAACAACCAAAACCCTCTTCTTGCTTTCTTTGGGTTGTGGGCCCTGATTTTGGGAACTTTCTGCCCTGCAACTAAATCTCCTACTCCTGTTATGTTTACATGAATTTGACACAAATAAAGGGGTGATTTTCAAGCAAGACAACATCTTTTTTTTTTCTTTTCTTTTTTCAGATGAATACTTTTTAGTTTTTTATATGAACACTTTTTTTTGTTTTAAATAAATAATTGTTATGTCATGTTATGTTGGTTTCCTTCAATCCTCACCACTGATGTATACTGCTCATGAATCACTAATTTCATTCATTAGAGCCTTAAGACAGTTAAGTGGTGTAGAGGAGCAATTTAGTATTGCCTACATGTCAGATTAAATACATCATTTTAACTTTTGACAGTGAAAAAAAAAAATTATCATAATTTCAAATTAATTTGGAGTATATTAAATCAAATATTACTGCATAAAATGCTACGGGTTTTTCTTAATGTATACATTTGAGGTATCAGGTCAAATTAGTTTTAATTACTAGTAGTTACTATATATGTTTTATATTAATGTCAAAAGTATACACACACTACAAGCACAAACACAATATAAGTTGTCATATTAGAAATATACATGGTAATATGGTATAAAAAGGAGAAATGATAACTTTGAATTAATGATTCAATATCCCTTAAGATTGACAATCCTTGAGTGAATTTATGGATTTCATACGCTTATATTTTTATACTAGTCAATGCATACTTGTAACTTTAAAGATCTATAAATATAATTACTTTGTATATGGTCAAAAGGTATTGATTTAATTTAAGAATATTAAAAATACTATAAAAATACTATTGGGCTACATTTTTAAAAATAAGCTAAAGGGGGGAAAAAATTGCAATGGTATTATTATTCACCTAAAGATGTCCCCACCTGGCCACCTCATAAGTATCATCCTAAACAGACAATTGAAAACTCCAAAATACCCCCAAACTAAAGAGAAATCTATCACCCCTCATTCTTGTCAATTTGTTAATCCTTAATGCCTAGAAATGTAGAATGATTGAATACCTTGCATTTTGGGCTATTTTAGCCTTTCCTTCAAAGCAATCTTGTCCTCATTTTCTAGACTAGTTCTACTAAATTAAGCAACTTGGACTCTTTCTAATCACACAAAAAGTGAAAAAAAAAAAAAAAAACAAAAAAAATCACAAATTTTGATTTTTTTTTTTCTTTATTCATTTTTTTTTTAAAAAAAAATAGTTAAAATACAATGAGTCAATGGCACTACCACTAACAACAACAATGTCAAAACCTTTACCCCAAAAGGATATAATCGGCCACATGAACCAAAATTTTAATTCCAATTACCATCTTAAAAAAATAAAAAAAAATAAAAATCCACAACTATACTTCATTTGCTGGTCCACAAAGAAATAAGCTGAAACTGACCACCATTATATTTTTATCTCTTCTCCCTTCTCAGACACACAAACACTTGTATAGCAGAATCCTCTCACAACACTCAACCATCATCAAACCAACAATATCCAAAACAAAACTACATTGTTTGCAATCAAATCCCAACAATTTTTTATATTTATTTTTAAATATTCATCAACCTTTTTATATTCATCAAACAAACAAATAATAACATAAAATTAAAAAAAAAAAATTATATTTATAGCCTCACAAAATTTCTCTGGCCAAAAACATCCACCACCAAAAATGTCAGCTTCTCTGTCCGTGCGGCCCACTAGCCCCGGATTTCATCGCACCACGGCCCAGCCCAGTTGGCCCAGACGTTGTTGGGCCGTCTCTATAACTTCTCGTCGGACCTTAGCACCGGGCACCACCTTGGTTCGGGCCGGGTCTCGGGCCGACGATTCAGCCCCGTTTGGGATGTCTGTGGAGAACGCTTTGAAGCTTCTGGGTGTTTCGGAAGGAGCTTCCTTTGATGATATTTTGCGTGCCAAAAATTCAATCATAGATTCTTGTAAAGATGACCCTCAAACTGTTGCTCAGGTTTAACAAGTGTAAATTTTTCAGCACCTTTACTATTTCAATTTCTTTTCTTGTTTAATTTATGTTGTTATTTGAGTAACTTATTGATTTGGGTATTTGGATTCATTTATAATTTGTTGTTTGGATGATTGGATTATGTTTTTGTGATTCTGGGTTTTCTTTGGATTAAGTTGATCATAGTTAGTTTTAATTTTGTTACATTTGATTAGTTTGATAGTTTCAATGATGATGATGGATTTTTGCTCCTTATATTTTGAGGATGATGTTTTGGGAGTGTGTATGTGGTTGTTAATTGTTGATGGATTGTGATCTTTGATGTGGTATATTGCATAAATTCAGTTAGTACTTGATTTTGCCATTTTTGTGATAAAATTCTTTTGAGATGAGGCGAGCTAGATTCTGATTTTCTCTACAAAGCTTGGAAGTAGTACTTGATTATTCTGATTTTCTCTACAGAGAGCTTGGAAGTAGTACTTGATTTCGCCGTTTTTGTGATGAGTTGCTATGGAACTTTCTATAATGCTTCTCGAGTTCATTGATGAAGTGATAATGTAATATGCTATGTGGAGAGTGGTGGAGATATATTTGTCTTTTTATAACAAGATGATCTTTGGTTTCCTCATCTTGTTGACTCAAAGATTTCTGATTTAATCCGATTTAGTTGATGTTTCTTTAGGTAATCCTTAGCCAGGTAGCTAGGAAATGAAACATGTTTCAATTTTTGGTTTTGGTTTAGAGAGTGGAGGGCTTTGTGGCTAACTAATTAGATAATAGAAACTAGATTCAGGTGCTTGGTGGTGATGAAAACAAAATAAAGAATTGGTATTGGTGGGGGCATTTTCTTGCTTTTGGGCTATTAATTTGTGAGACGGCGATGAATGTTATAGATGTTTCTCCTTTCCATACGAGATAGTGCATGAATGTTTAGCGTAATGTGTTTCCACTCATTGCCTAGGGGTTTTTATTTCAGAAAGAATTAATATAGATAAACCACAAACCCAACTAATGAAATTGATAGTTTGGATGCTTATTGTACTGTATATTTCTATACTTGGGTTTATTATATTGGACCACTAATAATTGGGTTTATCTGTTTAGATTTTCTTAATCCTGTTACCATAATGTTGTAGCAGAACACTACATCCTCTCTCTACCCACTTCTCCAACAGTCCAACCACCTGAGTGACTGATGTTGATTTTGGCACTGGCTCAGTACTATAAGCATGACCAACTTTCCTTGATGTTGCTCCTCATAGACATTCAGGCTTCATTCTTTTCGCCTGAAAACTTCTTTCTAAACTACACTTTTTAGATGCAAAATAAATATGGAAGCCGTTGTCAATTCACCTGGACTTGTTTTTAACTTTTTACTGTGACTTGTTTGAACTAAGTTGAAAATACTCGCCTGCTTATCGTTAGTCAGGTAAACTGAACAAGGACCTAGCTTATGCCTTATGAGTCCCTTACATGTCTTGCCGCAATTGTCTATTATAACCCATAATTGAGATTATTAATTCATGTTTTTATAGGTAGAAGCTGCATATGATATGTTGCTCATGCAGAGCTTAACACAGCGCCGAGCTGGAAAAGTTGTTAACAACAGTGTTCGCTTTGCTGATGTTAAACCTGTTAACTCTCCTAGTATGGGGACGATGCCTCAGTGGCTCCAATCATCAATGAAAGGTTCTTCTGTTACAGCTGAAACGCCTGCTGCATCAGACCTGGGACTACAGGCTGGTGTTTATGGCGCAATGATGGTTTTGACCTATATCAATGGAACGTCATCATCTGCTGGAGCTGTGGCTGGGGCAGATGTTCCGGGGTTTATCCTAGCTACCAGTTTTGGAGCATCCCTATATTTCATGACGAAAAAGAATGTGAAGTTAGGTATGGCTCACTGTGACTTTTAACTCTCAAATTTCATTCATGTAGCTGATATACTCTTCTGCAACACATGTAACTGTTATACTCTTCTGCAACACATGTAACTAATATCTTGTTCTAGATTCATTTGAAAACATTTTTTCAAAGACCCATTATCATTTGGAGGGTAAGACCTTGAGACTAAGTCACCTGTTTCTGGATTGTTGTAATGAAGGGTCAACATAATTGATGCAATGCAGCACAGAATTATATAAAATAATTCAAGAAAGAATAAAGGAGATTTCTTTTGTTGGTGCTGCATTACCTACCTCATCTCTAAAAAGAAAGAAAGCACATTAAGAAATTGATGTTGGGGAACTTGGCCCACATCTTTCCAGTTGAACCCAATTACCATTATGTTGTTCCCAAAGCATTTGTTGTTTTTGGATTAAAAATTAAGTAGCCTATTTGTCTTACTAGTTAGGGATGATTGGGCCATTGGGGAACTAACAAGGGGCAAATTGTCCTAAATTTTTTAATTGAACATGTTGAACATCGGTTTAGCTGTTTAGGACACTATTGAAAATATTCTCTTGCCCTTGTAAAGCTGTAGTTACCTAATTGTTAGGGAATTATCTGGATTTTATCAAGAACATGATTACAATTGAAACTATTTAAGCTTATAGGGAATGCATCCTTCATGTTGTTATTGAATGTTACGGAGTACATACTATACTTATTTCATGTGTGGTTATTATAAGTATTGATTGGAAGTTGGTGTATTTTCAGGGAAAGCAACTCTGATAACCGCGGGTGGACTTGTTGCTGGTGCAGTTGTTGGTTCAGCTGTTGAAAACTGGCTGCAGGTAGATATTGTTCCGTTTCTTGGTTTGCACTCTCCCGCTGCAGTTATCAGTGAATTTGTCATCCTCTCCCAGTTTTTGGTCTCTCTATATCTTAGGTAGGCTCTAACAAAGTTGTAATTATGCCTTGCAGTTTAAAATTACAGACTTCTAGTTTTTACTTTTTGCTCGAACATATCCTTGCATTTTTAGGATGTGTAGCGTATGTTATGTACAAAGGAAATGTAGCAGAAATTCTTATTATTTATAGTAAATACTATGGATTTCTTACTTATTACATACTAGAACTTTTGTGCATGAAAAGTCTGTCATCATGTGAGTTATAAGCGTTATAGAGTGCAGGATAATGAATATCAGCCTCATTATGTAAACGTACGGTTTTGAACTGCATTGCTGAGGCATGAGATTTGTAGTAAGCTTACTCGAATCTGGTTGTGCGCCAAAGGATTATAAATTAGAAACTGTATGTTGATTCTGTTATTCAAATTAGAAGAGAAAATTAAAAAAAGAGAGATGTTTCCTCTGCTTTAGGGAGTTAGGGATAGCTGTTTTGTTTCAAATATTGTTAAAAACCAATTATCTTATGATAAGAAAAACATTTCTAATTTCTTGGTTACCCAACTTAGTCATGTGAACTTTGACCCTCTCTTTACCTAGGAAAACCCAAGAACCATCTGACCACCTTCAATCTTCCTCTGTTTACCACAAACTCTGAAGCTTTGGGTGAAGCAAAAGTTTTACTCCACACTTAGTTTTTTTACCAGGCAGTAAAAAAAGAAAGGAGTGTTTCAACTTTGTTGTCTTGCTGTTTTGAGTCTTTTGATTCCCAATGATTTGCCCCCGTTATTGCTACTGGGATATTTTCTCAATGATTTCAGATGTGTTAGTAGAATGGTCCTTGAGAAGAAAAGGTCTGCCTTTTTTCCCTTTTGGATCCTGAGCCTTCTCTAAGAATAAGAATGTTAACGGTTTTACGTTTCACCTGAGTCTTTGTCTATGCTGGTTGACATTATCTTAGCCGAGTCTTAGACGACTAGAACCTTGAGGGTGCAAATGGGTCAATACGATCCATATAGTCCTGTTTTTCGTAGTCATTTGATTTTGATTTGAACCGTTATGAATCTTGTTGGATTGGTGGATAAACTTTCTGTTACGTATCATAATCCTAGACACACAGTATGGTTGCACTGATAAAGTTGGATGGTAACAATTTGTACTAAAACCGTAAAACGCCAAGATGTACTACATACACATACAAAGAATGCCCACCTGACAATTCCTGGATCCACAAACAACCTAAAATTACTAGGCCAAAGATACATGTGAACATCAGGAATTCTTTTGTCTTACAGCAAAATTGTGGGCAATCACCACTCCTATCAATTACGTGGCAAAAATAAAACAATCCTACGGCAAACAACTAATAATCACTCTAAACCTGCACCTCAGCGAGCTGCTTCGATGCAAGTCTAATGTACAAACTGACTCTAGAATCCTTGATTGTTAAAATACTCAAGGTCTTTTCACCCAACCTCGGCTCATTTTTACTTAAGGTGCTCATTGACATAGGAACCTTCTTGGAAGCTTGACTGTTGTTCACCCTTCTCAAAATTTTGCCGGTCATTCACCAAGTCGTTATACATTTTTAGTGAAGCTTTTGAGAAGTGCACCATGGAATCAAAAATCAAAGAGAATCCACTTTGGAATCCATTTAAAGTAATCCTTTGAGTTTCTTCCATGTAATTGTGATGTTTCTCCTTCTCAAACTCCAATCGACGTTTGAAATTATCCAATGCATCTTTCTTCTCTGCTAAAGAATCAGCTTGATGTTGTTGTTGGGTATCTTCTTGACTCTCTGCATCCTTTTCTGAAGGATTATACTCTAAAAGCTTAGTAGTCTCCTGAATTCTCCCCTCGACTTTCTGATATGCAATCATCTTCTTCTCTAGTTCTTTAGCCATTTTGTCAACTTTTCTCTTTTGCTCTTGTTCCTCCCCTTGCTGAACCCATAATGCCCTCACATCCCTTACAAAACTCTTCATTGCCACAGAAACAGCCTTGTCAGGCAAATTTTCCATGGAAGTTAGCCAATCACGACATATCATGTACATGGGAGGACCTTTAGCTCGATATGGAGGTGGGTTAAAACGCTTGGACTTAGAGCCATATTCAACCTCTGGGACAATGAACTTGGACAGCCATCCATGAAGAGTCTCAACATAAGATCTTTGTGCAGCAACATACTCTGCAAAGCATTCCCGCCAGTTCTGAATTTCGGCCTCAAGCTGCAGGGTTGCAAGCCGGTGCGAGTCATTGCAGAATTTTCCATATGTTGGGCAGTCAAAGGTCTTAACCTCATAGATTATGTGGTTCTGTGTTTCATGGGATTCCATCATAATCTTCCACGACTGAGTTAAACTGCAGAGCAAGAAAGGACAATAAGCACACAGAGAAATGAGAAAATCCACTACAGGATTCAGTATTTTTGGGTTCAGGGGGGTGGATTTCTTACCCTTGCAAGAGTTCAATAATCTGTGGCTGAAGCTCGTCATCTGCAAGCTTCTGAATTTGCTCAGAGATTGACTCGGCTCGTCTGATGGCAACCAAAATTCTGGAGTAGAGATCTTTCACTGATGCTTTGGTCTTGTCAACTGATAACGAGTCATCCCCTTTAACATCTTTGTTTCTCAAATGTGCACATTTTTTTTCATACAACTTTCTGATGTTGTCTCCAGCCTAACAAACACAGATCAAAAGAATTATGAAAATCTACACTTTATCCTATCAAATTTACCATCTAAACTTCTCAAAACTTTTTGGCAAAATTTTCATATAATCTGTTTTCAAACAAAAATGATTGTGTTCAAACATCCAGGTATCTATCATTAAAAGGGAAATTTTCCAATTTAGATTCTTTACCTTGACCTCATCATAGAGCTTCTTTTCCCAAGCATACAACCTTCCAAGGGTAAGCGAATGGCTTCCGGCGGACATGCCACCATAATCGTCAAAGAGATCATTCTTATACTCCGTCCATGAAGAGGAGTTCTTAGAACTTGACGCTACTAAACTCTTACAAGATGCAGACCTTGCTGTATTCGATCGGTGCCATGTAATAGCCTGAATCAGTTTTGTTGAGTTTTCTGCATTTTAACAGCAGGGACCTAGTGAGCAACTTTTTAGCACAAAGAATAGAAAGAACAGCACTTTAACTTCACATGCTTCTAAAGCAGTGAATAAAGCTATATCCAGTAATACAAATCTCCACATTTTCCTATTCCTAGCTAAGATCTTTCAATTTTACTGAAATTTTTATATAATTGCAGCAAATAATGTCAGGGATTTAAAATCTATCATAATTTCCAAGATAAATATAATTCAACACATACCATTATTTATTTTTCTATCCAATTAATCAAAGAATGCTAACAAATTCAATCACAAAATCCAAAAATAAATAAAAATTACTACCTTTAATTTCATCAAGACCAGATTGCATATGCATTTTGTTAGCTTCAAGCATCTTAGAAACCTCTTTACCAGAATCAAAAGCCCTAACAAAATGATCCTCAATATCTCTCAAAGCATCCAACAACTCTCTTCCTCTAACTGGTGTATCAATTACTGTCAACCCTTTCTCATTTTCCCTCACATTTCCACCACCCATTGTCTTAACAACATCACCTCCTCCACCTCCCACCATTTGCTCTACATTCCCCTCGCCTCGCCCGCCACCATTACTGCCACAACCATTGTTTTCTTCCACTACATTGCTCACAACATTACTCACATCCTCCCTCACACCCACATTTTCCTCTTCCAATTCAGGTATCCCTTCTTCCTCCCTCACTGCCCTCAATTCATCATCCGGGTGTCGTTGAAACCCGCCTCTGAAACCACCCCCAACACTAACATTACTATCCATGACATCATTCCGAACCCCGGCAAAGGGGTTAAAAAAATCCCACCCACCATAATCCCTTTGAGGGGATGGCATTGGTGGTGGCATTGACATTGACATTGGCATACTCATATTACTCATGTAATAATACTCATAAGGCGGCTGCTGCTGCTGCTGATTCTGCTGTTGTTGCTGCTGGTTCTGCTGTTGTCTGCTGGTTCTTTCCTCTAAATGTTCCTCCGAAGAAGAATCGGAGGAACACGAGGAGGAAGAAACAGGGGATTCACAACAGGGGAGTGCTTCTTGGGTGGTGGTTGTAGGCTGAGAAGGGTGGTTCTGTTGCAGAAACATGGGGTTTGTGATGACCTTTTCGGGTTCCGGTATCGGGGTTTGGGAAGAAGGAGAGCAATTAGGAGGTGGGAAAGTGATTAAAAATGGTGAAGAAGGTGTTGAATGTCTAGCAACAAACAGCTTAATAGCAGCTGAAACAGCATATAGTGAATGACAGTACCTACAATGTGCATCTGCTAATGCATACCTTTTTTCTACTGCTAATTTCATTAGCTTCTTTCTTTCTCTACAAATTGAAACCACTTCTTCTTCCTCTAATTTTGAGGCTACACACCCCATTTTTGTTTTAAGAAATTGAAAGTTGGAAATAGAGAAATTATATAAAAGAACAAAAAAATGGTAGGTTTTAAAAGAAGAAGAAGAAGAAGAAGAAGAAAATCAAAAAAGGTGGAATTTTGGAGGAATGTGCACCATATTTTAGTCCCCTTTTTTCTTCTTTTTTATCATTAATTTGTAAAAAAGATGAAAACTTTAGGGTTTTTTTTTTTTGGAGGTTCTTCCAAAAATGGTGTTTTTTTTCTTTTTGTCTTGTTTGGAACACTCTTTAACTCAACTGGGGTTTAAGAGAAGCAAACTCATTCTTGTAAAAGTTCTCCAAAAACTCATATTTTTTTTCCTAATTTTGCAAAATACAAGCTTAATAATTTCAAAAAATTAAAACTTTACACAAACTCAAAAATGAGAGTAGAAAAAAAAAACCAAAAAAAAAAAAAAAAACAGAGGAATTATACAGACTTGAAGTTTCTGCTAGTTTTTCTTTCTCTCTTTCTTTTTTACTTTGGCAGAAATACAGGAGAAGAAGAAGATGGAAAAAAGAAGAGAGAGAAAATTAGGGAGGGAAATAGGAATAGTAGAGGAGGAGAGAGAAACAGAAAGAGGGTAGCAGGAAGAATCAAAGCTCGGTAAGGGTGGCAAGGGGCTCGAGAAAAAACTCTGTTTTTTTTCCCCTTTTTATTTCCTCTGCTGTGTTCTGTTATCGATTAATCAACATTAACCGTTACTAATGCCCCGGACCTCATCACAACTCCGCAGTTAAACGTGACATAAACAGAATGTGATATGGGCATGCAAACTAATAATAACAACATACAAGTAAGATAAGATGACATAATGTAACATCAAAAAGAGTCATGTAATGTAGCAAAGAAAAACAAAGAAATGTACAGTAAGAAACTATATCTATATAAGATCACAAATATGGACTGGTCACTCAATAGAGGTTTGTGAGAAAAGAGGAGTCAAAAACACTGACAAAAAGTTGTCACAGCTCAAGAGGAAGAGAGAGAAAGAGAGAGTCAGAGTGTTAGAGGTTTAGATTTTGGCTCATGGGTGCTAGTGTACTTGTACTATACTTGGATGACTTTTATTTTTTTTATTTTTTAAAATTATTTTTTATTATTATATTTTAATTTTTTTTAATTAATCTATGTGATTATATTTTATTTTAAGATATGGGGTAATACCCAATAAGGGGATATAATTTATTAGCATGTAATTATAGGGGTATGATACTGTCACCCACCTCTCCTGCTTGAAAAAAATAAATGTAATACTCAAAAATGGTGAGAATATAAGTGTTCCTAAGCATGTAAATTTAATGTGCTACTTAATTTAGTTGTATTAAATTTAATGTACTGTTCCTACCCTCCTCTTCAAGAAGATATATAATGAAACTATTAGAGATCTCTTTAAAATACAAAATATTTTGTAACAAAGAGAGATTTTTGAGACATTAATTGAATGAATAGAATAGGAATGTAGGAGTGAACTCTTTGTCCTTTGTAATTAAAGGATTTTTTTTTTTCATTAACTCGCAAGGTAAAAAAAAAAAAAAAAAAAAAAAAAAAAAAAAAAAAAAAGGTAATTCTATACATAGCCCTTAAGGCTATATATAAGCATTGAATTTACTCTTGGAAAATGTATAAAGTTAGAAATTCATGACAAAAACACACGCGGATCGGTGTAATTAGTGTGTTTTTGTCATGATTTTCTAAATTTAAACAATTTTCAAGAGTAAAATAAATGCTTATATGTAGCCCTTAGAGCTATATATAGCATTTTTCAAAAAAAAAAAAAAAACAAACAAACAAAAACAAAAAAAACAAAAAAACAAAAAAACTTTAGGCATGAGCTTGTTAAGTTCTTTTAGCATGTTGTTTTTAAACATGCTAATAAAGGACTTAAACTCTAGCTCATTGCAAGTTCTTACTTCTTAGCAATAGCATTATAGAGTATTCTTAGCAATAGCATTATAGAGTATTCTAATAAAGCACTCAAACCTCTTAGGGTCTGAATTGAGCTGAGTTGAACTGAACTGGAGCTAAACTGAATACTTTATAAGAGAAAGAAAATAGAAACTAAACTGAATTGGAAATAAGCTGAAGAGAATAGGTCCTTAGTATCGGAATTGTTGTCTAAATTTAACATTTAGGCACTTCTTTCTTTAACAAACACTTTTTTTTTGGTGAAAATGTAGTAGTCTTATGTCAAAGTATTACATACCTATACAAGTACATTTCTGGTGTCACAGGTTGTTACAACTCTTGCTAGTGCAAAATTTTCATAAAAATGGTAGTACTTGTATAAAAATGGAGCACCTTTAGCAGTTTAGCATAACAGAAGCATTTTTCTTAACAGCAAAGTGACATTGAAATATGAGCCATTTACTAACTGTTAAAATAAATATGTACTGGTGTAGTAGTTAAAAAATTTACTACAACTAGTATCATTAAGAAGAATAGTTAAAGTAGTTACTTACTACAAATAAGTTAGTACAAGTAATAACCTTAATTAGTTGTTAACTACAGTATTAGACTAAGCTTAATTAGGTTGATGAAATGTTTTTATGGGAGAGTGAGAATATGCTCTGACAACCTGACATATATTAAGGGCCAAAATAGTCAAGATTTTTATTTTCTCTTAAACAATTACACCTCGTAATTCTCTTTTCTTTCTTTCTCTCACTACCAACTTGCTTCACTTCTTATATTTTTAAAGTTTTATGGTGTTACGTGTTAAGGCTAAGAGTTTAATTAGCTTAATTATTCTACGGTTTATAATCCTTAATCGGAAAAAAGTTAGCTTAGTTAAAATTATCTTGATGTTTCTATTCTCTTATAATTATTCTATTCAGACAAAGTCTGTATGTACTTAGGATTTATTTTCTTAATTTCACCTGCATTACTCATTTTTGTATAATTCAACCAAAAAAATCCTAAATGATAATCGCTACACTAGAATTAGCACTAAGTTTTTAGAGATTATAGGGTGAAGATGGGCGTTATGAATACGGAGTAATATACAAAATAAATAGTAAAACAATTATAGATAATGTAATTCAAATATAAAGTGTAATAGTTGTTTAAAAAAAAATAGTGTAGCGATTAATAAGAAACATTTGAAATTGTAAACAATGGCAATTGACGTAAATAAAGGGAGTATTATTACGTGTTCTTCAAGTATGATTGGGCTTCGCAAGATACTCCATAAAATTTTAAGATGTACTTGTTTGAACTTTAGACATTGCGATTTCACATATACTTGTATAGTTGTACGTGATGGCCTGATGGGTGGAAATGCATATTATTTATAATTTACATCTCTCAAATTCTATATGGACTTGTGAAAATTATCAGTAAAGTAATCAAATGACATGTATGAAATTATTCATAACTCCATTTAGATTCTGCAAAAAAGAAAATTCAACATTTCCTTATTGTTATGAACTTATGATATAGGATTGGATATTTATAACCACGGTGATTAGTTGGATATCCCAAAAAAAAAACACAAGGAGAGGATCTAGGGGCAAGCTTATTAGGAGCTGTAGCAGACAAATTAGGGAAACAGAGACAACCGAAAACCCGTAAATGGTCATAAGAGGGGTTTTTATGAAACAAAGCTTGTGTCGGGGTTAATTCCTTTAGAGATTTAGTAGGCAAAATATTGAGAAGATAAGTGGCCGTCTCTAGAGCATGTGACCAATAGGAAGGGGGCAATGAGGCATGGAACAAGAGAGTGTGGTTGATATTATTTATGGTCTGAATCATACGTTCGGCTTTCCCGTTTTGGGAGGACGTGTGGGGACAAGAGAATCTAAAGACCATACCATTATCAAGGCAAAATTTTTTGAATGGGTCATTGTCAAATTCGCGACCGTGATCGCATTGGAAAGATTTAACAGGACGTTCAAATTGAGTTTGCACATATTGTCTAAAGTGAAGAATGGATGGATAGGCTTGAGATTTATAGGCTAGGGGAATGGCCCACACATAATGAGTAAAATCATCAAGAAGCACTAAATAGTATTTATGACCATTAACACTTCTAATAGGAGATGTCCATAAATCAGCATGAATAATATCAAAAACAGAGAAAGTAGTATTATTTGAATCATAAAACGGAAGTCTAACATGTTTCCCTATCTGACATGAATTGCAAAAGGTGGAGTCATGCTCCTTATTACAAGTAATGAAATTATTGCTCCTAAGACTTAGAGAGGAAGGCCCAGGATGTCCAAACGATCATGCCACGGGGTAGCTGCAGTGAGAGTAGTGGCTAGGCAAGTGCTTGGTGAGCTTGAGGTGACAGGATAAAGGTCCCCGGTGCTATTGCATCTCGTTATTACCCTCCCCATGCGAAGGTCCTTCACAGAAAATCCATTAGGGTCAAATTCAATAGAAACCGAATTATCAGAAGTAAATTTACGGACTGAAATTAGATTTTTAATAATTTGAGGGGCTAGGAGGACATCTTTTAAATCAAGGGAATTATGGGGTAAAGTAGTTTGACCATAACCAGTAATTGAAATACGATGACCATTGCCAACTAAAATATGATTATTCGTGCTTAAATTAAAAAGGGGCAAGAGATTACCAGAATTATGTGTCATATGAGATGTAGCACCCAAGTCCATGTACCACCCATTATCCGGACTGGAAAGACCCATCAAAGAATATGCACTCCCGAACTCCGTGGGGGTCATAAGCAGGCCGTATTGGGGCTGACCGATAGCGTAGGCCTGCTGAGAATACAAACCGCGACCCGAACCAGGGTTGGGCCGAGCCTGATAGGCCCCATTAGTGGGGAAAGGCGCTGGAGGAATGGCCCAACCTTGAGGCTGCCAAAATTGTTGATGCTGATTGGGCCAGGGAGGCTGTTGGACCCACGGCTGCCCATTAGGAGTGGGTTGTTGGGGCCATGTCTGTGAAGGTTGTTGGCCTTGTTGTTGCGGACTCTGTTGCTGTCCAGAACCCCGACTAGTGTACCTCGGCCTTTTCCTTTACCCCGGCCTTTACCGCCGCCACCTCGTCCCTTGCCGCCGCCACCTGTACCCCGGCCAACCGACGACTGCTGCTGTGGTTGCTGCTGCCCGGAATTCGCAGAGAGTTCCGATTGTGCGACAAAGGAAGAAGGAGATGAATTGTGGTCGTTCGCTCGCCGAGATTCCTCAAGAAGTAGTCTCGATCTTGTTGTGTTGAACGAAGGTAGAGGATCGGTTTGCTGAATCATGGTAGCAACCGTATCAAAGTCGGTGCCTGTTGGGCCGGAAACAAGGCGGATTACTAGCTTTTGCTCCGTCACAGGTTGTTCGATGTTGGCTAACTAGTCAGCAAGGCTCTTAAGTTGTTGACAGTATGCCATAACGCTAGGGAAGTTGCTTAGATGAAGCGAATTGAATTGATTTTCAAGATAGACGCCCTTAGTGTTCTTGTTATCTTGAAAGATTTCTTTAACGGATCCCATAGTTGTTGAGCAGTCGATTTTGGGGCTAAAATCGTATTGAGAAGGTCGGTAGAGATCGTGCCATATATCCACTACTTGACAATAGCATCGAGGCGCTTCCACAAAGAGTCTGATACATCCGTCGGCCGTGAAATAGTTGAGTCTATGTGATCTAACACATTATACGCACAAGCATGATTCTCAAATAGCTCCACCCAATTGGAGTATTGTACTTTCTCATAGTCAAGAACAAGGGGTATGGCATTCTTTATGTTGCTCACTGCCAAGGCAGGGTGAAATTCCGTCGTAGTAGGTGGCGGAGGTGGCAGAGGAGGTGTTTCATTATCCTTGGCCATTTAAACTCAATGGAGCAGTGAACTGGAAACAAAAAGGAAAGGGAACTTAAAGGTAATCTGGAAAAAAAAAAGGAAAAAAAGAGAACAGAGGAAAAAAAAACCAAAGAGTTTGGAAAAACAAAATTGAGATCTAAAACCTAAGCTCTGATACCATGCTAGATTTCGGGAAAACTCCTTATATTGGAGTGTGTACCATTGAATAATATATATAGGGGTTTACAAGGGTCGTAATCCTATTATGATAAGGATATGAAGTATATCAAAAAAATATACAATATTATCCTAATCTGCGACAAATATTATCGTAAATATAATATCTATCAGTCATGCACTGGAATTTAGCATGAAAATATATTTACAATCCTTTTTCTTTAGCAATTTTTTTTCCCTTAAGGATTAATCCGCTACTCTATCCGTCCTTAAATTACATTCTTACTTTCCTTTATTATATGAGGAATAAATGCTGGAATTAGAAATGTAATTTAGGGACGGGGGAGTACAAATCTAAAGTTAATAATTTGAAAATTATTTACCATTCTCCTATATTACTTATTACGTTCTATAATTATAATGTCTACAAAGAAAAAAAAAAACATTTATAATTAAACGAAATACTCATGTTATTTCAAAAAAAAAAAAATACTCATGTTTGTGTCAGTATAATTGTCAAATCAAGCCCATACAACTGGGCCATTTGGTAAATGGTGGGTCGAAGAGTCTGATGAAACAGGCTCCACTCAAATGGGCGGTCCACAGAAAACTGCACCCATCCATTTGTAGACCCATTCATTTGTAGCCTTCTAGGTTTAGAATATGGGAAGTAGGTTCACTGGTGGTTAGCCATCTTACACGGAGTATGATATACTTTGTAGCATTGTAGGAAGTTAGGGTAGCGGGCCTAGCGGTTAGCTCTACAACTTTGATTATAAACGATGATAATGGTAATGACTTTATAAGTAACTTTGTAGAAAAAGATTTCATGTCAATTTATATACTCCGTAGTATACTAGTCTCTCCTCAAAAACCTCATTTTCTTCCAAATTTTTATAATCAATTTAGGGGTGGTATTGTGTGATAATGAATATTTGTGGGGCGAAAAAAATTCATGTTCTAGCTAGTAAGAGTTCCGTTAACTAATTGACATAGTAATGACCTTCATTGCTAGATTATGTACAAATTCGCTACCATTACCACAATTTATACTCTAATTGTTAACCAAACGTGCCGTCAGGTGTAGCCGTGTAGGTGTAAGGCTAGGGCCATTCTCACTGAGGTTATTATAGGAGGATTTCCCTAAACCTTCCCTTTTCTAATAGGATGAGTTAAAAAAAAAAAACCTGCTTTCTCAATAAGTGATGTTTCTCTTCATTATTTCAATGGGCCTTCCTATTAAAGAAAAAAAAATCAGTATAATAAATGAAGTGTCAGAAAGTGTAACCCTTTTGGGGTAATGATGTTGATCAAAATAGCTGAGACTTGAATCAAGTTTTTCAATGTTTACTTGATCACAAACTCACTCAGCAATCAGAACAAGCTATTGTCATATTGTGTAGACGAGCAGTACTAACTGGTGAAGAGCAAAAGGTTTGAGAATTGAATCTGATACCAGGGCGACGAGGTCTAAACTTGTAATAGGGCTCCTTAACTTCAAACGGAAGCTCGATCTTGCTCACCCCGAGACAGTAGATACACCTGCTTAGTCTTCTTGATAGAGCTGTAGCGTCTGAAGGTGGTCACAAGCTCAGGACTCAAAAGGCAAGCTGATTAAGGCTTAAGCTGTTTTTTGCCTTTAGGCTCTACAAGTTGCTATTCCTTGTATGAATCAGGTGAGGCTGGATTGGTTCAGTTCACAGCTAACTGAGTTTTTGCAACCCAACTCAACCCATTAAGAGGGTGTTTGGTTCACATAATTAAGGTATAAGGTATGGGTTTAGAATGGTTTAAATCAATACCTTATGTTTGTTTTATAATTTTATGAGTTTTAAACCCATACCCCAAACCCCAAGGTATGGGGTTTAGAAACCTTGGGGGGGAGGTGGGTTTGGCAGTTTGACTCATTCCCGACATTAAATAAAGGAAAAATTGATGGGAATAATCCCACCTTTTGAGCGTCGGAGATTAATAATCCCACCTTTGGGATATTTTTAAATAATCCCACCTTTGTACCTAATCCACTCCTAACAGTCCCAACCGGTCATGTGACTTGTTATTACAAGTTACCAGACACGTGTTGGTCTGCGATTGGTCGAAAAAAATAAAATAAAATAAAATTTATTTTTTTAAAAAAACAAATTTTTTAGGAAAAAAAATAATTGAATAATTAAAAAAAACCACCCACCATCCCCGACCAGGCAACCACCCTCCCCGCCACCTGATCCCGCCATCATTGCCGCCAAAGTGCCTTGCCCCATGACGCCGACCGCCCAGATCAACTCCCCTGGCGCCGACGCCCCCTCTCCTCCTCCCTCGAACCACCAGCTTCCCTTCCACCGTCACGAAAACCCTTGAAAACCAACCATCCCACAATTCTCGATTTCCAGCCTCCTTTCTCCCCCCTGATCCCGGCTCCCCTCCTTTTCCCCCGTTTCGATCCTCTCCCCCCTTCCTCCGTCCCTATCCCGACCTCCCTCCTCTTTCCCCCACCTCGATTTAGTCAATTTGGTGGGATTTTCGACTTATTGAAGGTGGAATTGGGTTTGGTGGATTTTTGATTTTTCAAAGGTGGTTTCGGGTCTGGGGGGCGTGGTTTCTGGCTGGGGTTAGGTTGGTTTTGGGGTTAGGTTGGCTGGGGTGGGTTGCGGTGGTTTCGCGTTTGGGTGGTGGTGGTTTCGCGCCTGGGTGGTAGTGGTTTCGGGTTGCAGTGGTTTCGCGTCTGGGTGGCTGTGGTTTCTGGTCTAGGTTTGGATGGTGGTGGCCTGGTGGGGATGGCGTGGCTGTGGTGTTGGTTTTCTTTCTTTTTTTTTTTTGTTTTTTTTTGTTTTTACTTTTTAATTATTTTTACTTTTAATTTTGGACAAATCAAATTGTGACATGTGTAAAATAAACTTTAAAAAAAAATTACCTCTTCAACTGGTTACTAGTCACCCGGGACTGTTAGGAGCGGATAAGGTACAAAGGTGGGATTATTTAAAAATATCCCAAAGGTGGGATTATTAATCTTCGACGCTCAAAAGGTGGGATTTATTCCCATCAATTTTTCCTTAAATAAAAGAGAAACATTGCATTTTATAATCATACCAAACATATGGTATTAAGAATCAAGTTCCAAACTCATACCACTATGGTTTCATTCCTGATTCCAACCCCATACCAGTTTGCGAACCAAACGCCTCCTAAAGTTTTCCTAATTCTGCAATTGTTTTCACATTATTGGCCTGAACCCATAAAAACAGCATGACAATTTCACCCAACAAGTATAGTCCTCGTCTAATCCGTTTCAAGTCTAGTCGAACCAGACGAGGTGAGTTAGAGCCTACATTGACTGGTTCACCAACATGCTTCGGACATATTTTGATTTAGATTAAAAGAGAACTTATACCCATATAGCTAGAAAGGTCATCACGAACAATGGACACGTCCCATGCTAAGACTGAGCCCGATGGAAAACAAAAGGCAATACCACAAGTCCACAACCACAATGCTATATAAATTAATTCACCAAGGCATCAACATTCAACATAACAGGTAAATGGCAAGATATATACAAGTATACAACCCTATCCTTAAACCAGATGGACAGCTGAAATAGCAAACATCATCGTTCAACAAGTTAACAGCCAATTTATACTTCGTATATTACAAGTTCCTCCAAGGAAAAAAAATTCAAAAGGGTCCAGCCTAAAGCCAATGTCCTAGTGCCTACCTTAAAGACAGTTTATGCAATAAAAGCGAAGAAACTATCCAAACCCATATCTACAAACCCCAAGTGGGGAGCAAATTAACTCCAAATCTGAACCAAAGGAGGAGAATCACAAATTCGTGCTACGCTGAAGAAGCTTAAAGCCCCTTTCAGTTAGCATCTTAGCTAAAAGTTTCTTAAGATGTTCAGACTGAAGAGTATAGCCAAAATGGCCCCTTTTTCTTTCCCTTTCTTTTTATACAATGGGCCTAAAAGCACCCTTCGGATATATTAAGTAAATATTAATAGAATTAAACAAATAGATAGAGTAAAAGTGGAAAATCCTCGGAAACAAAGATACTAGTCAATATGAGGAATTTAACTACCATAACCATCACCTGAGGTATTCTGATTTCCAGATAACACTGTTCTCGATTCCACGACAGACCTTTAAAATCCACTGTCAGTTCCAAGTTAAAAGTAGCTACGGCATACATCATGAGAACATGTTATAGTACCCTCTGCTTTTGCCTCTCCCCTTCTTAAAAAACGCACCTGATTTTCTGAAAGCCATGTAGCATGACAAGTGACCATCTATGAGGGTGCTAGAGTATTCGAAGGCAAGGTAATCCCACCTCCTCTAATTGATACTTGTGGACCCTTAGATCCACTCGTAGCCCGACTCACGAGATTTGAGTCGAGGAACACCACAACCACAGTGATGTCATCATGGAAATGACGGCGAACCCCACGGTCAATTTTCTTCAGGTCCGAATATCTCATTTCTCGCTTCTTAGCCGCTTCTTGAAGTGCAGTTTTAACCAGTCTCTTAGCACTTCCCTGCTAAAACATAAGGTAATAGATTAGATATGCATGTGATAGTAAGATAAACCCAAGACAAAGAAAACAGTTTTAATACAAAAAACAATACTATATTGTATTGAAAATATGAAACTAAAGCTAAGCCGAAGAAAAAGGAAATTAGAACCAAAACACATTATCTTTCCTCCACATTTTTTTTTTTTTTTTTTGAGGGAAGTCAGGCTAGACATTTTATTCATTAAGCATCAAAGAGTCTGATAGTACATACGGAGAGATATCACTAGGGTAATGATTCTCCCAAACTTGTTCTACCCCAAAAGGAACTAGCCTAGCAAGATGATGGGCGACAAAGTTCCCATCTCTCAACACATGAGACAAAGTAATAGACTTAAAACAGGAACCTAGAAACATGATCTTTCCTCCACATTATTGTGCATGAATAGGTGTTTTTTTAACCCAAACAAGAGATGTGAAAGCAGTTTGAGACATCGAATCAAGAAATTGTGAATAACTAAGAAGCGGGAGAAGAATTCAGTGACAGATGCACAGCTCAACAACAGAAGCACATATAACTGACCTCATAAAAGATTAAAAGGTAAAGCTGTGCTTAGACAGCTACTTATAACAGAGTACTAAGCAAATCTACATATTAGACATTTCTCAGGGCGCAGAAGCATAAAATCAAACTAGAATTTAAAAAAAAAAAAAAAAAAAGAAGAAGAAGAAGAAAGAACATTTCAAAATTTGACTAAGTTTAACAATGCAAAAGAGGATATTCTAGATCTACTAAGTACTATGTATGCCACGTAACAGAATAAAAGCTACTGATCAGTACTAATCAAATCTTACATTACGTGGATTATTTTGGACAGTATCAACAGCTTCTTGATTGCTAAGGTGCTCCCACAGTCCATCAGAAGCAAATATTACAAACTGATCATGTGGCTGCAGTTCATGAGCTATAATTGATGGGTCTGCGCTCAATATTGGTCTTTTGATAGGTTCTCTGAGTCGGAATTTAGCAAATAGAGGTTCTCTATTGAACTCAGCCTTCTTAAGATATACATCTCCGATAGATCTAGAAACCTGCAGTAGCGAACTCATTAATGTTAAGCACATTTTTTTCCATTGGGATAAAACATGAAATGGATGCATGGAACAAATTACAAAATTACAAATGTATCAACCCTCACTCTACTCATCTTAAGTTGAAATAAATCCAGCTTCTCAAAATCAACTAAAACATTGATACAGTAAATTCAAAATCAGATCTTTTGACCAGCCAAAACTACTAAACACCATTTACAAAACAAAATCCACGGGAAAAACATTTTGTGGCTTTGTGCTTGCCAAAATGCATAATGCACTTCAAAATGGGATCCACAGTTTTCCCTAACTTTTGGAAGTTTTCTGGTATCGAGGTCCAGTGTAAAAGGACGCCATAATGCTCATAATTCCACGTCATATACAACTTAAAGACAGAAACTTTTTAATTTCTACAGTAGGAAAAGGTATAAACTTGTAGAGCCAATTTGAATGTCAATACCAGAGGAAAACCTAAATTGTAGCCTATTCATAAGGGACATCCACAACTTGCAGCCAAAACTCAAGTGCAGTAATTATTCCAAAGTATGTCGTATTTTGACTCTAGTCTCTATGATTAGCCTCACCCATGAAATTCAATATTCCGAGATGAATAAACTTGCACCGTTAATTAATCCTATACATAAAATCACATTTACTGCAGTGAAGCAGCATAAAAGTTGGAGTAATAAAATCCATAACTTCGTATGCTAAAGCAAGATACAAACCCAACATTTTCTTTCAATTGAAGCAGCTAAAATCCTAACACTTAACATCAATAATTTACTAAGATTATGTAATAATCACTTTAGAGTTGCATCTAAAAGCTGCAAGCCTGAAACACCACAAGAGATATGTCTTGCTATCCAAAAGTTGGTCTAACTTATGGGGTCTACAACCACTTTCACATACAATTTTGAATCAATGAGAAGTCAAGAAAAAATTTTCTATTGTAGGGCCCATTTACCCATAACCTTGCAAAATTCTTACAGTCGGGTTATTGTGTTAATTATATGAAAAAGGGGGGCAATCATCCTATATAAAATTCAAGCATTATCAACCGCACTATATTACAACACAACCTATATTACATTAGACCAATTACTATGGAACAATAGAAGTACCTTTTAATAACAAAAACCGCCAACCCACCACAAATGGTTTATGAGTAGAGAAATATTCATTCAGTAGTATGCCTAAACAATTTCCCTCAGTCCCAGAACCATTATACGATTTTTAATTTAGTTAGTCTGAAACTGTTGTCCTATTTAGTAAAAGAATGCCAGTTTGCCGAATTAATATTTTTCCTCATTACCATCAAACCATTGTTCCATAGCCTAATTGGTTAAATCTCCAATATTAGTTAATTACAATTCGCATTCATTAAAAGCAAAAAACAGACAATTATGTGGGACAGAGTGATTAATGAAGGATACAATACAGGACAGTCAAAACAAAGTTGGGCTGACATTGAAATTGACAATACAGTTCAGAATTTATCTTATGGGATTGAGCATACCGGAAGAAACTACATCACAAACAGAAATAAGATTTTATCCAAACACTGGTGAAATCTTAGGAGGGTAGAAATCACAAAAACATTGGATTGGTCCTCAGTTTCAGAGCAGTAGTTAATTCTTTTTGTATCCTAGTGACAATCTAATGGCAAGAAGCAGGAGCAAAAATGAGATAAGGAAAACTTGAAGAGATCAATAGTCCTTTAAGAGACAACTGAAGAAGCTTTAAGATAACTAACCATTGCACATAGCTATCAAACTAAACTAAATTACACTAGACCCCATTCACACTCCCATATCAAGCAACTTATCAGCTACTCCTTCCAGTGGTTGCATAAACAGGATTTTCAGCGCAGTCTAGTGATACCATAGGTTTAGCTTACTTGAAATTATATGAGGATAATTGACAACAGGGAGTTAATCGAGTTGAAGTAGCACAATAACCCATACGATGCAAGTAACAACAATTCTGGACACAAATTATACCTGTATAAGGCCCTTTACACGCCAAACATTGTGCTTTAACACAACAATATGTGAATCATCAGGATGCATAGACTGCAGCTCCTGTCTCACAGCCTCTAAACATGCATTGTGCTCTGTTGAGAGCTGGACTGCAAGAACTTCTCCTGTTGCCTTGACAAGTCTCCCTAAAACAGCTCGAGAATCACCAAGATTTGCGATATAAAGAGTACCATTACATATCACTCCTACTAAGCAACATGATCCAACAGCTGCAATTTGGGGTTTCATTGGCCATTGCCTAGTAACAACAGATAAAAATCCTTCTTCTGTTGCTTGAACTGCCTTCCGAATTACATCAGCAGATATGCACTGGTGTTCAGTAGCAAATCCTGCAAAATAATTGATATAATTTACTCGGGTGAACTTAATGCCCAAACTCATAATTTATAGGCCATTGCATACAAACAGGATCTTAACAAGAATATTGACAATTTATTTGGTTTCCTATTCTTTTAACAAGACATAATGGAAAAATTTATACATACATCCAGTTTCAAAGAAAACAACAAAAGAAACAAAAATTTAATTTAGAGGAAATCTGACAGGGGATGGTCTTTGGAGTCAAGTAATTTGATAAAGCAAAATTCATAACTTTCAAAAGAATCTTTCTTATCCAAACTTAGAGGAACTTCCAACAAGATTAGCAGTGGGTAATAGTGATTGGAATAAAGAGAGTACAACAATTGATCCCCATGTCCGTACAAAAAAATAAGGAAATCGTTGTTCCAAATTCGAAAGCAGTTTGAAGAAACTTACTGCGGAGATGACGAAAGAGGTGATCATTGACATAACGGGAAGTCTCCGGGCCACCATGCCCATCATAGACGCCCACAAAAGTACCAAAGGGACCAGAATCAAGTGTGCTCAAGCTGCCTGATTCAAGTTGACTTTGATCCTCAAGCAAACTATTGGCTTGCACAACAGCCATTGAGAAGTCACCATTAACATGCTGCCCAATATCCTTGTACCATAGTAACCCTTCTTGACGCCCAATCGAATCCGAACCCGCGTGGATTGAAGGATCCGAAACTGGCCACAAACAGGCCCTCAGAAAATTCATGAACCCTGATAGCATACCTCATCTCAACCAAACCACCCTCCTAATTCCCCACATTTCATATGGGACACTTAAAAACAACTTTTTTCACCCAACAATATTACACCCTCCCTTTTTTCCACCTAAAAATTTCAACTCCACCCTTCTTACAATTTGCAAATCACCACTAAGAAAATCCAAACACACCCTAAATTCTACAATATTGACATATATATTGATCAATACGTCTAACAGATCATATTCCAGTCTAATTTAGTCTCAAATTTTCGATTTGATTTGATTCGATTCGAGCTCCGAAACCCAGTTATAATTCTCCCTGAAACATAATAATCAACCTATTAACAAAGCTTCTAACATGAAAGATAAACAAAAACAAAATCAATTTCAATAAGAACAGTTGCAAAGAGGTAATAAACTCCAACTTTTTCTCTCTCCAAATTTTTAGGCCACAAATAGTGCTTTGAAGCTATAATATCATGGATAAACCCACAGGCCACAACAAAGGAAGTTTCACAAAGAAGAAATTAAAGACAAAGATGACATAATTCCAAATTTTAACTCAATACCCACAAAGTCACAAACACTTCAATTACTATCAACCAACAAATCATCAATTAAAAAAAAAAAATCAAAACCAAGATTTAAAACAAATTATTAAAAAAAAAAAAAAAAACTGACCTTATAATTGGGGGACTCCCACTCTTTGGAGGGGTACCCAGAAGCTGAGCAAAGATCCAGAAAAAAGAGAAAAACAAACAAATACTACTTGTGGCTGCAAATACTTTCAGATCTAAAGATCCATCAAAATCAAAACCAGTAAAAATTGCAGAAAGATTGTAATTTTATTTTTTTTGGGTACTTTTTTTTTTAATAAATTGAGCTTTGTTTGGTATGAGTAGTTGGAAGAAAGTGATGAGACTGAAGAAGAGAATGAAAATGAGGTATCAGCATTTCCAGAAAAGAGGTGAATTGAATTGAATTTTGTTTAAGTTTTTTTTTTTGAAGGGGAGTTGGGGTTGGGTTGGAGGGGTCTTCTTAGCAGACAGACCCCATTAAAAACCAACAATGGAGAGCTTCAAGCCAGCAAAGCATAGGACCAACTATGGGCTCCACTTCCCACTTGAAATAAGCTTATTTTAACACAAATTATACTCGCTTTGTCCAGAATTAATTGTCACATTTTAACTAATTTTTGTACTAACATTTTCTCGGATCAAATAGCATAATTAAATGAGCTTAAAAAAAAGAGTAATTTCTCTTGTAATTTATATTAACATGGCCCAAAAAAATGTTAATTGTCACAATCTATCTATACTAATATATTAAAAGGCGTTTCTAACAACGTCCATGTGTCACTTAAGCTCCCCTCACTACGCCATGTCAACAATTCAAGTACTCATAACGCCACGTGGCTCTTTCTTCCATTGATTTTCATTACATGTCATACACTCATAATAATTATATATATATATATATATATATATCCAATTTGAACTCGCAACTTGTAATTCAAGAACTAAATGTCTTATCACCAAGCTATGTAATTCTTTATGTAATCTTTTGAATACAAAATATTAATATGTAGTAAATGACAATATGAATAACAAATTTAATTACAAGAAAAAAAATCATACATTACAATGTATATTAATGATCAGTTACTTTCCTGTAATAACCCGGGGCATCGCCTGGACCCAAAAACTAGTTATGTTTTAAAACCATGTCTAACACTTAAATTTTTAAATTATAACTATTGTTTTAAAAGCTAGTTGACTTGGACAATTATACCCCTAAACTTATTTACATTATCAAGAACTAAATTTATAATTTAATGTTAAATCGAAATAATTTTTTAATATGGCTAGCTATGGTGCACATCGCACGAGTTTGCTGCCCTAGTAAAAGTTAAAATATTAAACAACTTATAAACATTAATTTCTTTTGGTATTTAGAGAGCCACAATAGTAGGGATGAGAATCGATCCCATGACCTCCTATAATCGGGGGAGGAAGCTCTAATCACTTAAACTTATAAACATTAATGAAATACAATGATGTATGATGTAAAATGATAGATTACACTATTTAATGATTAAAATTAATAACCATTCCTTGGGATTGCATATATCAAACTCTATCTTTCAAACTTTTTATAAACAAATATGAAGGTATTATATTTGACAGCAAAAATTATAAAGATTATTAATATTATATTAATGTAACAATGAAATAGGAAGGGAAGAGTCAATGAAGGTTCATTCGGTCCCTTGGTTCCCTTTTAGTTTTCTTATTTAAGATTATAAAAATCAAAGAAAAGAGTTGGCTTTTCAAGGTTAGCATTAAGCAGAAGGAAGTTTCAGTGGATAATGGTAAAGTTTTGATGATAGCAAAAAAAAAATTGAGGTTTGGTAGTACAGTAGAAGTAATGTTCATAAATGAACAGTTGGGAAGGCGGTGATTGAAAACTCTTTTCTTTTCTGTTTTTATCTGGGGGAGTTCAAATATTAAATTACGATTGCTATTTTAAAAGAGAAATACTTATATTTCGTAGTATTTATTAGATTAAATTACTCGTAGAATACGGAGTAGAAGATATATCCACCTCTAGAATTTGAGATAACAGTAGTTGAGGAGTAATTGTTTTAATTTTGGTGACTTTTATGCCTCAAGATACGGAGTACTCCGTAGTTGTTTTATCTTGTAGCAAGCCTTGGACTTTTGCTTTTTAATATTTTGGACTTCATCATCATGTTATGCTTAACTTTTGATTAGATTACTAAACAAGTCCACATTCATTTCTTCAATTTTGGTAAGACTTGTGTTAAAGTTTCTCTTTATTGTTCAAAGAATCAAAGTATGCTTAAATTGATGTCCACTTTTAGGCGTTATTATAGAGCATAGTCGGTTGAAAATCTACTACTTATAGGATTGGATTTGGGCATGACAAATTGACAATCTCATCATAAGCATTTAGTAATTAGTATATAATAGTTGCACAAACAAGTTAACTAAGAATACTTTTTTTTTTTTTTTTTTTTTGACAATAGAACTAAGAATACTTATGATTATCCATATATAGTTAAAAAAAAATTACAAAATCTAGTACCACATGCCTTGTTATTATTTAATATAGCTAGCAGTTAATTGATAAAAGCATTAGATTACTCGGGTTTTTAAAGTACGTTATTAAGTAAACAGAATTTTATCTCATGTACGTACTTTCGTATTGAATTCAAAACTTTAATCAACTAAGCTAATCTACGGTGAAAGTAAATTCGTACATCATTTAAACAATGAAACAATAGGTGCTTCAATTCGCTTAAGAATTTATTATTAAAGGTTAAGATTTGAAAATGAGGTAGTGATGAATAATAATGCATGAAGGTAAGAAAGACATGGTACGTAGGGACTAGATAGGGAGCAGTACAGTAGTAGAAGAGGACATAAAACTCTCCAATTCCTAGGTACCAACCAACCTCTCTTACTCTCAAAACCAGCTCATTCTGAGCTTTTCTGTTGCTTTTTTTGGGAGCTTTTTTTGGACCGCCGACCTTTCAATTCAATTTTTTTCCCTACTACTTCTAACAATAAGTTCGAGCTTCTTGAGTTGACCTCTCAATTAATTTTAGTTTCCACCATATTGGCTTAGTTTGACATGTGTCCCTGAGAATGTAGTTGTTAGCTATTGACTGTGCGATAAATTACTACCTCTGTTTCTTATTATGTTTAACAAAGAAGTATTATTTGTGAGACATAAAATATTTCTTTATTACACATAATAAGAAACGAAGGTAGTATTAGTAATCAATACGAAGTAAAAGGGAATAGAGATGAAGAAAATCAAGTATGACCACTTTTATTAGCTAGTCAAACAGACACTCTAGCCTCTAGCATTTACATTCACGTGAGCTCGATTTGTTTATCTTGCCCCAAATTGTGTTATTATGCATGCATTTCGTAGCTACCACATTGCCTGCTTAAACTATTTTACATTGTAGAAGTGTTAATCTAACAAGTTTGATATTCGTTGTTAAAGAAAGGTAATAAACACCCTTAGCTTGTTCCAAATATTGTTATGTTCATCATTTTAAAAAGTTTTACAAATTAAATATTGCAATATTTTTGTCTAAAAAACTTAATTAATTATCCTGTTTTCATTATAATGTAATATTTTTAGAACGGAGAAAGCAATATGGATCGGAGTATGATTTACGTTCTCATATCACATGAACGACATTACAGCACCCCTTGTTTCGCATTGTCATTCAATCAAAAGGCGGTACTATAGAATAATCGAATTGCCTTATATAGTTCTGCCATTTTTGTAAATGCTATTTATATACGTAGGTCTTCCCATTTAATCGGCTTAAACTAAACTAGTTAACAAGGAATTTACATAACTCTCTTTATCACCTAATTGATTGTCCCCTCCCTTTTGTAGGTTATATTTTTATTAACATATGCATGCACATGGAATTTATAGATTATAATAATACTATATCTTGCTAGGAAGTTATAGACAGTTGAGAATGAGTTGTAAATCTCTGATTTAAAAAGGAAAAAAGGTTTAATTCGAAACATATGATTAAGGTTGAGTATGGCACTTTATATTTTAAGTATTTTTTAACTACTTCAACATAGGGTTGTACCTAAAAAACGACCAAAAAGAATATTAATGAATTGTATTACTTTGTATTTATTAGTATGAATAATATGTGCGCTTTAAATATTCTTTCTAAAATTAAACGGATCTTTTAAGCAAAATTACAATACTATCACCTGTATCGTGACATTGGGCTTATGATAATTAAAGTAAATCGACTCAACTTTTGATAAGTACAAATGTACAATATATAATTTACACTATCGACCTTAGCTTGGTCTTCTGATCTATTAGGGCTCATAAAAGCCTGATGGGTCCAGAGGTTTAATTAATTGTGTCTTTAGTTGACTAGTGATGAAATTGATTATTGGTTAATTAATCCATATATATTTAACCAATTAATTTATTTTCTATATCCATGAATCTATAGTTTCTAAAATAGTCCGACGATGACTTGAGAAATAACAATCAGATTGTGACCTTTGCTCATTTACTTGCTTGAATTGTAATACAACCTGCAATATTTGAGGAGTTAGGGTCATAATCACTAATCAGTGTTGAATATTATTATGCATGAGTTAAACTTTTTCAGGTTTTTATCGTGCATAGAGTGGACTGCGACCTTGGACCAAACCTACAATTTAAAGAGCCGACTTCTGAGAAAATCTATACAATTTCACAAAGTTTTGTCACCTCGAGTCCACCCATCCAATACATATAATTTCAAACATTGATACGTCTAATGTAATAACAAATACTTTTTCAAAAGTTTATGTAAAATGTCCAAAGTTTTATATTTAAATTTTAAAAGCCGCGATTCCATCGCGAGTTCCCATAAATTTTAATTGGATTTTTGTCATAAAATTGACCCTGATTTTTTAATCCTAAGTAGCCCGGCCTTGTTCATAGAATGCAACTACACTGAATCACTAAATAAGCAAGTATACGTTTTCTAAACTATTTTTTGTTGAATTCAATAATGCTTCACAATCGAATTTATTACTCTGTATTTTATTTTTATGTAATCTGGATTCTTTTGTTGAATCTAATTTTGTATGCTAGCTTATATTTGAATCAAATTTATGTCATTGAAACAAATTAAAAATTATTTACTTCCTTACATAAATCTAATTCAAAGTTTTAACATCTTGTATGTTAGAATAATAGTGCTCCTTATTTTCATAAGCCAGGAGTTCTTCCATCTATCCTATCCTAAAAGTATGTTCCATTGAATATTCTTAAAACATTAATTGATCGACACGTATGCAATTTAATATTTTACTTAATAATCAACTTCAGCCGACCATATATTAAACTCGTATCAATGCAAATATACTTCAAAGCATATATCTAGAAATGAAGGGGTTTTTTTTAAAATTTTAATTTATTTTTATTTTATAAGAACAAATATTACTACGAAATTGAACTATTCAACTAGGGTTCGTTGTAGACTTGTAGTGGATGATAATTGACAAACTGATTTAGTTAGTTAAGATTTTAAGGGAAAATAATCAAGACTTGATATGAATCTCGTCTACACCATTTACGTAAGTCTTTCTACACTAAACAAATTAAAAAATTTAGGGTAACTGCGGTTGTACATAGAGTGTGATAAAACAATAATTCCCCTCGAGTTAAAATGCGTGGGGGTGACAAGACTCTTGTACCTAACAGGCTAACATAAAGTTGAGCAGTAAGCACGAATGGCAAAGAGCATCTCTGAAACTTGTGTTGGATTCATTCAACAAGAGTACGATGAGTACTACATTTGGTGAAAAATAATGCATTTTTTTGGAGATTTTCATCTCTTTTATTTATCTGATTGGGACATTTTATAGTATTTATTTATTTATTTATTAACCAGTACAACATGTACATATAAAAAAATAAGGTTTCAATTCTAAATGTGAACCATAGTTTCCTTATCTTTTTGGTTAGACACACTATGATTTATCCAATTGTCCTTATTTAGGGATTGGGGTTCGATTTCTCATAGGGACGGACATACTCTAGTAATTGGACGGTCTAATTAGTATTGTGTTGCATTATTTGAAGGTGCGGGGATGAAGGTGTTGGATGTTTACGTTCTAGTTAAATATATAAAATCAATAAATTATTTTCAGCAATAGTGTCACTATAAATTGACTAGAACGCACGAAGTACTTGTAAAAAAATCTTGATTGAACGCACGAAGTACTTGTAAAAAAATCTTGATTGAACACACGAAGTACAAATTGTTTATTGATTTTGCATGGATAATATATAGTTGGTTATACATCCTTATCTATGATTGAGTAACTTTATTAATTATTGACAATTAGAGTTAACACAAATATGTGATCTACATTAATTTGAAGCTATTCAAGCTAATTACAAAACTGATTATCAATGATAACTTCAAGTAGTACTTCAATTTGATCTTTGCAATCTTAATCCAATATATATAATGACGTCGTACGATAATTCATTATTCATTGAAAAGTATAAATGCTAAGAATTAATTGATATTGTTTTTCCAATATGTGACAACTAGGTAAATTTCTAATACAAAAGTATAGAGAAGTTTGTTTAATACTTTTTGTTTCTAATCCAAAACCTAAATAACACCATTGCTAATAATTTACCTTTTTATGATATCATTTTTTTTTCCCGTTTTGTTTTGATTTCAAGTGAATTCTAAGTTCCTTTAAACACCAATTATATGAATGAGACGTGCATTTTTATGAGTTAGCTAGATGAAGTAAAAAATATATACTCCATAGAAAATCTATAATAAATCGTATTACACGGTATACAGTGCGCGTTATGATCAAAACCAACACCAAAACCAAAACCTTTATACTAAGTGCAATTTTTTAAAACAAAAACTCTTTAGTTCTAGAACATTTGAATCTATTTCTATATATAAATGAAGGTATCTAGAAGTTTAATTGAATATCAATTTTCTAAGCATGAATTGTAAGAATAATATACTTAATAATAATTCATAAGAAACAAGAAGGAAAAAAGAGCTAATTAGATGAGATAAGCACTTTGGTAATGCAATTTATAATCTAATTCAAATGATTCAGGAGTTTCCTGACTTTCTCATCTCCTGAAAGATCAAAAATTCACATAATACACCTTCCCCAGTAACATGCAAAATCAAACTAATATAACTCCCCTCAAACTTTGCAAAATAAATAAATAAATAGATAAATGCTAATTAGTTTTAAATTATAAATATGATTAGTCTTCAAAATCAAACAATTAATATTTTGACCAAAGAGCAAATATGCACATAAAACACCTTCCCCAGATCATGCAAACAAAGTATCGATTATATTCTTGGTATCTCACTTTATAGAAAGTAACCGTATTGTCCATATATAACATTATTTAACAATTAGTTGATTGTATGATAATTGTATTATACATACAAAGTTCCATACAAAATTAAAGAAATTATATTTTGACCAAATTTGAATAATATTAGGTAATATACCAATTAATATGCAATGATTTGCATTGTCGAACAACAAAATGTATCGACTTTATATAAGATTATTATTATTAAAGCGTACTCTCTCTATTCTATTAAGATATTCTGATCTCATTATTTAAAATTAATAGAGATTGAGTTTCTTTGATTTTATGTGATAATATTAGTTAAACGGAAGGAGTACATGCGATGTATGTAAGAGTTGAATTAGGGCCCTCCTAGTCTCTTCTGCTAGTAGTTATAGGTTCTGAAAATTCATAGGGGTGATTGGAGAGGGGAAAGCGTATATGTTGCATATATGCATGAATCTGATTTAATTAAGAGTTATGTGACGTTTGTTACATATTTTTTAGGGTCCCATTTGGAATATGACTTGAGATTCTCTTGCTGGAAACCATTGATGTATCCTTGTTTCTATTTTTGGTTCAATTATTTCATATTGCATTATATTGCAAGAGTTGCACCAAAGTTTTAATTTTTAAATATCTTATCAATTATCCATGCAACTATTTCATATAGCTAGCTTAGCCTAATTAAATCTTTGCACATAACCCCTCCCCGCTCTTTTGCTCAATCTTGTATAGACTCGATCCATAAATCCTAGACAGAATAATAATAATTAACCTATACACATAACTTGAAAAGTATGTATAGTAGCTAGCTTATTAGTAATATATAATTAATTTAATTGAAATCAACTGCATACTATATATACATTATTTTCGATATATGATATAGGGCCGCCCTAAAAATAAATACTTCGTAATTCAATTTTGAATATGCTCCTAAATAGTGAAGGACCTTATGATCACTGAGCTACACTGCTGCTTCTCAATTCTCAATAGTATATCTATTGAATTAGTGCTAGCTATGTAGTTTAAAACTAAAAGAGAATCTTGAGTTGATAACGTTAATATAAAGAGATACTAGGCCACACTACCTTAATAATAATAATAATAATCTCTATATTATCCAAGCTTCTTTGGTGGGATCAATTATACTAATTGACAATTGAAATCTGCAGTTAACCAACCTGTCGCATGGAAATTATCAAAGATAATCTAGATTAACTTAGACTATTTTTATGTGTCATTAAATAAGATTGATGTACCATATTAAAATGTCTATTTCTAACAGTGCATTAAAGTCACTGTGTCCTCCGTAATGTAGTGGTGGGGGGGGGGGGATTTGTTAACCTTTTGGTTTTTTTTTGTTTTTTTTTTTTATTTTTTTGGAAGATATTAGGAACAACAGTAGATTATGTAACCTTATCTTCTTTTGTCTCAGTAATACAGTAAAGATTTTGGTCTGCTGTTTAATAATTAGAATTGAAGTCAAACCCTAATACTACTATTTTCCCCTTTTCATGATATGAAATTTGTAGCCCCAAAAAAATTGAAATATGTGTAGATGTGAAACGTACAAGCTTAGGTTAAATGAAAAAATGAAACTCAGTTTTGATTAGCTGAATTTGTATTGAACATGACTGACATCTTATTTAAAAATTAGATATGAATATAAGTTTTTTTTATTACTATTTAATAAAGTGATCGAATCGTTTGAATATATAATTTTTTAAAACTCAAATGGAAGTTTGAACCCTAATTCTACATTAACCAAATTAGAAAATTAAGTTTGAACATGATTTGAGTATGTTCGAGTTGATAACTTGACTCTTTACACTCCTCAAGCTTGCCATAACAAGATTAATTTAAATGAGTAAAACAATTTGAAAATTGAAAAATTAGATGAGATCATATAAATGGACAATATATGTTCAATAATTTTGTGACACATATATACTAAGACGTATTGTAATCCACATTGGTAATAATTCATCCTCCTATTAAGGAATTAATTAAGCAAAATTAGTGGAAATGGAAAGAGTGATGAAAGCATGCATAATAGGTATATAAGTTGCATGTAATGAAGGATGAAGGAGTTGCTTTCAGAATATTTTATGCGAATAAAGGTTGAATAACCTTCCTCACAATGCAACAAATTACAAGTAAATGAGCCTCTCAATTTTAAGTGACGTATACCAAGCACTTAGAAAAGTGCACGATGGCTTATCACAACTTTTATAAAACCATTGGCTCATTGTTAACGTAATTCGACCACTTATATATTTAAAGATAATTAATAGTACGTGAAGTGTTATATTTATATATGATATACTAATTTAGAGCCTGTTTATATTTATTGAGCTGAACTGAACTGATTGGAGTTGAACTGAACTGAACCGAACTTAAGTAAATATGAACAGGTTCTTAGTAACGAGCCTAAAATTCACTATTTCCTCTTACAATGCAATTACAAGGGATTCAATGGAAGAACAACATAATCAATAATAATCTCGTTGCATCATACGTTAAAATTATATAATTTTATAAAGTTATTTCATGCTATTTCTCCACAAGTAATATATAATGTTGTATCATATATATACTTGAAACTAATGGACCACCTTGTAATTACATTTTTTTTTTTTGTTTTATAGTTGTTAAATCAAATAAAAAGATACTTTGTAGTATTAGATCATTCTACTAGGTAAATTACGAGTGAAATTATTATTTACCTTATCATTAACAATAATAATCATCCTCTATTGTAAAAAGGTACGTAGATTGTATATAGTATATATTTTCTCATCTATCTATCTATCTATCTATCTATCTATATATTATACTAAAAGACAAGCGCCTCAATGTGAGGATGACAAATGTCACTCTCTCATTGGTTTATCTTAAGTATAAAATATATCTATATAATTACTGTTTACATATTCAAGCATAGTTATTTTTGTTAAACTTCAAACAATAAAAGCAAGTTTCTATACATGCATAAGATTTTCATGATTTCTTAACATAAATATTGATTTAATTTTTTTATAATAAATATATACTTTCCAATACTACAAATAATACATAAAGTCTTTCCAATCTTAATTTATAGTCAAGTTAAAGAATAATAACTAATTTGAAGCAATATGATTAAAGTGGCATAATTAAGAAAACAATTGTTTCGTATTTTGAAAGGCTAATATTGTTTTTTTTTTAAGAAAAATAAATAAAATCGATAGAATTTAGTTTGACGTCAATTATGAAATCAATACAAACATTTAAAAAAATCAGATGTACAATAAAATATTGTGCACCTACTATAAAAGCTACCCTGTAATGAATGAAAGTTATTTATACTTTATTGATAAAAGTTACCCAAAATAGTCTACAAGTTATCCTAAATTCAATTCAAGTAATCGGATGAATACAAAAGTTTTGATAAAGATACAAAATAGTGTAAAAATTACTTTTATCGTTTGTTGTATTCCTTGACAAATACTGAATGCTGAGCCGAAATGTTGTCTTGGAAAAAAATACATAATCTTGAACATAAATTTAATTTTAATCAGCCTTTCATTTTCTATACAATGTCTTTTATAATGACCTTTTGTTTTTCTTACATAAAAAAAAAAAAAAAAAAAAAAAAAAAAAACTGAACCAATAACCAATCTAAACAAGAAGAATAAAAGTTAAATTGAAATAGACATTTGACGGAAAAGGGATAAATATAAAATGTATTATAACTATTACTCGTGTTTCAAATTGTAATATTCGTATTAACAATGCTATCACTTGAATTTTTTTTAGAAAAACTAACATTTTGATTTAAAAACCGTGCATTGCTCATGTACTATACTAGATATACAACAATCATGTGCAATAATTTATGTTGTTTTATACATAATAGGAAAACTTTTGTATACACCCGGTTTACACTAATATTAGTGTACATCGAGCAGTATAAGGGTAACTTTTAGCTAATTTTAGGGTAACTTTTTGTCTTTTTTTGGGTAACTTTAAAAATAATATAATTTTTATATAAATAGACAACATGAAAAGTTTTATAAAGCTAATGTAATTACATTAAGTCATTAATAATTGATTTTTAGTCATTTAAAATGTGATTCTTTATTAATAAATCGTATATAATTTTTATTTGTATTGGGTTACTTTTATGCATATAGGAGGTAACTTTTATTCATTTTAGGGGTAACTTTTAATCACTTTAGGCTATCTTGATAATGGATGTACAGTAATTATTGTACACCCGATTTTTTAAAAATTTTGTGTACATAATAATACTTTTTACTATAATAGTATGTTTATATAATATAATATTTTTTATAATATAAAAAAGTATATGTATATAATATAATATTTTATATAATATAAAAAAGTATATGTATATAATATAATATTTTATAACACGTGTCTTCCATACCAAGTGTTTGGTTGTTGGTGTAGTGGTGATTGAGACTACACTTGGTAGGGAGGACCTGTGTTCGCTCCCCTGCAACAACAATCGAAAGGGGAGTGGAACCTAATAGCCTAGAACAGATCCTCAAATCTGGATTAGCCCAAAGGGTGAACCGGATAGAACACCCAAAACTCAATGCATATATGATGGGAATTAACTTATCCTTTATCTATCTTATACAAAACTCCAAAGTCTAATTTTTTTTTCAAAATATAATAATAACATTTGTAAATTTTTGTTAATATGAAAGATATAAACCTATCAAAATGTATATATAGTTAAATTGTTTAATAACTTATATCGAATGCGTAGTTTTATTAAAATTATTTGCATGTAATCATTAAATGTGTTGGATGTTGTGTAGCTATACAATGTCCAAAACTTTAGTTGAGCGAATTTGATTTAGTGATTGTACAGTAAAAAGATAGTGACTTCGATCTTGAAACCTAATAGTCTAATAAATTCTAAATAGAAAAATTAAAACAAAAGGAAATGAAAATAGTAAATGGCTTTAAATATTGAAATAAACATAACCTTTTAAATCAATTTAGCGAATTCATGAGACAATTTTAAGGCTTTTAAAATTAAATGGTGGAAAATATATGTAAAAAGAACATTTTTAGATATATAAATGTCCATGCACTATTATAAGAGTTTTGTTAACCATTTATAATTAAGGTAGGGATAAATCTTAGTAATATATACTCCGTATATTTTATTTATATAAAATTATCAGTATCCATACCTATATACGAAGTATTTGTGTTGTATACTATATTTAATCAGTTGTTGGTTATATATATGACTATTATATAATATATAGTTTTTGGCACAATGCTTAACTTAGGAAAATATATGTTCTGGTAGGTCAAATATAAGATTATTATTATGTCTATAGATTTAATGAGGATCTGTTCGGGTAAATAAAACATGTATATATTAGATTGATTGTAGATACTGATGCGGATGGTATAATAAGAAAATTTTAGTTTTTTCTCAACGGGAGATATAAATAAATTAGTCCACTTCTTATATAGCTATGTGGAGTATTATTCAATTATTTTCAATTAATAAAATAACATTATAAAAAATTAAAAGAAATTCAAATAACATAAAATACTGTTCAAATTACGTTCCTTTAATTTTTTTTATTGACCATTAGTAACCAAGTCCTTTAATAGTAAATGAATTACCTTTGTTTTTATTTTTATTTTTCCTACAGGTTTAATAATTTGATTTATAGACCGTGTAGCGCACGAACACTATGCTAGTTTTATATATTATTACAACTCTCCGTTATTACCTAGTATCTAGGCCAAGAAAAGGCATGATAAAGGTTTAACCACGACTATTTATTACAAATCCAAAACTAGATGTTAATTGCCTTTTGGACTAGACAAGATAAGATATGTTTTAACTTTAATTTGCCTTTAATCAACATAGATTAGTAGTTAAGTTAGTTAGATTAGCCATCATTGCTATTGACTATTGTCACCCATCAAATCCTAATTTATCAAGAAATTAATTAGTCAGGAGCCCTAGTCGTCATTGCCTCCCTATCTTTTCACTTGAATAACAATTTGCCCTTGCTTCTTTGACAAATTAATCTGATGTGCCATTTGATAGTGCAATTTTGCTCTAACGCCAAGTTGAGATTAAATTTTAATAGCTTACGGTTACAATTTTGAATCACGAGTTAAATTATAAGTACCGAACATTATTTAGACAATCATAATACTTTATGCTTTAATCGTTACCATTATTCATGTCGATCAATATTTAATTAACATGAATATGTTTTTTCAATTATTGACACTCGCCAACAACTTAAAGAACATCATTATTGCAGTATCCATTATCCAAAGCTATGTAATTGTGAATTGTCATATCGATAGATAAATTATCTCATACGAACTGTAACATTAACATATCATGATTAACCTAGATAGATGTTAAGCTAGGCCCGTATATATATTTTATTTAGTCGGGCTATGTTAAGGCCCTTAGTCTAGGTTGTATAAATACCGAGTTTACACATAATGCAAATTAAGGATTCACATTCTTGACATGGTATCAGGCCAAATAAACCCTAAAAGCTGAATTTTTTTTTTTGACAATAGATAAGAAAGTTAATTACTAAAAGAAATGCATTAAGCTCAAACCAATCAACAATGATCAGTAAGCAATAAATTAAGAGCCCCTTAATTTGCTCCAATAGCAGTACATAGTTGAAACAATGATGCCATCTCATTTTCATTCTAATCTCCTCTAATTATACCCCTTTCTTTATCATGGCATGCAATCAAGACAAAAAGTACGCACCAAACTTGGCCAATAATAATCTTTTATATTAATGTCATTTTTGCAATTACAAATTTACGATTGACAGTTAGTTAAAGGGACCCTCATATTTGTGAAAAATCTAACGGTCAACACAACTGAAAGATACAATACAAAACATGAGTTATCAATAATCATCACAATAACTTTTGTCTTAGTAGTCAATGTGAATCATTCGAAACCACTCTATTTAATTTTAAAACAAAATAAAACCCTTAATAAGGAATAAGGATAAAAATGCTAGTGGTTTCAATTCCTAGAGGCTTAAGCTGCTTAACCCACCTTTATCATTTAAGTTTTAGGGTTACTAGGTATAAGTTTTATCTCATCCTTTTCATGTTCTTAATAAGTTAAAATCTTACATCAATAATATAAGGTAGGTTGTCTTACCACTTTAGAAGTAAGGACCTGTTCACAATCTTCACATGAATTGAGCTAAACTGAACTGATTGGAGTTGAACTGATTGGAGCTGAACTGAACTAAAAATAGCTGAAATGAATATTTTATAAGACAATGCAAAGAAATTAGGAGCTGAACTGAACTGAAATTAAGCTGAATTGAACAAGCCATAAGTGATAAGAGATTTATCAATTAAGCCAATAAATAATTATCATCAAGTTTAAATTTTTATGATTATATGTGTAATAATGTAATTAGCTAGACTAATTAATATTATATAAAAATCTTAATCGATCCTATACTTTCCTATAGGGTATAGGGTAACAAGTAGCTAAGCTAATTAATTAATAAGAGGGACAATGAAGCATGTGGGTTGTTTTTTGCCTTGGACTTTAGGGTAGTAGACAGATAATTGCCACTCGTGCAATTTTCCTTCATCACATCAAAATCTCATCTGGGAAAGGGAAATGGACTTATTACTCAATGATTGGGATAATAAGGATAAAAATCATTAATATCTTAGACCTACATAGTTAACTACATGCATTTACTATACTAACTATTTCAACATACTTGTAACATCTTTACAATATCTTATCCTTGAGATTCAAAGGACATTCACAATTTCACATGAATATGGATTCTTTTTATCACCCATTGCATCAACTAGTCAAGTACATCAAAAACTAAATCAAGAATCGACGTAGCCATTATTATTGATGATGGATCGCTCGTGTGTACATTGTAGTGGTGTATGAGGTGATCACGTCGACATCAAGTTATTGTTTAAGATTTATTAAGCTTTCTATTGCTACTCTTGAATAATAGTAGATAGAACATATCACTTACACGTAAAAGTATTTATCAACCACTTAAAAAAAAACATATACATGTGTTGATCCGCTATAATAATTCACTGTTGTGCATTACTAGCTTCATTTATAATAGTACTTGTTACTCCTTAACCTACTAAGCTCGGTAAACAAAAAAAGTAACTATATTTTTATATATACAAAAAGAGAGACTTGGATGAGTTCATCTGATCGATCTAGATAAGAGCGCAAGATAATGTAATGAATCGTAAGGTGTGGTAATAACAAAAATTTGTAATTGGCTTGATGTGTCTATTTTCTCTTAGAGAGGTAATTAGTACCTAATCATGCAAATACTAATCAAATGTGATTGTCAACCGTACTAGGCATGCAATGAGACATCAATTCTCTGAAATAGTAGTACAAAATGGTCCAAACAAGACAAATTAATGAACATAATTCGTTTTCTATTCATGTGGTTCCCTATTTTCCTAGTTGCCCCTACCATTCTCCTTATCAACACCTTTCGCTACTATAAAATTTTAGCTATATAGTTGCTTGAAATCTTGAATCAACTTTCTTCACTAAATTGAGTAATTTTACATAATTACTAGTACTAGAACTAAAGTTATGATACAATATCTAATCCATAGTATTAGAACTAATCAATCATATTTAAAAAATAACAAAATATCTAAATTATTAATAATAATTCTAATTATACCCTTACATTTGACAACAAATACAATAATAATTGACAACAAAAGAGTGCAATGGTACATTATTGTATGCACACATTTAAACTCACTGATGAACTCAAGGAATAAAGGAATCCAAACAAGGTATCACTCAATATTTAGATTCTCATAATTCGATTTCACACCCTCATTATAGTAGTATGAGTATTTATTTTAAATTTTATTTTATTTTTAAGTGTATAGAATGCCGTAAAAGCTATTACATAGATAAACATATTAAATATCAATTGCCCTCATACATTAATATGCACCTAATACATAGGCAACTCTTAAAAACTAAAGGAAGGTTCCCATCCAATTTGGAGCTAGAATTTGCAAGATGATCCAAAAATTTAGTCAAAACATGAAATTAAATAATGATAAGTTTGATAACAATATAACATGAAGCCGAGCTGACTCATATCTGTCACCATAAGAGTAATTCGGTAAGATATCATTTTTTATTTATTTTGTCAATTTTAAATGGTCATTAATAAATATATTTATTCTGTAAATTATTAATTTTGGTAAAGGCATTGGACTTTATTATTGACTTGAATCTTAGATCCGAATCATCACCAGTCACCACCTTTAAATACGGGTACTTAGTTCTTATTTTTGCTTGTTTATTTATGTTCTTCCCCCCTAAATAAAAATACTTAACATTATGATTATAAATCTAACTTTATACTTCTTGTATTCTTATGATCTTATCTACTCTGTATATACGAAGTACTTTGTATATAATATGAGACATTACTGGGACAACGCCCGTGTTCAAGAAGGAAATTTGACATTAAATAAGAAACAAAGGATTTAAGAGTGCTACATGTTATCTCGTCGAGCTTGAAATTCAAAAATGGCTCAATTTGCATAAATAATACTCGTATAAGACTGAAAATTTCAATGTTGTGAATAAGCTGAATGGAATTATATATATAGTTTTACTGCATATGCTTTTGTGAATAAGCTTAATGCGCGCTATACAGGCACGCGTGCAAACATGTATCCTCAATGCTTCGGACCCAGGAGAGCAAGAAGAAAACTTCTGTAATCGCCTGATGTTTCTGAGTAGACTGCATCAACCAGTGACTTCTTATACTTCTTCTCATACTCGGCCTTTATGTACTGCAAATCAAGCTCCACCCTTGTTATGATAACCCTGATGAGTGTTGTGTCATCAGTTCCCAAGCCCTTCATTGCTTCTCGTAGTACCTGTATTGCAGCAAGGGTTGCTTAAGACATAATAAATTGGGATAGTAATCATTTGTAATGTTTAACATTTTCCAATCAAAATTTGTATCAAAATTTGTCCAATAGTTTAAAGTTGATACAAGTAGAGACTTCATCTTGGCTAGGGACTAAATTAAGTTACCTTCGCAAAGTATTTTGCTGGGTTTTCTGCACATCTTAGACTTGTCAAAAGAGCGTATGCAAAGAGCCCGGATGTTTCTTTCTTTATAGCCTGCAAGAACAGCGAAAAACTCTCAAGTGAGACTGGTGTATGGTAAGACAAGGATCATTTATGTTAACATAGAGATTAAGGGGGTGAAATGTTACATTTCCATCTGTTTCTTTCTAGAATTTGCCTGAAAAAAACTAGTAGAGCACCTCAAACACTTGTTCAGGAAGATGCATAGAAAAGGAAAAATGTACCTTTCTAATTGAATGTCCATACATACTATTGTAGGCTGAATCTGCAGCAGCTAATTGTGCCCTGCTTCTCTCACTAAAAATTTTAATGAACATGTCCTCATCAGTTCCGAGTTTCTTCTCCCCAGCTTTATAGAGGGTTGTTGCATCGTTATCAGCAAGCATTCTATCAACTTCGAAACCTTCATAACGTTGCACGCTTACATATGCTAGCAAAAGCTGCAGCAGAGGTAATGTTTTGCCTCGTCAGCTTCTTACATATTATATGACTAGGACTCACATCATAAGGTATTGAAAATCACCAGAACGTTAAATACGTAGTAAGAGAAATGTTACCTTCTGGTGATCTCCAGAGGTATAATATTTTAGATCATGCTCTAGGTTGACCCCATACTCAGCATTGTAGGTCTGCTTGAAGATCTGTATTTGGGAAGGTGTACGAGAACAAATAACTTCAGTGGCACCTATGAGATCATCTGCAACCAATGCCTCCCTCACACTAACAGCATCGCGTGTTGCTGGATCTTCCCTCCAGAGCAAAACTGCATCCTGAAAAAAGATATAAATGTTGCAGTTACTCCGTATTAGACTTGTTTTACAACCGATGAAGCTGGGAATAGAAAAAAAGGAGGGTTGGGGAAAGGAAGAGCAAATCGCCACAAGCAGCCATTTAATCACTCAATTCAACTTACTCTTCGTATCAAAAAATGAATATAGGAAAGGAAATGGACTAAACACAGGCATAAAAATTCAGCTATAAGTACTATGAAAAAGTCTTTAATTCAAAAGAGCGAATCATGAGTGACATAATAACTCTAGTTTACCACTGAGCTCCTTTGACAACCGATGGAGAAGCTCTTCAGAGTACAAAGGTTCATATTCCTGCTTAATAGCTGCTCACTGTGAAGCATCACGATGAGCAAGAATATCGATCACTGCTGAAGTATCACAACCAAATCCTGGGGGGAAGGGTACTCAAGATAAGAGTCAGATTTCTTTCAGTTAAAAATGACAGTCATATGATATTTTGAGATCCTGCTGAAGTAAAGTTTAGAGTTAAAGATTCACAGAGTGCAGGCGCTGATATGAAAATTCTAACGCATACAGTTCAGGCACTGATAAGCCATTGTTCTTGAACAATTGAGTACAATCAGCGGGATAAAAACACTGTAAATCAGTGGAAACAGTAAAACGATTGAATAATACTTCGTAAGAGAGATTATTGATTACCTTTGAAAGCCTTGTAAAGTTTAGCAACATCATCACGAGTAGAAACTGGCATTGTAGGAACACTCAGACTTGACATTTTCGTCGCTAACTATTTTCTCAGGGATTGAATTACAAAAGCAAATTTCAATGTTCAAATATTTTTTTCTTTTTGGGTGCAATTTCAATGTTCAAATATGGCTTAATTTTATAATAAGTTCAAATTAGGTTGAGCATACGCTAGATTTTTCAACACACAAATAGATTAAAACTTTAGACTCATGATGGGAGAATTTTCAACTATGAACGCCATAATTCCATAAATATTCTGAAAATCAACTAGGTTTATGAAAGCTATGTTAGTTTTCATTCAATAATGGATAGCATAATTTTCTCCAGAGCACATTTTAATGATTGAAATATACGGAGCACTTCGTATTTATCTAATCACGACAGATACATATTACTCGCAATAAAATGTCCAAGATGCTGACTAAACTCAATAATTCAAAGAAACTCATATAATCTTCACTTATATCACATAGCCAACCTAATTAATGCTGAATAAAGTCTTCAATTCACACAATAATAAGTTCAATGTTGACAATTCTCTAACATAACACACATACATCCAAACACTCGCAACCACACACACACATCCTCAATATTATGGACCGAGGAGAGCAAGAAGAAATTTCCTGTAATTGCCAGAAGTTTCCGAGTGAAGTGCATCAACCAATGACTTCTTATACTTCTTCTGGTACTCGGCTTTGATATACTGCATATCAATCTCCACCCTTGTCACAATAACCCTGATGAGTGTTGTGTCATCAGTTCCCATACCCTTCATTGCTTTTCGTAGTACCTGCAATGCAACAAGGGGGGTCATTAGTTAGAAGCATTATTTATTTGACATATCATGGCAGGAGAAAGTTAAAAACAAAAACTATCATGAACCACCATTAGTAAAAAGTTCAAGCAGAAGGCCTCTATAGTTAACCAAGCAGAACTACATGCATGGGGTGCAGTTATAGAGCAGAGAAAGAATCACTCGATTTAAGTATCCAATTGCTAGAATGCACTTCACTTTGAAAGATGATAACTTGATAAGCTATAATAACAATTAAATAAAAGAGCATATCGCAGAAACAATAATACCACCCCCATGCTTCTCACAAAAGACCACTTAGTACTTCATTTCATTACTAGGATGCACTTAGTTTGAAAGATGAAAAGCTAAAGCGGTAAAGATTTTTTTATTTATTAATTTAAATAAATTTAACACACACAAAGACTGCAGACCCTTGTATCCATTTAATCATTGTAAGAGAATTCAATACAGAATAAGCGTGACTTGACAACTGCAAATACTCCAGAATTTCTATTGTAAAATTTACACAACATACAACAAATCATATGTGTTTCATAATTCATATATGTATAACCATCCAAACAGAATTAATCAACATAAGTCTGTTGGCGCATTTTTGAAACTAGAATCCTAATGTCCTTCCAGTGAACTAGTAAAGCATTGTTCATTGAAGAGCTGATTTCATGATGATTAGTAAAGGAAAAAATAACTAATCATGAAATATTCAAGAGTCACCTTCGCAAAGTACTTTGCTGGGTTTTCCGCACATCTTACGATTGTCAAAAGAGCATATGCAAAGACCCCTGACGTTTCTTTCTTTATAGCCTGCACCAAAAAATGCAAAAAATGATTAGTTGAGCATCTCACAATTTTGCACCAAAAAATCAAACAAAAATAATACCTTCTCAAGATTGTGACCATGCATTCTATTATAGGCTAAATCAGTAGCAGCTAGCTGTGCTCTGCTTCTTTCACTAAAAATTCTTATGAACATGTCCTCATCAGTTCCTAGTCTTTTCTCCCCAGCTCTATAGAGTGTCTTTGCATCGTTCTCAGCCATCATTGCATCTACTTCATAACCTTCATAACGCAGTATGGATATATATGCTAGCAAAAGCTGTGACAACAGTTGGTAATACATCTTGTCAGATCACAAGGTATTGAAATTCGCCATTTTGACAAAGTAAAAAAGAGTGTTACCTTCTTGTGGTCTCCGGAGGTATGCTTTTCTAGATCATGCTCTAGGTAGGTCCCAAATTTTGCATGGTAGATCTGCTTGAAGGTTTGTATCTGGGAAGGTGTACGAGAACATATAACTTCAGTGGCACCCCTGAGGTCATTTGCAGTCAGTGCCTGCCTCAAAACAACAGCATCACGCGATGCTGGATCTTGCATCCAGAGCAATACTGCATCCTGAACACACAGCACGCAGGTTACAATTGTTTGCCATTTACATTCACAAAAGGTGAAGCTTAGATAGAGGGCAAGGAAGACCAAAGAGGGAGGGGGGAGGACAATTCCATGGATCTATTAAAGCTATTCGTCGTATGGAAACATTAGCTATGGTAAGAACGCCAATCAAGTTACATGCATAGAAACTCAGTTAAATATGATTTATATATCAATGCAATCTAGTGGCTGTAACTTTGTAAAAGTAAATAATGGAGTTGAGCATATTAATTTAGAAATGTTAAAGAAAGAAAACCATGCCGAATCTTGGCATCTCATACCTCAAGTTTACCACTGAGCTCCTTAGACAATCGATGCAGAATATCTTCAGAATACAAAGCTCTGTATTCCTGCATGATAAATCCACGCTGTGTAGCATCACGATGAGCAAGAATGTTGATCACCGTTGTAGTGTCACAACCAAAACCTAAAAGAAAAAGTATTCAAGATAAGAAAAGGCTATAAGATCCTGCTACAACAAATCCATAAGTCCATAATTTAGTCTTTTCTCATGACAATTGAATGCAATGAAAATTCCAACATACAGAGTTAAAAGCGTAAACAGGCATAAACGCTGACTCGATATCCTCAGCATATCTTGAGACAAGATTCATAAAAGATCAAAAGCTAATTTTCTACATAATTAGGAAACAAATGATTTTATTTCCAATTTGGGGATTTAAACAAAAGAATTTCCCATTTTTTGCCACTAAACAAAAGAATCCAAGAACCTACTTGGAAAATTTAACCTACCTTTCCATCACCACATCTCATCCTACAACAATTCTTACAACTTTCCATTAATTACTAGGCTAACACACATTAGCGATACGTCGAACAAAGTGTACACGAATGAGGATTACTGTATTTAATCTTTGATCCCAAAATCAAAGCTAAGCTATCAATCAACACTTTGATCACAACACTAAGTTCAACAATTGCATAATTCTGTAAAACATTTCATAAATTCACACGATACCAAATAATATAGCCCTAATTCACATCAAACACTAAAATCCTTCAAATGAAAAACAAAAATTACAAAGAAAATAACGCAAATGTATCATAAAACCCTAACTATCATACATATTACAATTTCAAGAAAATTTAATCAACAATTCAGTCGAAACAGTAAAACGAAATGATTAATCGTCAAACTGGAAAAAAAGGAGTCAAAGGAGAGAGAAAGAAAGAGATAAGTTACCTTTGAAGGCCTTGTGAAGTTGAACGACGTCGTCGCGAGGAGAAAGCGGAACTGGAGGAATATTAACAGTGGACATCTTCGTCTTCTCCGAAGTTTTTTTATTCTCTCTCCTATTTGCGTTTTCTGTTTGTTGAATAATGCAGAGAGATATGATTGCTTGGATGAATTAAAAAATGAATTTATGGATATTCAGTATTTCAACTGTGACATGAATTAACAACACGTATGTAATTTGGTGTCTTTTAGCGAAAATACAGGGGATACATCTCTTTTTTTCAGGTGGTGAACAACACGTATCTCTCTTTTTTTTTATAGACGTTTTTTTTAGGGAACGTTGTAGGCTATCTAACTTGTTAAGTTGTTAAAAGTTTAATGTGTCACGTGGCATGTTATTGATAGCGTATTGAAATAATTATTATAAAAGAAAAAAAAAAAGTTTACTTGTTAACTAAGGTTGTTTTTATTTTTGTTTGAAGAAACTTGTTAACTATGGCTGATAACAGCACTTTGTTTGAGTAATAAAAGCTGTTTGATCGGTTCTCGTCAAAAAATAAAAAAATAAAAAAAATAAGGCTATTCTATAGAGAAAATACAAGTTCATATCAGGTTGTAACGAATTGTGTTTATATCAGGGCATGAAGATCATTTTGCGTGGTTTAATGAGGGGCAAATTCGACCAATCGAAGGTACAAGGCGGATTCCCATTTTTAGTATCCCGTTTGAAAGGGAAGACATGTCAACAGAAATGTTAACATCGTTACCTCTGAGTGATAACCTCGAGAACCGTATTTCGACTCACAAATCAGTCACGAATTTTCTCTCTCAATACCACTTTCAATCAGAACCGTCGGTGGCAGATTTCGCAAAACCCATAGATCTATGTATGTATGGCGGTCCCAGATTAAGTTCATGTCTCTCCAAGCTGCGATGTACACCAAATCACCTCCTCTTTCTTTGATTTCAAACAATTAGGGTTTGATTGTATCATCTAATACTGTTAACAAGGATTTTAAGGACATCATACGCGAGAATGGAAGAGGAGAATTACAGAACAGCAGACGGCGTCCAGGTTTTCGTGAATTAGAGAACCGTTACAAGTTGTCCTACACAATTGACACAAAACGGTTTCCACATCAGCATTCCACCACTAGCTAACACATTACTTCTTAGAAAAGAAAGCCAACTATTTACAACTATGCCATGTTATTAACAAACTTTGTTAATTTTTGTTAAGACTGTTATAAATGGGGACAGACTCTTTTCTATAAGTTCAATAAGATAGGATATAAGAGCAAATAATTAAGTAAGATAAGATAAAATTTAAAATACTAATAATAATAATAATACTATTTATGTTTCATATAATTGACAACGATTTGACATAAAGTATAAAGGAAAAAGGTCTCCTTTTTGCAAATAATACGAGGTAGTAAGTTAGATAAAAATTTAATACACTATCTGAACTATTTTATTCCAAACACACAAAAATAAAAAGAAAGATTATATTAGGCTAATGACAAATTATAAGAAATACAACTAAAAATGATACGAAATACAACCTAGTTAGGGCCTGTTCTCATTGACTGAACTCAACTGAACTGAATTGAGCTGAGCTTAACTGAACTAAATTGAAATGAATATTTTACAAGAGAAGGAAATTAGGAGCTGAACTGAACTGAATTTCAACGTATGAGAACAGACCCTTAGTTCATTGTACTTTCTAAAAAAAAAAAAAAGATTCGTTGCAAATGGTGGAGTGGGGGGAAAGAGATGAATACTTTTTATTAGAAAAAGTAAAGGGACAATGGAAATAATATTATATGAAGAGAATGCTCTTATAGTCTTACTATAAGTGCTTAGATCTACTGGTAAGAGATATTTTCTAAATCAAGGTCTTGAATTTGAGACTTGTGAATACAACAATACTTGTTGGGAAAACTTTCCTCCCAATTAAAACATGATTTGGCTCAAATCCAAATTAGTCAAAATCTGATAAACTTTGGATTATTAGGTTTGCGTGTATTTAAACGGGGACAATACAATTTTTTTTAGAATAAGAGAGAGACAAATTGGAAAAAAAAGTAAAAAAAAAAAAATACTAAGGGTAATTTTGAATTTTCAGGCTAGTAGTTGGGGGTAAAATCGTCTGTATGTGATGTCACATGTAATAGATGGGTTAATGGAGTTTTGTTAACGATGTTAGTAAAGTAACTTTCTTTAAGTCCCAGTTAGTCCCAGTTACTCCAACCTTTGTAGAATCTTTTTTGACGCTCCTCTCCTCTTCGTTCTTCCTCCTATTATCATCCTTTTATTAAACTTATATTTATGGAATCATAGATATAAAAGGTCGTTGGTGTTTGTAACATTAGGTAATTGTTGGTGGTGTTTTCCGAGCACGGCAGTTGAAATTCATGCAACTAAAGGTCTATATTTTTCGTGGATAACACCGTGAATTCGAATAGCATTTTCAGTGGAGTTTCATAAGCTTAAGGGCTACTTTAATGGAGGAACATTACACTTCACCTTTAGGGGTTAATCATATCTATTTTTTTTTCTCTATTTTGTCTTAGGGTTTTTGGAATTGGTGGTGTCGGTGATCGAGGGATGGGTGATGATGAAAGCTCGAGCTCCTTTGATAAGCATTTGATGGGTTTCGAACACTAGATCTCGAGGAATCAATATCTAATTTATTACCATCTTAGTCCATAACAATTCATGCCATCTATGCAAATAAATATAACTATAAATGACACACGCTAATTAAAAGGAAGAACGTGATAAACAGTTTGAAAAATAAATTAAGAGGAATAAAAACAACATTTCTCAAACAACATAGTGTTGAAATTGTCTTTCTATACTCTTTGTTAATTAGTAACATTATGTGTAACATTTATGCATACACATACATAATCGATGACAATATATTTTATAAATAAACAATTTAATCATAGTGGTAGCCCGAACAACCCTATGCAACGCCCAGGCTACACACTAGTTTAGTTCTACAAATGGTGACTGAAGCTAACAACATTAATGACTACTTTTTTGCACTGTTGCACATCGTCAAGTAACAAAATACTTCTCTCACTTGAAATCACAGTAAACAAGTGTAAACAATAAAAACATGTATAAAATATTTTCCCAATACAAATAATAACGAAATTGTCAATTGAAATACGCCATATGTTGATATATTATGAAAAACTAGTGTGTAGCCCAGGCGTTGCACCGGTAGCTACTTTAATTAGACCTTGTGATTATCAATTATATACATTTATTTTCAAGTTTATAACATAGCTTATAATTAGCTTAGATGGTTAAGTAACTATCTTTCTCATAAAAGGGTTGGGTGTTCGAATCCTCTTAGATGTTTTAAGTAACGTCATTTAATAGATTAAGCTCGCCCCTTTAACAAATCAATTACATCAATAAAATTTTTTCAAGTGTTTCCATCATGTTAACAATTTACATGCCAAAATTCACACCCCACACTTCTAAATTAGAGCTTCACTTCTTTCTAGTTTCTTGTCTTTACAACTTTTTTTCACTGCCAATTCTTAAACCTTGCCCCAATAAGCTGCGAACTCAGGAACATATTTTAATGCCGCAAATTATCTTCTAAAATTGCCCCATTTTTCGATCATTTAGCTGAAAATCAATCGAAAATGTCGGCGATTTTCTGTCGAATCAAAGAGACGAAGTTGAACAAATTCATCCACCAATTCAGAAGATATCATTTCCAGATTTCTACACCTCAGTTCGTCAATCAAACAGCAGCTTCGCTAAGATTATCGGATTATTATTTTCTATCAAATTCCTCGAAAATTAGCCCTAATTTTCAACGGCGGGTTGAGTTATTTAATTCTAGGGTTCGATTCTATGCGGCCCCAGTTCAGGTTAATTTCGTGATTCAATTTCGGTTAGTTTTCTGGAAATTTTTTCAGTATTCTCTCTGAGAATTTGGGTTTATTGTGAAATTAATTAATTGTTGTTGAATTTGTATGTTGTTAGATTAAGAAGAAGGAGGAAGTAACTACTCCCAGTCGACCGCGGCTTAATGAAGAGATTAAAGCGGATATTTTAAGAATTGTTACTGATGAAGGTATGATGATTTGGGTACTTAATTATTGTTAAGATTGTAAGACTGAATCAAAATTGTATTGTGCATTGTTTGTTTGATTAGATTTTGAAGATTTTGGTCAATTGAATTATATTGGGCTGCTTTCTACATTGTATAACTGTATAAGTGTGCTGATGTTTAATCTTTGAGGGTTTCGTAAGGATTGTCATGTTTCGTATGTGAGTGATATTGTATTTATGTCTATGGAAGGAAGTTTTTGCTGATGTTGTCCCAAAAAATAATGTTTGATGTTAACTCATGTAGAATGATTGTTGCTTTTCTGATACATAGTAGCATGCTTGTATTCTTTCCAATTACTCTTGTTCGCATATTGCCCTAAGCTCCTAACATCTTTGTATTGCACGTAATTCGTATGTGATAACTGATATTGGACTATTGGTCACCTATTGCCTTCATCTGTCGTGAAAGCACAAAAAGAATTTACCTTAAACATTGTCATGTTATTGGGTGAGGGGAGTGAAATTAGAATTTTTTTGAAGGAAACAAAGAAAGTAATCCAAAGGGGGTTTGGTGGTTGAGATTTCTTGTGTATGCTTGCAGGACATAATATCATCTCAAGACAGGAAGCTCTGAAGCGTGCAAAAAGTCTGAAGCTTGATCTAGTTGAGGTAAATATTCTTAGTATTGCTTCTACAAAATTATGAGGGAGAAGTTATATGAATTTTAAGCTCTAACAAAGTCTATAACATGTTTTGTGGCAAGCATTGTTGACTACCTATATGTTTTCAGTGGGTTCCCCCCCACCCCCCCTTTTTTTTTTAATTATAAATTTTTTAATTTTTATAAATTTGTTTAATTAACTTTTCCTGTTTATGTTTTGACTTGAAAGTTGAAAGAAATTTGCTACCTAAATGCAAATTCATGCTTCAAAATTTACATACTTAGCTTTAGCTTCATCATCATAAGAGCACTAATATATCCGGAGATGAAAGCCATGAACTGTTCAAATTGTTGTAATGATATTAAAGTGGTCGTGGCCTCCAAAAGTTCTTTTGTATCTCCCAAAGTGAAAAAGATAGGGTTTTTCCCCCTTATCATGATCATCACCCAAAGGTCCCACTTACCTTATAGACTCTGCATTATTGTCTCTCTTGGATCCAGTGTTAAACTGTTGATCAGTCTACATCGTTGATCCTTCCTGTCTTTCAGGTATCATTTAGCTAAGAACCATTTTTTTCTCTCTTTATCTCTCATTTCCGTGGCTAAGTTACTGTGTTGACATGTGATGATCCATCCTCGGCACCTTGCAGCCTTGCAGGACTGTAAGTGATAAATAGATTCCCTTGAAGTATCTAGCCCTTGTTGTTCTTGCTTAATACTAAGGTGATTGGACACTAGAATTTTATTGACCAGAATTTAGAACTGCATGGTCTGGCGGCTGTCTCTATGCTTGTTTGGTGGCTGATAAAAGCTTAGTTCACTTCAATTATATGGTTAAACTGTAGTTTAAAGATTGACTTAGAGTTTTTGTATCTTTATACATGTTTAGACCATAGGTAAACCTTATCAATGTCATTCTTCTTTTCTTCGCTCTATTCTCATGTGTTTCTCTTGCTAATGCACACCCAAACACTTTGAAGTCACACTAATGCACACCTTCCATACGAGAAGCACTCTGCCCCCCTGATCCTTGATAATTTATAAGATGTTGGTTTAATGGCCTATTATTTTGCAACTTGTCTCTGGGTGTAAGTTTTCGAATAATCTAGTTGGCGGCAAATTGGTACATTAATTTGTGGATAATGATGTACCCGGCCTTTGATTGTTTGTCTCCAAGCTTCCGTATACCTTGCATTGCCTGCTGATTACTTACCATCTGATTACCTCTGGTTATTGCTTACCATTCAATTACTACCCCCACCTCCACCCTCACTCCCACCTTGCTCAAGCAATTAGAAAAGAGCTTCAGTATCATCCTTGCAAGAGTTACAACCACCAAACATCTTTCGTTTTTAGTTGAACAATCATTGCTTAATGTACAGTGTGCACATCTCTTTGATGAAAAGCTTCCTCGAGTTCCTATCTAAGCCATCCAGCTCCTTATTTGACAATTTCTGTCCAGTTCTGTATGTTTGCATTCTTGGGTCATTGTGCCTTCTAGTATCATGGAAAATCAGCATTAAATGACATTGTTCCCCACGATGATGCTGGAAGAGCATTGAAAGTTCCAATCTTCACTTGTCTGCAAGCTCCCAGTTTTTCACCATCACCTTTTTTTCTGACTTGGTTGGAAGGAGTTAGTAAGGATATGAAATATATGGATTTGCATGAGGATGAGACATTGGATCGTAAGGGATGGTGGCGGAAGATTTTTGTCGATGACTACACGGAATAATCACTTTTGGTTCATTTAGCCGACCCCACTTATGGGATTAAGCTTTGATTGATTGATTGAAGACCTTTATTTAGTCTTACTGAGATTTAATCATTAATTATTAATCATTATAGACCTTGATGGGGTTTTATATATATATTTATTTTTATTTGGGAAGTTTAGTAATATTTTATTTTATTTATTCTATTTTTATCAACTTGGTTGGTTCATGTTTCAATATTCTGATATTGCTGGTGTTATAAAGGTCTGATATGTTTGTGAGTTCACAGGTTGACCGAGTAGCAAAGCCTCCTGTTTGCAAAATCATGGACTATAACCGGGAACGGTACAAGAAACAAGTTAGAGAAAAAGAGCGTGCTAAGATAAAGGTAGGAGATTCTTGTTGAAGGTGGTGTCCCTTAACCCCCCTCCCCCGATTCTTCGTTTTAAATAAATTTATCTTAATTCTTTAATTCCTCTTCTTTATTATAAGAAACTCTGGTGCTGTATATTGTTTTGGACCTTGTTCAATTAATATTTTTTCTAGCAACCAGTGTTATAATATTTGAATGTGCGTGCTTTTCTTCTGCAGTCTGCTGGCAGTCTTAAGAGAGGAGGTTGCAAAGAAATCCGTGTTTCTGCGAAGTCTGTAAGTTTTTGCAATCAAGAAGATTGCTTTATGCTAAAGCACACCACCTACAATTGCTGTGAATGTAACAACTTATCTGAAATCTGTCTATCATAATTTTCACGAATGTAGTATCTAATATTTCTGTATGCGGTAAAAGTGGCTTTGTTTAGATTTAGACTTGTTTGTTGTGTTTAGTAGTTAAACATTTTTTTCCTCTTAAGATTCTTGTCACAATTTATCTGCAATTTTTTTTTTGAGCAATGTGCAATGCTGAAGGTTGACTGTTATGTTCTGATAGATTTGTTATTTGTAATCAGCTTCTTGATTTCCTTGCTCCAGGAATCGAAGGATGTTAAGATGAAAGCAGACACAATTAGGAGATTGATGGAACGTGGATACCGAGTAAAGGTAATTCTTGCAGAAATTTGGAATAAGATACATAAAACCAAACTAGAGTCTAGCTTGCTAAGAAAAAGGCATAGTTGAACCCAGAACTTTGCATAAACAGGAAGCTTTTGATTCCAATGTGATGGCACATCAATATGTTGAAGGTTACCATAGCATGCTGAAACACTCATGATTAGTTGAAACTTGAAATATACTTATAATATTACTGCATGAATGTGAAGTGCTTGGCTTTGCATTATTGATTTTTGATCAATTATTTTCCTGCTATTTTCTATTTGTGCAAACCTTGGCTTTATTTCACTGTCACTAATTGGTTATATTTCTTTGATCCCAATCAGTGCATGGCTACTGGTACTGAAGACCAAGATTTAAGTGGAATTCTTTCTCAAATTTCTGCTTTGGTAGAGACCTTGTACTCTATATTTTACCACTTTTCAGAGCTCTGGTTTACTCCTGTTCTTGTTCTCCCGTTCTTATGCCTTCTGAACTGATGTAGATTGAAGATGATGCGTTTGTTGAAGAAAAAAGACCAGCATATTTAATAGTTAGGCATGTCAAATTTGGTGTGTCAAAGAAAAGGGGCAAGAAGTCTTCCGACAGTTCCAAGGACAAAACTGCTGCCAGTCCAGAGATCCATAATGCTGCTGCTACTTGCAGTGACAGTCCTGCTGATTTGGGAGAAGCATCATCCTGTGAAGAATCTGATATGGACAATGTGGATAATGATGTAGAAGCACCCTTGCAATGTAAAGAACAGCCTGCATGGCCAGCTACTTCAGTTTCTAGTGCAGACCAAAATTTTGCTGAAATGTTTGGTCTCAGCCATAATGTGAAAGGTACTACCAGCATTCAGGAGAAGCAAATCAGGTTTGATGGCAAAGCAGCAGCTGCTACATCCAATAATAATGCTGCAAGATTCGCTCCTTCTGGAGTGCCCAACTTTACTGGTCCAAATGTAAGGCCAGTCGCACAAGAAATTGAAAATAGGTACGCCGGAAGCGCAGCAAAGAGTTCTTCAGCTGTGAGGAATCCTACGACATTCCGTAATAGTGAAACTCAGCGCCAATCTCACCCTCATCCTCACCCTAGTGCTCTTCCACCTAGAGGTCTCAGACAAGGTGGAGTTGAAGGTTCTCCATCTATGAATTTCCGTCTTCCTCCAGATGATATTCCTCAGCCAAGGAGCGAGTTTCAAAGTCAATCAAGTCAGCCTAATAGTAACTCATCGAGCTCCATGGGACACCCACAGCCACCTATTAGTACCGGTAGTTCTAGATCACAATCAACAGGATTTGGTACATTTAGCAGTACAAAGGTAGATGCACCTAAAAGCCCCAGACAAGGTGGACTTGAAGGTTCTCAACCCACAAATTTCCATCTTCCTCCAGATGTGACTCAGCCTAGGGGTGAAATTCATAATCGATCAAGTCAACCTAATAGTAACTCATCGGGCAGCATTGGACACCAGCAGCCACCTAGTAATACTGGCAGCCCTAGATCCCAGTCAATAGGTTTTGGTAAGTTTAACAGTACAACGGGAGATGCTAACCCCAATATTGCTGGCCCTTCAGACGTTACTAGAAATTCTGCTCCTGGTGGTTTGAAGCCACCTATACCAAGATCTGATGGACCTCAGAAATCAGAGTCTACTGATAAGAAATGGGGAATATTTAGTAAATAGAGCTCGGTTCTGTGTCAGGGAGTAATTCACCAGTTGCAAGAAACAACCAATACGGAGTAGAATTATTCATTCCAATTTGGATTAAGTTGGGATCATAAAATTCATATTTTTGTTTTAAATTTTTCCATGTAATAAACCCTTGTTGAGTTGGGTAATTTTTTCGACTAATACTAGTATTTTTTTTTTTTTTTTGAAAGAAAGTTTGGAGATTATATTAAGTCAAGGTCCACCAAAGTGTGTAGGCTTTGGGGAAAGGAGTTCGTACAAATACTCTCCATCTCCGAACTAGTATCCCACCTAGCAACATAATGGGTAACAGTATTCCCATTTCGTTTAATATGATTGCAAGAAAAGGAAGTAAAACTCTCACTTAACCGAATTACATCATCATAAATCAAAAAAATTGGAGCATCTCCACGCTGCTTTGTCTTGATGGCTTGCACAACTACCTGCGAATCACCCTCAAGAATTATCCTGTCAAAGCCCAACTGTCTTGCAACCTCCAACCCATATCTCGCAGCACCAGCTTCAGCAATCACTGGCGTACAGGTTGCTTCTGTTCTCTTTACAGCCGCAGCAAGAAGGCGTCCATTGGAGTCCCTAAAGACAGCACCAAACTGAGCACCACTGCCACTTGGGATATGCGCATCCACATTCACCTTAACCACGCCAGGAGGGGGAGGAGACCACTGTATAGCAGTAGCAGCAATTTGTCGCAAAACAGGCCCCCTCACCTTTGCTTGATAGTTCACATAGTCAGAGCACAATCTGATAAAACCCACAGCCATATCAATTGCATTGACAGACGACCCACCATTAAACATGTGAGAATTGCGACTGTGCCACGCAGCCCAAGCTAGTGCCGCAAAAATTCGCAACTCCTCCTTGCTAACAGTCCTTGCTACCCAACAAAATCTCTCAGCAAAAGATGTGTTCGGACCAGCATCAATCACCTCAGTAAACTCACTGTATCTCCAAATAACAGTCGCATATTTACACTCAAAAATTGAGTGTAAAATCGTTTCCTCAGTTGCTCCACAGATTTGACAGCCTCTATTAGCACTAATGTGGCGTTGGAAGAGCACATCCGAGACTGCCATCTGCCCCTTACACGCCCTCCAAATGAAATGCTTGAGCTTAGGCGGCCCATCCAAATTCCACACCATATTCCAAACTTCATCAGTGTTCAACCCCTGCAGCAGCTCCAACGATCTTATGTACCCAAGTCTTCCCAGCCAATAACCACTTCTAACAGTGTACATACCGCTCGAAGTAGGCCATCAATAGTGACAGTCAGGGGGGAAAGAAATAGACAAAGGAACCTGCATAACAGCTTGTTTATCACTTTCAGAAAAAAGAGAATCCAAAGTCCCTATACACCAGCAACCCTTCTCATAATCAATTAACTCGCAAACTCTAAGATCAAGATTGCTATCAGCCCTAGGAGTTGGAATAAAATGTGACCCATCCCCATGAAGCCAGGCATCATCCCATACACGAATTGAAGTCCCATTTCCAACTCTCCACTTTAATCCATCCAAGAGAAGAGCTTTAGAGCCCCAAATGCTTCTCCAACTATAGCTCGGGTCATGACCTCTTGCTGCATTTAAGAAATCAGAATTCTTAAAATATCGCGCTTTAAGGACACTGTGAAGAAGTGAGTTCGGATTGTTGCATAGGCGCCATCCTTGCTTGGCCAGTAATGCTTGATTAAACACACGAAGATCTCGGAAACCCATCCCTCCCATCGACTTTGGGAGACAAAGATACTCCCATTTTTGCCAGTGCATTTTCCTTGTTGTACCATTAGAACCCCACCAAAACTTTGCCAACAGGGCGTGCATTTCATCAATTAGGCCATCGGGAATCCTAAATATGTTCATCATATACGTAGGAATTGCTTGAGCGACCGCTTTTATTAACACCTCCTTCCCCGGTCTCGAGAGTAATTTCTCTTTCCACCCCTGCAACTTTTTCCACATTCTTTCTTTCAGAATCCCAAAAATAGCTTTCTTTGATTTTCCGATGATAGTAGGCAAACCAAGGTATTTCTCATGCTTATCCACTTCTCGAACTCCAAGAGTATCAATAATTTCCTTCCTCCTCTCCACCGTAACACATTTGCTAAAAGCGACCTCTGTCTTACTAAGATTAATTTTTTGCCCGGAAACCCTTTCATACGTACTGATAATTTCAGCAATTTTAGAGCATTCCTGCAGAGTAGCTTTTGCAAATAAAATACTATCATCCGCGAAGAATAAATGAGAAATTCGCGGAGCACCTCTACAAATTTGAGCCCCATGAATTATTTTATCATTAGCCGCTTTTGATAATAATGTGGAAAAAGCATCGGCACAAATCAAAAATAAATATGGAGATATAGGATCACCTTGTCGAAACCCACGAGTCGGAATCAAAGAACCAGAAATCCCACCATTATACTTGAAAGAGAAAGAAACACTCGACAAGCACTTCATAATACGATCAATCCAAGACTGCGGGAAACCCATTTTTTGCATCACTCTTCCCAAAAAACTCCACTCGACTCTATCATAGGCCTTACTCATATCAAGCTTGAGCGCCACCGACCCCTCTTTTCCCTCTCCTTTTCTCTTCATCGCGTGGAATATTTCAAAGGCAATTAGTGCATTATCTGTAATTAAACGATTAGGGACAAAAGCACTCTGATTTTGGGATATAACCGAACCAAGTATAAATTTCATTTTGTTTGCCATAGTTTTTGATATTATTTTATACAACACATTGCATAAGCTGATAGGTCTAAACTCGGCCATATACTTCGGATCATTGCATTTCGGGATTAACACAATGCAGGTTCGATTCACCTCCTTTAAATCAATATTACCTCGCCACCAATTCTGCACAAACCCAATCACATCATTCCCAACTGTACCCCAAAATTTCTGGAAAAAAAGAGCATGCATCCCATCCGGCCCCGGAGCCTTATTAGGGTGCATTTGAAACAATGCATCCCTAATTTCCTTTATATGTGTTAATATGATCATCTTTATACTAGTATTGTATAAGCACAATACTGCTGTAGGAATTTTTGTATTTTCTCTGCAGAGTTTCGTAATTTGTTCATGTTAATTTACTTTTTTAGAAGTGGTGGTAGTTACTAGTATGAATTATATTTGTTGTTGGTCACCAATTTTTGGTTAGGCTCTAGTGTGAGTTGTGTTGGGTTAACTGTTTCTACCCTAGTATGAATTATACATTTGGGAATATACAGTGAAAATAGGTTTACCATTCCTCATTTTCATATGCTATCATGGTAACACTCAACAAATTGTTGCTATAAGGTTTTGTATCAAATGACGAGATGTCTCAAAAATACCTTTACATATTAACACATTTTGCTTAATTTTTTTATTTTTTAAAAAATTGTGCACACCGAAACCCTAGAACACTCCAATTCAATGATTTCCTTAACATATTAGGGCATATTGCTTAATTTATATATTATACGTACAAACTCTAACCCTCCAACTCTCCAATTCGATTGTTATTTGCGAATTCGTAATGAAGAAGTACCACAAGCTACAAGAGCCACATGCCCACATCAACACATCACCCCCTCCAGCCTTCGTCCATTAAACATTCTTCTAGTTTTAATATCACGTTTTAATAGACTAGATATAACCAATTGTACATAAAAAATTGTGACGGAGAAAGACGTGATACATCGCATACGACTTGCCCTAAAACGATATTATCCGGATACAATTTGTCTTCCAAGTTGTCAAAAACTAGCCAAAGAATAGACATAAAAAATTAGGCGCCCCCGAAAAAAAATCTCTTAAAAATCCCAACAAGTAGAAGTAGCAGTTCTCGTTGTTTCTTTCGTTCGTTCGTTCTTTTTCTCCCTCTTCAAACATAAACAAACACCACTCTCTCTCCTCTGCTTCGTTATCTCCTTGCTCTTCTCCACCATTTTCTCAGGTAATCTTCATTATTATTCCCTCCATTTTCTGGATTCGATTAATTTGTGCATTACATTTCTTCAATTTCCGTTTCAATTGAATTCTTCCGTTGTAATGCTTACCTACTATGTCTCACTTCAATGAATTTTTTTACTTAGGGTTTCCATTTTGTATGTTGAATTTCTACTTTTTGTTCTTGTTATTTGGTTTTAATTTTCTGAAAATCTGTTTTCGTTGGATTCACGGTCTTAAGATGTTAATTTGGGGAAATTTCTGATGTTTTTGATACTTGGTTAGGAATTAGGTTTTCTAGGGTTTACTCAGCTGTGAGTTACCGCTTTATGGTTTTTAAATTTTGACTATAAACTTGGTGTTTAATGTTTGTTTATGGCAACTTATCATTTATGAGAGGAATTACTGTGAATTTTTGGAACTTGTAGTTGTCATTTCCTGATTTTTCGATTTGCACTCAGTTTTACGTCATTTGAGTATTCGTGCTATACCATTAGGAATAATTTGTATTGCTTGGTCGATTTTGTTGTTGTTGAGTTTAATCCTTTTGTGTACTTATAAAGTATATGTTTGTCTCTTGCTGAACAATGTCTTGGTGCAGTGATTTGAAGGGTGAGCATTATGGATTTTGATGAGTATGATTATTTAGAGAAGACGGTAGAAAATCCTGAGCCACCGAAATCGAAAGAAGCTACCAATGGGGGGGATGACCTAGTAAAATCTGGGGAGAAGGAACGTAGCCGGAGTTCTCGGCGTAGGGGTGAGGACAATGAGGATGAAGATCGCAAATCTAAGCGCTCTAGATCTGGGGATGATGCACGTGAGCGTGATCGTGATCAAGACCCAGACCGGAATAGGGAGAAGCGTTCATCCAGGCATCGATCACGATCTAAGGAAAGAGAAAGGAGTGAGAAGGATGGGGATAGGCGTAGAAGTAGCAGGGGAGATAGGGATAAGGATAGAGATAGAGAAGAGAGAAATGGGAGGGACCGTGACCGGGATAGGGATAGGGAAAGAGAACGCGAAAGAGACCGTGATTCTGGTAAAAAGGAACGTGATCGTGAGAAGGAGGGTGAGAGGGACAGAGATGAACGTGATCGACGTAGCAGGAGTCATTCAGTTAGACATCGGGAGGATGGGGAGAGAACTAGGGATAAGGAATACAGAGAGAAAAGCCGGGACAGAGAGAAAAGCCGGGACAGAGAGATTGTTGAGAAGAGCCGGGAAAAAGAAAGAGAAAGAAGTCATGACAGAGATATCCGTGACAAAGAAAGCAGGTAATGTTGTTTTAAAACCTCTCTCTATAAATATCCTGTTATTTTATTTTCTTTCTTTCAGAGGTGGACTTTAATATTTGATTTGATATATGTATGTGCTTTTTCCAGTTTGTAATGGATACTGACTAATTCTGCTTGATTTCCACCAATAATAATTCATCAAACTTATTATTTCTTTAGAATAATGGATCTCTTGCTAACACTTCAATGTGTCATAGCAAGCTGTTAAATCAGTCTCAAATATAGCTTGTTGTTTGTTATGTCAGGCATCAGTGCAATGTTTTTATTTCCTTTTTGTATTGATGTATGCAGCTAATGATGCTGTTTAATATTTTGTTTACCCATCTGTAAAGGTGTAAACTCATCTGTTGGTGAACCAATTTGGAGTTTGTTACATATTTCTAGCAATCACTTATTTTTATTAACTATGTCATTTGGTGAGGATTCTTTTGTTTTTCTTGTAATTGGTTCATAGCTGAATAGCTCTCTCTCTCTCTCTCTGTTTTTGGTTAATTCTGAAAAAGTCAAAAAGTGCCGCATCAATGTTTATGTGAATATACCTATGAATGGACTTTTTGTAATGACTTGTGTTCTTTTTTGTCCTTTTGATGGTAAAAATATTCCAAGTATTGAAAGCTAGATTCTGGGAACTCGCAGATATGCTAGATCAATCTTCAGATGGTCATTCTGGCAAATGAGCCAGGCTCTGGAAATCAAGCTATGGGTTTTAATGTTCTTCCTAAACTCCCCGGGATTTTGAGAGAAGTCTTGCTGTTGGGTTTCAGTATTGGAGGCTAATTAGGATGATGTTTTGTTAAGAATTTTTCTTATCCTCCACCTCTAAGCACAGTGCTTAATTTCATTTATTGTGTTGCAGACATGCTGTTAAGGGAGTGATGGGCTTTGCTTAGGAGAAGCATTTCATCTTCTGATTCCTCTGGGATCAGCTGTGTTCACTTGGCTAACAAGGCTGGCCAAAATAATTTTGCAGGCCAAAATAATTTTGCAGGACTATTATTCTCTATCAAAATGTTTAGCGACTATCCTTAGGGTATTGATTGCATGCTGTTTTCTAATTGTGAGGCTCTCCTAAAATCTTTCTCCCATTAAAGTAGCTCAGAGATACAGTCGGTGCTTTACGAGTCTTTCCACTGTGAGACTTGAAATTCGCATTGCTGTTACTAGCAAGTTATTTCCTGGACGTCTTTCATGATAGGTCTCACCTTATTTTCTGGTTGGATGGCTATATGTGTCTGTTCTACCTCCGGCACCATTTAATCTGCTCAATAAATGTATTGCTTGGAGCTTCTATTTTTCACCCTCTATGTATGATGTTGGCTCAGCTCCTTAGTAAGTGATTTCACTTAGGCTACTTAGCAGATTGAATGGTGCTTGTTTGGATTGTCTGAGGAAATATTTACATTTATATAGTTACACTTAATACAATGCCGATAGCCTCTCAGCCCTCTCATACTCCCTGAATATAATACTTCATGAAAAAAAAAACTGCATGCCTTGTTCTCTAGCAATTTATTTGAAATTTTCCTGCGCTGATGATGTTCCTGTTATTATGTTTCAAAAGGTTTGTCAGATCATCTTCTACTCCTGTGATATTCATAGTTTAATTATTTGTAAAATTTTGTTCTCTTTTAGTAACTTGCTGCAGTTCGCTGCAGGGCTTGGTTCGACTTTAATGCGAGTAGTGGAGCAGATTGCTGCTATTTCAAGATCTCTTAATTGCTATAATAGTTTTAAACATCCATGCTGGTCTGATGAATTACGTTAATATGATGAATTGGATTAGGACTTGACTTTTTCTTCATAGGTTTCTACCCAATGAAGTGGTTGTCTCTGTTTCTGCCTTTTCTCATCTCACTATCCCTGTATTAAGTTATTGGATTTTCTTTTATTTTATTTTACTGCAGACGTCACAAGGAAAAGAAGGACGACACAACAGAACCAGAGGCTGATCCTGAGCGGGATCAGAGAACAGTCTTTGCTTATCAGGTGTGTTTCTGTTCATGTTATCTGTCTGTCTTCACTTTTCATTCTTCAAGTTGCATCTTCCCAAAAATTTATTAGCTGAAACTTCTGTCTGATTATGGCAGCTCCCTCTAAGGGCAGATGAAAGGGACATTTTTGAATTTTTCTCTAGAGCTGGAAAGGTGAGAAATCTATTTAGTGCTATATTTTTCATGAGATTCTTTCTGGATATTTTTAAATAAGTATTTCTTCCCAATATCACACTAATTTGTGAGCTCTGTTGATGATTTGTAGGTTCGAGATGTACGACTCATTATGGACCGTAATTCTAGACGTTCCAAGGGAGTTGGGTAAGCTCTTTAATTATACTTACAGTATAACTTGAAATTATGGATCTTTGTGGAACACTCATTGCCTCATTGGTATTATTTTATTTGATTTTTCATTACTTGGATATTCTAGATTTGTATCCTTCAATCAATCTATCAATTAGTTGTTGAAATTTGGTTTTTACTTAGAATACTCTGAAAGGACAATCTGCAGTTGTGTAAGCTGAATTACTGGAAATCACGTTTGGTTGTGTATGCTTTTTATAATATGAAGGGTGAGAAGGAGTGCTTCATTATTTTTTTGCTGCTAGTGCATCAATTCTCTACTTTAGGAACATCTCTGTGCTATTGGTTCATTTTTTAAAAACTGCTGTGATCTTGAGGTATATAATATTCCTTCTGTTCAAATTTTGTAGAAGTATGTTTTTGCTGTTGAAAAATGATGTACCTGCTAAATTAAAATAGTCTATGAATCTCCCATTTACTAAATAAAAGCACAGCACAATTGTTTGCAGCTTAAAAATGATGTGGCAGTTACTTAGTTGTGCAGGTATATTTAGTTCAAATATGATGTGTTCGTGAGTGTATATTTCTGTATTATTCTGCTTGTTTGGAGTGGGAAGGTGCACAAGGCAATGAACAGTTAATTTCATATGTGCAGCTATATAGAGTTCTACGATGTAATGTCAGTTCCCATGGCTATAGCACTCTCTGGGCAACTTATCCGTGGTCAACCGGTCATGGTTAAACCCTCTGAAGCTGAGAAAAATCTGGTCCAGTCTACATCTACTACAGCAGCAGGTCTTACTGTTTCAGGGGCAGCACGGAGGTTATATGTTGGAAATTTGGTTCCCAACATTACGGAAGAACAACTTCGTGTGGTAATAAATCCCATTTCCTTTTCAGTATTTTGTGGTTCATGTTATTGCAAATTTGCAAGGGTGTGGGTCTGGATCCATGCTTATTTGATTTGTCACTTGTTCTTTGGTGTAATATTTGGTCTCTTCTAATGCTCTGTCTACAAGAAAGATACCACTCATTTAACGATGTAATAAACTGAGTATACACTGTAGTTTGAAAGCTATTCCATGAGTATATATTCACTTTTTTTCTAAATTTCTGAAATTTTTGGAGATAGTTGATTGACAGTAGTTGCTGTAGTAATGAAGAGTAACGAGAAATAAAGATGGTATAACTGTTTGTGATTGAACGGGAAGTTTGGGAGCTTAAGCTGAATCCAGGAAATTTAGCAAGAATGCAGCTATGAAGACACAAAGTTGTACATAGACATAGTATAATGGTTTTATGATTTATTATGCCAATTTTGTAAAACTTGCTCTTTAAGACGACCAGAGAGCTAGGTGATTGGGTTGTGCCAGCTGTATAATAGCTAATTTTACCACCTTATTTGAAACACTGAATACCATCTAGCTAGAAATTACTAGACATTTCAAATAGGTCAGCCAGATCAAGTTGTGGTCAGTGAATTTAAATTTCCTGTTTTGGCATGCTTTTTTACATCATTATCTTACATGTTTTTTTTTTAATGTTTACTTAGGTTTGTCCAGGTTATTCTTGGTTGGGTAGGGTTTGAAATTTAGGTGCAGTTTTGTGCTATGTTTTTTAAATGTACTTGTGAGTTGTCACAAGTTTTTTGTTCGTGTTGTATCTTTTGGTTGCTCTTATAGATTTGAAATTCAGACCTTGTGTTTTCTTGGTTATTGACCATCTATCTATTTTATGATGCGTAACATTTTGGATTTTGCCAGGTTTTTGAATCATTTGGGATTATCGAGTTGGTGCAGTTACCTCGTGATGAAGCAGGTCTTTGTAAGGGTTTTGCTTTTGTCCAGGTGAGCATGTCTTAGTTATTTATAGCAAAGTTGGTCTTTTTTTGATTTATTAAACGATTGACTCAGGCGTGTTACTCGTCATATTGACTGCTTTGAAGGAATGTAAAATGCAGTGGCATGGTAAAGCTTAAAAATGCTAGATAAAAGACAAATGGGGGTGTCATTATTTATGTCCTAGTACTTTTTGTGCGTTTTTACAATTTTATGTTCCTGTTCAAATGATGAAAGTGATCACTATTGCAGTACCTTTTCCCTATCTTCCCTGTTACTTTCTGACAAGATGACATATATTTTCATGCATCAAATTACTCCTCTTGTTGCTTACTACTTGAAGTGATGAATTGCCAAAGGCCTATTTGTTCTTTGTTGATTCTTATTGAGTTTGTTTTCATGTATTAGTTTTGATTTTTGTTATGTTTTGCAGTTTGCACGTCTTGAAGATGCCAAGGCAGCACAAGTTCTGAATGGACAACTGGATATTGGTGGTCGGGTTATGAAGGTAATCTTGACAGCTGTTCTGTAGTTCTGCTGGTTGAAAATGTTATCTTATGTCTTGTTTGTTGAATGGTTTTACTTTATGTTTTCCCAATTTATATGCAGAAACATGCTTATTATCATTAAAAACAAACATTAAATAATGTTTTTGCGGGTCTTTCAAAAGCAGCCTCATGAATAGTGTGGCTGTTTAGCAGTAAGATTGTGTCCATTTGGACTATCCCAAACCTCATCCTAATAAGATTTATACTAAGTTGTTTTTGTTCTTGTTTTAAGCCTTATGTGTTGAGTGACTACAAAGCATTGCAATTGTGGCTGAAGTTGCAAATGGACGACTGTGGTGTTTGGTTTATCTTACTAAAATCCCATTGTTATTCTCATCTTTAAGGGAAGATATATGGAAAGATTCATTCAGTTTAGAGAAACTTGTGCCACATAAATCACATTTTTAGTTTCTTGTTTGGAGCTTTTTCATCTGGCAATGAAGTTTTATGGATTTCCGGCTCATGCTTTGTGAGATATACTTGTATGAAGTTTTGTTATAGAAATTCCTGGATTCTTTGGAGTTCTTTCTGACCTTATTAGATTGATGATAGTATAAGTTTTGAAGTCAAACCAAATTAACCTACATCCTTAATTTGGGTGGTTTGAATTGGGGCATGTATGACTATTGAGTGAAGTTTTGGAAATTGAAGAATGCCCTTTGTGGGAAGTGGAACTAGAAGCAGAAATGTTTTTGAAATTTTCTGATGTTTCTGCATATATGTGTTATTTAACGACCTAGATTTCTGAATCTGTTTTAATTCTGTAAAAATGGGTGGCTGCCAATGCCTCTTGTTCTTTGCATCAGAAAGCAGTGTTAAATGCTAGGCTAAGCAGATACTATGTTTCTTGATGAAGTGACTTATTTGATTACTGCTAGATTTACTTTTTAAATTTTGCTACCTGTTATTTCAGGTTTCAGCTGTCACTGATCAACCTGGAATGCAAGATGCAGGGGCAACTACTGGTGATTTAGATGATGATGAAGGCGGTGGCATGGTGAGTAGTTGTTTTTTTGGTGTTCGGCTCCTGTTTGTTTTTTTGGTTTTTTTGCTAATATAATTTTTTTTTTTTTTTTTTTTTATATGTGAATCTTAGGATGTCTCTTAGAGGTTTTTTTTGCTAATATAATTTTTTTTTTGTTTTTTGTTCGGCTCAATGCTTGTTTAATGTGTTGAACTTGTTCTGTGCGGTTTATGCGTGTAGCTAATACTGGCGAGTAATCTATCTAGCTAGTTCTTGGTTGTGTTTGTTACAGTGAATTTGTTACTGCTGCTGTCTTGACCTCTCTTTTTGCTCTGTCTGCGTTTACAGCATATCCCCTCCCCTCTCTCTCTCTGGTTTTGTTGGTTAGTCTGACTATTATGGTCACCGTTTTAGTGAGTGGATGGTAGGCTGGAGTACTGGAATATATCTGGTTGTGTACTGTTCACTTATCATCGATGTATGAATTTCTTCCCACTGGTGTAATCTACTATCTCCGCTACTTTGTTTGATGTTAGTGGAGCTTGTTTCTGCACTTTAGAGGAATAATGATGAGAGAGCCAAGGGGGTGTTAGAAGTGAGAGGAGCTGATTGTTGCATGCCTAATAGCCTATTGCTAATGAAACAGAGTTGGGCGAACGAAAGTTCTTTTTTGTTAATGAAAGGATACTAGGTAATCTAGGCATATGGTGTACAGTAATATGCAGTAGTTGTTGGACATGTTTTGTGTTAGCTTGAATTGATATGCATTTAGCGTTCAACTTTTTAGTGTTTAGCCGTTGGGATCACTTAACTGCGTATGGTTGTTTAATTTTATACACTTAATCTCACCCCGCCCCTCTCAAAAGACAAAAAAAAAAAAAAAAAAAAAAAAAAACTGCAATTTGACATAATAACTAATAAATCTGAGGCCCTGAAAAAGTGAAATCTTCATACTTGTAAAGCTATAAGCTCCCTCTATAGGGCTAAGTAGTCTTCTGATTTCTTATTCTTTTTTCTCTCCCCCCTAATCTAGTTACTTTATGCCAACCATATTAGCTTACTTATCATTTATGTATTTGTTTGTATGAAATGGGTGTGTATACAGTCAAAATATGTTCTATCTGTTCACCTTATTTTGAAATTAGAACCAAGCATTAATTATTTGGTTTTCCTGCTCTTTTCAAAGGCTTTAAATGCAAGTTCTCGAGCGCTTCTCATGCAAAAGTTGGATCGCAGTGGCAATTCTACCGGGTTAGTATCTTTCAATATAATTGGCTCAAAGTCCAGTTTTTAATAACTGTAGTAATATTTAAGCTTTATTATACACGTGGCAATTTGAGTTGGTGGTATGTTTATTCGTCAATGTTGAGGGAACTAGGTGTCAGAATTCACTGTCCAAATAATAGTCTTCTGAACGATGTTTCTGTGCTGCAGTGTTGGTGGTTCACTTGCCTCTTCAGCTGTTAATACCGGAGCTCTTTCTATGGCTACTGCACCAATGCCCGGGGTTGCTCCTGGAGTTTCTCCTCTCACACAGCCTTCTGTAGCACCTCTTGGAGGATTGCCTGGTGCTGGTCTTTCTGCTCCACTAAGCACTCTTTCAATGGCAGACACTATAGGTGTCCCCAGTGAATGTCTATTGTTGAAAAATATGTTTGATCCAAAGCTAGAGGTTTGTAGCAACTTCATAACAGGTTTCTTGGAATGCTAATATTTTTGTTGCTGATATTTTGCTTTCTTTCTTTCTTTCAGACTGAACCTGATTTTGATCTTGATATAAAGGACGATGTGCAGGATGAATGTGAGAAATTTGGGCCACTGAAACACATCTTTGTAGACAAGTATGAACTTAAAGCTTTTTGAGCATGTCTAATGTCTGGCAGTTTTGGTTCTGTGTCTCTACTGGATAATGTCATTGCCTGTATGCTGTATCAATACTTGGCATGAAATATAGCTGGTGCTGTAAAAGGTCCTAAATTACGGATTGAATGTTTTTAACCTTTGCCAACAATCACAGAATTTATTTATTATGTGAATGTGAGTTCTGACGGTGCTTTCAAAATGCCTTAAAAGTGGCAGTCTTTGCACATTTTTTTTTGTTTTTGCCTTTTGTCTTAGGCATTGTCTGTTTGCAATCCATAATTGGCATCTATATGTTCAGAACAATGGCTTCTTGCAAGTATTTTGAGCGGATTAAGCATTTTGAACTCATCTTTATTCTTTCTCACTTTGTTTAATTTTTCTGGGATTCAGGAATACTGAAGGATTTGTATACTTGAAATTTGACAACACCCAATCAGCAATGAATGCACAACGTGCACTACATGGCAGATGGTTTGCGGGGAAGATGATAAGTGCAACATACATGGTAAGTGTTTTTGTTATCCTTTGATCTTGTTCTAGGTGTAAGGTGTTAATTTATGGAGTCCAATGCTGAAGCGTTGAGTGGTGTTCTTGATGCAGCTACCTCAAGATTATGAGGCTAAATTTCCGGAGAGCAGATGAGAAATTTTGTCGTGGACTTGCAGCTTTGGAAGATTCTTGAAGTTGTATACGGGTACAGAGAGAAGGCCTGGGGGATTTTTAGGATCATTTTCCGTTTTTTTTAGGTAATCTTTGGCTGGTTGGCCTATTGGGTATCATAGCAAGTGCAGGTCCTGCAGGAGTACTTATTTATTCCCAAAATGCAGTGATATTAGATTGATAGGGTTGGATTGTTATAAAAATGTTGTCGATTATTGTTTTCCAAAAAATTTGATTAAGCATTTTTGTAGAATTCTAATACTTGTAACCAAGTCTGTGTTATCCTTAAATTTTGAATTACTGCCTTTTAGGTCTCAAAAACATGCAATGTGTTACTTCGTATATGATACTACCTGTTTACGCTTAATACCTTCCCACAAATCAGCCACATTAGTCATACATATATATATATATAGTTTTGCTCGGTCGTACATACTCCTTGTGAAATGCAGACTATCATAGTACATACGGGTATACAAAAAATTGGATTGGTTTTAACTAGTGAAGTATTTTTCACGAGCTGAATTGTTTGTTGGCTAAGATATTTGGCTTTTTACATCCCCTGATTTACTTTCCTCAAGGCTGTTCTATAAACTGAGTAAACCGACAGTCTGAAAGCATATCAAAGGGTATTACATATTTAAAGTTGCTGATAATAATTAACGGAGGTTGTAGTACATCTAAGAGTACCTAATTTACATGCAATATAATACGTCTCAGAGGTTGTTTTGTTTAATACGAAGTACTTGTATTCAATAATCGATACACCGTACATTTGAATGGATGGGGATGAAACCGATACACCCTAATATCTACACCTTGCCACCCCATCAACTAATCAGACCGTAACTACGCTGTAGACATATAAGGAAATGTGACATCAGCAATGAGATCACCTGTCTCTCAATAATATTATAATAAATGATCAGCTGCTGTCTGAAGGCGTGCTATATAATGAGGTGTTCAGAAAACAAGAAAATACAGGTCTCTGAATTCTGAAACAACAATGGATGTAAATGAAAACATTGTTATTGTTGGAGGTGGCATTGCAGGCCTCTCTTTGGCATTAGCTCTTCACAGGTAAAACATACCCACTTCTCCAATAACAATTTTCAATTCTTTTATTCTTTTTATAATTTAGAAAGACCTTTTTTTTATGATTACATCTTGATTTACATAGTATAACTTTTGAAGGTTGGGATTGAAGAGTTTAGTTCTGGAATCCTCTGATAGTTTGAGATCAAGTGGTGCTGCATTTGTTACATGGACTAATGCTTGGAATGCACTTGATGCACTTGGTATTGCTGACTTGCTTCGTTCACAACACTGCCGGCTCTCCAGGTGAACACTCTGTCTTGCTCTTTTTAAGTGTGTGTACGGAGTCAGATGTACGCAACCTTATACTTTGAAACGGGGCATGGGTTTAATACCATACAAAGATTACATATCCATGTGCATCACTTTTCATAATCAGTAGGTTTTCTTAAGTGAACCATGTATAAGCTTTTCCCAAAAAGAGTTTGAAGTAACTGATTGCTAAATGACATGGTTCAGGATCACTGTAACATCAGCAACATCAGGGATTCCAACAGCACAACTTTCATAGTAAGTACTCAATTTTATTTTTCTGTCTGTATTTAGTCAGTAAAATCATAAATAATTTGCATGCTTCTAATGTAGATTGTATTACATGCTTATAAGAATGATATGTTTTGCCAGCGGAAACCATGAAATAAGGTGTGTGAAAAGAAGAGTCCTGTTAGAAACTCTAGCAAACGAGTTACCAAAGGAAACAATAAGGTACTCGTCTAAGGTGGTTAGCATCCAAACATCAGGCCATTTAAAGCTGCTTCATCTTGCTGATGGCTCAGTCATTACGACGAAGGTATATTTAGAAGCCAGCCTTCTTAAGCTGAACACATAACTTCCTTATTACTTATCAACAATATAAGCATCTTGACAAATGCATCTTTTTCTGGAAGGTGGTGATTGGGTGTGAAGGAGTAAATTCTGTTGTAGCAAGATGGCTTGGGTTCAATGAGCCATCCTTCACCAAGAGGTTCGCTATTAGGGGTTACGTTCATTTACAAGAAAATCATGGCCTAAACCCGGAATTTATGCAGTTCACTGGACATGGTTTTCGATATGGGATCATCCCTTGTGATCCCACTAGCATTTACTGGTTTTTCACTTTCAATTCATCCAACCAAGGTATTCTATTCCACTATAGTAAGCAGTAAGCAAATTGATTTTTCATGTAAGTCTTTTTCCTCGGTAACTATGACACTCACTACTTATTATATGTGCTCTTTAGTAGATGAAGAAATTAAAGAAAATCCCATGAAAATGAAGCAATTTGTGATGAGTAATTTGGGACAAGTACAAGACCAAATAAAGGCTATTATCGAGAAGACTAGAGTGGAGGACATCATATGCTCTCCTCTAAGATTCAGGCTTCCATGGGAGATAATTTGGGGTGATATAAGCAAAGATAATGTTTGTGTTGCAGGGGATGCATTTCACTCGATGACCCCTGACATAGGTCAAGGTGCGTGTGCTACTTTAGAAGACGCGATTATTCTTGCAAGATACCTTGCTGAGGCAATTTCAGTGAGTAAGTCAGTAGAGCAGGAGAATTTGGAAGTAGAAGAATACAAGAAGATTCAGACAAGCTTGATGAAATATGCTAAGGATAGAAAATGGAGAGGTGCTGATCTTGTTACTACAGCATATATAGTAGGTTTCCTACAACAGAGTGATGGGAAATTGGTGAGTTTTTTGAGGGACAAAGTAATGGCATCATTTTTAGCTAATTTGCTGTTGAAGAAGGCTGATTTCAATTGTGGACTGCTCTGAGAATACATAATATAGTTTATCATATGATTTATATGCTCCTTTTGTTTGTTTAGTCTGGTTTTGAAAAATTATATTGAATGGAAGAAGAAATGAGCTTTAATTAACCTCATTTTTTAACAAGTGCACTCTATATTCTGTCTAGCTTCAAGAAATTAGTGGAGGAAAAAAAAAAATTACTGTAAAAGAATGACCATCAAAGTTGAGGCTTTTTGAATGATAATGTTTTGATAGTCTTGTAAACAGTGAATCTGTAAAAACATCAAATGAACTCAAAATTATCTAGTTCTGACCTATGTTACTCGGACTCTTTATTTTATCTAAAGTATTCGTATTGGATTCTCAATAGTCGGACATTAGTATGACACTTGGACACTTCATTTTACTTCAAAATCATAGAATTTTAACAAAATAGCCGAGTCAGACACTTGGACATGTACTCATGTCGGACATGGGTATTTCTGACCATAAATAATTGACACCTATTGATGTTCACTTAACATCACTATCTTAAAGATGCATTGCCTTTTCTTAGTTTAGTGGCTCATCAATCCCATGTTGTTCCCCCCCTGCTTTTTTCTGTATGATGAACCAATTAGATTTCCTTAATACTAAGATTGATATAAACTATAGTATACTAATAAAATGTGATTATTATATGAGATTAAACTATACATAAACATATTAATAAAACGAAAATATGGTCAAAATCAATTCATCTAAGTTGTCATACTTGTCAACAAAAGCATCTTCTCTATATTAAAAAAGTTATTCCTGTATATATAACTGTTCCAGCCATGTGTACGCCGCCCTATACGACGTACCATATCAATATATATATGAATATTGGAATAATGATATGGTCATCTCAAAAATTGCAAAATTTTGTGAAAGATGGAAATAGACGCAAATATTGTGATCGTTGGAGCTGGAATATCTGGTCTTGCTACAGCTTTAGCTCTTCACAGGTATATATTTTGTCTTGTAATAAATCGTGGGAATGGTAATGAATTTTGTGTGACTCGTTGTCACTTTATAGATATATGAGTCGTCTTAAATGTGTAGTTTTTTTATTATTCCTGAAATTTCACCTTTGAGCAAACTGAAGATATGCAGTTATACTAAATTAAGTTGAAAGAGGAGTAACTAAAATACTTGTTCATTTGATGCAGGTTGGGAGTTAAAAGCTTGGTGTTGGAATCATCAGATACACTGCGAGCAGCTGGGATCGCGTTTACAACTTGGACTAATGCTTGGAGGGCTTTGGATGCACTTGGGATCGGCGATCCACTCAGGCAACATCATGGCCCGTTATTTGGGTAACTAAATATACCTGTTTCTATCTGATTTTCTTACATTAACTTCAGACACATATATAATCTCTGCAATAAAATGGTTGCAGGATATATACTTCATCTACTGTTACAGGAGACTTGACTTCTTATGTTTCATACACAAATAAGGGAAAACAGTAAGTTTGAAGTACTTATTTTAGATGTCATCTTTTATTTTCTTTTACAGTTGTTTCACTTTGAATTAAGATGGTCTTACTGAATGTACAGTGGAGATCATGAAGTTCGATGTGTGAGGCGAAAAGCCTTATTAGAAGCACTTGCAAAAGAACTACCTAGTGACACCATAAGATATTCCTCCAAGGTGGATTCTATAGAAGAATCAGGCTTATTAAAACTAGTGCACCTTGCAGATGGATCCACCCTAAATGCCAAGGTATTAAGGCTGCATATTTTACTTCATAGTTAATTCCGTTGCACACTTGCACCTATATGCGTAGTAAAATTATGATGAACCAGAAACCAAACATAGTTCATTCGGTTTTGTGATTGAAAACTCTAGTAAGCTAGGATGCATCAGTACATGCTTTTCGGTTATAGGTTAATGATCCTTATTTTCATCAGTATTAATTTGAAACTGACATTCTTGTCCTCTGTATTTCCTTAATTACAGGTTTTAATCTTAGATATGAGAAAATATAACGAAGTTAATAACATGGCTATCAGGCTTCTAATGTTGTTTACACAAACAGGTACTGTTGGGGTGTGATGGAGTGAATTCAGTGGTGGCAAAATGGCTCGGATTCAAGACACCATCCTTGACCGGAAGGTCGGCTATAAGAGGTTGTGCATACTACAAGGAAGGCCATGGTTTTGAGCCTAAATTTCATCAATTTGTGGGAAATGGTGTTAGATATGGCGTCGTTCCTTGTGATGACACTGCTGTTTATTGGTTTTTGACCTGGTCTCCATCTTCTGAAGGTATACAAATCATGATTAGTAACAAGTTATATAATGAATTCACTGTTAATTATTTAGCCTATATACTCAAAGTGCATTATACCATTATGAAATTTGTAATTACAAACCAAAGATTTAAATAAAAAAACTGAGACTTAAAATATGACTGATTTAACAGAAAGCAAAAATCTGCAAGAAGCTGATCAACTGAAGCTGAAGCAATTTGTGCTAAGCAAACTTGGGAAGGTGCCTGACCAAATAAAGGCTGTGATAGAAGACACCAAAGTTGAAGAAATCGTACGTTCTCCACTAGGATATAGGCCTCCATGGGAGATCCTATATGGAAACATAAGCAAAGACAATGTATGTGTAGCAGGTGATGCATGCCACCCTATGACACCAGACCTAGGCCAGGGAGGGTGTTCTGCTCTAGAAGACGGGGTCATTCTAGGAAGATGCCTCGCTGATGCCTTGGTAAATCATGAAAATGAGGATCAACATCAGAGGATAAAGAACGGGCTACAAAACTACGCGAAGATGAGGAGATGGAGAGTGTTTGACCTCATTAGTACAGGGTATATGCTGGGTTGGATACAGGAGTTTGATTGGTTTGGTATGAGGATTGTAAGAGAGAAATTTCTTTCTGCATATCTTTCAGGGTTGTTTCTTAAGAAGGCTGATGTTGATCCTAGACAACTTGTGCTCGAATATTAAAGCTCATGAAATAATTAAGTACTTTAATTTCTGCATAACTTATGCTTTATGTCTTGCCTTTTTCTTCCTGTAAAATTTTAATTTGTACAATGTTTTTCACAAGAACTGTACATCATTCTGCAAGAAGATGACATGCATACAACAATAATCAATAAGCTCAAAAAAATATGGGACGAAAATTCCTAATTTACAGCAGCTACTTTTATTTTTCTAAGGTTCTTTCTGTTTACTCAGTCTTTGTAGATTTAGTAGTAAATTATTCAATTAGAATTTCGAACAAGTGAAGTTTAAGAAAATGTTATGGACTTCTGTGGAAGCGTAGAATACTACGTAAATAAAATTGATACAGAGTAATGAACTAATAAGTTAGCTGAATATTTAACAATTTCAATCGTGGTAATTAAGCTAGATTATAGGAGCAGATTGATATTCAAACATCCAGTTCTGACCATATTTGTAATATAAGCTTAAATTTTATGATCCATTATTTTCTCACCTAATATCACTAGATTAAGATTATGACTTAACTAGTTTAATGGCTCATCAGTCCCACTTGCCTTAACTGGATTAAGTCTCTCTGAAAAAATTGATAGGAAATGAGACAATTGGCTTTGTTAAATGATGTTTAGTATTTAAGATAATAATGTTCTGTAGACTAATAATACAATACAAATTTGCTAGTGCTGATAGATGGCGACCTGGATTAAACCATCTTGTTTGCCAAAGAACGCGTCCAATGTTTCAGTCAAGTTGTGCTAAACTTCCCGGTTAATGTACTGATATAAGTACATACAGGAAATATTGACATGATCATCTCATATCTGTAGGAATTCTTTGAAAGGCCGTCTTTTTTTTTGCTAATTTGCAAGAAGAGGTACTAGGAAGATGGAAATTGTTTCAGACATCGTGATTGTTGGAGCTGGAATATCTGGTCTTGCTACTGCTTTAGCACTTCAAAGGTATATATTGGTACATTATCACTTCAAAGCTTTGTTAACTTCTTCATTTGATTTTTTTTTTTTTTTTTTTTTTTGCCAATTCTTATTTGCAGGTTGGGAATAAAATGTTTGGTGTTGGAATCAGCAGATGTCCTGAGAGCAGCTGGGATCACTATCACAGTTTGGACTAATGCTTGGAGGGCTTTGGATGCTCTTGGGCTCGGCGATTCACTTAGACAACAGCATGGCCAGCTTGTTGGGTAACTACATATGTGTTTCACTCCACATATTTAATATGGGATATAGCTGCTAGATTTGTTTCAATTTGATCTTTTTTATTTCCTAAACTTTGGTCTTATATATAGCATAAAATTAAAAGTCATGATATCTCTGTAATTGTATGGGTGCAGGATATGTTGTTCATCTTTAGTTACAGGAGATTTGACTTCAAATGTTTCATTAACAAGCAAGGGGAAATAGTAAGTTAAAAGTGATCTATAGTTTAATCTACCTTTCTATTTCCCTATTGATTCACTTGTATTAAGTTTGGTCTTACTTCTTAGCATTGAAATAATGAACTATGAGAAACTGCAGTGGAGATCATGAAGTTCGATGTGTGAAACGAAAGTTCCTACTAGAAGCGCTTGCAAAGGAATTACCAAGTGACACAATAAGGTATTCCTCCAAGGTCGTCTCTATTGAAGAATCAGGCTCCTTGAAGCTTGTGTGCCTTGCTGATGGGTCTACTCTTAAGGCCAAGGTAATAATAATGCCGAACATTTTAATCATCCAAGATTTTCAAAGGACTAAACATAAATTGATAGAATGAATCTTTTAACACCAACATTCCACCAATATATGGCTCCAATTTGATTTCAGAAAACCAACCTTGGATTTTAAGGTGGTCATTGATCTCTAATTTGGTTTCGGAATATTATTGAGGTATTAGAAAATGCAGGGAAGATTGTTAAGATGGCTAATTGGTTCTTGATGTCATTATAAATGAACAGGTATTGGTTGGGTGTGATGGGGTGAATTCAGTGGTGGCAAAATGGTTAGGATTCAAGAAACCAGCATTGTCAGGAAGATCAGCTATAAGGGGTTTTGCATACTATGAGAAAGGCCATGGTTTCGAGCCTAAATTTCAGTTGACGATGGGAAATGGTGTTAGATATGCTATTGTTCCCTGTGATGACAATGCTGTTTATTGGTTTTTGACCTGGTTTCCATCAGCTCAAGGTATTTTTTGGCGGTATTGCCTATTATACAATTATCTTTATCTAGAAGCTGATCAATTGAAGCTAATATGTAGTATATGGTTAAACTATCATTTATATCATAGGTTTAAAATTGACTTTAAAATACAATGTATGCCAAAGGCCCAAAGATGTGGTCAAGCTGAGACACTTAATATAACTGAGTGTCGGGTTAAATACTCTAGCTGATGACTGATGTAACAGAAAACAGGAAACTGCTAGAAGCTGATCAATTGAAGCTGAAGCAATTTGTGTTGAGTAAACTTGGTAAGGTGCCTGAGCAAATAAGTGTGTTGATAGGAGACACCGGAGTAGAAGAAATTGTATGTTCTCCAATTGGATATAGGCCTCCATTGGAGGTCCTATTTGGAAACATAAGCAAAGACAATGTATGTGTAGCAGGGGATGCATGCCATCCAATGACACCAGAGCTTGGCCAGGGAGGGTCCTTAGCTCTAGAAGACGGTATCATTCTAGCAAGATGTCTTGCCAATGCCTTTCTAAATAACTCGATTTCTCAGAGGAGATTAGGCTGTGAAAATGATTATAACCACCGTGACAGGATAAAGAGCGCGTTGAACAATTATGCAAACAAGAGGAGATGGAGAGCATCTGAACTCATTTTCACAGGTTATATGGTGGGTTGGATACAGGAGTCTGATTGGTTTGGTGTAAGGTTTTTACGAGAGAATTTTCTTTCTGCGTATTTGTCAGGGTTGTCTCTTAAGAAGGCTGATTTTGATCCTAGACAACTAGTGCTGGAATTATAACCGGTTCATGGAGACAGTACTCTCTGCAAGCCTTATGCTATATTCACAAGATTAGTTGCTTGAACTTAATGGACCTTAAGTACTTTGTTGACCTCAAGTAGCGCGCTTTTCATTGATTGATCTTCAATTTATACTGCTGTAGTCTAGCTGAATGCTGGCTGAGTCTGTTTGAAGAGTATTTTATTGACTTAAATTGAATCATGGATGACGTTTGTATTATTGGTCATACAATTTACCATATGGCCTCAGACACTGATCAACGTTTATGGCCATGTTTGGTAATTGGCTTTTTGGTTAGCTTTTGGCTTTTTAAGGTGGTCAAACAGCCAAAAAATGTGTTTGGTAATTGGCTTTTTAGTCAGCGAAAAAGCTGGCTTTTAAGCCAAAATGAAAAAGCTGCTTTGAGTAGCTTTTTTGTTGGCTTTTGGCTTGTTGGCCCACAAATTATCTAATAAACAACTAACAACCACCAATTAATTTACCAAACACTTTTGTAAACAGCCAATTCAAAAGCCATTATAAATAGCCAAACATTCCAGCTGGTCAAACAAGCCAAGTGAACCAGCCAACAACCAACCGCCAACAGCCATTTGCCAAACAAGGCATATGTGCTACTTCTTAACAAAATTGAGCAAATTGTTTGTTACTTGATCCGAATTTCTGAATTCCTGATTTGAAATAACCGTAAATCATGAATAAATTGTGAAACTTCTCTGACGGATGTACATTATATGGAGTAATCATTAAGGGAAGAAAACCTTTTACACTCTAAAAAGATGAAGTATCCAAAATCAAAGTTGCATTTGCCAATTAGCAGTGCAATTTACATATTTTCTTACCAGTAAGTTTTTGCGCATGTCAAGTTTTCAACACCCAACTTTTACCATCAATAAGTTTAATCATAAATTTTTCATTTATTAGTAATAATATGTGATGAAGGTTAGAATATAAATATGTGTAAAAATCATAACGAAACAGAGGAAGTAATTAAAAAAAAAAAAAATCCCGGGATGGGTTTTTACTTGTCAAAGGTGTTAACATAAGCCGCCTAATTGCTGATTTTGGCGTGGCTCAAATCAATAATTGGCAAAAATAGCGACATGGGTCAAATTGGTCCAATAAGCAGAAGGTAACAAAGTAACAGTGACTGCTTCATTTTATCAAGTTCAGCCACCTTGGTTGACTAAATTTCATTTATTGATACTATAAATAGATTGCGATTGTCATCATCTCATGTTTGTAGGCAATTTTGTGTAAAATTTTCTATTTTGTTTTTGCTAGACTAGATGGAGGTGAACACAGATATTGTCATTGTTGGAGCTGGAATATCTGGTCATGCTACAGCTTTGGCTCTTCACAGGTACGTACATGGAGTGTTACTCGCCATATACTAACTTCGTCTAAATTTAGTTGTCATGTTAGTAGCTCATATATCATGATATCAACTGGACAATTAATAATAGACGGAAGGAGTAACTCATATTTTGCACGGAGGTATGAATGGTTATAAAATTAATGTGTAATTTGTTCATATGCAGGTTGGGAATAAAATGTTTGGTGTTGGAGTCTGCTGGGATTGCATTCACAACTTGGACCAATGCTTGGAGGGCTTTGGATGCTCTTGGGATCGGCGATTCTCTCAGGCAACAGCATGGCCAGCTATATGGGTGCACCATCTCTTACTATGCAATATTGATTTAGTAGTATTGTTTTGTTCTATGGTACTCGGATTCTTTAATCTATATTTTTGTGTCAAATAGACTCCTCACTATAATATGGGTGTGGAACTATATGCACCCCACCTTGGACCTTTTATTTTGGACCAAAATCATATAAATGTATCATTGCAGGGCTAGTCTAGCTCTTAGACATAGGTACCTGAGTCCGAGTAACATTGGTTTCACCATTTTGTTCTGCTTCCTTAATTTAACCATAAAAGTCATGAAAGATGTTTTTCTTAACTATATCTCTTCATGAATTGGATGCAGGGTATCTTCTATATCTTCAGTTACAGGTGATTTGACTTCATATGTTTCATTTACAGAGAAGGGAAAATAGTAAGTTTGTCTTCACTTCTTTCTTTATTTACCTTGTTGTTTGGCTTACATACTGAAAAGTTAAGAAAAAAACAGTGGAGATCATGAGGCTCGCTGTGTGAGACGCAAGGCCCTGCTAGAAGCGCTTGCAAGGGATTTACCAGATGGTACAATAAGGTACTCGTCCAAAGTTGTTTCTATAGAAGAAGCAGGATTCTCAAAGCTTGTACACCTTGCCGACGGCTCCATCCTTAAGACCAAGGTATTGAAACTGAGCATTAATATGGACATCTACAAGAGATTCATATCCTTTCATTACAATACCATCTTACAGTCGGGAAATTAAGATTGAGTTCAGAAGTCATAAATAGTTTTTATAAGAAAATGCAACATTATGGTTTGCTATTATTGCTATCTAAACTAAATTTAGCAAGGATGTATGTTTTTGGATGGCTTATTGATCCTTGTAAAGTTTCTGACATTTATGTCCTGTGTCTTCATGGTTACAATTATGTAGGGAGGGGCTCTTACGATGACTGACAGACTTCTAATATCATTTTTCACAAACAGGTATTAATCGGGTGTGATGGAGTGAATTCAGTGGTGGCAAAGTGGCTAGGATTCAAACCACCGTCACTGACAGGTAGATCAGCTATAAGGGGCTGTGCATATTAGAAGGATGGCCATGGGTTTGAACCCAAATTTCAGGTCCTAGTCGGAAATGGTGCTAGATATGGTATCATTCCCTGTGATAACACTGCTGTTTATTGGTTTTTCACCTGGTCGCCATCTGCTCAAGGTATGCTTATTGCCTTGTGCACAATCCCAGGATAGCAAGTCTACTATGTATCAAAAGCACTATCCTATTTTACTCTTTCAGTCCAAACTAACAGATACATGACCATCACTTAATAATGTAGATGTAGACTATGTAGTTAGGTTTCACAGTAAAAAGAGTTGCATAATTTTTTTTCAATATTTTTTTTTTTGGGTGATCATTAGGTTAGATGTGCTGTTAACTTGTAGTATGTTATAATAACAGAGAATAGTACACTGCAAGAAGCTGATCAACTGAAACTGAAGCAATTTTTGCTGAGTAAACTTGGGAAGGTACCTGACCAAATAAGGGCTGTGGTAGAAGACACAAAAGTAGAAGAATTTGTACGCTCTCCACTAGAGTATAGACCTCCATGGCAGGTATTATTTGGCAACATAAGCAAAGACAATGTATGCGTAACAGGTGATGCATGTCATCCAATGACACCAGACCTAGGGCAAGGAGGGTGCTCGGCTCTAGAAGATGGGGTCATTCTAGGAAGATGCCTTGCCGATGTGTTGCTAGAGAAGTCCAGCTGCCAGGAGAAGCAGAATGATGAGAATGAGTATGAGCGTATAAAGAGGGGGTTGAACGACTATGCAAAGAAGAGGAGGTGGAGAGCACTTGATCTTATTAGTACAGGTTATATGCTGGGTTGGGCACAGGAGTTTGACAGGTTTGGGATGAGAATTCTTAGAGAAAAGCTGCTTTCTGCGTATCTAACTAGGTTTTTTACTAAGAAGGCTGATATTGATCCTGGGCAACTTGTTCTTGAGCACTAAGCTCTTGGGGAGAGAATTTTCTGCTAAACTTGTTCTGAGCTTTCTTAAATTTCATTTTCCCGGTAATGTTATGTTTTGTGTTGTAATTTCAAATTGATGTTACTTTGTTAAAAACTGATTTTGCTGAACTCAGATATTCATCATGTGCTTGTGATATCAATTAACACCTTAAATTGTCAAATCAACTTACATGGAACCGGCCTCACCATAACATTTTGACAATACTTTGGCCTCGCCATAAAATTGCAACATGACCCCTGGCCTCACCATAACATTTCAATAGGGCCAATTGATTTTGAGGTGACTTGTTATACTAACAAATGATAGACTAATATAGTTGAAAGTGTCTTCAAGTCAATAAGAAACTGACTTTTATGAATTGAAATAAGAATGAAAATGATATTCTACAAAAACACCCCTGCTATTGAATGAATGTAAAAGATCAGGTGACAATATACAAGCTCTGACAGATTTTACCCTTTAGCTTCTTTATGAGATAAAAGCTCAAAAAATCAGGGCATCAACAGGATAGTTCATGATAATATAATTTGTGCCTAACTGCTACAATCCCCATAACAAAATGAAATCACCTTATATTTTGGCTGCAGTCAACTTCCTTCAGCAATGAAAACAGGTCAGATACTTCGAGCATAGAGGCTTCACGAATCCCAAATAAAGAGCAGATGTTAACAGTTTCACACTTCATCCAGATGAACCCAATCCAAAAGACTTGACAATATTACTGACCCTTTCAGCAAATGTCCGAGAGGTTATCTTTTTACCGGGGACGTGGAAAGGATTTGAAACCGCATCAACATAAGCTGCATGGAACTTCCTAAAGAACTGGATACACCCAAAGTACATACAATCAGCTTTACAAAATAACCAGCATTCAGACACACACACACACACACAAATAGTTTGTCATTAGAATGCACCAAAATCCATTTTCAATCTCCTGAACACACCATTCAGAGCTTTACCGAACAGCTATCATCATTTATTATGAAATAATAGAGAGCAGATAATCTGAATATTCAGGCACTACCTAGAGTTATTCCTAAACCAGTCATTTAGCATCATCGTTTCATTATCACCTCATACCTAAATCTTGACAACCAAAAGCAGATCAAGAGTGCAGTTTCTTATAGCAGATAAATGATACAATGACTCCTAGATGCACGTGCACCACATATGATCCACCATTATCTCAGCCACGCATACTAGAAAGATTGGAACCAGAGGTAGTATTCCCCTGGGGTAATAAAGCATCATTCTCATTTTTTAACAAAGCCAGCAATATCACAGCAGCATTGTTTTACCCACAATTGTTCCAATACCAAATCAAGCAAATTTGCAAAAAAACATTAACCACATGAAGGACAAAAAGCACAATCCATAACAAGCACAATTTATTTTATGAAAGATCTCAAAGATTATCTTAGCTATATACTTACATTTCTCATGTCAGCATCTCTTACATCTAAATCGGTGGTTACCAAGATGAATTTCACCTTAGTGTTGGTCAAATAGCCATATCTGCAAGCAACAAAAAACTGATTATTAAAGGCTACTAGTATCACATTTCAAGCAATACAACTGATCCCACCTTACAAAATTTCAAGGGGAAAGATACCTACACTTTGTAGTTTTCTGTTGGATAAAGCAGACCTAAAAATGTTTCATTCAGCATCGGCCCAGATTTCTTGGGATTGTTCACTGAAACATAAAACAGAACACATGAGTTACCCAACATTACACCAAGCATGCATTGCACAATTACAAGGTGAAATATTCATATGTTATATATATGGAGTACGAACTACAAAGTACATATTTAAAATTGTTCCATTGTAAAAACGTTTAACCAAAAAAAAAAAGAGAGCAAAAGATTTTCAAACTCTACTAATTCATGTTTTCTAATTCATAAAGAGATCAAAAGGCTGCTAATATCACATTTCAAGCAATACAACTGATCCGTCAAGCAACAAGAGAAGTCGAGACCTCAAAGTAATCACATTTTTGTTAAGATTTGATAAATATGTTGATCAAATTTTGAAAATGGGTGTAATGTTGCAATTAAACAGAATTCATTTTGAATTGCCTTGTATCAACTCTGGGGTTAGGGTTTCAGCAATTACATTACATTAAAAAACAATTACCACCAAATCAAAATTTCAACTCAAAATTCCCACATTATAGGCAAATTACCCACAAATCAAAGACGACACCTTGAAAATTGATGGTGCTTAATTACAGCACAATATAGGAAAAATTAATAACAAGTAAATGAGATGAAATCTATGCAAATTCACAAATCAAATAAAATAAAATAAAATCAAATGAATGGAGATCGGAAAGAGAGAGAAAACCTCGTTCGTCAATAACATCAAGGGAGCAGTGAACGATGTGATGAAGCTTAAGGGCATCATCACCTTCATTAAAGCTTTGAATGTAGAGTGGATTATTCTGCAAAAAAAACATACATTTTCAATTTTGTTAATTCGTATTTACCCAGAAAAAAAAAAAAAAAAAAAAAAAAAAAAAAAAAAAATTCCAAAGATGGAGATAAAATAAATCAAAAGACAAATGCAGGAAATTGATGAAGAGAGAATTAGAGAAAGATAGACCTGGTGGCCGACGACTGCAACACAGACGATCATCTTTTGGGAAGTTTTGAAAAATGTCTAACTTCAGCTGTGTTAGACCAAAGTCACCTACATCAAACAACTAACTTTTGTAACAGAACTTAGAAGGCTTCACTACTCCGTTTCATATTAACTCTATTTTTTAATTCCAACTAGCCTTTTGGCCCGTGCAATGCACGAATATTCATATAAAATTGTATTGAGAGATAAGTGAGGAAATAATAGTAAGTCATTATAAGGTATAATATGTAATCGGAAACATGATTAAAGAAATTAAAATTTTGGAACTTTAATCGAAAAAGAGGCCTAAATAAAAGGTGGAAGGGCTAAAATTAAAGAGAGAATAGAAAAAGGTTGAATTAAAGGGGAGAGATAAAGTGTATATATAAGATGAAGTATAAGTTTAATGAAAGAATTAAAAAAAAATGGTGTAATAAAAAAATTAAAAGTTTATGACATGTGGCACTATGGTTAGAGAAGTGTAATAGAATGGATGGGGACATGTGCCTTTCTTAGTTTCTTGGTTATAGTTTTTAAGTATAGAAGTATAGATTTAACTAAAATGCAATATACATACCGAGTAGTATTTAAGGCCGGTTCTCGTAAGATAATTTTCAGTTCAATTCAGCTCTAATCAGTTCAGTTCAACTCTTAATTTCCTTCTCTTATAAAATTTTCAGTTCAGTCGTTCAACTCTAATAAGTTTAGTTCAATTCAATTCAGGTGTGTTCAGTCAATGGGAACAGACCCTTAGTCGTTACTCAGTTTATACTCCGTAATATAATACGGCAAGCCAATTGAAAAGTTTATTATGGAGGGATTTTGTCACCACTTACTTCTCCAATCTTCACTAGAGGCTTTTGGGGTAGGGACTAGCAAGGATTGGAACTTGTTAAATTCTTTCATTCTTTTGCTGTGGTAAAACTTATTCAAAATTAAGTGGATGATCAAAATTAAGTGGATGATTATTTAGCTTAGTTACTACATAGTATAATTTAGAGCAAATACCCAAAACCTATCAGCAATTGAGATCAAATGCTAATTTTATTTTATTTTTTATTTTTTTTAATAGTAAAAGCTTGTTCTCTTAAACTTAATTTTAGTTTAGTTCAGTTCAGTTTAGCTCCAATCAGTTCAGTTCAACTCAATTCAGTTCCTAATTTTTTTCTCTCATAAAATATTCATTTCGGTTCAATCAGTTACAGTTCAGTTTATAGGAACAAGCCCTAATTGAGATCAAATAACATCTTACATCTACATCATTTGTTCTTGTGCATCTTGTAGTAATAGGGGGAAAAAATGTATACAAAATTACACCCTTGCCCCCGAAACAGGGATATTCGGAGTCGTCAACTAGTCGTAAAAATAATTGAAGGTTAGTACTCCTTGGGGGTGTTTGTTTAGGGGGATTAAAAGGGAGGGGTAAGGATAAATGATGAGGAAAGAAGAAAAGTAGTGTTTGTTTAGTGGGATGGGGATTAAAAGGGGTTGAGGATAGGGATTAAAACACCCCCTTATCCCTCCATTTCCATAACTAAGGGGGTGGTATAAGGGGAAGGGATAAAAAAATTAGGCTAAAAATATCAAATTACTCTTAATGAAATTGAAAGGATAAGGGAAAACGTAGAAGTTAATAAGGTTATTTTTATAATTTTACTACTTATTCCTAATTTATTTCATATACTTACAAAACATGGGATAAGGATTTTTATCCTTGTCCCATCTATTAATTCCCTATTTTTATCCTTCCTCCCTATCCCTTTTATTCCTATCCCTCCAACCAAACACCCCGCTACTCCGTTAAAAAATCCAGACCGTAAAAGAACAAAACGCAATTTGGTGGAAGACCAAAATAGTGTTTAAGTGTTGCTCCATACCGGGGAAGAAGAACCCTAATTCTTTATTTTCCCCTTTTTCTGTTCGCTCAATTCTAAGCGTTTTCTATTTGCTCAATCTTTCTCTGCAATCAATCCCCTTCGACTTTGCTCAATTAGTTACTATCTCTTTCTCTCTCCTCTCAATTTAGTATTCAATTTGCTCTTGCATGTAATTTTCTAGGGTTCGTGATTATGTCTCCTATTATAAGATGTTCTAATTTAAAATCAATTGAAATTATTTATGTGATTGAATTGCATTAATCAATTGATTGTGGAGTTCTCTTTGTTTTAGAATTTACAATTACTGAAACAAGTTCGGAATTGTTAGTTTTCTAGGGTTCGTGATTCTGTCTCTTATTATTCGATGTTCTACTTTGGAATCAATTGAAATTATTTATGTGATTAAATTGCATTAATTAATTGATTGAGGTGTTGCACTATCTCTTTGTTTTAGAATTTACAATTACTGAAACAAGATCTGAATATTTTTTTTCTTACTTTGGTTTTTTTGAAAGGTATTATATGAAATTCGAATTCTCCTATGTCATATGAAATTGTAATTGAAGTATTTTTAATTGTTGTTTTCAGTTTGCCACAGATTAGCCTTGAAAGATGTCGGAATACCAGGATGATCCTGATAAAAATGGTTCATCTCCGCAACCTCAAGAAAATGATCACAGGGGTGTAGATGAGAACAGTGATGCTAAATCTCAGGTATATAGGTTATGTTTTTGCTAAATTATGTAATTTACACGATATTAATAAAGCTGTAAAGATTGAACAGATAAAATAAGTTTGGAATTTGTTAGAGTTGTTGGTTTAAGGCTGTACTTTGCTTGATGCACCCTTTTAGCAGTACTCCCTCTAATGTGGCCGTGATAATGTGATTTGGATATCAATGTGATAATTAAACCTTGATTGTGGTATTGTAGTATATGCTTTGTCATGTAGTCTAGGAGTTAAATTGTTTATTTCTGTGCTAACATGATGTTTTGGGCAGCATGGCTCGCGTGATCATGAGAGGAGTTCTTCAAGAAGTAGAGAGAGGGACAGGGAGAAGGGACGGGAGAGAGATCGGGATCGAGACAGGGATAGAGAGAAGGACAGGGACAAGGAGAGAAGTAGAGATAGGGATAGGGACAAGGATAGGGATAGAGATAGGGAGAGAGACAAAGGCAGGTCTCGTGAAAGGGATAGGGATAGGGATCGGGATCGGGATCGTGATCGTCACAGAGATAGGCATAGGGATAGGAGTGATAAAAGTGATCGCCACAGAGATAAAGACATTGACGATGATTACTACAAAAGCCGAGATCGCGATAGGTAATAAATTCAGCTTTCTTTGTTTTTTGTTGTTCATCTTTTTACTGTTTTTGTTGTACTCAGTAATATCTTTTGGTAGTTTTTGGTACTTGGTAGGTTATTTATTCAAGTTTTATGTAACAATTTAATCATTCTATTAAATTCTTTAGTTTTTTGTCAAGGTTATGGTGATGGTACCTTTTCCCTTCGATAATCTCACATAAGAATGGACAAGGAATTTTGTATGTTTAATTCTTTTGTTTGATTTAAAATTGATGTTGGGAAGCTGTCCTGGTCTCCTCCGTTAGGTAATAGACTAATAGGTTGGGAATTTTCTGACTTGAGTTGATGCCTGAAATATCTTAGGATACTTATTCAGTCTCTATTAATCGTAGGAAGTAGGAATTGTAGGGACAACATTGTAAGTTGGTTAACGTTGTTGTGTTGACTTTTGTTTGTACATAGTGGCTACAAAATTGTGATATAGAAGGTTGGGCACATGGTATTAATTTTAAACACTTTGCTACTCCCTCCGTGTTTTAATAAGTGTTACACTTTGACCGGCACATAGGTAAGTGGAGTAGTTGGAGTATTAAAAATTGTAAAAGAAAGATAGTGGAATTAATTATATATTGAAAAATAATGAATGTGAGTAAAGAAATAATAAAAATAGTAATAGTAGGTTTGGGTGGGGACCATGAAAGGAGAAAGATTTTATATAAAATGTAGCTTTTTGCCGAAAAAAAGGAAGTGTAACACTTATTAAAAACACGGAGGGAGTATATGATATATGGCAGTGTTGCATGGAGGATTATTGATATTCAGAGGCATGTTCCATTGTAGGTCACTGTAACTAAAAAGACCCTTTGCCTTTTTTGCTCGTTGTCGTGGTAGCTTAGTTATATTGATTCCTGCTCCAAGTTGTTTTGGTTATTATCTGAATTATATAAGCTTAATAAGTCCTGCTTCCACGAGTTACATTGCTTTGTTTGTTAGGTATAAATTTTTTTTGTGTTGATTTTTTTGTGGCAAGATTTATTGAACTTTAATGGGTCGTACTATGTGAGGGCTAAATTTATTGGAAAGGTAATATATTGCGAATTTATTCCTGCCTTTGTTGAGCATAGAAAGTTAAAAGTATTCTGCCACCTCCTTGAATCTCCTTGTATAAGCTAGTTTTTGGCCCACTTCCGTTCAAGCTTGCTTGTTTCCGCTTGATGCCACATTGATTGATATTTGTATGTTTAGGCAGAGAGATTATGATCGTGATAGAGATGATAGACACAAACACAGATCTCGTTCAAGGGGAAGATCCGAGCATAGGTCCAGGTCTCGATCTCGTTCTCGCTCCAAAAGGTTGGTAAAGCTATAATCTCTAGCATATCGTTTCTTGTATGCAACATATTTTTGCTTGCTAATGTGAATTATATTCATTCTAGTGCAAAATGTTTGACATCAATGGTTATTTGAACATTTAGAATCGTTAGTGATCTGATATCAACTTATCAAATGACAATTAATACATTTTATGGTTATACCTTAAGTCTTTTGTTATGTTCATGCCTCAAAGCATTTTATCTTGAAAGTGAATGCAGTCACAACAATATGCTCTACATTATTATGTACAACTTTCTGTTATTAGAAGAATAATGCAAATATGCTCCCCCTTCTCTCTTGTTATCTTTCCTATTTTCTAATTCTCTTGATGATTTTAAGAAAACTAGTTGTAATTAGGTGTTATTATGGAATATCAAATTTTAAGAGACCAGATTATATGAGGTAACTATGAGTCTATGACATTCACTTTTAGATTTCTTTTAATTTTTAATTTTAATTTTTTAAAAATTTGTTTTCTTTATTTTGTTGGAAAAATTGTCAAAAATAATACAAACTTTAAGTCGTCTGCTAAAAACAAGTCGAACTTTTGATTATTTCTGTATAATACAAACTTTGGGGAGTATCTACTTTAAACAAGTTATGACTTGTTAGTAACCTAATTAACTGGTTATGTAGACACATGTCGTTATCTTATTGGTTTGACCATTGAAATTGTTTTTTTTTTTAAGATTATTATTATTATTATTTACAAAATAAAAATTAAAAAACTCCACACAGCTCCTCCACCAACCACCAGCACCACCATCGCCAGCCTCCCTATCTCACAACCCGTCAGCGCCGGCCGCACCCAAATCCCCCTGACGCCAGGCGCCGCCCCCTCCCCCGCGTATCGTCCTTTCCCTCTTCCCTACACTTGCTAGAACAAACAACCACCCTTCCCGAAACCCTCCCTCTCTCGCAAAAACCACTTAAAACCATCCCCCACCCTAAAAAACCCTAATCGAACCTCCCCAGCCATCGATAAGGGTTTGATTAGGGTTTTTCGAGGGTGGGGGATAGATTTTTGGTGGTTTTGCGGTGGAGGGAGGGTTTTGGGGAATGGGATTCGGTACATACGGTGGTTCAGGCAAACGTCGAGGAAAGAGGGTGACGCGTAGGGGAGGGGGGTCGACGCCGAGGGAGAGGGAATCTGGGCATGGCCGGCACCGGGGGGAGGTTGATGCCGCTGGTGGCTGGTGGAGGAAATGGTTTTTCTTTTTTTTAATATTTTTCCCCCAATTTTTTTTTTTGAAAAACTTTTCCCCCAAAATTTTTATTTCTAATTAATCATAATTAAAGTTATTAAGAGCTAATTACATTGTTAAACAAATTTATTAAAAAGAATAAAAAAAATATATAACCGGTCATTCAGGTTGCAAGTAAAATGACTTGTTTAAAGCGGATACTCCCCAAAGTTTGTATTATTCAGAAATAATCAAAAGTTCGACTTGTTTTTGGCAGATGGCTTAAAGTTTGTATTATTTTTGACAATTTTTCCTATTTTGTTTGATACTTTCCTTTTTTCTTTTGTTTTACTACTACCCTTATATGGTCATTGCCTGTCTAAGCTGTTGAGGAAAAAACAGTGCTCTCTTGTGCCTAAGACATTTTGAGGAATATTGAACATCGATTTGTATATGGTGTCTCATACGGGACATGCACTTGCCACCTGCGTGGTGTGTCCTTAAAAACCTTTGAGTTTAGTCTCTCCTTAGTACTTATTGCAAGCATACAGATGAATACTTCCCACATCCCCTATTATGTTATGGATTGGAGTCTTGTTGTACGAGTTGAGATGATGTTGAAGTTGATGTAATTATTCAATCAGTGGAAAAATCTTTACCAAGACATCTTCGTTGTCTATTATTGTTTATGGTTTTTTTATGGTCAACTATAATTAGGATGGAATGTGATACTTTCTAGTTTCTAGTATAAATATTTATTTTTTTTGAAGTTTCCTGATGCCTGTCTCCTTTTTCCTTTAGGTGCCTTTAGTTCTTTATAATTTCCGAAGGTAGCAGCAGCTGCACTTGATTGTTCCAGTTGTTTAAACCATGTCAATGTTTGAATAGTTTGTTCTCCATAGCATTATAAGATCTAACTAAATCTCTGCCTGAATGTTTGCTGTCATTTGTGTTTAAATTGCATCTCATGGGTTTCCTTTAAAAAAATTGCTGATTTTTTCATTGTTGAGGTTGCTTACATGTGCACCCCTTTTCCCCAACCCTTACCTTTATACATTATTACTTTTTACTTGTTGAATAATTACCCTACCTCTTGTTACCACATTGGTCAGTTGGTATGGTTTTTGCATATCAGATTATCAGAGTATTTGACTGAATGGCTAATTAAAAGTCTTCTCCTTCCAATCTGTCAACTTATATCTCTTCAGTTGGCCATTATTGTGAATTTGTGGTCCATAATTTTATGCTTCTATAACTGTTCATGACATTTTTTCTTATCTGGTGGACTCTAACATATGTTGTTACAGCAAAAGGATAAGCGGGTTTGACATGGCACCTCCTTCTTCTGCAATGCTAACCACAGCTGCAGGTACATTTTGTGGTTCAATTGATGATTTATTGTAGCTATTACTTTTTTATTATGTGCCCCATCTCTCTTTCATTTCCCTTCTTTCCCACACCTCACTGCTGTCTTCTTGTCCCTAAAAGGTTGGTCATTCTGTATTGCGATTTTTTATTATTAAGTTAGCACCTGGTCTCAATTTGGCAATGCATGGTGTTACTTATACTGTAGTTTTCTCAGTGTTGAATTTCTTGTTTTTTATGTTATTTACTTGGTGATTTTTTTCTGGAACTGAGAGATGTTTTTGGTTTGTTCTTGTGTTTGGTGTTTTTGTTTTCTGTGTCTTATTTTTTTTGCATAAGAAGGCAATGTTGGGTCTTTTGCCCCACTCTGCTGACATTGGGCGTGAGCCGACTTCTGTAGCTTATATATACAAGGAGGAATCAATGCACCAGTTCGTCTTCAACCGGCAACTATTGCCTGTTTTTTGGTAGTCTTGCAATTTCCTCCAGCGCTTGCATCTAAATTATTTTTCCTCTTTATCTCTTATAATTAATGCGAATGCAAGAGCCAAGGAAACAATAGTAATTAGTGAGAGTTACTTTTCAATTTCCATGTACTAGTGTACCCAATAAATTATATATGGAGAGATATAAAAATAACTTCTTCTTTTTCTGCATTCTTTTCTTAACGGTTAACTAGATTTTGCACTTGCTAATAGTTTATTTATGTTATTAGCCTTCACAGGTCAGATTCCTGGAACAGCTCCAACAATCCCTGGAATGTTCCCAAACATGTTACAATTGACTCAAGGGCAGGTATAAATTTTTTCCTTTTTCCTTTGCATCCTCAATTGTGTTCTGGTATAGATCTAATTTATTTATGCAGCCTTTGATATTGTTATTTATTTTTGCTTGCAGTCATTAGGAGCTCTTCCCATTATGCCTATGCAAGCTATGACTCAGCAGGTTGGCTGAGTAGATCCTTCTCTACCAGCACATCTTCTTTATATGTCTTTTGATTCCTTGTTTAAAATAGTTTATTTTTTAATTTTTCACAGGCTACTCGGCATGCTCGGCGAGTATATGTTGGCGGACTTCCTCCTTCAGCCAATGAACAGGTATTTCTAGAGACCTATTGTTGATTTACTTTTATCTGTTTATAGTAGTTTTTTAGAGTGATGTTCACTCTACTCCTTTTGAAAATCTTCACTTCACATTTTATTAATGTGGGAATTGATAGCTGCTAGATTGCAATTTATGTGGGAATTAGGGGTTTATTAGAGACAATTTTGCATTTTTGCATGTTGGTTCTATTCCTGTGAAATTAAACTTGACCTTTTTTTCCCCCAAAAGAGAGCTGTTAATATTTTTTTTGGTTAATTCATCATCTTATTTAGGGTTTTCTATTGGTCCTCCTTTCGCCTTTCTCTATCTGCATAATGATTTGCTTATTTCAGTGCTTTATTGTGTGTTCTGGATAATTTTACTATTCCTTTATTGTTGCTTCTATCACTGCAATGACTTTAATATAAAATTTTTTTCTTGCAGTCAGTGGCAACCTTTTTTAGTCATGTTATGGCTGCAATTGGAGGAAATACTGCCGGACCAGGTCTGTGTAGAAATTGTAACTTCATTGAGAAGAAAACAATCTTTTGTTAACTGATTCCCTTTTTTTTTTTTTTTTTTTTTTTTTTTTTTTTTTTTTTTTGCCGTGCTTAGGTGATGCTGTTGTCAACGTTTATATTAATCATGAAAAGAAGTTTGCTTTTGTTGAGATGAGGTCTGTGGAGGAAGCTAGTAATGCTATGGCATTAGATGGTATCATATTTGAGGTATTTTGCATTTCTCTTGTGTAGATGACATTTTAGTTACCTTGCTTTTACTAGGGATTGCTGAGCAATTTATGTATATCATCTGCTTCCATGTAATAAATCTGAATTGTTAAATTGTTATAAGCTAGTACTCCCTCATTCTTAAATTGATAGTCCCAGTCCCATAAGCTGAGACTAAATATGATTTGCTGTGTACTTGTTTAGGGTACACCAGTTAAGGTGAGAAGACCTAGTGACTACAACCCAAGTCTTGCTGCAACCCTTGGTCCTAGTCAACCCAATCCAAATCTGAACTTGGCTGCTGTTGGACTGACACCTGGGTCAGCTGGTGGACTCGAGGGCCCAGATCGCATTTTTGTTGGTGGGCTACCTTACTACTTAACTGAATCGCAGATTCGGGAGCTATTAGAATCTTTTGGACCCCTTCGTGGTTTTGACCTTGTGAAGGACAGAGAAACTGGGAACTCAAAGGGTTATGCCTTTTGTGTTTACAATGATCCCTCAGTCACTGATGTAGCCTGTGCAGCTCTGAATGGAATTAAAATGGGTGATAAAACACTCACAGTTAGACGTGCTAATCAGGGAGCAGTCCAACCAAAGCCTGAGCAAGAGATTGTATTGCAGCATGCTCAACAGCAGATTCTGTTGCAGGTGATTTTTTTATTTTATTTTATTAATTTTATATGTTCATTTCTTCCACTTGCTTTAACTAGTGTGTATCATTGATCGCTTTATCTTGAATTGCAGAAGCTCATGTTTCAACCTGGACCACTTCCCACCAAAGTTGTGTGCTTGACCGAAGTAGTTACTGCTGATGATCTTAAAGATGATGATGAGTATCAAGATATAATGGTAGACATGAAAGAGGAAGGTGAAAAGTTTGGTATGTATCTGCTGTCCATTTTTTTTCGGGCTGGACCCTTTAGTCTTTTAGTATTTCTTTTTTTATCCTTTGTTTTAGGTTTTTTCACTGCTGTCAGTCTGTCACTCCCATGTAGTCGTGCTGTAAAAAAGCAGCCATAAGTTGAGACAAAACTTCCAAAAGCAGCCATAAGTTGAGACAAAACTTCCCTCTAAACTTTTACTTGTTATCTGTTTCCCTTTTCCTTCAGGCTTCATAACATTTGATTTGTTGGCCTTTCTACTATTTTATTTTATTGATGCAATTCCTTGCTGTCTGTAGGTTCTTTAGTGAGGGTTGACATCCCACGACCAGGACCAAATGGAGAACTTGCACCTGGGGTTGGAAAGGTTCTTAACAAACCCGCTTCCTTTCAAATAAAAGTCTCGAGTCGGTTGATAATTCTAATCGTCTTTTCTCAATGTATGTATTAGGTGTTTCTGGAATATGCTGACACAGAAAGTTCCTCTAGAGCACGAGCAGGAATGAACGGAAGGAAATTTGGCGGAAGCCAAGTGGTTGCAGTGTTTTATCCTGAAAATAAATTTGCAGAGGGTGTCTATGATGGGTAGAACTTAATTGCATTTCCTACCTCATGTACTATTATTAGCGCCATTTACTGATTTTAGTTACAATTGTAGGCTACGTATATCCTTGGATTTCGTTGCATTTGTCCTATGTAAAATTTTACCAGAATGTCGATATCTGTATGTTTAATATTTCTGTTGCTAATAATACAATTAACTATGCTTGATTTTTGGAAACCTTGTCAAGTTGTTATAATGATATAGGCCAAGGGGTAATTTGTTGGCTTGAACTGCTTAGTAGAAACGACCTGTGCATGTTTTTGAGAAGACAGGTTGCTGAAGATGTGGACTCCGAAGCCTTTGCGCCACAAAACCATGAATCTCCTCGATATCATCTGCTTAAAGATACTAATGCTTGACATGCCTAAGTTCTAATGTACAAGTAATATTCTCGAGTCCCAAATATTCCCCTTTGTTTTCAATTATTTTTGACCAAAAAATTACCAAGTTGAATCATACGAAGTATAAATCTTTGGGCTTTGTTTATTCTTGGTGTTAACTTATATGACGTTTTGAATATGATATTGACTACTGCGCCATTAAATGGTCAGGGACTCGAGGTTGATATGGAATTGTCTATTCGAGAGAATGCTACCTTCGTTACATGTTATTTGCAACAATTTGACATAAAGTTTAGAGGAAAAATGTCTAACCGTTGCAAATAATTTATAACAGAGGTAGTACATTGACTATAAATGTCAAATTTTGCTCATTAAAAATCATGATAAGCTCATCATCAAATCATTAATCAATTTACTTAAAATCTTTGACTATTTTTTTGTATAATATTTTGACTTTGGATTTGGATATAAAATTGGAATTAGTTGCTATAACATTATTTTAATAGAAATTGGTTTTTCTCTCACAATTTTTGTGGCTAGAATCGTGATAGAATTACATTACTTGCCCTAGCAAACAAGAGTTCCTTTCCCCATCCATGAAAATGTTCTTTTTCCCCTCGTATTCTCAAGTAGGAACAACCCATTTCTTTGCTTGAACAACCGAATAAATCATTTTATATGCTTACACATCAAGCCATACCTAGACATTATTATACACAAAATAATATTACAAGCCATGTAATTATGAAGTTTGACCTACCTGTTTGGGAAGGTCACAATTTTTTTATGATTCCTTTCAATGAATTGCACATAACATCCCACCCATATGTTCCCAATTATAATTTCATTCCTATATTATATGATGTAAACAATCTAACCAACAAATTAACGGTTTTTTTTTTTTTTTTTTTTGAGGAAAACAAATTAACGTTTGTGATATGCTTGAAACACAACATAATATGTCCTTTTTTAAAACAAAATAAAATCAACTTGAGAATTTAGGCATAATGCGACATTATTACTTCATTCCTTTGAACATTCTAACAACTATTACTACATTATTATTATTATTATTATTATTATTATTATTATTATTTTGGTTTTTTTTTAATTATATTTTTTTCATCATGCCTCTTTCTAAATAGTAGAAACCTTCACATTCTATATGTTATTGTTTGGATATAATAGTAATGAATCAGCTTCCCAAATATCAAACCTAAACTCTTGATCTATCGGAAGACGAAGCTAGCATTTGATTCAAAAAAACTTACGTGTTGTACGTTCTTTACCAAAAGTCCTCGTTTTAGCTCATGAAGTAAGTCAAATTAAAGGGAATCGCAGTTGCTCAAAGTTAGCCATATGTTAGCTTATCTAATGAAAAAATGAATACAAAAACCTGGACTAAAAGAAATGAACCTTATTTTTTTTTTTTGACACACAAACCTTATTGACCAATCAAAGACTTTTCATAAACCGTACTTAACTATTCGAGTAAACGAAGTAACTATTGTACTATTTGAGATAAACTCAATCAGCTTTGATAAAGTACAACGAATATCAAATCTGACTACAAATAAAAGAAAATATTAAACATAATTATACACTCGTAAGCAAATACTAAATCATAACTCGAACCCGACCCGACCAATCAGTTTAAGGTTTCTTTCCAAAGCACCCTAGTCCCTAGATTATATTCTACTCCATATATTCACAAATATTCCCCTTTGGTAAATGGCGGTGAAAGTACAATTAGAACCCTAACAAGGAAGAACATTTCAGCTCCCTTCAAGTCATTCCATTTTCTGGACTTCCATATAAAAACATTTCTCTCTCTATCTTTCTCTCTCTCTCTCTCTCACAATTTGTACCTGCGATCAAAAATTTGAACAATTAAAGAGCCATTCATTTCAACGTTTAATTTCTTTTGATTGAACCCTTTTTATTTATTTATTTTTTTGTCTTTTTATTTTTTGTATTTCTGTCCAAAATCCTCCGATTTTTCAGGTATGTTTAATTCATATTATTGTCAATTCAAGATTTAATTGGTTTGTTAATATCATCTTTGTTAGTTTACGCTCTTCAATTTTTCTTGCATCAATACAATGAATTTGATGGGTTTTGAAGATCTTTAGCATTGTATCTCTAATGGCGGCTTAAGAATGTTCGATGTTTGAGCATTTATGATTATTTTTTGTTGTTTTAGGGTTTTAATATTGATGAATTTTGTATTTTACAAAGATTAATGATTGGGTTTATCTTTCTGATGTTGGGTATAATTGGTATGCCTTAGGAAAGTCTATATTAATTTTGCTGGACCTAGATAAATAGTTGTAGTTGATTTTGTATATAGTTTTGGAGCCATTGACTCAGCTTAATGCTTCTTATATAGTTTTTATGTCGGGTTTTCGAAGTAGGAGTGCTATTCTTAATTTCTGTTTTTTCTTCTAGGTTTATCATTGTAGTCTTATTGTGTTCTTTGGTTATTTCTTAGATGGCAACTGATCAACATGATGCCCCAATTGCTGTTGAGGGCACCACAAGTGTGAGTGGTGATTCTTTATCGAGTGAGGGTGTTAGTGCAGAAGTTAGCTCTAATCGTGATGCAAAAAATGATAGTAATCTGGTTATAGATAAAATACCAAACGAGAAACATATTTATAGACAAGATGTTGTGAGGCGTAGGGACGGGAATATGGTTGGGGTTGTGACTGAAGTTGCTGGTGATTCGGACTCAGATTCAGATAGTGATATTACTGATGATTCAGATGAGTCAGATGAAGATGATAAGGGAGAAGAGGAAGGTGAGGAGGAAGAGGATGAGGCTTGCGAGGAGGTGAAGGAGGAGGAAGGGGATGGGGTACGGGAGGAGGTGAAGGAGGAGGATAATGTTGAGAATGATGGAGATGATGGGGATGGTAATGAGAGCAGTGATGATAACAGAAGTTCTGGCCATCACAAAAGAGAGCAACTTACTGGAGACCAGGTCCGTGTGTTGTGGATGGATGACTCAGAGAACACAAATCGTCGGAATGAATTGACAGTTGTAGATAGGGGTTTCTTACCGGGTGATTATGTAGCCTCTGCCTTGGACCCCACTGGGCAAGTAGGCCTTGTGGTGGATGTAAATATAACTGTTGATTTACTATCCCATGATGGGACTGTTTTCAATGATGTATCTTCCAGGGATTTGATGCGTGTGAGGGATATTGTTGTTAATGACTATGTAGTTTCTGGTCCATGGCTGGGTAGAGTTGATGATGTTCTTGATAACGTGACTGTTTTATTTAATGATGGTTCTATTTGTAAAGTCACGGGGGCTGAGCCTCTGCGGCTAAGACCAATTGCAAAGAACTTGCTTGAGGATGGGCACTGTCCATATCATCCTGGTCAGCATGTTAGGGCAAGCTCCTCCTCGGTTTTCAAGAATGCTCGATGGTTATCCGGTTCATGGAAAGCTAACCGGCTTGAGGGTACTGTCATTAAGGTCACTGTTGGATCGGTATATGTTCATTGGATAGCTTCAGCTGGCTATGGTCCTAATTCTTCCACTTCTCCAGCAGAAGAGCAGAATCCTAAAAACCTAAAAGTGTTATCTTGTTTTACTCATGCTAGTTGGCAGCTGGGTGACTGGTGTTTTCTTCCAGCCCTTACATCTTCTTCCTCTATTCCTTTGGATAAAGATTTGTCTAAGTTGCGACTTCATGAATCTGAATCTGGTCATCCAGAGTCTGATGCAGATGAAGTCATACCAGAGGATTTGAATGTACATGTTGAATTGATGGATCATGATGAGGCAGGCACATCAGAGAGTATTGGTGGAAATACTCAAAACAACTTGTCTCCAAAATCAAGTTCTAAGGACGCAGCCCATGAAAGTTGGCAAATTCATCGAAAGAAACTTCGTAAAGTTGTGGTTAAGAGGGATAAGAAGGTACGGAAAAAGGAAGAGACTTATGAAAGAGCTCTTTTGATTGTTAATACTATGACAAGAGTAGATGTTGCGTGGCAAGATGGAACTGTACAGCGGGGCTTAGACTCCACATTGTTGATTCCAATTGAAAGCCCAGGTGATCATGACTTTATTGCTGAACAATATGTAGTGGAGAAAGCCGCTGATGATGGTGAAGAGACCTCTGAAATAAGACGTGTGGGAGTTGTCAAAAGTGTTGATGCTAAGGAGAAGACAGCTTGTGTGAAATGGTTAAAACAGGTTACTCGACCAGAAGAACCCCGGGAATTTAAAAATGAGGAAGTTGTTAGTGTATATGAACTAGAAGGCCACCCTGATTATGATTATTGTTATGGGGATGTAGTTGTTCGCTTGTCCCCAGCTTTCATGGCAACGGAGGCTGAATGTCCTGACCCTAGAGAGTCCGCTACACTTGCTAACATCAAAGAAGGGGATGCATCTGATGAGGCAGCTTGTAATGAACTCTCAAATCTATCATGGGTTGGGAATATTACTAGCCTAAAAAATGGTGATATTGAAGTAACATGGGCTGATGGAATGATTTCTACGGTACTTTACCACCACACTGAACACTGATAATATGTTTATTTTTAATGTTAGAAAGTAATTTTATGTGCAGATATTCTATCAAATTGCTTCCCCGATCCTTGATTGATATTTTCTTTTAGCTTGGTTTCAGGTTGGCCCTCAAGCAGTGTATGTTGTTGGCCGAGATGATGATGAATCTATTGGTGCTGGGAGTGAGATTAGTGATGATGCTGCTAGCTGGGAAACAGTTGAGGATGATGAAAAGGATGCTCTAGATGATTCAGAAAAGGTTTCTACTTTCCTTTTCAGTTGCAATGTTTAGTTCATACCATATGTGCCAATTCTGTGTATTTGATTAATTCCCTTTGTTTCTTATTTTATGGGAGAAAATGATATTGAATGGGATACTGGTAGATTCTAGATGCGTATTATGATGCAATATCACCGTGTGAATTTTCTTGCACTACAATATAGGATAGCAATTATTTATTTAGATATAATAAAAAGAAAAAAAAGAATACGTAACAGCATGTCATTATGTAAGTTAATAGTCCTATGATAGTTTAAGTAGGTTCATGTGCTCAAATAAGCAAATGTGAGTATTTGACTTACATGGTCTGTATCATGGGCTTTTGTTCAATTTCCATATCTATTCCACTGCTCTATTTATGGTTGCTCCATCCGGTATATGGTTGTTACTGCCGTTATCCTGATTTTTAGAAATATATGAAGTAAAAAGAACTGTTACTACATATGCCAAAAGATTAGGAGTGAATGATGGAGATGGAAAGTTGGGAGGGGAAGAGATGAGTAGGAAGGTAGATCAGAGACAAGTTAGGTTAGTGGGGAAATATACTATACACTTTTCTTTTAGAAAGGAAATCTGAAGGGAGATAATTAAAGGACTCTGCACATAGCTTAATGTCACATGTATATTAATTGGATTAGAGTACTTGTACAGTGGCATACCCCTCCAGTGGAAAATGACAGTTGTGTAAACTACTTGGAATGTTTGGATAAGTTGTCTGCTTTTCTAAGAATATTTGTTGTCAATTGTAATTAAATTCCCAACCTATCCTCACCTAAATTTAATGTTGGAGAGAACATGGAAATGCAATTGTTACAATGGGTGTTTTGCTTAGATCATGTTAAACTTCCTAAAAGGGCAATTGCTGCAATATTAGGGGAACAGAGAAGTATATGTTTTATGAAATAATTAGCTTGTTCTTAATCTATTATCTTATGTGAATTGGCTGTATCCTATATGTCGGTTTTGTGCTATATTACTTCGGTTGTTCTCAATTTAAGATAGTCATTAGTCAATGTAGTGCCGTAGTGGTTTGCAACTTTGTTGCTTCCGTAATATAGTTAATTAATCTCAACATATGTTATTTTAGGAACCAACACCAGAAGGCAATCCTGATGCAGGACATGACATTGTAGTTGCTGAGCAAAGTTCAGGCAACGGACCATTGACTTTTCCTCGTGCAGCTATTGAATATGTTACCAGATTTGCAACTGGTATATTCTCTAGAGGGCGCAGCGATGGGGATTCATCTGGCCCAGACGATCCTGTGGAAACCAGCATTCAACCAGAGGAAAAAATATGTATATCTGGTGAAAGAGCATCTAGCAACATGTCTAACACTCAAGATCCTTGTGTTATTGACAGTGGTAGTGGACAAACTAGCTCGAATATAGGTGATGAATCTGCTGAAGTTGAGTCTGCAAAATTAACAGATATGGATGAAGCCTTGGGAAATCTGACGCCCAATGAACCATATGCTGAGCTATGTACTGGTGGCAATGCCTGTAGCTTTAAGCGCTTTGATACTGCCAAAGATCCATTGGATCATTTTTTCCTTGGTTCCAATATACAGGTAAACCTATGCTTCACTTGTCCTATAAACATATGAAAGTACTGAAGTATATATTAGAGTTCAGTAGTCTTACAGATTTACTTTTCAGCTTCTGAAGAACTTGTCTGGCGTGGATGTAATATTTTCTTAGGTTTTAAAGAAATGTATTCTCATTTTAAAATGCCCTGGGTTGAGGGGGAAGGAAAAGAGAAGGAGGGGGGGGGGGGGCTAGGGTAGGGATAAAAAGTAATTAAAATGATTTAATTTTGCTAAAAATTATTTAAACCATTCATTTGTCATATTTCTGGCATATTTACCTTCCTCACATTAAAAAAAATAAAATAAATTATTTTATTATATTACATCATTTTGCAACTAAAGTATCTTCATTGACATTTAACAAAAATTACAGGGCAACAGTGGAAGAAAGTGGCTCAAGATGGTGCAGCGAGATTGGAACATTCTTCAGAACAACCTCCCAGGTATTTGGCCTGCACGTCTACCATCAATAAGCTCTCTCAGTTTTATGCATTAACTGATTTATTAATGGCTTACCGTTCCCTTTGTAGAGGGTATTTATGTACGAGTATACGAGGATAGAATGGATCTACTGAGAGCAGTAATTGTGGGGGCTTATGGAACACCCTATCAAGATGGTCTCTTCTTCTTTGATTTTCACCTTCCTCCAGAGTATCCTGATGTTCCACCGGTGGGTATATTGCATTTCTATGGTCCATTTTAAAACTCATGGAACTTTTCAAGTTGCTTTCTTACTGTAGTGGGGAATGCCAATACTGTGGTGTAAAAAATATCAATATTTCTTTTGCAGTCAGCTCATTATCATTCTGGTGGCTGGCGCTTAAACCCCAATTTATACGAAGAAGGCAAGGTATGCCTTAGTCTTCTGAATACCTGGACAGGAAGAGGAAACGAAGTCTGGGATCCCCAATCCTCAAGCATTCTTCAAGTTTTGGTTTCACTTCAAGGATTAGTTTTGAACTCCAAGCCATATTTTAATGAAGCTGGATACGATAAGCAAGTCGGCACAGCTGAAGGGGAGAAAAACTCATTGTCCTACAATGAAAATACCTTTTTGCTTAATTGCAAGACAATAATGTATCTTATACGGAAGCCTCCAAAGGTAACATAATAACAACTTTATTTTTTAAGTACTAGTATTTAACGTCTGTTATCAATCACCATTTGTAATACTTTAATATTCATGAGGATCAAGCATTTTTGCTGGTAATATGTTTTTGTTTCATCTTTAGTTATCATCTTGCTTATACGATATAGATTTGCGTTGAACCATTGAGGCATATTCTGAATTAGGAGTGAAGCCTTGATCACTTTACTTTGTAAATTAACATTCGTTAAAAAGTTAGCATTAATTATTTAAGTTTAGTTTGAAGTTAAAATCAGTTTAGCTCCTTTGATGTGTGTGTGTGTGTGTGTGTGTGTGTGTGTCTATTTCTCAATCAATGAAGTGATTTGCAAGAGCCTATTCTGTGTAAGTTATAGACAGAAGTGAGGTGGATTCCTCAAGACTTGAAGATTATGTATTTATAAAAAAATAAATAGATAAACAAAAAAAATGTACTTTAAGTATTTGCTTTTGTACCTTTCAAAAAAGAAAGTATTTGCTTTTGTAAGCAAGAATTTTATAGGATGATGAAAACCTAGATTAAAGTTATGAGGAGGAATATCGAAACTAAAGCTCAATATAGCATTTGCAGAGTTTGTTGTCAATAATTCTGCTAAAAGGTTAGGGTCCTTTTTTCCAAAGATAGCATTGGTGCCCAACTCCAAGCTATATTAATAAAGTGTTGCGTTAAGCTTTCATCTGAATTTCTAAGTGTATGCTATAGTTCTTTGCTGTGGTTGTTTTTATTTAGAACAATGCTTGCTATATGGATTATCTAATATTTACTGTTTACCTTCTTTTAAATATCTAGGATTTTGAAGATCTTGTTAAAGAACATTTTGGCCAGCGTGGGTACTATATCTTGAAAGCCTGTGATGCATACATGAAAGGTTACTTGATCGGTTCTCTAGCAAAGGATGCTACGTTGACTGAAAAAAGTGAAGCTAATGCCACATCTGTTGGCTTCAAGCTGATGCTGGCTAAGATTGTTCCCAAACTTATCTCAACTTTTAACGACTTAGGAGCTGATTGTCACGAGTTCGAACACCTGATTCAGTCTTAGTTGCATGTGCAAAGTCCATACTGCCAATTGTTCAATCCTGCTAACAGGTTAGTCTCCTTTTTCTCCATAGATAGCATTGTTGCAGTGGTGCTGCTTGTATATTACCTTGAGGTGTGCACTATTTGATGCTGTTCTAACCAAATTATCTTTCATGCTGCTTCTTTTGGGTATCAGCTCGAGTTTTTGGGAGCAATTCTATGGGTCAACTTGTGTGAGTCAAGCGATAATCAGTGCTAACTCACCAAAATGTGCAGGATCGAATTTTCAAGGGCTCTGGTTAACTTTTGCTTAATGACATTCCTTGATTCTTTTGTATTGGAGAGACAAGGAGATAAGTAGTCTCTTTGCTCTTTGGTTAGAATTCAGAAATACACTTCTCATTAAATGCAGAAAGCATTTTAAACCCCTTTTCTTTCATTGATTTTTTTTCCTTTTGTTTTTTAGAGGGGAGAAGGGGTATCATACCATTTTTTTACATTCATGAACTCGGGTAAGCAGTATACCAAAGAAGTGTTCTTTCTGTGTTGAATTATGATGGTTTATTGGTGTTCATATTCAGAGAGGCAGGGGGGAAAAAAAAAAAAAGCCTACCCGTGCAGATTTTATGCGGGTTCATTTACAGATTTATTTTTATCATAATTGAAGAAATAAACTACAAGTAGTACTTTAATTTTGTGCCTTTTGTTAGTTCTTTTTACTTCAAATTTGTAGGATGATTCTTGAAACAGACTAAGCTTGTTAACAGTATACAATAGTTCTGTGCTTCTTGCTAATTTCCGAGGCAACGTTGCTAGTAAGAAACCAAGGAAGATAATAATCAAACCATTTTTGCTTTAAAAGTGAGCGAGAAGCCAAACACTTGTCATTAAAAAGTATGAAATAGAAGACAGAAATTGAAACAATGGATCTTCTTTTCTCGAGGCTAATGTGAGACTATAATTTTTTGATTTGGAGATGTTCTGTAGTATATATGACTCCTTCATTCCATAATAATTGACATAATCTAATCCTAAATAATTACAATTGTAAAAAAATTAAAAAGTTGATATTATGAAATTTTTACATCAAAATCTATTTAACAAAATTTTATAGGATAAAATATTTATATGAAGTACAATAAATTTATAAGAAACCAAAGTCAGAGTTAACGAGTAAATAAAAATCAATGTCAATTACTACCTCTGTTTCATATTATTTGCAACGATTTGACATAAAATAGAAAGGAAAAATGTCTAATTGTTGCAAATAATATGAAACAGAGTTAGTATTATGGAACAAAGGAAGTATAATAAATTATTATAAATAGATTATATCCGCGCTTACGTACGGTATATAAGATGTAGAAGTTATTAGAAAAATAAAAATGAAGTGGAAGTTATTTAATTTGGAGGTTATAGCAACACCCCAAAAAAAAAAAAAAAAAAAAAAGACTCAAATGCATGAGATTTGAGAATTGGCCTTTGAAGGGTTGTGGTTAAATCACTCTATAATTACATAAAAGATTTTCATAATTGAAGGTTGATTAACCCATCTTAAATGGTTAATAAGAAGTCTACTTTAAAAGTTGAACTAGTGTTTAGCCTGAGAGATGTCCCGGATCTATACGTTAAATATTTTTTTACTTCGAATTATAGTTTTCTTGTATAATACTCTGTAATAATCTTCAATACTTTTATTATAGATTTAGATTAAGAAAATAATCTGTATAAAACAAAAATCTCATGCCATACATTAACTATATTTAAGAAGAATAAATAAACAAAAGTATTAGATAGCAAAGATGGTATGACTTCTTATTCATTTTCTAATGAACTCGAGTTCAATTCTTGACACAAACATTTTTTAAGTTGATATGTTCCAATTCTCTTTGGTGATGTGGCATGTTCTTAGTATAAGTAAGAGAGGTGTGCCACGTGGCGTGTATCCATGATTAAGAACGCCTTTTAATATATAGTATTTGCGGCAGCCATTTTATTTTTTATTTAATTTTTTAAAAAAAAAAATTTCTTTTTTTTGGTTTTTTTGACAATGTACTGCAGCGATTTGGTAGCAACTAATTCAATGCATTCATCAGATACTCTCGTATGATCACTAATGAGGCTAGAGCTGTCAATTTGGGTAAACGGGTCAGATTTGGGTTGGGTAAGAGTGGGTTGGGTCAACTCGGGTTGAGTCAATTCAGATTAATTCCATTACCTATGCGGGTCGGGTTTGGGTTGGGTCATGCTTGAATCGGGTCATACTTCTTATCAGGTTTGGGTCGGGTTAATAACAGGTCGGGTTACATTCAGGTCAGGTGAACAATAGTCGGGTTTTCACGGGTTAAAACAGGTTAGGGTAATTATCGGGTTTGAGTCGGGTTTGGTTCAAGTCAATAATTTGCGGGTTAGAATCAGATCGGGTCATTCTCGGGTTTGAGTCGGGTTCAATTCAAGTCAATAATTTGCAGATTATAATCAGGTCGGGTCATTTTCAAGTCGGGTTCGGTTCAAGTCAATAATTTACAGGTTATAATCAAGTTGGGTCATTTCCAAGTCGGGTCATTCTCGGATTCAAATCGGGTTATGTTCAAGTCAATAATTTGAAGGTTACAATCAGGTCAGGTCATTTCCAAGTCACGTCATACTCGGGTTCAACTAACTATAAATTGATAATTATCATTTTTATCAAGCTAATTATTTCCTTTGACTATAATATATATGGCAATATACTAGGGAACTATAGTCTATAATTTAGGAAGATAATTATCTCATTTGACCATACAACAAATATATATTATATTTAACTCTTAAATTTGAGGATGATGCTCATTTGTTTTGCTGGACCGACTTGGTCTCCCAAGACAAAATGCTTTGATCAACAATAATAAAGTGGTCTAAATTGCATTTAAGGTGATTTGAAATCGGGTCAGGGTCAATTTAGGTCAGGTTAATAACAAGTCCTGTTAATTTCGAGTCGAATTAGTAACACATCAGGTTGAATTTTTGGGTTGGGTAAGTAATAAGTAAGGTAAAATTCGGGTCGTGTCAATATCAAGTCGGGTTGAATTTGGATTAGGTCAATAACAAGTCAGGTAAATTTCAGGTCGGGTTTGTAACAGCTTGGATTAAATTCGGGTCGGGTTAGGAACGGGCCGAGTTGAAATAAGGTCAGGTTATTAACAAGTCGGGTTAAATTTTTTTAGGTTTTGGCTGGTTAAAACGGATATGGATCAATTTCGATTCAAGTCGGGTTCGGTGCAAGTTAATTAAATTGGCCATTGTAAACCGGTAAATCGGTGAAAGTTGTAAAACGGTAAAATGGACGTTTAAAAGAAAACTGAACAGTTCCACACACCCAATTGGACTCTCGGAGGGTATAAGGGAACATGGTAAACATTTCGGCAAATTTTTTTTCCCGAACGAAAAAAAGTCAAAAAATTCCAAAATTGAAGGTTAATATCCACGAATTTGGAGAAATTTGGAGGTTTCAGGAACCAGTGTCAAAAAGTCTTAAAATTCTATGATATACATCTCGGGGTCATATAATACCGTTTAGAACCATACATGATCATTATTTGCTATCATAAATGTTCGTGATAGGGTTGAATTAATGAAATCGGTGCAAGTTGTAAACTGGTAAATTGGTCGTTTAAAGGAAAATTAAATTGGATGGTTACACCCACCCAATTAGACTCCCGGAGGGTATTAGAGACCATGGTAAACATTTCGGCAATTTTTACTTCGAGGCGAAAAAAAATAAAAAATTATCAAAATTGAAGACTAATATCCACGCTTTTTGAGAAATTTCGGAGGTTTCGGGGACGGTGTAGAAAAGTATTAATATTTTAGGGGATACATCTCTGGACCATATAATGTCGTTTGGGACCATATATGATCATTATACGTTGTCATAAATGTTCGTAGCAGGCATGAGTTAATGAAATCCGTGCAACTTATAACTGGTAATTAAATTGGTCGTTTAAAGGCAAATAAAATGGTTCCACCAACACAATTGGACTCTCGGAGGGTATTAGGGACCATGGTAAACATTTCGGCAATTTTTTTTCCAGGCTGAAAAAGTTAAAAAATTCCAAAAGTGAATACTAATATCTACGCTTTTTGAGAAATTTTGAAGGTTTCGGGGCCCGGTGTCGAACACTCTTGTAATTTAAGGGGATACATCTCGAGGTTATATAATGCCGCTTGGGACCATATATGATCATTATATATTGTCATAAATGTTCGTAGTAGGCTTGAGTTAATGAAATCCGTGCAAGTTGTAAACCGGTAATTAAATTGGCCGTTTATAGGCGAATTGGATGGTTCCACCAACCCAATTGGACTTCCAGTGGGTATTAGGGACTATGGTAAAAATTTCGGCAATTTTTATTTTCGGGCGGAAAAAGTCAAAAAATTCCAAAATTGAAGACATCTCAGGGTCCAAAATTCCAAAATATCCACGCTTTTTGAGAAAATTTTGGAGGTTTCGTGGCTCGGTGTCGAAAAGTCTTGAAATTTTAGGGGATACATCTCAGGGTCATATAAAGCTGTTTGGAACCATATATGATCATTATTTGTTGTCATAAATGTTCTTGGTAGGCTTGAATTGATGAAATCGGTGTAAGTCGTAAACCGGTATATTGGTCGTTTAAAGGCAAATTGGATGGTTCCACCCACACAATAGGACTCCTGAAGTGTATTAGAGACCATGGTAAACATTTCGGAAATTTTTATTTCTGGGCGAAAGAAAGTCAAAAAATTCCAAAATTGAAGACTAATATCCACGCTTTTTGAGAAATTTTGGAGGTTTCAGGGCCCGGTGTCGAAAACTCTTGAAATTTTAGGGGATACATCTCTGGGTCATTTAATTCCATTTGGGAACATATATGACCATTATTTGTTGTCATAAATGTTCGTACTAGGCTTGAGTTAATGAAATCCGTGCAAGTTGTAAACTGGTAATTAAATTGGCCGTTTAAAGGCAAATTGGATGGTTCCAGCAACCCAATTGGACTCTCGGAGGGTGTTAGAGACCATGGTAAACATTTCGGCAAATTTTTTTTTCCAGGCTGTAAAAGTTAAAAAATTCCAAAATTGAATACTAATATCTACAATTTTTGAGAAATTTTGGAGGTTTCGGGGCCTGGTGTCGAACACTCTAGTAATTTAAGGGGATACATCTCGAGGTTATATAATGCCTCTTGGGACCATATATGATCATTATATGTTGTCATAAATGTTCGTAATAGGCTTGAGTTAATGAAATCTGTGCAAGTTGTAAACCGGTAATTAAATTGGGCGTTTATAGGCGAATTGGATGGTTCCACCTACCCAATTGGACTTCCAGTGGGTAATAGGGACTATGGTAAAAATTTCGGCAATTTTTATTTTCGGGCGGAAAAAGTCAAAAAATTCTAAAATTGAAGACTAATATATCCACGCTTTTTGAGAAATTTTGGAGGTTTCGTGGCCCGGTGTCGAAAATTCTTGAAATTTTAGGGGATACATCTCAGGGTCATATAAAGCTGTTTGGAACCATATATGATCATTATTTGCTGTCATAAATGTTCTTGGTAGGCTTGAATTGATGAAATCGGTGCAAGTCGTAAACCGGTATATTGGTCGTTTAAAGGCAATTTAGATGGTTCTACCCACCCAATGGAACTCCTAAAGTGTATTAGAGACCATGGTAAATATTTCGGCAATATTTCTTTCCGGGCGAAAGAAAAACAAAAAATTCCAAAATTGAAGACTAATATCCACGCTTTTTGAGAAATTTTGGAGGTTTCGGGGCCCGGTGTCGAAAAGGCTTGAGATTTTAGGGGATACATCTCTGGCTCATACAATGCCATTTGAGAACATATATGATCATTATATGTTGTCATAAATGTTCGTACTAGGCTTGAGTTAATGAAATCCGTGCAAGTTGTAAACTGGTAATTAAATTGGCCGTTTAAAGGAAAATTGGATGGTTCCAGCAACCCAATAGGACTCTCGGAGGGTGTTAGGGACCATGGTAAACATTTTGGCAAAAAATTTTTCCAGGCACAAAAGGTTAAAAAATTCCAAAATTGAATACATTATCTACGCTTTTTGAGAAATTTTGTAGGTTTCGGGGTCCGGTGTCGAACACTCTTGTAATTTAAGGGGATACATCTCGAGGGTATGTAATGTCGTTTAGGACCATATATGATCATTATATGTTTCATAAATGTTCGTAGTAGGCTTGAGTAAATGAGATCCGTGCAAGTTCTAAACCGGTAATTAAATTGGCCGTTTAAAGGCGAATTGGATGGTTCCACCAACCCAATTGGACTTCCGGAGGGTATAAGGGACTATGGTAAAAATTTCGGCAATTTTTTAAAAAATCAGGGCTAATACCCTTGAGATCATTAATACTGTACCCTATAGCCTTCTTATGGGTTTTGAGGACCCCTAGAAGTTGGGAATATTGTAGGTCAGTGAGTGCAGTACTGATGATCACGGGGTGTAGTTCCTGTTCATCGAGAAAAACATATTTTAAATGAGAAGGGAGAGGTTTTAGCTCAGGTTTATTGACCTCTGCAGGTTTTGATTCCTGAACTAAATTTACTACCTTCATTGTCTCCTTGGGGCTTAACTCTTCTAAGGAAAGAGCCTTTTCAATATCCTGTACCTCATTACCCCAAACGCTTGCATTGTCTCTAGATAAATTCCCGCAGAGAACTTCCTCTAAGGGATCCTTCGCAAGAACTTGTGGCAAGCTATCATCACAAATATCGTCCATTATATCAATTGTATCAATGTAGCAACAATTTTCCTCTAACATAGGCCCTTTCAAAACCTTCCCTAAATTAAAGGTAACATTATCGTCACCTACAGAAAGGGTTAGTTTACCATTTTTCACATCAATAATCGCTCCTGCGGTATGGAGGAAAGGCCTACCTAATATAATGGGTATTTGTGTGTCCTCTGCCATATCTAAAACAACAAAATCAACAGGTATGAAAAATTTACCAACTCTGACAGGTACGTCCTCTAAAATACCTAAGGGGTATTTTACCGAACGATCTGCCATTTGCAAAGTTATATTAGTAATTTTTAATTCTCCTATATTTAATTTAGCGCAGATAGATGATGGCATGACACTGACACTAGCACCCAAATCACACAAAGCTTTATCAATAAAAACATTCCCAATGTGACAAGGGATAGAAAAACTACCGGGATCCTTTAATTTAGGAGGGGATTTATTTTGCAAATAAGCGCTACACTCCTCTGTAAAAGCTATAGTTTCTACTTAATTAAAGGCCCTTTTCCTAGTCAGAATGTCTTTCATAAATTTAGCATAAGCAGGCACTTGAGTGATTAAATCAGTGAAAGGAACTGTTACCTGCAGGTTTTTCACAACCTCTAAAAACTTACCGAATTGTTTATCAAGCTTACTCTTCAGTTGTCTATTAGGGAATGGAAGCTTGATAACTGGGCTCTGCACATCTCCTCCCTTATCCGGCGATTTACCCTGCACAGAAACATTAGTAGGGTTAGTATCTATTTGTAGCCCTGCAGGGCTAGCAGGATTCTCGTTTGGTTTAGAGGAATCTAGATCAGGAACTGGTCTATCTTTCTTTGGCATAGGAGGTCCATCATAATGTGAACCACTCCTTAGAGTGATTGCATTAGCATGATCTGTAGGATGGATAGGTTGTGATGGTAGAGCTCCCTGCTGACGGGATTGTAGGGTAGATGAAAGTTGTGCAATTTGATTGTCCATGATTTTATTATAAGCTAGGATAGAATCAATTTGCGTATCCCTACTCTCCATATGCTTTTGCATGTTGGCAAGCATTGCTCTAATTTCTGTCATGGCAGGGTCGGAAGATGATGAGGGTGATGCTTGGCTTTTCTGGCCGGAATTAGGATGATAATATTTTTGCTGTGGTGGTGTTTGCTGTTGTGGTTGTTGTGGAGGTGGAGGATTTTGTACATTGGTACTCCGGTATGAAAGATAAGGATGATTTTTATAACCGGCATTGTAGGAATTGGAATAGGGGTTATTTTGCCTATAGGTTTGAAAGGCATTAACTTGTTCCATAGAGCTCCTACGATCTTGCTCCCAATGACCTACAATTCCACAATTTTCACAAAAAGCTTCATGGTTAGCAACAGCAGAAACATTAGCTACAGAGTTAGGACCAACAGTAAGATTATCTAATTTTTGACAAATAGATGTTAATTGAGCTTGCAAAAAGGATACGGAATCGACATTATGTTTTCCTTTATTTGCAAACCCTCTCGGATTCCCATATTGGGAATTGTGTATTGCCATGTCTTCGATAACCTGTCCTGCATCATCCACATTTAAATTCATAAACCTCCCACTAGCTGCCGAATCTAGTACTGATCTAGAAGAATTTCCATGTCCATTATAAAATGCTTGGATCAATTGCCATTGTGCTAGATTGTGGTGGGGGCACTCTCTCTGTAGATCCTTGAACCTCTCCCAAGCCTCATATAGTGTTTCGTCGGCCTCTTGAGCGAAGTTCTGAATAGCACTCCTTAGCACCGCTGTTCTCTCTACAGGATAATATTTATTATAGAAATTCAAAGCAAGAGTTTCCCAGTCAGTAATACCAAGTGCAGTTCTATTCAAACCATTAAACCATAATTTTTCTTTTCCACATAATGAAAAGGGAAAAAGAATCTCCCTGATTTGGTCTTGCGTGACCCCGACTTGTCTAATGGTGTTACAATATTGGCAGAAATCTGCGATGTGAAGATTGGGATCTTCACCCTTAGCTCCGCTGAACTGCTTCCTCTCTATCATAGTGATAAATTGGGGCTTGATCTCAAATTGAACTCCATCTAGAGCCGGAGTGGGAGTAAGGTGCGGGAAATCTGTGAGCTTCGGTTGCGAATAGTCACTGAGTTTCTTCTGGGCCGTCATCTCTGATTCTGAATCTGAAGGATTATCTGTGTCACTAGAATTAGGGGGAGGATCTCTTCGATCGTTGTCCTCCTCAGAACCTGCCAGAATTTGTCTATAGAGTCTCCTCTGCCTATGAAAAGAACGCTCAATCTCAGGATCAAAAGGGATGTCACCTGATCTGGAACACCTGGGCATAAACAAAGAACTAAAGACAAATATGAGATTTGCCTCAAAGAACTAATGTTCTCTGAGGCAAAAAGGGGGATAATCTAGACTACAAAAATATAATCAGAAAACAAAAATAAAACCGTCTCCCCGGCAACGGCGCCAAATTTTGACAGGGTAAAGTCATATCCCCTAATAAAAAATAATTACCTAAATCACTAACTAAAGTAGATAGGGAAGTAGGGTCGAATTCCACAGGGAAACAGGTCTTTTTAATTCTAATTAATTATTATAATCTAAATTATCTAAGTAACCAATATTTTTAGGTATGAATTCTATACTACGAAGAATAAGTTTAGGGAGAAAAGAATCAATAATAAGGAAACCTAGGGTCACAGGTTCACCAATAACTAATATTCCGGGATAGAACGAAGTAATTAATAATTAACAATGCACAGATAACATGATTAACAGGCTCTCGCAATTTATTAATCAACATAGATCTAACAGGCTCTCGCAATTTACTAGACCTAAGTTCCTATTAAAATTAGCCTTTAATATTAAATCAACATCTGCTCGATTCATCAATTCAATATTGCTAAACATTCACAATCAAATTACATCTGCTCGATTCATAATCTAATTGCAAAGAATTAAAACAATTCAATAGGAAATTATCATGCAATATCAATAATCAATAATAACAAACTATCCCTTCATATTAATTATGGATCCCCATGAACTCTAGAATGGAACTGCTCACTAATCATCATAACTAAGCCAATCAAGTAAATAATTAAAAGCATAATCAAGAAAACAATTAAAATAGCTGAAATTAAAAAGGGAAGAAATTGTACCAAAAATAAATATGGAATTAAAGGAAGTATTAAGAACAAAAGTTTAGAGAGAATTTAAGAGAGAGAAAAATACTAAGTAGAGAGAGAAAGTCTAAGAAAGAAAGTAAGCTAATAATTCCGTACATAATCGTATTTAAACCTTTCCTAAAACAAGAATTAAAACTAAACTTAACCAGGTCCTAAGAAAACACGCGCCCGATCGGGCGGCTTTTGTCTTGCCCGCTACTGATGTGTCGCGCCCGATAGAGCTTACGCTTACCCGATCGGGCCCGGTCTTCTTCTTCGAGGCTTGGATTTCGATTCGGCTCAATTCCTCGGCCCAATCTAAGTTTCCTCATCGGGTCTTGATTAATCGATCCAATAACCCCGGAAAAAATGCTCCAAGAGTGCAATTTCCTGTAAAATACAACTAAAACTACGAAAACACTAGAACACACAAATTAGTAATAAAAGTGGCCCGAAAGAGCCAAAAACACTACTAATAACGACCAAGGGACGGGGGTAAAACATTATATAAAATGGACATATCATCTACCCACACAATGGAACTCCTCAAGTGTATTAGAGACCATGATAAACATTTCGGCAATTTTTTTTTTGCGGGCGAAAGAAAAACAAAAAATTCAAAATTAAAGGCTAATATCCACGCTTTTTGAGAAATTTTGGAGGTTTCGGGTCCAGTATCGAAAACTCTTAAAATTTTAGGGGATACATCTCTGGGTCATATAATGCCATTTAGGAACATATATGATCATTTTATGTTGTCATAAATGTTCGTATTAGGATTGAGTTAATGAAATCCGTGCAAGTTGTAAACTGGTAATTAAATTTGTCGTTTAAAGGCAAATTGGATGGTTCCACCAACCCAATTGGACTCTTGGAGGGTGTTAGGGAACATGGTAAACATTTCGAAAAAAAAAATTCCAGGCGGAAAAAGTTAAAAAATTCCAAAATTGAATACTAATATCTACGCTTTTTGAGAAATTTTATAGGTTTCGTGGCTCGGTGTCGAACACTCTTGTAATTTAAGGGGATACATCTCGAGGGTGTGTAATGTGGTTTGGGACCATATATGATCATTATATGTTTCATAAATGTTCGTAGAAGGCTTGAGTTAATGACATCCGTGCAAGTTGTAAATCGGTAATTAAATTGGCCGTTTAAAGGCGAATTGGATGGTTCCACCAACCTAATTGGACTTTCGGAGGGTATTAGGGAATATGGTAAAAATTTCGGCAATTTTTATTTTCGGGAGAAAAAGTCAAAAAATTCCAAAATTGAAGACTAATATACACGTTTTTTGAGAAAATTTTGGAGGTTTCGTGGCCCGGTGTCGAAAGTCTTGAAATTTTAGGGGATACATATCAGGGTCATATAGAGATGTTTGGAACCATATATGATCATTATTTGCTGTCATAAATGTTCGTGGTAGGCTTGAATTGATGAAATCGGTGCAAGTTGTAAACCGGTAAATTGGTCGTTTAAAGGCAAATTGGATGGTTCCACCCACACAATGGGACTCCTGAAGTGTATTAGAGACCATGGTAAACATTTCGGCAATTTTTATTTCCGGGCGAAATAAAGTCAAAAAATTCCAAAATTGAAGACTAATATCCACGCTTTTTGAGAAATTTTGGAGGTTTCGGGGAAAGGTGTCGAAAAGGCTTTAGATTTTAGGGGATACATCTCTGGGTCATATAATGCCATTTGGGAACATATATGATCATTATATGTTGTCATAAATGTTCGTATTAGGCTTGAGTTAATGAAATCTGTGCAAGTTGTAAAATGGTAATTAAATTGGCCGTTTAAAGGCAAATTGGACTCTCGGAGAGTGTTAGGGAACATGGTAAACATTTCGGAAATTTATTTTTCCAGGCAGAAAAAATTAATAAATTCCAAAATTGAATACAAATATCTACGTTTTTTTGAGAAATTTTGTAGGTTTCGGGGCCTGGTGTCGAACACTCTTGTAATTTAAGGGGACACATCTTGAGGGTATGTAATGTCGTTTGGGACCATATATGATCATTATATGTTTCATAAATGTTCGTAGTATGCTTGAGTTAATGAAATCCGTGCAAGTTGTAAACCGGTAATTAAATTGGCCGTTTAAAGGCGAATTGGATGGTTCCACTTACCCAATTGGACTTCCGGAGGGTATTAGGGAATATGGTAAAAATTTCGGCAATTTTTATTTTCGGGCGGAAAAAAGTCAAAAAATTCCAAAATTGAAGACTAATATCCACGCTTTTTGAGAAAATTTTGGAGGTTTCGTGGCCCGGTGTCGAAAAATCTTGAAATTTTAGGGGATACATCTAAGGGTCATATAAAGCTGTTTGGAATGATATATGATCATTATTTGTTGTCATAAATGTTCGTGGTAGGCTTGAATTGATGAAATCGGTGCAAGTTGTAAACCGGTAAATTGGTCGTTTAAAGGCAAATTAGATGGTTCCACCCACACAATGGGACTCCTGAAGAGTATTAGAGACCATGGTAAACATTTCGGCAATTTTTATTTCAGGACGAAAAAAAGTCAAAAAATTCCAAAATTGAAGATTAATATCCACGCTTTTTGAGAAATTTTTGGAGGTTTCGGGGAAAGGTGTCGAAAAGGCTTGAGATTTTAGGGGTTACATCTCTGGGTCATATAATGTCATTTGGGAACATATATGATCATTGTATGTTGTCATAAATGTTCGTATTAGGCTTGAGTTAATGAAATCCGGACAAGTTGTATACTGGTAATTTAATTGGCCGTTTAAAGGCAAATTGGATGGTGCCACCAACTCAATTAGACTCTCGGAGGGTGTTCGGGACCATGGTAAACATTTCTGCAAAAACAATTTTCCAGGCGGAAAAAGTTAAAAAATTTCAAAATTGAATACTAATATATCTATGCTATTTGAGAAATTTTGGAGGTTTCGGGGCCCGGTGTCAAACACTCTTGTAATATAAGAGGATACATAACGAGGGTATGTAATGCCGTTTGGGACCTATATGATCATTATTTGTTTCATAAATGTTCGTAGTAGGCTTGATTTAATGAAATCCGTGCAAGTTATAAAACCGGTAACTAAATTGGCCGTTTAAAGGCGAATTGGATGGTTCCACCAACCCAATTGGACTTCCGAAGGGTATTAGGGACTATGTTAAAAATTTCGGCAATTTTTATTTTCGGGTGGAAAAAGTCAAAAAAATCCAAAATTGAAGACTAATATCCACGTTTTTAATTTGAGAAATTTTGGGGGTTTCGTGTCCCGGTGTCGAAAAGTCTTGAAATTTTAGGGGATACATCTCAGGGTTATATAAAGCTGTTTGGAACCATATATGATCATTATTTGCTGTCATAAATGTTCGTTGTAGGCTTGAATTAATGAAATCGGTGCAAGTTGTAAACCGGTAAATTGGTCGTTTAAAGGCAAATTGGATGGTTCCTCCCACACAATGGGACTCCTGAATTGTATTAGAGAACATGGTAAACATTTCGACAATTTTTATTTCCAGGCTTAAGAAAGTCAAAAAATTCCAAAATTGAAGACTAATATCCACGCTTTTTGAGAAATTTTGGAGGTTTCAGGGCCCGGTGTCGAAAAGCCTTAAAATTTTAGGGGATACATCTCAGGGTCATATAGTGCCGTTTAGAACCAAATATGATCTTTATATGTTGTCATAAATATTTGTGGTAAGCTTGAGTTAATGAAATCGTTACAAGTTGTAAACCGGTAAATTGACCGTTTAAAGGCAAATTGGATGATTCCACCCACCCAATTGGAATTCCTGAGGTTATTAGGGACCATGGTAAATATTTCGGCAATTTTTATTTCCGGGTGAAAAAAAAGTCAAAAATTTTCAAAATTGAAGGCATATCAACCCTTGTGAGAAATTTTTGATGTTTCGGGACACGGTGTCGAAAAGGCTTAAGATTTTAAGGAATACATCTCGGAGTCATATAATGTTGTTTGGAACCATATATGATCATTCATATGTTGCCATAAATGTTCTTGGTAGACTTGAATTAATGAAATCGGTGCAAGTTGTAAATCAGTAAATTGGCCATTTAAAGGCAAATTGGATGGTTCCACCCATCCAATTGGACTTCGAGAGGGTATTTGGGGCCATGGTAAACATTTTGGAAATTTTTATTTCCGGGCAAAGTAAAGTAAGAAAATTCCAAAATTGAAGACTAATATCCACGTTTTTTGAGAAATTTTGGAGGTTTCATGGCCCGTCTTCGAAAAGCCTTAAACTTTAAGGGGATACATCTCAGGGTCATATAGTGCCGTTTGGAACCAAATATGATCTTTATATGTTGTCATAAATATTTGTGGTAAGCTTGAGTTAATGAAATCATTACAAGTTGTAAACCGGTAAATTGACCGTTTAAAAGCAAATTGGATGGTTCCACCCACCCAATCGGACTCCCGGAGGGTATTAGAGACTATGGTAAAAATTTCGGCAATTTTTATTTCCGGGCGAAAAAAAGTCAAAAAATTCCAAAATTAAAGACTATATCCACGCTTTTTGAGAAATTTTGGGGATTTCGAGGCCCGGTGTCGAAAACTCTTGAAATTTTAGGGGATACATCTCGGGGTCATATAATTCCGTTTGGAACCATATATGATCATTAAATGTTGTTATAAATGTTCGTAGTAGGCTTGAGTTAATGAAATCCGTGCAAGTTGTAAACCGGTTATTAAATTGGCTGTTTAAAGGCAAATTGGATGGTTCCACCCAGCCAATTGGACTCCCAGAGGGTATTAGGGACCATGGTAAACATTTCGGAAATTTTTATTTCCGAGTGAAAAAAAGTCAAAAAATTCCAATATTGAAGACTAATATCCACGCCTTTTGAGAAATTTTGACCTTTTGGGTATAGCTGTCAATTCGAGTAAACGGATCGGGTTTGGGTTTGTAAGAGTGGGTCGGGTCAATTCGGATTATTCCATAACTTTTTCGGGTCGGTTTTGGGTTGGGTCATGCTTGAGTCGGGTCATATCCGGTCATACTTCTTATCAGGTTTGGGTCAGGTTTATAACAAGTCGGGTTACATTCGTGTAGGGAATTATAGGTACTACGCAGCGGAAAAACATGAATCATATTCATACAGTACCTAATCCCAAGAACTAATGCATAACACATAAAGAACATATAATCGTACCTTTGAAGCGTGATTCCACGTGCGATCGAGCAAGAACAATGGGAGATAAAGAACCTCAAGCGTGATTCCTTTACTTGGTCCACGGGCATAGATTAAGACCTCCACTAATTCTAGTTAGTTGCAATTGAACCCTTTAATTGACCTTCTATGGAGAAGAGCGAGTAACGAACCACCATGAACCACCACGAACCACCACACGCGCCACCAAGGGTGGCCGGCCGTACGGACAACGGGAGGAGAGAGATAGCCGTGAGATAGAGAGAGAATTAGGGTTTTGGGATTGGTTGCCTTGATGTCAAAATACACTGTGTGTGAATTATGACTGCTTGCAAGCAACCCTAGGCATGGATCTTATTTATAGATCTCATCTCTAAATAAGAGCCCATGTCAAAAGCCCAAAACCTAATTCTCATCTAACTATGCTAGCCCGATCCATTTCATGATTAGTTAGTTGCTCATGAGGCCCATTAATGGGCCTCTTACTTGCTTAACCCAATACCCTTGTTGTGTGACCTCATAGGATCCATTCTAGTAGGCTTTGGACTATTTGACTAGCCCAAAGATCATTGATCATAATCTAGCAACAGATAATGACGACCCAAAAGAACGAACTTATTATCTCCATAATAGTGATCCTTGATATATTTAGTAATTGCACTTATCGAAGACACAATTCCTTCAATTCGAGTCTGGTGAACAATAGGTCGAGTTTAATTCGGTTTAAAACTGGTTAGGGTAATTCTCGTGTTCGAGTCAGGTTCGGTTCAAGTCAATAATTTGCGGGTTAGAATCAGGTCGGGTCATTCTCGAGTTTGAGTCGAGTTCGGTTCAAATCAATAATTTGCGGGTTATAATCAGGTCAAGTCATTTTCAAGTTGGGTCATTCTCGGGTTCACGTCGGGTTCGGTTCAAGTCAATTATTTGCGGATTATAATCAGGTTGGCTCATTTTCAAGTCGGGTCATTCTCGGAGCCAAGTCAAGTTATGTTCAAGTCAATAATTTGCAGGTTACAATCAGGTCGGGTCATTTCTAAGTCAGGTTATATTCGGGTTCAACTAACTATAAATAGATAATTATCATTTTTATCAAGTTAATTATTTCCTTTGACTATAATATATATGAAAATATACTAGAAATCTATAGTTGATAATTTAGGAAAATAATTATATCCTTTGACCATACAACAAATATATAGTACTATATTTAACTCTTAAATTTGAGGATGATGCTCCTTTCTTTTGCTGGCCTGGACCGACTTGGTTTACCTAGACAAAATGTTTTGATCAACAATAATAAGGTGGTCTAAATTGCATTTAAGGTGATTAGAAATTGGGTCAGTGTTGCTTTATAAGAATACTACAAGAGGGGGGGTGAATTGTAGTTTGGAGGAATTTAGCTAACTTTTTAAAAAATTGATAAAATAAAGTTAAAGGAACTTTAAGATAACACAGAGAGATTTTACGTGGAAAACCTATTGGCAAGAAGAAAAACCACGACCACTTGGGATTTTAGGAAAGATTCTTCACTATAACAGGGCAACTGGGCAAACAACCTATTACAAACTAAAGAATCAATCTTCAAGTTCCTCTATGAACTTGAAGTTCCCAGCAGCAAGTCCCTCTACTTGCCACTCTTCTCTTCTCTCTCTTTCTCAACTAATTTCTCTTAGAGTTCACTCAAACTCCCAATTCCCAAATTACAACTCAAGTAAATAAAACTCTAGTGAAAGTAATTAAGAAAAACACTTAAGTGGAATGCGACACTTGACTCTTTAAGAAAACAAAAAGAAAGATAGATATGATTGAGCAAGGTGAAGTTATCCCAAGAATAACTTTAATATTTATAGGAAAACATTGCTTGGGAAAAACGCCATAACTCCTACCACTTGAGCCATCACTGCTGCATATCAACGCCACTACTTTACACCACTTCTAGATTTTCAATCATGTCCTAAAAACCAGGGCACGTTGATCCTCTTAGAAGCAGCTTGTACGCAAGTGGTGAAGACTGAATCAACAGTTAGTTGCGCAAGTTTAGGGAGTTAGTTTTTCAAGGATATTTTTCTGAAATCAAAAGATATTATCTAAAGAATAAAACAGAAGAGATATTTTCCAAAACCGTTTTTCCTATTTTCTAGCAATCTAACAAACTCTATCTTTTTTTGACAAATTCAAAAACGCACTCCACTAAGCATCAATTCCTGCAACTTGTAATAAACAAACTACAAAACTCATCAAGGCATTAGTCCATTTATTTGCCTTGTGTTATCATCAAAACATCAAGGGCAACAGTCGGTAACAATTTGGGTTGAATTTAGGTCGGGACAATAACAAGTTGTGTTGATTTCGAGTCGGGTTAGTAAAAGATCGGATTGAATTTTTAGGTCGGGTTAGTAATAGGTCTGGTAAAATTCGGGTCGGGTTAATAACAAGTCGGGTTGAATTTGGGTCAGGTTAATAACAAGTCGGGTTGATTTCGACTTTTCGAGTCGGTTTGTAACAGGTTGGGTTAAATTTGGGTCGGGTTAGGAAAGAGTCGGGTTGAATTCAAGCCAGGTTAGTAACAATTTGGGTTTTGACGGGTTAAATTCGGGTTTTGACGGGTTAAAACGAATTTGGGTCAATTTCGATTCAAGTCGGGTTCGGATCAGGTCAATAATTTACGGGTCAGGTCGGGTCATCTTCAGGTCAGTTCATGTTCGGGTTCGGGTCTCACATACTCGGGTCAACTCGAGTCTAGGGTTGGTTTTAGGTCGGGTCAGGTCGGGTTTAGGTCTCCATTTTTTTCGGGTTCAGATGGGTCGGTTAATAATCGGGTGCGAGTCGATATTTCGGGTTGGGTTAACTTTTGACAGCTCTAAATGAGGCCACTAACAGATAATAGTAACTTGCACCAGTCATGAGTTTAAGTCCCGTGAAATATTAAGGAGAGGTCTTGCTCTAGAGAATATCACACAATTCACATTGGAATGCAGTAACTTCCATAGTTCCATGAACCCTGTGATATAACGTGAAGCATCTACTGGCGCGTACATATCAGAATTGAAGGTATAACTAAGTTAAATGGATCCATCAAGGCACTTTCATCAGCACACGAATTCAGTAGTATTCTGGTATACCCATTTCCTCATCATCAAAATGGCTTATAAAGAAGATGAAAAGTAGGTTTCAACAATGAAATGAACTCTGTTGGGCCAAAAAATTTACAAGAAAGATATCAGAGCCCTTATTACATATCAATGAAAATAGTCTTAGGCTCAATTCGAAAACAACACTATAAGTCAATAACTTTAGTTATAAAGACCACGTGTCTATGCTTTGTATGTCGTCAGCCATTCGTGGTAGTCGGTAATCCACCAAAGCCAAAGAAATCAAAAGGCAGGAAGAAACAATCTTAGGATAATTAAAAAAAGCACCATTCACGAAATGATCTCAGACACAGTTGCAAAGACCAATCGAGCATAGCTTAGATGAGCATGCCATCTGCCCTTTTGAAGCAAGATTTATTAGGCTAAAAGACCAAAGTACCAAGTCATTCTGAAAAGATCATCACACATTCAACACTACATACTATTTTCTCTCCAAACCCAATGTTCTACTCCACCAAGGTACGCTAAAAGAACAAATATAGCAGTAGTAGCCCAGGAATAAATAATGACTCCCCTTCCTCCCATTCAGCCAGATTTTCGAGCACTTACCCTTCCCAATAGTCTACAACAAGACCAAAAATCAAACTTGGACACCAATACTAACAAGTATGGAGCATAAAGAAACTCTAGAAAAAGAAATTATTTTCTACACCCCCTCCCCCAACATACCAATATAATTTAACTTCAATGAATTTTCCTCAACGATCTTCTTCAACAACATTTCCCTGGTGCCTCCCACCCTATCCGTAATAAGGGAGATCAAATATATGTGACCTTACCTCCACAGCAGGACTAATTCCATTCCAATCCAAACAAATTCTTGATAACGACAATCTACTACTATACATTAGATAAATTTTTAAGAAAACTTCATGTTCCAAAAATCGTTAATAATACTACACTTAGACCGTCTTTCTAAATCCCCTCGATTCAACTACGATCAATTTCTCCTCAAGGATCTTCTTCACATGAAATTAATGCCCCGGATTCATGTTACACGGTTAATAAACATCAACATTGGAACATTGTTCCAATGTCTCCCACCCTAATTGTAATAACGGAGATCAAATGTAGGCAACCTTGCCTCCACAACAAGACTAATTCCAATCCAATCAAACCCTTGATTTGATCACAATGACCCTCTACTACTACACAATAAAAATTGAAGACAAATTCCATGTTCCACAATGTAATTCATCAATGCACAGACATAAAAAAAAAAATCATTTTTTTATTGATCAAATTAACTTGGAGGGCATGTAGCAGAAGAAACAAATAAGCAACCGCAATCCACAGCAATCCAAAATCAAAAGAAGAGATCATGATCAAATTCCTCCCAAAAACTAAAATCTGTGTAATCAGCAAAAAAAAAAAAAAAAAAAAGAGATATAAGATCATACACTTCTAATAAGATTCCGACGAGCCAAAAACCTAGCAATAGGAGGAGTAAGAGCAATTGTAATCGGAACCCTAATTGGAAACAAAGCTTTGTTACAGAGCAAAGCAAGAGCAAAAGCGCCGCCACTAGACGCCGCGAGCTCAGCCGTACGATTCCTCGTCTTCTCCGGCGGAGGAGACGGCAATGCAGAGGGAATGTCGGCGATCAATTCGGGGTCGTTTTCCGGGATTTGCGGTTGTTCGTTGGTGTTGACGCCGCCCATGCCGACTTTATGGAGGAGAGCTTCGACGTCAACGTTGTTTTTGATGGCGACGTAAAGGCCGGAAATGGAGGCAGCTGAGACGGAGAAGTGGACTCCTAAGCCGACTTTGCCGTACTTCTTCAGGATTTGGCGGAATCTACCAGTGGACGCCATTGTTGAAGCTTGAAGGAGGAGAGAGAATGAGAAGGGTTTTTCTAGGGTTTTTGATTTGGGGGAAAAGTTGAAGAAGATTCTACGGTGATTTGTTGCGCAAGATTGACTGTAAATAAAAGTGGGTTGAGACTTGAGAAAGGGGATTTGGGCATGTGTGTGCTGTGTCTAGAAGGATTTGGACATTTTAAGTGTAATTACATGAATTAACTCTTGAAACAATGTTAACATTTTGTTTTTTTAATTACTTAACTTTTAGGCAAATTTTTAGCATTTTTTTTACGATGTTGCTAACGAGCGCCCCGGGCTTGAGATAAGGATAAATTATATTGGTTGAAATGGTATTAGGTTAAAAATTCATGACAAAATCACGCGTCGTTCGGTGTAATTAATGTTAATTTTAATCTAATATTTGCACTTTAATTCTCTTATCTAACACCCCGATGGCGCTCATTAGCTTTTGCCTTTTTTTTAAGATGAAAATATTAGTGTTTTATTAATTCGTAATTAAAATATACGAGAGTACATATTGGGTAATCTCTTGAGGACAATGAATAACCCAAACCTGCTTTACTCCAAAAGGCACTAATTTGGTGACGAACAATATAATTGCCTTCCCTCTTTAAAGCAAGAACACACAGCTAGTGCATCATCAAGAATATTATCTAGATCCGTTAGGAAGGTTGTTGCTTTGTCAAGCCGATCCATCACAACTTGGGAATCGGATTCGATGATTACTTGTTTGAGGCCAAATCGGTTGTCAAGTTTGATCCTAAAACGCATAGTCATACACTAGCAATATTAGGGGTTAGATGTCTATGAATCCTCAGCAATATCAAGCAAGTTTAGCATCAATGCGCACAAACTATAAAGAGGGTATGCTCTAATATTATTAACCAATATAACACAAACTATGGCAAAAGGTGTAATGCGTGTCATGAATGACATTAGGGGCTCTAAATTCCTTAAGTTAATGAAAGGAAAAGTGTTTTTTTTTTGGCTAAATTGAAAATTTAATGAATACATAGTGGATGGTTCTAACATTCCAATTTAGGGGTTTCATGGAATCAATCAAAAGAACTCTAACAGTTTTCTTGGCTCAAAAAAGTCTATATTTGTCCAAAACTAAAGGTTAAATCCATGCTTTAGACCAAAACTAAAAAAACTCTTTAACAATTTTCTAAAAATGAAGTGAATGTACAAGGTGTCTTCTATGGTTATATATAAGTTGGTGAATAATATGAACTATATGGTGAATGATGATGCAACATAAACTAAATATGGTGAATAAAGGAGCAACGAGCAATATAAATGACATTGATGATCCCTTCTCTTGTTGAATCTAGAGTTGCTAATCTTTAAATTAAGTTCAGCTTATTCATGTTGTTCTATAAGAAAAACTTTTTTTTCCCCCATCTTGTTTATTGAATGACTAATTCCCCCTCCCTTATTTGATGACTTGACTTGATCACATAGTTTTTTTTTTTTTTTTTTTTTTTTTTTTGATGGGTAGGTAGTACCGTAGTATTTATATACTTCATATGTATCTTGTTTAACACTGGTGCATGATTGAGCAAGTCTAATTAATATGTCTAAAGCATGATTACTGTTGTTTTTAATAAAATACCTTCAATATTAAGAATTCATTGGAGAACAAAAAAACTACAGCCAACTTATATTCTTTTAAAAATTCAACTAACTTCAAGGGTTGTGAATATGAGAATTGTTGGGGGAAATCTTCAATGAACAATGATCTAGCTTGTTTGATAGGCTGTAATAAAATAAATATATTAATAAAAATAAAAGCCATTATAACAAATTTATGTACAGAAGATTATTTTGTAAATAAAGTTCATAATTTGACAAAAAAAAAAAAAAAAAGGTTTTTCATTTTTAATGCTTATATACAAATTTTTTATTCATAAACTAATACAAAGGACTAAAAAAATACAGAGTTTATGCTTACATCATTACTTTTTATAACAAATTAACAACTATCAAACAGACAGTTAATTGTCTTGCCATATTATATTATACAAGTAGATATCATATTTTTCCTTCCAACTACCCATTCATTATTCTTCATTTAAAGCATCCGATCCATCAATAAAAACCCAAATAAAACAAGATATGGGTATAACTAAAAAACCCAAATCTTTCAACTACTTTTTGAATCTAATGAAACTTTTATTATTCATTTCTTGTTTGTTCTTCACTATTTCCAAATCTGAAGTTATCACAGTAGGTGGTGAGAACCGTTGGACTGATGGTTTTGGCTATGCTTCATGGGCAGACAAACTCAATTTCACTGTTGGTGATGTTCTTGGTATGATTTAAATTTCCTTTTTTCATTTTATAATTTGATCATTTTAATCATTAGTTTTCTAATAATTCTTGTTTTTGCTAATCCAATTCATCTATAATCAATAAAGTCAACCGCTAAAGATGGTTTTCTGGCTGTGCTGAATTCTTATTAAACTGAACTGTTTTTCGGACATCCAAAAATAGTAATATTAATGTGCGACTATTGGCTGTGTTGTGCAGTGTTTAGTTACACAAAGGGATCACATAATGTACTAGATGTAACAAGGGCAGCATATCAATCCTGTGATAATAGCAGTGGAGTGAATGCTAAATATGAGACCGGTGATGATCATATCGAGCTCAATGAGGCCAAGTCGTATTGGTTTATATGCACGGTGGACTCGCATTGTCGACTTGGGATGAGATTTGGGATAAATGTATCAGCACCTGTCACAACTTCTGTTAACCAAACAGGGGACTCTTCTTCTAGGAGTAACATTAATGCAGGGTTTTACCTTCTTCTTGTTGGAATTATGTCCATGTTAATCTTTATTGTATGATAAAATTTTGATTTAATTTGTATGATTTTTTTTTTTTTTTTGTAATAGATAAAGGATGAAGAACAACAATGTGTAGATTGAATTTGGTGGATTTTTTCTTGAAGAAAATCTTGTAATGATGCTTGACTTTTTGCTTAAATTTTAAGAGATTGACTTAGTTATTTTTTATTTATTTTGGCTAATGCTGAACTGTTCTTTCAACTTGATTTACTTTATTCAGCTGCTATTTGACCATGAGAATTACACCTAGCTAATGACTTAGTCTTCTGCTTGTTTTCACTAAAGAGATTAATTCCAAATTATGACTATTTTATGGGATTATAATAAGTAAAATTTTCAATAACTAGTATAGATTATAAGGCAATGATTTATCTGAGGCAATGTTGTATTATCCTACAAGCCAAATATGTCTATATAATATTGGCCTTGGTAAGTTTAGCTTAATCATGTAATCAGATTATGTCTTCAACTTGTTATGAAAGTAGCAGGAAATTTTCTAATGATGTGTTTTTGCTTTATGCCTCTTGATCTATGAAGCTAAGGTCAGTTATTTTCAGCCATTCTGGTGTCATATACTCATCCCCTAGTCGATTTTGCTACGAAAACCCGACGAAAAAAACGTACACATAGCTTATATAAACTTCCTGATTACACCAAATAATAAAGAGAATCAACAAATAAAGGCAGGGCAAGTACTGATGATGTTAAGCCCTAGATGTTGTTTTACATCTTTATTCACGAGTTAAAAAACAGAAGAGACGCTACAATTAGGACTTTATGTTTGGAGTATTACATAAAAAGAAGGAAAAAAGAGAATATAAAACTACTTAAGCTTTATTAATTTTGCCTCTGAAAAAGCACCCTTGTATCTTAGTTACTGAGGTGATGGAAGTGGTTGTGGAAAGGTCCTATATGGTGGTTGTGAATGTGGTGTTGTAGCCCGTACATCTGATTCTGATGTCGATGATCGATGCCACTTCCATTCTCTGATGATGCCTTAGCCATCTCAGACCAAAATCCAGCTTGGTTACGCGTTGCCTCCAGCAGAGAATCCCTCAGGTACTCTGCTTGTACACTTTCACTGTCCCTCTTCTATCATGAATTTGCCAAAAGATATGCAGGGAACAAAAAAGAGTATTAGAAACTTTAATTAAGTGCCTGGCTAGTTAGGTAATTTGACAAGGGTCATAATGTCCTAAATACCCTTAATGAGGAACATATGGGTAGGCTTAAGTCAAGTAAAGTCACTATCAACATTTTGCCCTCTATTAGTTGCCTAACTGTTAGACAATTAGCCGAACTCTTAAAAGAAAAATATGTATGAATAATACAAATGCGAAGATGTAAATGTAATTACCTTAACAATGAATACATAAGAGACAAGACTGATGCAACTGGTCATATTCACATTGATTATCTCCAACCCAAGACAGTGTAAAGCCTCCATTAGTCTCACAAACCCACCTCTCTTTTGCTCACCAAACACCTTCACAAAGAAATCATTCCCTTCAAGCTGAGCAACTTCCACTTGCACCTGCGATTTTCAACAGAATTATATTCAAGGTATATACATTAACTCCAAGATATTAGCGCCAAAGTTTTATGTTATGACTACCTCCATTTGTTGTGCTTTGTCACTAGCAGTTTCAAAATCATGGCTGCTTCTATTGACACTTTCAGATGCTCCTCCCATGTGAAACCCATTTCTAGGCTTTTCGTGATCAAAATCTGGCCCGAATCTTGTCCCTTGTGCATTTTGAACTTCTGGTGAGAAGTTCATTGGATGAAGTTGGTGATGATGTTGTTGTGCATGATCAATGTTCATGTCATTGTTGTTGTGATCTTCATCATCTGAATTCCTCGCAAGCTCGTTTTGAAGGTCTTTTTCTTCCTTCTGCAGCTCTTGTACATACTTGATTGCATCCCCAAGTATCGAAGCTCTATCCAACTACAAGGATCAAGTTAAAAGGCAAGAAAACAGATCATCCACTAACCACATTACTCTCCTACTAACATCTCCAACATTATATTATATGTAAACATAGTACAATTGAACATAGACTTTTACCTTGGAAATATTAGGGACTAGAGAGCGAAGATGGTAAAGCCTCTCATTAAGCTTCTTCCTTCGCTTTCTCTCAGCCATGAGGTTCTTAGATTGAGGGCCTTTTGTGGGCTTTCGTCGATGATACTTTGGATCATCATCATCGTCCTCAAGTGGATCACTATCCGATACAGAGTTAGCACGGCCTATCTCATGCTTAGGTAGACTTCCCTTCTCATCTAAATGCTGATGATCATTTGCTGAATGGTCCAAAACATGCATATTATGCATACTGTTAGCATTGTTCATAAGGTCTTCAAATCCATTCTCTGACAAGGACTTGAAGGAGTTTAATTGGTGATGATTCTCAGCTTGAAATGAGTCATTTGCTTCGTCGAAAAAATTATTCCTAGACATCTTGTTAGTCTCGGAAACATAGTTAAATTGCTGCAAGAAATTCATTGAAGACTGTGATTCATTGTTCATGCTGATAGCATTGTTTTGATCAGATAACGTTGGATTCGATTGGAGCTCGTTGATCATGTTGATGTTCATCGTGAAGCTGGGACCGGCATTGCTCGAGCTGCTTATTGCTGCTTGGTCCATCAAGGTGGTGCATTGAGTCATAACATAGTCTATGACATTCTGATCTTCATTGATCTATAAATCCCATAAAAATTGATTTAGAGATCGGACCTTATACTAAATGCTAAAATTGAAACAAAACATAACATTGTTGTTCAATGAAGTAAAAAAAGAAGGGGATACTTAGTTACTAGTACTTGTTTAGCAGCAAATAGTTCAGCCAGTCCACCAGGAATTGGGATTAGAAGTTTTGTACCAATCGATACCTGTTTAAATCAAGTAAAGCACAGTACAATTTTAGTCTTGGTGGTGCTTCTGCATCGACGAATGCAATAGGCATATGTGGAGAGGGGCACCAGATTGGGGTGCCGTTCTTAGTATTCCTAGGTGCATAAAGGCTCATACAAGTGGATGTATAACAAAATAAAGCACGACTTACTTCATTTACGTTTATATCAGAGACATTTGAGAAGTTTAGCCACTTGGGCTGATTTGATATAAGGATTTCCATATTCATCCTGTATTACAAGTCAAGTTATTAGATGATGAATTAGTACAATCACATAAACACACAAAAATAGTTTGCATTTGAAGGATAGCTTAAAGAGGTACCCGTCCAAGGGATGAGAAGAGGGCAATTGAGCAAGTAATTCGCAACTTCTTGTTCTCATGTGCTGAAATGTCATATCTCTGCAAGGAAACAGAAGCTCTTCACCAACAGTATTGCCATTATTTTCCATGATGCCCTCGCTTCCAGCACAACAGCTGTCCATAAACTCTAGGAACCTGAAAAAATATAAGATACACTGATCAAAGTTGTAACAACCATATACAAGAAGTATTTAATTATGTTTCGAAATAAATAAGTACCTTTGATCTTCACTTAATTTCCAGAGGACGCAGTAGTCCCAAGTCTTCGAGTTCACCAGTTGCCTTAAACTATCCATAGGGCTTGACACAATGCTCATTTTCTCTTCATCATTTTAAACAGATTATTAGCTTTCTAAACAGTTGCAACGAATTATATTAGCTGTTAATGAATTATAATCTGCATAAAAAGAGAAAACTGAAATTTGACTCAAGCCGATAATTCAATCAGAAACTGCCTGAAATTTCTAAGGTTTTGTACACAATTTTTTGACGTGTAACACAATATACCAATGCTCTTAGAGTATCTGATCAGATTAGTAGCTAACGCAATTTTATTAAAATTCTGAATACAAATTAATCTAAGTAATTAAGGGTCTTTTGATTGCTTGTGTCCTGCATAATATGTTTATGTCATTAATACCAAACTATTGCTAGGAATAATATAACATGATGACTTTTGATTCCTAGCTTAGCATGATGACTTCATAATATAACTAGCTAGATCACCTTCACAAAATAAAATTGATGCAAATTTGTAAGGAAATAATTAGAGAAAATAGTTTTAGAAATATACCTGGCAAAAAAGAGTATTTCCCTCTTTTTCTCCTTAGATAACTACGTTCTTCGACGACAAAACCAAGTATGACATATAGAAGCAGAGCAAACCAAGAACAAAGTAGAAAGCAAATTATATGGAAGCAAAAATCCATGCAATAAGCTTACTACTCTTAAGTTGATAACAATGTTTGTAAGAGTTTTCGACATACGACTCGAGTAATCTCACCTTAGATCATCCAGCATCATCCATCTCTAGGAAATTAATTATATGATGGGAAGATAACATAAGAAATGAAGAAATTTCATCATTATAATTACAAGAGAGTATATATAGGTAGGGATTAGCAATGAAAGTTGTTTCTGTTAACTTGGTAGGTGAAGTGTAGTACAGGCGTGAAACTAGGAAGCAACATGTATTTATAAGTTGAAAGGAGGTTGGAGGGAATTGTAGGACTTAAATTTGTTGTAAATAAATTGGGATGAAATTTTATTATATGTGATTTAATAATAATTTAAAGAAGGATTTATAAATAATGCTGTAATGATGGGAGTACAATTTGCATGAGCTAATATGGCGTAACTACCTAAGTTTATCATTCATTTGTTGTTAATTTTTTTCCAAAATAACTCAACTACTTAATTGCATCATATTAAGCAAAGAGGGATGCATATAAAAGGTTTGTTGTTATATTCTTTTTGAATGTAAGTACATTTTCGAGACAGTTTCATATTATGTTATCTTGACATTTTTATAAATTAAGTGACCATTCTTAAGCAAAAGTTAGTGTGTCGTACATGGTTATACTAGGTGGTGTTTAAGGGGTGCTTAATGACCTAAGTAACTAAATCCATGATTGATTAAGTTAATGAAGTATCCGTATTAAATTTAGTACGAGTTGTACATTTGATCATCTACACTAAGAATTTAAATCTTAATGAGCACTTAGACTTGTTTATTTAAAGAAGGTAATGGTAATTGATATATATACATAGTATATATGTAAAACTATAAATATGGCATTCCCTTGTATTCAAACATAGTCTCTTCTTGGATCGTAATATCATTATGAAACAAAAAAAATACAATTTATAAAAATATTCTTATTTTTTTGCTTAAAGTCTTATACTCTTATATATGTTTATGCTTAGTTGTTCTCTATATCTATATGCACGCGATGCATGCTTTAAATTTCAATAAACATATACAACAACCATTTATAGATTATAGATGGTCATGTTCTACTGAATTGTCTAGGCAATAGATATGTGGTCCTAGTCACCTATGAACTAAAGTGGCCTGGCTAAAAGGCTTGTTGTTGAGTTTGGGTACGAAACATCTTAAACCAGTAAAATAATTTTTTGACTTAGCTGTACACATAGCAAAGAATACCATGTTTTATAGTTCTAGACTTCTAAACTTACCATAAGATAGAATTGTATAGAATTAGTATTGGTTGAAACCAGAACATTAATAAGCTCTTTGTCAAACACAAACACGAGTACAACAAGACACAACCCGACTTCAAACGGGACCAGTTAAAAATAAGTGAATTGATATTTGCCACAATGAAATTACTCAAGCTATAGTATTAAAAGACTTTTATGCCCCCTATTATTTTGAAAATAACATTACAATCCAACCATTACTAACTACTAACTTTGTCCTACCTTGACCAATATACTCAAGCCTTAGCTCCACATTGACTATCAGCTCTACCACCCATACCACCACCCACCTTGACTGTCCACCACCACGACTCCACTTAACAACAAACTTGACCGATCCCACAACGGTTGACCACTAACATTGTACTTTCCGTCCAATAAAATGATTCGACGATTGTCTGCGTTCATATCGGAGACACTTGGTGGGGACGACAAACCTTCGACGCCGTCGAGTCTAGTATATGTCGGACTTTTTTTTTTAATTGCCGTTGTACCCGGTCGCATGCTCGCGGTGTAGTCGCATGTAGCATGCGACTACACCGTGGTGTAGTCGCATGTAGCATGCGACTACACCGTGGTGTAGTCGCATGTAGCATGCGACCGGGTACCATTTAATTTTTTTTAAACAAATCGTTTAATTTATACTAATTAACTTTTAATAATTATTAAAAATAACAAAATACACTTAATTTAATTAGTAAAATTTATTGATTAAAAAAATTAGTAAATTTTTTTTTTACAACGAAAATTAGTAAATTTATGGGCTTAAACAAATAACAAATTTGCCAAAAAAACAAGTAAGGCAAATGCGTCGTTTAATACCGCTATATAAAGTAATTCTATTGTGGCATTTAGTAACCCCAAAAATAATCCGAAAGAAATTCATCTTACTCGACCACGCTTCCGTTAGCCACTATTCGACCTCGACTCGGCAGTAATCAAAATTCTAGGGCTCGTTTTCTTCCCTTTTCCTCTGTTTGCTCAGCTCCAATTTCCAGAACGATTGATTAGGGTTCCTTTGATTCTCTTGATTTGCCGATCACAAAAAACTTAGCTCTTCTGCAATTCAATAATAAATCTGGTAAAATTCGTTATTCCCTTTGTCCTATTAATATGCAAATTCTCACTTCAATTTTATTTTTCTGTGATCAATTATTAAATTTGGTTGCTTTTTACTACCATTCAAGTGAATAAACCCTAAATTATTGGGATTTTTGCATTTTAGGTTGCAAAAAATAAAAAATAATGGATCGGGAAAGAGGTGTTCATCCAGATTGCAGAAATGCGTCAAACCCTTACCATGAATGCGTTGAGTATTGCTTCATAAAGATTGCCGAATCCAAAGCTCGTTTCGCCGAAACCAACAAAGGTATTGTTTCTTTTATTTGCTTATTAATTTGTGCTTTTCATCTAATTTATGCTATAGGTTATTGCTTGGTTTGAATTAATGGAATGATTATTGTATATAGAAGCATCTTATTGCCGAATTGATATGAATTTATTGCCAATTTTTTAATATAAGCATCATATATTATGTTGTTTTGTTATCGTAAGAAGGTGGAGAGTGGAGTGAACATAGATCACATAGATGCTTATGGTGGTGCATCACCTTGAACTTATGAGAGCATTTGTTTGAAATTAGATGTATGTGATTCGTAGCTTCGCAGTGTCATTTAACTATGTGTTAGGGTACCAAACAAGCGTTGGATTACTTGAAGAATCTTGGTTCTATTAACTTAATTAAAGCTTTTATCTTGTAAATAATACACCTTTGAAAAGAATACCAGGGTGAACAATTGAAGAAATTTGAAAAAGTTGCTTGTGGGGATGCAATGCCTTGAGAAAATGTTTCCTTTCTTCGTGTGAGATATCTTAATTTAACGTTCAACTATTGTGATTTTTCCCTTGATATAGAGGAGGATAGGTACAGATGAGAGATCATTTTATTTTAATAAAAAAGTTAAAATAAAGCTACTATCTTGTGAAAAGCACATTGAATTAATCTTGGAAACGAACATTAAAGCTGAATAACTAAAGCATTAGAATGCGGGGATCCTCATTTAGAGGATTTGGGGTGAGAAACGTATACCAAATGAAAAGAGTTTTCTTGGAGTTAGTCTATTGTCTTCCTTAATTCACATTTCACTCATGTTAAGCATTTTTAGATGTGTTTGATTATCAATGGTTGTCACAAAATCACGAGAGAGTTTTCTTGGAGTTTCTTCTTGAATAGTGTATTGCAATCTAATGGCAGATTGCACAGGTACTATAGAAGCTTTGGAAACTATTTCCTGTGTTTTACTGTGTGGATGTAATGATTTCCCAGCTTTACGTAAATATAAGATTATAAACTGGAGTGGGAAGTTGCTTTAGTGTGCTGGTGGGCACTTGGAAGATTTCTGTTCTGGTCTACCCATGCGGACATATCAAGGGTGCAAAATCCACAATCTATAGCTCTCTATAAGCACTTCAATGAGCATACCACTAAAACATTGAAACTTTAGCACTCCCTAGAGCTCTTCTCGGTTAATTATCAGATTTCTGGGCAGGAACTTTTACAAGAATCCCAAACACTTGGAACTATTTATAAACGAAACTGCAAATAACAGTTAAGGGCGATGGTTATCCAGTAACTTTATCAATTGCGTCATTTTGTGAGCCAATATGTTACTAACTGCTAGTGATCAACCACACAGATCCCAGTTTAAGCCTTATGTTCAATCATATTAATATGGTGCCTGACATTTAGATATAGTGGCTGAAAGTTATTAAAATATTTGTATCCTCAATCCAAGGTAAACAGACTTTTGAATTGGTTTCTTTTTACATCTGAACTTACTGGGTATTTTGCCACATACTGAATGCTGACATAGTTATATTGCTTTTAAAATTATTCATGCGCCTCTTTTATGTTGCATGGCTTGCACCCTAAATTAATTACCATCCTGTATGGTCTACCTCTTGTGGCAACCATAGTATTAGTTATAGGTACTTTGGAAATCATATTATTATTGTGGCAATCAATCCTTTTGAAGAAAGTGGGTGGTGATTGCATCTTTTCATTCTGCGATGATAGCTGATGTTTCTGGCTCTATGCCACTGTGTGTTCTTAGAGGCTACAGGAGCTAGTGGGAGCCAAGCCAAGCTTGATGCAGCTGCTCCTGATGAAATTGAATTATCATACAATGAAGTAGAAACACATAAAGATGCTGATGACCATCCTGAAGAAGCTACTATGGAAGAAGTTGACTTGTCTAAACTTACAGGGAGACAGAAGAAGTTATTTGAATTAAGGCTTAAGATGGTGAGTATTTTGGAACCTTAAATGCCTAAAATTTCTTCATATGATGATCATATTTATATGATTATCGAAATTATGAGTACTACATTTTATGTGGCCTGTTGCACTTTTCATTTCCTGCAACTTTATTTTTTCTTGCAGAATGAAGCCAAAAAAGCCAATCAAACAGCTATGGTGGCAGAGAAGAAAAGAATGGAAGCTCCTACTGAGTCTAGGGGAGTGTCCAAAGAGAAATGGCTTGAAGAAAGGAAGAAAAAAGTTGGCAGACTTCTGGAAGCTAATGGTTTGGATATGACAAAGGCATACATGTTGGATACTCAGGATGCAGCAGAGTTGAAATATAAGAAATGGGAGAAAGATCCAGCTCCAACTGGTTGGGATGGTAAGTTTTGTGCCAATCACAGAGTATTAAATTCCTTAAAATGTGATGGCTATTGGAGCATTTTACTTTTCTATAAAGGAATAGTGTTTATTGTGTGATCTTTGTTTGTTTCACCTTGTCTTTTCTTATCTCTACGGCTGTTGTACATTTCCTGCTTAATCTCAATTATTAAGCTGAAGTACTTGTATTGCTAGAGATTTTGAAAGGATGAAAATTCATTACCTAGTGATAGGTAGATACAGTACTTCGTAAATAACTGCCTTCGTGGGTTTGTTTAAACAAAATTGATGCTTGAGTATGCTTTTCAGTGTGGTATGCTTCTTGTGCATGTTGCTTATGTCAACTTGTGCAATTGAGGGTTAATATATACCTTAAATGAGTGAAGTTCGGTTAACATTTAGACCATAACTTGCTCCATTCAAATTTACTTGTTCAAATAAGTGAAGAACATCAAAGTTTGCTTTATTAATTATATTATTTTAATTTTTAACTTAAGATTTTGAGGATAGTCCAGGTGCACTGACTCCTTTATAGAGTGCTTGGATAATAAAATGTTGGTGATAGGAACCTATTTGACATTTACATGTAAGTGCTCTTACACATGACTTGCTGATGCAGTTTTTAATCAAAAGTCATTGTACAATGCATACAAGAAGCGCACCAAAAATATAGCAGTTGACCTTGAAGAATACAACAAGTTGAAAGAACAGGACCCTGAGTTTTATCGTGAGGCATCCAGCCTTCAATATGGGAAGGTATTTATAGGCTTATAGCAGTGTTGCAATTATGGTGTTCATCAATGATTAAAGAAAGTATTGGTTCTTTATTATAATATATTCTTCTCATATTGGTTATACAGGATCCAAAGACATCTGAAGCTAAAATTGATAGAATGGTCAAGGAGCTTAAGGATAGAGATGAGAAACGTCAATCATTTAGCAGGAGGAGGAAGTTCCGTGAAGAGAAGGATATTGACTCTATCAATGACCGTAATGAGCATTTCAACAAGAAAATTGAACGGGCATTTGGGAAATATACACTGGAGATCAAGAACAATCTGGAAAGGGGAACTGCATTGCCCGACTGAGGTTAAGTACCAATTAATGCTTGAACAATATTCTTTTCTGCGCTGTTTATTCATCTCAACTTTACGTTTTATTAGTTCTGTGCATTTTTGAACAATCATCCTTTCTTCCTATTGTATTTTCCATCATTTGAATGTTAAATTATCTTCCTTTCCCTGAGAATTGTCCAGATGAATGCAAAATTATCCATGAGCCCACACTCCACAGGCTCACACATCTCTAACATCATTATAAGGGGTAAAGAGAGAGGGCGAGAGAATTTAAAGAAAGCCAGTTCTAAATTATTATCTGAAATCAACTGTCGATACTGTACACTGTTACTGCTGAAATGTCATGACACAGATTTTGTCCAAAAAAATACCGTTCTCTTGGAGTACAAATTTTATTTAACAGTTTTGATCTTCAAAGGTATTGAAAACATATGGCTGGGGAGAATAGAGGATAAGGTAGGGGGAATTGAGATTGGTTGGGCAATAAGGATTAAGGTTACAGAGTAGTGATTTCATACAACTATTTCCATGTTTTCTGCTGCGATGTAATGTGAATAACTTTCTGCCTTTTTCCTCTGAACTGAATTATAAACGTGACATTATTTTGGAAGGACAGTAATAGCAAATAATCTTTCTAGCTCTTAAAGACCTTAGTAAATCAGAGCATATTGTATGATCTAAAACTGGCTTTCTCTACGGAAAACTTGTCCAACGGACATCAGTTGGCCACAAATCTTTTTTTTTTTTTCTAATGCCATGTACTCATGCAAATAGCTTGTGGTTCATTTAAATATTGAACAGCCTTTTGAATTTAGAAACAAAATTGTAAAGTTGACTTGATCATCTAGGTATCACTCTTCTCGAGTAAAGTAATATACTGTATTATTGTGATTTGAGTTTTGTGATATCATTGTATGATTTACTTTCTTGATTGTTGTTTGAAGGATGTAATGACCCAATTTTCCAATACTTCCCTTATTACACATTAGCTTATGTTGTCAATTTTTCAAAAACTTGTGGCCATGGGAAAAAATCTCTTTTGTCTGATGCTTCTGGTGACATACTATGGCTTGTCAGCAGGTTTTTACTTCCAGTAGCCCCGTATATTTGACAAGTTGATTGTGGACAAGGTAACGGCCTTCTCTGTGGAAGAGCCTCATCAAGAAGAATCTTCATGATGGACCAGCTTGTTCTGTAATTTTGGATTTTTTTGTTGTACAAATAGTGTTTGTATGCAAGAATGGGAATGCATGTCTAAGTATTATTCAGTTCTGTTATATCCTGATCGAGTATACCCTGTTTTCCCTCAAGGTTGTCATCACCACAATTCTGAGGTACATAATTAACATTTCACAGGAACCTCAATGCACAATGATGTATTGTATTATAACTTGAGTTGGCTAAGAGTCTAAGACTACCAATTTGGCTATGCATATGCTGTATGCCTTCTGTAACAATAGCGAGGGCATTCTACTATACACAAGAAATGAGCCCTGCAAATTTTAGTTAGCTGGTTATAAATTCATTTGCCATTGTCTTTCATCAAGATCCTTTTTATGATCCTCATCCTTTTACAAGATTAGATTATGCAAATATGGTGTTTATTGTAGACTACAAGTATTAATTATTTTTGTTCTTGGATGATTTTTTTTCTTAAAAAATGGTAAGGAAGACCCTAATTAAACCTTAACCCTCACGATTTTTTTGACGACGATTGAGAGTAAAGGGGAGTGTAAGAGATCTACTTGGATGATTTTAGTGGCTAATTAAACCTTAACCCTCACGATTTTTTTGATGGCGATTGAGAGTAAAGGGGAGTCTTGACGAGTTTGTAGACTACTCCGTATAATGTTAGTTTCTTGGATGATTTGAGTGACCATTAGATGTCCTATGGCCATTAAATACTAATCCTAGGGGGAGTCCGAGTGTTGTGTCATGACTCATGACATTTGTACCACACTTGGCCCATGCTTGGAACAATGGTAATTATTAAAGGAGTGTTGCATTATTAGGTCTTAAATTTTGAGGTGATTGATGAGTTGCGGTGATGCTTGAGGGATAAGGCTACCCTATGAAATTTCCTTAAAAATCCTATCATGATTTGTTAGCAGTCTAACTATAGGTCTATAGCCTTTGTTGGGACAATTTGTGTCTTCATTGAGCAAGTGCCGTTGTGAAGATTATTCCATTTAATAATAATGATAATTTATTTATTTATTAAATATAAGAGAATCTAGAAAGTATCTAAATTTAAACATGTCTCTAATTACATACTCTTAACACTTGTACATCCTCCTACTATATTAGGCACAGGATCAAATGATAGATTATATATCTCTCGATGTTAATAGAGTTAAAATATATCACATTTTGTTTAATATACATTTCAAAATTTCTTTGTACAATAGGTTTATCTCCCCTTTTCAATGTAAATAAATTCATTTTTAAGTTCTTAGTTCATGTAAAAAGAAAAAAATTTAGATGAAAAGTTCATGTAAAATATGAGTACTCAAAGTTAAGCTTACTAATTATAATAAATGACATCTAAATTTCTGATGATTTGAAGTAAACAACAATGTGGATATTAATGTAAAATACATGGATAAAGATACATCACATCCATAATTTTCAAACTATCCAATATAGACACAAATTACCTCTTTAATCAATCGTGTCAATACTTCAATTACAAAAACAAAGATACTCCGTATAATCTAACACATAATTAATTAGCATGACTTCAATCACTTTTCACCATAATCTAGTATGTTCTCCGTCCCTTAATACGATGTCTCTTTATCTTTATTACTCCGTATATGAGGAATAAATGCTCAAAAGAGATATTGTATGGAGGTAACTTTATTGAGTCACTCCCTATACAATTTGGTTCTTCTCGAGGCCTTATTATGTACCCTACGAAAATTTCACAATTGGGCTATGCTAATTGCTTATGCTATTCACTTTCAGTATTCACTATTTAGCCTATTGACCTTGCTCTTTGTGCTGCTGACCACTGCACCAGCTGTAAAAATTACAGGAAAATGGGGTAAAAATTTTAAACAGCACCCTATGTATATGGGTCCCACCTATATGACTCATGCTTTGCACGTGATCTACGTCATTATCTAACTGTAAAATTTTCTATTAGGGCAAGAAAATTAAAAAAGGTAAAATAAAAAAAAGGGGTAAGGTAAAGGACACTCTAGCTCTGTTATAATTGTCAGAACTCTCTAGAGATAAGACCTAACTGATTTTGAACCACTCAACTCTATTTTTGATTTTTATCAAAAAATAAAAAGGAAAATTTTTTTAAAAAAAATTAAAAAGAAAGAAATGGAGCATGAAAAGAAGGCCCAAGTTTTTATTTTGTGGTCCATAATATAAATTGTCCCTGCTTCTTTCAAGTTTCAATCTTGACATTGGTCCTTTCTTTTCTTGTTATGAACAAAAGTTGGTGTTTTGCAAGTTGGAATTTGCAATTTTCCACCTTTTATTTATTCTTAAAGCATGATACATTGATATGGTATCTTATGATATTGATGACAAGGATTAATAAGGGGAAGTCACTAGATTGATCCTTTTGTTGACATGAGTTGTATACTTTTAGGGTTGGTGAACAATTTTTTTCTTTGTTTAGCTTTTAGGGTTGTTATCTTGATATTAACCTTAGTATAAGTGTTGGTAAATTTACCTAGTATTGTTGATATTGAGTGGAGTAACAAGAATGAATTCCACTTGAAAAGTAATTGATTCGAAATTTACTATAGAAAGGTACAAGTTAAGTAGGTTTGAGATTTTCTAATTTGAGCTACTTTGATGTTTTCATCTTACCTTAAGAGTATATCCTTTCTATTGTCTACAATCTACGTACGGTTAAGGAAAATATACTTGAATGGTGAATACCATGCACACTTCAATAGTTTAGGTTAGTTGTAAGCTTATCACTTGTAAATCAAACATTAGTATTGGATAATCATACTACACGTCTTATCATTAATAACTCAAATCAATAATTAACTCGACATATAAGTAATTATATCATACTTCGTATTAATAACCAAAATATATAGTACTTTGTTGGATTAGTATTAGTCTAAACAAACATACAAATCATGTACTAAAATTTGTTCTTGTGACAGAAAATCATCAGAAAATTTGTACTTGTAAAATCCCAAGATTCATATGAACATTTTCCTTCCAATTTTCATTACATTTTCTCTCTCCTCTAAAAATGAATCATTGAATTTGGCCCCTACACCCCCACCCCATGTGATCTCTCATTCTCTCTCACCTGTAAAATCATACACCAAAGCAAAGCCCATAATTTCACAGCACTTTCATATAAAATTTGGGCTAACATTTATGCATCCTTTTTTCATCTTTTTGGCTTATATCCTCCTTTTTTCTAAACAATGTTTTTGGTTTGGATTTTAGTCAAAAAGTGACCATATTTCATCACACTTTTTCCTGCCTTCAAACCACCACTGATTGTTTGGTTTAAACAGTTGTGTATTACCCCTATGCAATACCGACACGTGTCCTTACTTTATAATGGGTAAATTCTGGCATGCCCAATAATTGTCTGACAGGTGTCCAGAATTTGCGTGGATACCTATCTAAATGAGTAAATTCTACAACAGGTAATGGGTTAAATTAATGGGGTGTGTTTTTCCATGTGATTTGACAACACACCTCATTTTGGAATCATCTCTATTTGTTGCATCTAGTGTTATCTTCTTTCTTCACTACCAAAATATTGTACGAGTAGTCCATTTTATGTTCAATTCATGCCATGTTACAACTTACAAGTACACTTACCTCAGCTGACTCATAATACTCATAACCCATAACAAAGATCCTAATTTCTCTACCTAAAATCCCATTTGCTATCGATGTTAGTATGTTACATGATCTGATTGTAACCCGAATTGAAATAATATTTTGAGTGACTAATATATTAATATCAACCATACAAGAATCATTAATAAAAGGAAAAAAATCTAACAACGTACCAGGTATGAAGTATCCCAAAATAGTGTCTCATTTTTCTATTATTGGATTTGAACTATTACGGAGTACAATAACCCGAATTGAAATAATATTTTGAGTGACTAATATATTAATATCAACCATACAAGAATCATTAATAAAAGGAAAAAAATCTAACAACGTACCAGGTATGAAGTATCCCAAAATAGTGTCTCATTTTTCTATTATTGGATTTGAACTATTACGGAGTACAATAATTCCTCAACAAATGAATTACTGCTATTGCTTAACTTTTTAAGTAAGGGTATGTTCCGTTATTTCAAAGGTAGTTTGATTAAAAGATGTTAAAGTCGAGCACGAGAAAAAAAAAAAAAAACACTGCTAAGAATATTTAAAGAAGAGCAATAATTCACCACATTGATGCTAACTCAATAATTTACTTCACATTACAAGAGAAGAAGAAAAAAAAAAGTAAAAAAGAAAAAACGAGGGGAGAAAGAAAGACTAAATAATCTCTTCATACTTGATAATAATACTGCACACAAAAAACAAATCAATTTTTTTCCCTTGCTTTTTTCCCTTTTTAACCATTAATTTCTGATTTAGTTAATACATTGTTTCCTTAATCCTTAGTTTGTAGGGTTGCTTCTGAATGATCCCAATGCCTTAATTGCTGCTGCCCTCAACACGTATTGGTGGTATGCTGCTGCTGCCAATGCTCCCACAAATGGTCCGACCCAGAATATCCACTGCACATACATTAACCATTTCATCATAATATTAGCATTTATTCCATCATACCCCATTTTAATAAATCCCAATTTAGTAAATGCACATACATAAACACGTAACCTAAGATGACCCATTTAATTAAACGCGAGCATATAATATAAAATTACTACTACCTCCGAATCATATACAACTTTGGAATTTATTATATGTCACAAATATTACCCCAGAGTTGCAAATATAATACATCGGGGGTAGTATATAAAAAGATGAGGTTTTAAAAGAGGGGGGCTTACATGGTCATCCCAGACTTTCTTGTTGTTGTAGATAACAGCAGCACCAAAACTCCTAGCAGGGTTAATTCCAGTACCAGTGATTGGGATAGTAGCCAAATGAACCATAAAGACAGCAAAACCAATAGGAAGAGGAGCAAGGATAGGCACGTGAGAGTCACGTGCACTTCTCTTAGGGTCAGTAGCAGAGAAAACGGTGTAAACAAGAACAAAAGTACCAATAAGTTCAGCACCAAAAGCAGTGCCCTTATTGTAGCCAGTAGCAACAGAGTTGGCCCCACCACCAAATTGGTTGTATGGACCTTTCATGAATGCCTTGACTAACCCAACTCCACAAATGGCTCCTGCACATTGGGCTATCATGTAGACTAGTGCCCTTAGTAGAGACACCTTCCTTGCTAGGAATAGTCCGAAGGTCACTGCTGGGTTGATGTGTCCTCCTGTTTTTGTTCAATTCAAACACATAACCGTGAGTAAGTACCCGTGTTAGACTCTCCACCACCCTAATATAATTAGGTACTCCGTACATAGTTGTACGCTTAATTTTCAAAATGATATTATGAGTATCTTTCATAAAGTAGTTCAACGGTGTATAACTACTTACCGTGTTAGATTCTCAACACTCAAACATATGTATATTCTTTTATACTTGTATATGGTTCATTTTTAAGCTAAAATCATGAAAATGTTTCATAACATAGACATATTACTAAGGAATACTTATCTTCCGTGTTAGATTCTGGACACTCAAAACATCAGTATATACTTAACTACTTCATTTTCAAACCAAAATCATGAAAAATATTCACTAATTGTCCTAATTAGATTATGACTTTCAAACAAGAGTATAACATATATACTTAATTTTCAAACTACTTCTATCAAGGAAAAATTTCAAACATTTAGTTGTTGAACACTTGAACACGTACCCGTGTCGGACACTTCTAGCTAGACTAAATCTAACATAAGCACATATGAAATCAACAAAAGAAAAAACAGGGGAATGAGAAAGAAAACTAACCAGAGATACCGGCAGTGCAGTAAACAAGGACAAAGATCATGCCACCAAAAGACCAAGCAATACCAAGAAGGCCAACAGAAGCACAAGGGTCAGTTTCCTTCTTGTAACCAATAACAGTTGCAACAGTTATGTAAAGAAACAAAAGCGTTGCAATAAACTCAGCAATTGCAGCTCTCCAGAAAGACCACAATTTGAGCTCACCCATGTCAAAGAATGGAGCTGGTGGTGGATCAACGTAGTCTTTTCCATGTTGATGAACTTGTCCTTCTTCACTTACTTCCTTTGACATTTTTTTTTTTCAGGATTTAAAACTCAGAAAAAAGAAAATTTTGTTAAATACTCTTTTTGTTTAGGTGGGATTTTCTCTCTCTAGGTTTCTCTCTCTAGGGTTTGAGATGGTGGAAGAAGAGGTAGTGGAGGAAGTGAGTGGTGGGGAGGGTTTATAAAGAAGATGGGGTTAGAAGAAAAGATGTTACTACTCCGTAGAATGTGTGGGAGTAGGAGAGGTGTGTGTATGGTTTTTGGATAAGTTCTTAGGGTTTTTTTTTAAAAAAATTATTAAGGGAATTTTAATATTTGTATTGTATTATGGTATGTGGGGTTGTATAGAATGATTAAGCTTAAGAGATTTAATTGTTCACAAACTTTTAAAAAAATCGGGTGTAATTATTGTACATCCAGTATAAAGATAACCTAAAGTGATTAAAAGTTATCCCTGAAATGAATAAAAGTTACCCCAATATGAGTTAAAGTAACCCAATTCAAATAAAAATTATCTACACTTTATTAGTAAATAATCAAATTTTAAATGACTAAAAATCAATTATTAGTGATTGAATGTAATTAAATTACCTTTATAAAACTTTTCTTGTTGTTGATTTATATAAAAATTGTATTATGCTTAAAGTTACCCAAAAAAAGACAAAAAGTTACCCTAAAATTAGCTAAAAATTACCCTTATATTGCTCGATGTACACTAATATTAGTGTAAACCGGATGTATACAAAAGTTTTTGTTAATTATTACTATGACTTTTCTATGTTGTATGAAAATGATACTAGTAAATGATGTAACAACAAATTTAACAATACGGAGTACAATAAACGTTTTAAGGCGTTTGAAAACATTATAAGTTATAACCATCTTGTTGTCTAACTTTTTATAATTTTAAAAATGTTTTTTTTTTACACTAAATTTTAAGCAAGTACTAAATTAAGTTAAACTATTTTTTAGAGTTTTTGAGACTAGAATTGAAAAACCTAAGTGATATAATCATATATTCGTATGGGGTGCTTCTTTTTGTCAAGTAATGATGCTTGGAAACATATACTCATTCCCATGATTTTAAGACAATACAAGTGTACTTAGACGACTAAATTGTCAATTATATTAAGAGTTAGTGAAATCAAACTCTATTCCATAATTAAGAGTTGTAAGAAATGATTTAATGTTAAAACAACCGTCTTAGGGCATGTTTTCATTTACTGAATTGAGTTGAGCTGAATTAAACTAAACTAAAATGGGCTCAACTGAAATGTTTATGAGATAAGGAATTTAGAAATTGAACTGAAATGAGCTGAATTGAACTGAAATTAAGCTGAAGATAACAGACTCTTAGCATCCCAGAATCCTATTAAGGCGTCAAAAATATTTCATCAAGTTAATTGTTTTTGTCCAAAATGCTAATAAAGCTCTAATTAATTTATCAAAGCATTATAACAATATCCAGCATTTAAACATAAGTAAAACAGACCCAATTTGAAGTGTTTGAAACAATTTCAAAATGGACCTAAATTTTGGATAAAATTCTTTAATCTCTTCAATAATAAATAATAAATTAATTTGAAAGTCTTCTTGTCCAAATTGTTCAATGTAATTAACAATAATAATGATGATTAATTAATGATATCTCTAACAATACTAATTTGAGAAATTATCGAGACACCTACCACTAACAGCTACTCTTAATCAACAAAATACACTTAACTATGGAGTTAATCAATAAGATAACTAAGATTAATACAAAGCTTACAACCGTATGTATACAAGTAAGACTGTAAGACACCGATTTGGCCGGTTGTTCTCACCCAAAAAAAAAAAGGGTGGGACCAAGAAGACAACTAGGCCATGTGATGGCTAATCATCGTGGGTCGGTTTTAAGGGTTGGATTGGAGTTGGTGGGGTTCAACTATTAGCCTGTCATACAGCCAATACCACCCCTTCAAACGGCTATTCGCTATGTCCCTCTATCTTGTCACTTTCTTCGTTTTCCTATTTTCTACTCTCTTCATTTCTATCTTTGCATTTTTATTGTTTCTTGCTCTACTTTGGAACAAACGATGGTGCGTGTACTCTATGTGTTTTAACATGTCATTTTTTTAATACCAATTTAGCAAATAATATAAAATCAAGCCATTAATTCATTCTAATTTAAAAACACAATTAATTGCGATAATTATAAAATTGACCTGATTTGAACCATCGCTAATTAACAAGAATCAAATTTTATTATAGTGATGATTTCAATTACGATTACTGACTAAGGGTCTGTTCTCTTACGTTGAAATTCAGTTCAATTCAGCTCAGTTCAGCTCAATTCACTTCAGTTCAGTTCAGTTCAGTTCAGCTCCTAATTTCCTTCTCTTATAAAATATTCATTTCAGTTCAGTTCAGCTCCTAATTTCCTTCTCTTATAAAATATTCATTTCAGTTCAACTGAGTTCAATCAATAAGAACAGACCCTAATTCTACTTCTTCATAATTAACTCAACAAGCAACTTTCATACTCCGTATTATTACGATAATTGTAGTCAACTAAACAAGCACGTATAAGTTTCTTGCAACATTTTCTTTTTAAGGGGTAAAATTGCTTTCAGGTGCATACCAAGTACGAAGTTCATAACTACATACTGGTTGTACGTAAAGTGGATAGAAATGAGAGGATGAGGTTGTCGACATGATCAAGTCACAGGACAACAAATTTATTGAATCACAGTATTTTGATGTACGAACTTACCCAAAAAGCCTACAATGGTTGCTACGTTTGCTCCCACCGTCCATGCATGCATGTCCAATTTATTGATTGATTATTTTTACAAAAGTTTACGTGGCTGCATCACTAATTGTATTTAAAGTAAGAGTACAATTTATGCACATGCCATTATAAATGATTTTTAATCAACTTTATAGTTAATACGTATACGATTTGATTTTTGTATTTTATTCATCATAAATTATAAAGTTTTATACTTCGTATTAGAGTTTATAAATCTTACGCGACTACACTTAACTCACCGGGTAAAACTACTTTATATTTAAGAAATTTGAGTTAGGTATTTTTTTTTTTTTCTTCAAGTTATATTTGTTGAAACTGTTTACCAATGTCATTTGTCAATCTATGATTAGGGGTGTACAAAAACTGGACCGGACCTGAAACCGGACCTGAACCGACCTGATCCGGACCGGACCTGACCCGGACCTGTTGATTCAGGTCCGGTCCCGGTCCTTAAAAATCAAGGTTCCCGGTTCCGGTCCGGACCCGGTCTAAACCCGGGGTTTTCAGGTCCGGACCTGAAACCCGGAAAAATTGTATTTTTTAAAAAAAAAAAAAAAAAAAAAAAATTCAAAAATCAAAATTACGCTGCAACCCTAACAAACAGCTATCTGACTATCTCCATTCTCCATTTCTCCAAGACTCCATTTCTCCAAGACTCCAATCTCCAATCTCCGCCGACACCTCCTGCCTTCCTCACTCTCTCAGGCGAAGCCCCTTGCCCTCCCCCTCGAAACCCCTAACATTCACTCCTCCCTTGAAAACCCCTAACATTCACGCAATCACGCCGGTAAGTTATTTTTGGGGTTTTTGGTGGTGAGATTCTAGAGCTTATCTTGAGATCTTGCTGGGCAACAAAAAAAGGAGAACTTTTTGAGCAGCAGAATAGCGAAGAACACCGAAGGAGGCTTGGTTGGGTTGTTCTCTGGGCTAGCGAAGCTGCTGCAAAGTAGCAGAGCAGCGGCGGTAAAGCAGTGCAGCAGCGGTGAAGCGAAGCAGCGGACGGAGAAGTCGAGGTGACTTAGATGTGTTCTGTAATCCTTCATTTTCTACGGGAATTCAGAGGCTCTGCTTTGATTTTTCTGGGCTGGCAGAACAACGGATCTGTGAAGAAAACCACCTAAGTGAAACAGCAGCAGCGGTGAAGCCGTTTAGTTGGAGTGTCGTTCGTGGTTGCTCTTTCATTGATTTGGTATTCTGAATTTAATTGATTATTTACAACTTTTGCATGTAGAATTTCAATTAATGAGTACTTTGCTAAATTATCTAATTATGTTTGGGTATTTTGTATTCGAAATAATGAATTAAGGTTTTTTATTAAAAAAAAAAAACGAAAAAATCACAAAACAGGTCCATTCAGGTCCAAACCTGGACCGGACCTGATTTTTCAGGTCTAGCCCGGAACCGGACCTGTTAATTCAGGTCCGGTCCCCGGTCCTCATAATTACCCAATTCAGGTCCCCGGTCCAAACAGGTCCGGTCCAGGTCCGGTCCGGTTTTGGACCGGTGTACACCCCTATCTATGATAATGAGGTGGTGATGCCTAGATCTTATTGTACCTCGTCTTAGGGCCTGTTATAATTTACAGAACTTTGAACTGATTGGAGTTATACGTACTAAACCGAAAATTTTATAAAAAAAAAAGGAAATTAGAAACTGAATTGAAAATAAGTCGAAGAGAACATGTCCTTAATTACAACAATTGGTAGACAAACTTAGCAATGTTAAATGAGATTAGTTGCTTGTTTTTGAGAAAAAAAAAATGTACTCTCAAATTAAAGTAGAATATTGGAGAGAATTTAAGCTTCGAAGAATTATGGAGATGTGTCTAGTTAAACCAATTAAGAGAAGACAAATTAATACCTAAGAAAGAATCTTGAAACTTTATTTTATGTTGAAATTTTTGCTCAGAGAATAATAATCACAGCTTAAAGTCTTCAAATTAATGCATACTTACTAATAGTGTGACTGACTAGTGTCTAGTGATTTCTTTTCTCTTCTTAATTACATTTTAATATTCATACACTTTTTGTCATTTCATAATTTTTCTTCTTTTAGGCTACCTTTTATTTGGCTTTTGTAACTTTGTCGCATGTCAAATTATTTTATGTAACGTAAAAACAAACATATAAAAAATAAAATAAAAATAATAATAGTAATAATTTTATAGATCTCTTTATTTATTTTAAAAGGGAAGAAAATTAGGGAGGAAACGAAGAATCTCTTCCCAAGATGAAGTGGCTCAAAAACAATTCACAAATTGTTACAAACGACAAATTATAGCATGCATGATGCACCAGCAAGAAACTGGCTAAACTGTCAAGTTAATGACAAAAGAGAACGTTAAAATTATAAAATTAGCCACTAATTAGGTAATTTATCTGTAATTGTCCTTGTTGACCATGGTCGTGCCAAAGGAGACTCACCACATTCTATATAGAACTGCAGTCCTCAAAAGCATAATTAATAACTAATCCATCTTGTTAAGTTTATACCGTACTCTATGTAAAAAAGCAAGTTTAATAGATGTTAATCAAAACAATATAGTATACGGACACATAATATAGAAGTTCAAATAGTAAATTTTTATTTGAACTTTCAAACCACCTTATTTACATAGTGTTGAAGTTCTGCAAACGAAGAAAAATCATGTCATACAACTCGTAATTTAATTAGGCAATCCGATTTTCGTCCCTAGTTAATAGCACAAGATATAAATAATTTGATCCTTTATACTTCGTATTACAAGTATAATAACATGGCATTATCAATATAAAATACTCCTCATTCATCATGCTTTAATTGGCTTACGTTATTAAAGTTGAAGCATCATTTTCAGTTAGCATGCGGTTGGCATCCATGTGCAGCTTCACTAACCAAAATACTCCTACTATGCATGATCAATTTTATTATACAGTACTCTATTTGTAAGTTTATTTGTAGCACGTACGTATCTATTATCTACCTGTGAATATCTTCTTGATTATAAAACTAATGAGAGTAACAGGACAATGCAGTTCAAATAACATACATGTCAACTCTAAAAACTATTATTAGCTAATAATTTTTTTTATTGGTTCTTAAAATATGGTATCGTATATATCTCATATACGTATACATACATTACTATATTTGTGATCTCAAATCAAACTACACTCAAAAGATATATTTTATCCAAACAAAATTGATAGCTGCTTATATATAGTCACTTGTTATATATATAGAGTAATATATATTATGGCTTGAATTTTAACGTTATCTATTTTAAGTGAAAGGAAGAAAATGAAAATAATCAATGTTTTCAATATGAAGGAAGTACACATATCTTCTTTGTGTGAATCTTTATTTTTAGAAGAAAATAAGTTTATATATATATATATATATATATGAAAAAGAAGAAAATAAGTTTTTATATAGTCTAAGTAATCCATTTACAACCTTTTTTTGGTTTTTCATAACGGCACAAACCTTTTAAAAACCATTATTCATTTAAAACCAAAAATAGCTAAACTTTTTACGGGGTATTTGCATTGTGCAAACCATAAACGGCTAGCTAGACTTTTTAAGACAATTTCTTTTCAAGCCGTTGTAATCATGTAAATCCAACACAATTTGGTCTTTACAAGCTTGTAATTGTAACGGTCAAATAAATGTGATGAAAGAAATGTGTTGGAATAAAATTGACCTTTAAACCATCAAAGTTCAAATTGTTAAGGGCTAAATGGTAGGGCTAACTTGCCCTACCTTACCCATATTTTGGCCCACCAATTTTTCATCCAAAAAGGGTTCCTTCACTTTCTTTCCTTGGGCTAAGAAGCAATTTGTTTGAATATGCCGCCAAATCTTTCGATATCTTTTTTCATATGATATGATTTCTATTTAATTCTACAACTATGATAGTATGAATTTTGTTTTGATTAATTTTATTTTGTAATATATTTGCATGTGATTAGATTTGCTTATCTTGTATTCATGCATTTAAATAGTTTTATCATATTTGGGAATATTATTTTGGCATTTGGTGAGGATTCAAATGTGATTGTTATTAAACTTGTGTTTGATTCTTGGTTTCTATTTTTAAGAAAGAGGAACTAACTAAAAAAAGAGAATAAATGAAATTTTACCAACCTTTGAGACTTTAATGAAAATGTGTTTAAGAATGTTTTAGTACAAAGTCTAGCAAAAGATCATTATATAAGCATACGTTCTATTTATCTTACTTGTAAAATTATTTAAATATGTTTAGATTAACTTAAATTAATTCAACTCGAAAAAAATAGATTAGCTAATGTTGAATGTAGAAAGTTAAAATACCCCGTTAGGCGTTAGCTATAAGTCCTATAACGGGCTATAACAAGTTTATATAAGTTCATACTCCATATAAATTCTTCTCTTTCTATAATTGCTTAATAATAATGCGTCTTGTTAACGAAATAGAGGCCAACTGACCAGATTGGTAAATAAAAAAGATCCTAGAGACAATTTGGTACAAAAACTTACTCCGGCGACAAATTGGTAAAAAAACTAACCTTAAGCGACAATTTGGTAAATAAAATAATCTCAGGCGACACTTAACCCAAAAAATACAAAAAATTTCGATAAATTACTCGCGAATGCTTAATATAGTTCGTTTTTCTTGTTATTTTACCAACCCTTTTTTACGGAAATAACAATTTGAAGAAAAAAAACGTTAAGTATCAATTTTCACTTAAGTTTCATACCCCTTGTTAACGAAATTTTTTAAAAAAGGGGTTGGAAATAAAAAGGAATGACATGTAAATTCAATATTGTAAATGAAAAAAATAAATTTAAGAACACAAAAACAAATTAAAATAGGATTTTTAAAGAGTTTGTCGGGAAAAAAATAGATTTTTTGGTCAAAATGTCGCCGGAGTTTATTATTTTTACCAAATTGTCGCATATTGTTATTTTTTTTACCAAACTGTCGCCGGAGTAAGTTTTTTTACCAAATTACAACTAGAGGTCTTTTTTATTTACCAATGTGGTCAATTGGCCACGAAATAGAGGGAGATATAATTCATGAATGATGATGCGTATAGACTAAAATTACGAGTACAAGTTTAATTTTGCTTTGCATGTCTGGCCTAGAAAGCTCCAACTCTTTGCATTTACACAGCTTAATTATGAAAATCACCCAAAACTTGGCCCACAAAAAATATGTATCAACAATCATAAATCGGTCCAAGACTACTATGAAAAGTACGCAAGAAAATTAATTTGGTAATTGGTAAATTAGAGGATCATAGTAAATAAAGCAGTAAACATCTAGGTATATTTTCAATTAATAATAATTATACGAATCTAACATAAGCTATAGTATATTGTATAATTGAGTTATAAGTTGACTAGTGAAAACCGACATGGTTGGAAGGAAAGGCAGTAATTAGTTGAAGTATGATTTTTTATGAGGATTTCCAGAGCATAGCGGCTGTACTATTGTCTTTTTTTTTTTCTTTTTTTTTTTTTTTTTTTTTTTTTTTTTTTTTTTTTGTTTAGATACTATGCATCAAATACAAATGACAATATTGACAAATAGGTAAAAGACACCATCTTTTTCTTTATAGTGAAGGTGAAGTCGACAACTTTCTTTTTTTTTTTTTTTTGGGTAAAGAAGTCGACAACATAGTTTCGTACGTGATTTTTTTTTTCTTTTTTCTTTTTTCTTTTTTCTTTTTTCTTTTTTTTTTGTTGGGGGGTGGGGGGGGGGGGGGGGTGGTGCTAATTCTCTATTTACAAGTATGATATTGGGATCACAATTCTATTGGACATTATTGGACTCATGTAGTCATATGGCTAGGTGTAGAGGCTTAGAGCTACTAATATTTTTGGTGCAAATTTTCCAATTGAAAGATATGTGTATTAAAATCGGTATAACGATTGATAGAAGTAGCATATGCTGATTTCACGATAAAACAATTGAAAAGAGTAACATGTTACTATTCATTGTATTCTATTCATCTTTGTCAAAATGAATTCTTTAGGTCCTACAAATTTTAATAAGGGACATTTAATAGATAATCACGTTATTTAGGAGATTGAAAACATCAAATAATATACAGATCACATACACGTGTTATTAAGGAACATACAAAAAAAAAAAAAAAAAAAAAGAAAATGCAAAACTAATCATGAAATATTATTAACCCGGTATTTAACCCAATACACAATAAACAATCAAAAGGCCAATTTTGGTTACATTTCTCTCATCTTCATCAAAATTTAGTGTTTTTTTGAAACGCATGATGATGAACTACACAAGCCCATCAACCCATCTTGTTGACCGCTAATTGAAATTAGAGTCCAACCTTAATTATTGTTGGGCCATTTATTCATCAAGACGGCCCAAAAATTAATTTTCCCGGCCCAAAAGTTGGGCCAAAGCGAGCAAAGTATCAAAGGAACAATGTTAGAGGGATTTTTTTTTTTTTTTTTTGATGAAATTTGTTAGGGGTATTTTGGGGATGGAGTTTGACATGAAACTAGTTTTTGAGCTTGAGATCGTTACAGTTTTTGCAATTATATATAAAAATAGAAAGTAGAGTGATTAAATAAGAAATCCAATCATTCTTACATTTATTTATTTATTTTTTTGGAAGGGTCATTTATACAAGTTTTACAATGAATGAAACCCATATTAATGTCAATGTCACGTAATTCTTAGCAAATAAATATACGAAGTATATGGTATAGTGAACATACTATAATCTTAATACCAACTCTTATCCATATTCTCTTTATATACTTGTACAAAAATAAAAAATTGCACATTATATGAACCCAAAATTTCCTCACATAATCGTCGAAGCAACCAAATACATCAAATACTGAAATATGTAGCAGGAGGAAATTCTAGAGGGCAATAAATCTACAAAAACCTCGGCAATGACCTGGGTAGAATAGTGTATGCTGTGGTTTACTCATGGTAATAATAATTATATATACATCCATCGTCACTAATTTTAAAAATAAGTGTACTTTATCCTAAGAAGCAGCTCTTAGATATTAGACTTTAAACCTCATTCTTTCTGTACAACTGAAAACTGTGACCATATCTGCCTGTGATAAAGCATTGTAATTCATTCCTTCCCCTGAAAATCAAAACCAGAGGAGTCTTCCGGCTTAGATGCAAATGCCCTGGTAAAAATACACAACGATTTGGATCAACAGGGCTATAATTAGCATGCCTTTTGTGTTTCTACTGTGGCAATGTGTCTCACAAGTAAAAACAGCAAAAGCAGCTTCAGTATATTATCGTGGAACCTCTATTGAGCAGTTGAATAGATCAATGGTTTGTAACACCAAGCTTCCCCCAGTCTCTGCGGAGGAAATGTAGTCGCACTGCATAAAATTAAAGACATTTAGCTTAAAATGCCAAAGTTTTCATGGAGGTAAAAACAAACAAGTAAAGCAATAAAATAATACCAATTAACATGAAAATATGGAAGATAACAAAGAAATAAAACTTCGAACAAAATTTTGTATACATTCAACTCATTATTATACAGAGAAATCAAATGTAAATGTCTTACTTTAGACAAGTAGAATTCACTATGAATCAAACTATAAGGGCAGAGGAAAAAAATTTGGACAAGGGCTTACCGTAAAGAATGAGGAAGTATAGTTAATAAGTAATGTCATTGCGAGATGAAGCAGCTTATCACCCAATGAATCTGTCGAATATTAAAGTACACAGTAAGATGACATGTACATTATTGAAATGCAAATTTAAGCTTATCATAATTCCAAAAAAGTTATTGAGACATTGTAACTTACAAGATTATTTTCAGGTGTTCTCCAGTAAAAACCTTGTAACACAACAATAGCTATATTTGAAGTCAATAGGACAAAAATGCTCAAGGCATGAACTCCCATCCACTCCAATGCAATTGTCATCCACCGGTATCTCCAAACATCAACCTGCAAAGAACCAATCAATGATTGTACGCGCTTGTCAGCGTTTTATATAGTTAATTCAGAATCTCAAAGCGTTCTCAGCACTTAATCTATAAACTGGTAAAAATTCTCACAATTGCGCAACCTACCAATAAATAAAACGCACAAAATATGAATCCTGCACAAGCTGACGTAACAAGGACATAACTGACTGTAAACAGCGATTTATTCAAGGGAATACCTGAAAGTTAAACAGATATAATGTTAGGAAGAAGAACAATTAGTCTAAAGCATATACTTGTAAATTTTTTCCTTCAAGAATCCTAAATTCCTAATATATTGATCTAGAATATGTGTGGTCTATATGGCTTTATAACATGTAAAGGCACAAGAATTCTACAGTCCAGGAATTAGAATTGGACTTTATCTAATGAGGTCAGATCATTTAACCCTTCAACAATTCTGGTGGCCATGTAGCTAAAAAATATAAAGGCCATTAGCAATTCAAGCGTACCCATGAAAGAAAGGTATAGCCCAAGGACAAAAGTGGACATTGAAAGTATGGACCATCTGTGCAGCCGCTCCTTGTGATCCTGAAAATCATCAGTGTCAGTTCCACATAGTTTATGCGACTCATAATTTCAAATGCAATATTAACAAACTGGACAACTCAAAATATACTTTATTTAACAGTCTACAATCAAACATACTGTAGTATATATGTTACACTTACCCCCACCCCCAATAACTTAATATCCACGCTGAAGCAAACAAAAAAATGAGAGAGACCGGAAAAAATTATTTGTCTATGTATGAATTCAACTGTCCATCATCCCAACTCATCATTATAAACCCTACGTCCCTCAACCAAGACCCTATAGTGTTTTTAAACGAACGCTCAAACAAGTGTACCAGTGGTCCTAAATTTTAGGGGATTGGCTTACGGGTTAGTGGGCTATTTCTCTTTCTAGTTATGGTCCTAATTTTTAGTGATGTAGTGTATTATTTTGAGTATACAAACGATTTGAATGTATAATGTGATTCTTTGAGGTTAGATAGTAACAAGCCTATAGCAAATGTTCATAATTTCCTAATATAATTTGTTTATTCTCCTAATTTAATAATTGTCATACCAGGCAGTAGCCTACTGACCTGTGTTTGTACAAGAATGTGACCAAACTGAAGTCCAATAATGCAGGTCAAAGCAGCAGTGAGAGATCTGTGATAACAATGTTATAATGTCAGACATGTACTCAAAAAATCAAGCACTAGATAGCACTTGCAGTATTCATCATGTTAAGAAAATATCAACCAGTCAGCGAAATATCAGCAACATTATCTTGTACAAGTTTTCTTTAATAGCCAAAAGCCGTAGATATGCAGAGATCATCTATGTAATTCGATATTAATATAACATTGGTCCTGGATATACATTTCTTATCGGAAGATCATTAAAATAAAAGGCCTTTCTTTCTGGTCGATTTTATTTGATAATTAACTGGCCGAAGTTACACACGTAGTAATTGCATAACAATATCTCTAGATCCTATTTGAATATACTGAAGAAATGTACAGCTCTTCTTCACAAAAACTATATCAAGAAACATGGAAATGATGGAAGATGGGATAACCCAGTATCAGTCAGTTACTTTCCGAAAGAAATATGTATTGCTACTTTGAAATAATGTGTTAGATTTCCTAATAATTATAATGCAGGTTCGTAATTTGCTTCATTGCTCCACCAGATGGAAGTTTAATCCTTTAAAATCAGAAGTAAACTAGAAACACTCTCCACGAGTGTGAGGAAATAAAAGGTCTGTGGTCACCAAGGTCATTCTTCTATAATGATATCCAGCACTACAGTAAAATAAGGAAGGTCTGGTAAATTTAATGTAAATGAGAGGCAAGATTTGCATTTACCCCAAAATCCCTTCTGGATCAAAAGGAGCATGGCACCATGAAGGTGAATCTTCAGGTACTAGGCCATTAATGGATTTATTACATACCTGTGATGAAAAACAACAATGCTCATAAAAAAAGGACAAATTGTGAAACTGCTTCCATATGTTTCACAAGTGACAGTGAGTTACGATAGCTTAATTAAGGTACCTTCAAGTTTTGATATGCAGGCTTCGTATAAAGATGATTAACTCCAAGAATATAGCGATCAATCATTCCAGCTGAATTGCATGCAGGACTAAGGTTACCTCTCATTCCACATTTCACCTGCCAGAATTTAAAATGAAAGAAATAAGAGGCTGCCGGTACTATTCACATACAGAACAGGTGTTCCACCTCCCATAATTTGAGGACACAATATCATTACTAAAATCTTCCATTTCCAAAAATAAAAAATTAGGCTAATAATCTTTTTTTTTTTTCCTAATAAAACCCTAAATATTTCGGATGATCGTTGGAGAAGATCCCGCCATTCGCAACAGCTAACTAGCGATGGATACTCGAAGCTTCTAACAAACAATCGGGATCGTAGAATTAAACAAATTAGATGGAAGAGAAACACGAGGATGGGGTTAAACAAAGATAAGGAGTTGCACTAGAGCAAGAGGAGCAATCTTACCGAAGTGTACGGATGATAGAATAGAAGAAAGAAATAATATAATGAAGGAAGAAGATATGATAAGAAGGTGTGTTGATTAGTTTACACAAAAAAGAATAGTTATGGCTTTGTTTTCTGGAGTTTGGAGAGAAGGGGAGATTGATAATTGATAAAAAAAAATAATAATAATAAATAAATAAAAGATGATTCTTTTTGTTTTTTTAACCAAAAAAAAAAATTATGGTTGATTATTAGTCAGGTAGATGAGGTCCCATTGGTTATTAAAAGAGGTAATGACACATTAAATATTGATTAATTTTGTAGAATTTGGTTAATGTTTTTGTGGGGTATTCACCATTATGAACTGTTAGACAGTGTTAGTACCAGTTGTATGGTAGAAGGGATTAGCCTCACAAACTGATTTGACCTCTAAAATATTAATTTTTAAAACATTGTTACACAACTTTTTATACTTCGTACAAAATATCAATATTCAAGGTAATGCAGGACAATAAATTTTTAATACATAATAGAGTCTTGGTTTTTTTAATTGCACCATTTTTTAAATTACTAGAGCTACTCCTCTAAAATTCTCAATAAAGATTCTTCTTTACCTAGCCTTGTTCAAAACTTTACTTGATCAAAACTAGAACAGCTCAAAAATTAGTACTCAGTACTACACATAAAAACTTTCTTCTTAAATTATAATGGATTCAAATATGACTCAATAATACAAATCGAACCAAATGGACTCAGTTAAAATGTTTTATATTCTACTTACTAGTATTGGGAAGAAGAAAAAAAGAAAAAAAAAAAAACTGAAAAAAAAAACTCAGAACAGGTGTTCCACCTCCCATAATTTGAGGACACAATATCATTACTTTGCATACTATAAGAGTCATCAAGGATGAAACATCACTATGACTATTTTGTTAGTTAAAGTATTATCACAGTTAGGGAAATTTCATCAGTCTAAATTTTAGTTAACATTAACAATTTTCACATTACATCAATAGAGTTAAGCTACCATTATGTATACTCACCATTCTGATTTTGAAAAACACTTTAAGTGCCATTTGAGAGCTTTATACTTGCATATACATAGTAAATGACTCATTAATTCCTTCATTTTCATACCAATAATAAGAAAAAAATTATGTCACCGGCACTCACCGTGTAAACATGGGTACCATTTGCAGCAGGCAAAGCTAAACCCGAGTTTGATGGATTTATTTCCCAATCAGGAACATATAAGCCGTACATAAGTCCAACATATACAGATGACAAAAGCAAGGCCACACACCTGTAAGACAAAATTGCATCAGCAAAACAGTAAAGTGTAATGAATATATATACAACTAAACAATATATATATATATATACACACACACACACACATATGTTCAGTCTTCTAACTGCCCGGCATACTCCCAATTAAAAAAATTATCCACACAGTACCATACCATTGAAACCTTTAAGATTTAACCTACTCAATAAAATATTAGTCTCAGTAATATTAGCCACAATGAATTTTTTTCAACACCATTAATAAATAAAAACATACGGCATGCCGAGAGGCATGATCATCATGTTGACTTACACTGATATTTACTTTAAAATAATGATTTTTCAATCTAAATAATGCCAACATATATTTAAAGTTAACCAGTCATAACACTCCACAGTCTTTCTTTGCTATGCTGGTTGCATTCATGCAAACCTTAAAAAATACTTTACATAACAATGGTCCGAGGAACACTAACAGCTGACAATCAACTAGGTCAATCCATAATAAAACCATATCACCAGCTTAGTTTTTAAGGGTGCAAGGCGCAAAAGTCTTTGGAGCCTAGTCACAAGGCAAAGGCGAGCGCCTTTTGTAGGTGAGGCGCGCTTTACTCATATAGAAACAAAATAATCATTTCTATTAAATAAAGTGTAAACTTGGAATTATGTGAAAAAGGTGATCAATAGCTAGGGATCTTCAAATTGAATTTGAGGATATGGGATTTCTCTGTCCTCTAGAAATGAGTTAACCTGCCCGTTTCAAAGTCCCATAGTGTTTAATAGAAAAAAAAACTTCCACAATAACTATTGACGCTTAACAGCATAAGGCGCAATATAAGGCGCAAGAAGCAACCTAGAAAAAAAGCGCAATGTAGGTCTTTGAGCCTCACAGAGCTAAGGCGCCAACTCTTGAGCCTCACTGTGCCTTGCGCCTAGGCACGCTTTTTAAAACAAAGATCACCAGATGATCTCCATGCATAGTTTTGTACACAAGAACACCTAACTATATCTACTAGACTCAAATTAATCCGGTATTTGGCTCCCCATACTATCTCACAACTCTTTGAATGTCCCAAAACTCCTAAGTGACGCAAACTAGTATTCTCTCCAACAAAACATTTGTTCGTAGAGATCAACAGTAGTTATTCACATGTTAGGGTTTGGCTCCTAGTTAAGAATTAAAAGCTACTATGCCTACCCGTGATAAACAAATTGTCTATAAGACCCAAAGTATATTAGGTAACCATGCGTACACATTCTATACAGCTTTCATTAGTGAAGTCCATCGGACGAAGGCAAAGCACCAGTGAAGGCATATCTTATTGTGAATAAAACTGTAAGAGATAACAATGCGAGTTTCTCTAGTTTCAGTTTAGACTTCATTCCACACTCAAGTTATATAATTAGTCCTAGGTTTCAGCTTCTGTGTTAAAACAGAGTTCTCATCAATAAGCTCTATCTATTTATATAATTTAATGAGGCAATTGCATTTACATTCTAAGATCACATGAACAATCACTTAGATTTCAGTTGCTGGTCCAAGTTACTTGATCAAGGACAGCAATTCTGAAACACTAACTATACATCTTAAGATTAAGAAAATTGACAACAATGTGGTGTAGATATGTGGTTTCCAATACCCAAATACTTGTATATATCAGTGTTCAACATTGAGAAATCAACAATACACATTTAATCTTACCACTGCCAGAAGTAGTTTTTTACAATACCAAACTTTCTCCACTTTTGACACGGAAGCCAAATCTCACATAAAGCAGCAACTAAGTACGCAATTGATATCCGCTGAACAAATGACAAAAAGCACAATCAATACAACATTTATTTGTCAAGGTAGATAGAAAATTTAATTTTCCAACAGACTAAACAGCAACAAGATGAGTAAATAACATACTCCGTAGATACTACAACTTCTAGCCCTCATAGTTTAAATGTTTTAATAGCTTCCTTAGGCATTTACTTCTGTAGAAGTCTAGTCATAGATAGCAGTAGAGCAAAATAAATGCCTTCTAATTTACGGGGCCCTTTTATTCATAAGAGCACATAGTTGGCTGTGGTTGCCTCTTATGCTCTTTACTTTTTTAAATTTCAACATTTTAGCACTTGGCAGGCCTAATATAATATAAGCGCCACATAACTAAACATGGTTTATTCTCATAAATTCAACAAACCTGCAAGATGCCCATTGAGCGTATCCTCATAATATCAACACCGTAAGTTAATGATTTGGCTCCATGAAGATAACCACCTGAAGATACATACAACAATAATTATGTTCAGTACGTCTTTGTTGCTTGTTAACACATGGGTCTCAATTAATGAGATGTAGTAACTCTTAGTTTCAAAGAAACATTGAACAAGAGAGAAGTACAACATGATGGTCAATATAATTTTTCAAAATTATAATTGCGTAACCAATACAGGTTGGAGTAGTATAACTTGAAGAGACAAAAAAAACAGTTGATCCAGACCCATAATGCTTCATCAGTACTACAATATACATAAATTCCATATTGTATCCAGGTACATCTAACTTCTTCCAAAAGGATGTCTTTGTCAACTTTTATTTTTTCTTTTCATCAATATGTACTCATGTACAAGATAGAGGTTATGGCGTTAATACAATTCTATAGATACAGCTATACAAGTCAAGCAAAGGACAGTTTAACAAAGATTGAAGCAAGAAAACAAGTCAACTACTTAAAACGGAGAAGCATGAAAGACCATCTTTTGACCTCAAAGGCTATATAAATAATAAAAGTCATAATCTTAAGGGATGAAGTCACTTTTACAAAGATACAACAACATAATTCCAAACGTTATTGTATCCTAATTATGTAAAAACAACAACAAACTTGTCTTCTTCTTCTTGAAATTGTTCTTTATAATAGAGTTAGTTTTTAACTAATTCCAAAAATTTAATGAGCGATTAAATGAATCAAACATGGTAATCCAACTGCAATACTATTGTATTTTCAAATTTACCTTGCAGAAAAACCCCTAACACAAATAATTTCACTGCCCTCATTATTGCCTTCTTTGTTGCGTCCATCTGGTCCCCGACTTTCTGAAATTCACCCCAAGATAAATTACAGTACGTCAAAACCAATTGTTCTAATTCTTAAATTAAATAATAGTACTAAAAAGATGTACAAACAAATCACCATTAAGTTAAATCAAACATTAATTACACCAATCGATCGACTCGTGATTTTGACATTGATTTTTAACTTAACACCGATATAAGGCTAAATAAATCATTATAAATCAAAGAACACTTAATTTACCTTGTAAGCAATAGCAAGAGAAAGTCCAGCGATGAAGAGAAAGAAAGGCATAACGAAATCAGCTAAATGCAATCCATGCCATGGCGCATGCGCTATTACAGGAAATATTGATCCTCCATAATCAACCACCATCATCAGCTGCAAAATTTTAATTAAAAAAAGAAAAACTAAAAAGGTAAGTTTTTATCGATATTAATATGAATATTTGCATCCAAATAAATCAAAAAACAGTAATCATTGAATCAAAAATAACAACAACGATCGTCAAATTGTACAGAAGAAAGTAACAAATCGACAAATTTTGTTTTCATTCTAAACTACATAATTCCAGAAATAACAACAGAAAACACCAAATCCAGAAATCAACATGCAAAATTTCTTCTATTTTTCCGATTAATTCGACAATATTCAAATCTAAAACAAACAAAATCAATACTCATTGTTCCAAAACAACACAAAAAATCATCTAAAATCGACAAAATTACACAAACAAAACAAAAAGATTATAAATCAAGAAAGAAAAACAAAAAAACCAGAAAATCCACAACAATGTCGAATGAATGAAGAAGCATACGAAGACGCAAAGACCGCGGAAAACGTCGAGAGAAGCGACGCGCGCGGTTTTGGATTTTCCGGCAATGTTCATCGGAGGAGGAGCCGGCGGTGGAGTTAACGACTGAGGTTGTTCGATGTCGTTGTGAAGTGGCGTATACTCCGCCATTAAAATCGAAGGTTGAAGGAGGAGAGAGAAAGTGAAAGGAAAACCAGGGGAGGAGAGAGAAAGTAGGAGAAGAGTAGAGTGAAGAGAGAGAAAGTTGGAAGAGATTTTTTTTTTATTATTAAAAAAAAAGAACGCCAGATGCGTGTAACTGGCGATTGGAATATTTACGTGATGCTACTATTTATACAATTTCTTGATTCATTCATTAAATATCGAGGAAATTGTCATTTTATCTAAAAATAAAATGGATTTAGGAAAATTAAGATTTTTTAAATTTTTTTTAAATAAAAAATAAATGTTTTATTAAAATTGAATTTTTATGGATAATTCAATGTCTAGTTTAATTTTGGAAATAGTTTGTGGAGGAAGTTAATAAGTTATTTTTTGTGAGTTTTGTGGATTTTTTCTTTTAATAATTTAGTGGTGGTGGAGTCCATGTTCAACTTTTATTTTCCATTATCCTTTAAGAAGATGAAGATGTAAAGGTGGGAATTTTTTTTCTTTTTTTTTTTAAAAAAAATTTATTCGAATATTAAGTAATTTTTCATGGAATATGCCCAATATGTTTAAGAATCAAAGAAAAGGTAAGATGGAGTGTATACACATATTATCGCACATAACCATTTTTTACATTGTAGAGATTCAATCATCTTTCAAGATGTTCATAAAAGATTTTATTTTTTATTGGAAGATATATACTCCGTAGTTGATATTTGTCTTTTTGGTTAGATATCTTAATTAATCGGCAATGATATATAAATAGTTATTGGTTATATACAATAATGAATATATATCATACAAATCATGAACATATAAAGAAAACTAATAAAAGTGTATCCAATAGTGACGAGTTGATTCGATCTTCTTTGCAAGATGGTTGTCTACATAATTTTGTTATTTTCTTATACAATCAATGCAAGATTATGCATATTTTCATGAAAATCAATTATGTGAATGAATCATACATGATATGATAACTCTCCTCTTGATTAGGAACCCAACACTCATATTTATTTTTAATAACAACGCGATTACATTATCCCATATTGTTCCATTAATACACCCTCGTATGCAATTTGCATTGTGTGGGGATGGATATAACATGCATGTTAATTAAATAGGACAACAAGGTCATCACGACCAACACACTCTAAAGCAAATGGTAGTTTATTAATCTATCATAAACCACTTGCTTCGATCAAGTTGAATGGGTACATAACCAAGGCCAAGTAGGAAGCTTCAACATGAAATAAATGAATGTTGTTAACTTGTTATAGATTCACAAACTAGTCAAGTAGTCGTCATAAGATAAGAGAGGGGGAGGTGGGGGGGGGGGAAGCTAAGGTAAGTAACTTCAAGGAAAAAGATATGGGATAATAAGGCATAAAAAACAAAATATAATGATCTTTGTAAATCCAACATTTTTTCCAAGAAGCATGGAAAAAATTAGTACAAACACAAAGTACTTTTGAGGTTTTTTTAAAAAAAATTTAATATCTATAACTTTTAAAGAAGATTCGTACTTACTTACAATTTTGCTTAATTTTTAACGCGTGTATTTGACCATAAATATATATATCTTCAAATTAAACATTTTGTATGATATAATATTTAGTTGAAGTATTTATACTTGTATTAAACATTTGTACTACCATAGATAATTATTTGGTAATTATTTGGGTCGTAATAAATATCGGTTTTTTTTTTTGGTGTTTCGAGAGCCACAAGGGCGGGTGATGAGTTTCGATCCCAGTATCACCTGGAATCGGGAGGGGAGCTCTAACCACTTGAGCTATCCCTCACACTCATAAATATCGGTTTATAAATAAATTAAATAATCTTAGTTATTACTTGTACTTTCTGCTCCCTAGCTATCCTCTACAAATCTACAAGTATTCTTCATGATTTACTAATTTTAATTTGCACCTCCTTACATTATGTTATAAACAAAATACTCCTACATTGGCAAGCTGGCTTTATATTTGTAAAGGCCTTTTTGTGTTGACTCATGAAAGTAATCAAGAGTCACTAGATATGTATGTACGGACTCATTTTTATTTTATGAAAATTTGGTTAGAAAAGTGTTTGCATACATGTTACAATTATGACTTCACAAAATATAATTAATGTTTGTTGTAAAATGTCAATAAGAATTAGAAGTACAATATAAATTAGGTACATCGATCTCATACGGGTAGCTATAACATGCAATAGTTGAATTTTTAATTATGCGATAATTTTTTAATCTCAACAAAGTTAAATCAAGAAAACGGCATTCTGTTCATTTGCTAATCTATAACAAAATATCCAACTACCAAGCAACACATACTTAAAAGCTTGTCATTAACTTTTAAAAAATCTTTAAAATATCACTATCTTAAAAAAAACAAAATTGAAAAAAAAATAATAATAATAATAACAGCTAACGAAATGGTCAAATATTGTCATACCCAAAAGAAAATTTAGTTCAAGAACCGTGTATTTTTGCTCAGTTGTAAAAAAGATATAAAATAAAATAATAATTTTCTATTAAAAGGAAAAAGGCCTAGAAAACATACTAAAGGTAATAACATAAAATTAAAAAAATAAAGTAAAGATGCTTAGATGATTGAGTTTGGTCAAATTAAATATGATATGTTATCAAGTTAAACCGACCAAACACATTAAATCAAGTAATTGCCCTTTTAATCTAAAAAAGGATTATTTTAAAATTAGGTGGTGAAATATGATTTAGTTAGCAAAATAGGGTGGTTAGTTACGTGTATTTCCAGTAATGGCGGGTACGGATGCCTGCAATATTGGTAACTAAATAATCCGTTTATATGATTAAGCATTTACACTTACACACACGCTTTTGTTTTGGTTGGCCTTTCGTGTTTATGACTTTGTGTGGTATTTGTAGTTTCAAGTTTGGAAAAGTTTGTTGTACTCACGGCACTTCTTTGCCATTAACCATGCCATGCAAGTTGATTCTTTTCGTTTTCCTACATATAGTAGTTGACTTGTTGTATCTATATCTAATACGATGCATTAGGTCGATGCATGCATTTAGGATCTGTTCTCTTACGTTGAAATTCAATTTAGTTCAGTTCAGCTTCTAATTTCCTTCTCTTATAAAATATTCATTTCAGTTCAGTTCAGTTCAGCTCAGTTCAGTTCAATTCAGTTCGGTTCAGTCAATGAGAACATACCCTTATTTTGAAATGAATGAAATATACATAAATAATGACTTTAGTAGATTAATGTATTTGAAAGGAAAATTTGGTAGAATAAAGTGTTTTTAATCTAACTTCCACGATTCATATTAGTATATCTTTTTGGAGAATAATTAAACGATTCACCGTTCACCTAAACTGAGTGTTGGTTCTTGAATATAAACCTCAATTTATTAAAATAATAATATAATAATCGATTGCATGCAATACTTAATCTGTTGAAATTAAGCACAAACTATAACAAGCAAAATATCGTTTGAATTAATTTGATGTATTGTTTTGTATTTTAATTTAACATTAAATATATTTGTGATTGAATATGTGCATTGGCGGACAAGCATAATATTTTTTTAAAAAAATTATTTTTAGACAAGAATTCTCAATTTGTTTTTTAAATGCATCAATTTGACTTTAAATATATGGATCAGTTTCATTACTCGATACTATTAAAATTAAGTATAGCTAAAAAAAAAAGAAAAAGAATAAAAATGAAAGTAATGTTACGTCGATACCACTAGTGCTACTTTGTCGTAATTTTGATACGAGTAGATTTAAGGAGGGTGCAAATTGTTGTGGATTGTGGCGTCAGTAGGCATTTTACCCATTAGATCGACTAGCCACTACACATACAGTACGATCGCGTAGTGATCTTGGTGTAGTTTGACCCTATTTTATGGACAGATTCTTTTAGGTCACCCTACAATATACTATTCCTGTATGTAATAGTAGGTCACTAGCTCTTTCGTAGAAAAATATGAAGTAGGTAAAATGTTGATGTGGGTGGTGCAAAACAATAAAATTGATTTAAACGGATGGAGTGGTAAATTAGCAATAAACCTAGCTAGTACTGGGTTAGAGGGTACAGTAACTCGTACATGGTATTCTATAATTTTGATGTGTCGTATAAATATAAATGGTAAAATTTGAAGTCTGCTGTTCTGGCAAGTAATGATCAAGAAACACATAATCGCATGAAATTATCTTACTTGAATCAATCCAACCCTAGTATATAAAACAAGATTATTGTTTAAGGGTTTAGGTGACGGAAAAAGAGTGATGAGTGACTTATTACTTATTGCTTGCTTTGAAAGTTCTATAATAAGATTTACTGCTGTGAGTTTAAGGTTACTCTCTCCGTCCCACTAAAATTATTTCATGATTTTTTTTTCACTCTTTCAAGATTTATTTCACTTGCAAGCCGCATGGAGTTAAATAGAAAGAAATCAAAGAATTAATTATCACAATAGGAATTAGCAAACTCAGTAGTTCAAATGTTCAATAGATATGTAAATCAATATTAATGATACCTCAAGGTCCTTAATTAATTAATATATTATCAACCCAAGTCAAAAGACCAAAAAAAAGAATTGTACAAGTAGTGGTTTTATGGAAAAGGTCGGCAATGAAGAGTATAGTACGAGACTACGAGTAGATTCGTACGTATAAATGTATATTTGTACAAGTGGACCATTATTGCACTACTACTGCACTAGTCAGATTATGATATTTTGTCAACTCTGATCTATGAATAATCTCAAGAATTAATACATCCACCAGATACTTAGTACTCTGTACTTGTAAAGTTACAGAGAGTATTAGCTAGGACGTAGCTATTGAAAACTGAGTATATGATTAGGGATTTTATTTTTATTTTATTTTTTTTGTTGAAAAGAGTCTTCTTATAATTTTATTTACTCTAAGAAAAGAATTTTAAATATCTAATTTCGTGTCATAAACATTTTTATATATGATTTTGCTATATATGGAGACTTTGTATCATCGTATGTATTTCTAAAAGCTTTATCGAGCTAATTGAGACTTTACATATGTCAGACCATTTACATACGAATTTAAGTATACATTAAGAAAACTATATAGATTGAATAAAAATAATTACAAAAGTATTTAACATAATAACAATTGCTTTTAATTTAAGGAAAATGATAAATATAGCCCTAAAAAAGGAAAGATTAAGGATGAATTGAATTTACATTAATTACACCGATTTGCGTGTAATTTTGTCATAAATTTCCAACTTAATTCCATTTTAGGAAGTATATTTAATGTTTATACGTAGCGCTAGAGCTGTCAATTCGGGTAAACGGGTCGGGTACGAGTGGGTCGGGTCAACTCGGGTCGGGTCAATCCGGGTTAATTCCATAACCTATGTGGATCAGGTTTGTTTTGGGTCATGCTTGAGTCAGGTCACGTCGGGTCATACTTCTTATCGGGTTTAGGTCGGGTTACATTCGCGTCGGATGAACAATAGGTGGGGTTTTCACGGGTTAGGGTAATTCTCGGGTTCGAGTCGGGTTCGGTTCAAGTCAATAAATTGCGGGTTAGAATCAGGTCGAATCATTCTCGGGTTTGAGTCGGGTTCGGTTCAAGTCAATAATTTATGAATTATAATCAGGTCGGGTCATTTATTTTCAATCCGGATCATTCTCGGGTTCAAGTCGGGTTCGGTTCAAGTCAATAATTTGCGGGTTATAATCAGGTTGGGTCATTTTCAAGTCGGGTCATTCTCAGATTCAAGTCGGGTTATGTTTAAGTCAATAATTTGCAAGTTACAATCAGGTCGGGTCATTTCCAAGTCGGGTCATATTTGGGTTCAACTAACTATAAATAGATAATTATCATTTTTATCAAGCTAATTATTTTGTTTGACTATAATATATATGGCAATATATTAGGGAACTATAGTCGATAATTTAGGAAGATAATTATCTCCTTTGACCATACAACAAATTTATACTATATTTAACTCTTAAATTTGAGGATGATGCTCCTTTCTTTTGCTGGCCTGGACCAACATGGTCTCCCAAGACAAAATGCTTTGATCATCAATAATAACGTGGTCTAAATTGCATTTAAGCTGATTTAAAATTGGGTCAGGAACAATTTGGGTTAAATTTAGGTCAGGTCAATAACAAGTCGTGTTAATTTCGAGTCGAGTTAGTAACAGATCGGGTTGAATTTTTGGGTTGGGTAAATAGGTAAGGTAAAATTCGGATCGGGTCAAAAACAAGTTGGGTTGAATTTGGGTCAGACCAATAACAAGTCGGGTTGTTTCGGGTCGGGATTGTAACAGGTTGGGTTAAATTAAGGTCGGGTTAGGAAAGGGTCGGGTTGAATTCAGGTCAGGTTCGTAACAAAGTCGGGTTAAATTCGGGTTTTGACGTGTTAAAACAGGTTAAGGTCAATTTCAGTTCAAGTCAGGTTCCGTGCAAGTTAATTAAATTGGTCGTTGTAAACCGGTAAATCGGTGCAAGTTGTAAACCGTTAAATTGGTTGTTTAAAAGCAAATTGAATGGTTCCACACACCCAATTGGACTCCCGGAGGATATTAGAGACCATGGTAAACATTTCGACAATTTTTATTTCCAGCCGAAAAAAAGTCAAAAAATTCCAAAATTGAAGGCTAATATCCACGTTTCTTGAGAAATTTTGGAGGTTTCAGGGCCCAATGTCGAAAAGTCTTGAAATTATATGGGATACATCTCGGGGTCATATAATGCCGTTTGGAACCATATATGATCATTATTCGTTGTCATAAATATTCGTGGTAGCTTGAATTAATGAAATCAATGCAAGTTGTAAACCAGTAATTTGGTCGTTTAAAGGCAAATTGGATGGTTCCACCTACTCAATTGGACTCCCGGAGGGTATTAGGCACCATGGTAAAAATTTCGGCATTTTTTATTTCCAAGCGAAAAAAAATCAAAAATTTTCAAAATTGAATGCTTAATATCCACATTTTTTGAGAAATTTTGGAGGTTTCGGGGCCCGGTGTAAGAAAGTATTAATATTTTAGGGGATACATCTCGGGGTAATATAATGTCGTTTGGGACAATATATATTATCATTATATGATGTCATAAATGTTCGTAGTAGGCTTGAATTAATGAAATCCGTGCAAGTTGTAACCCGGTAATTAAATTGGCCATTTAAAGGCAAATTATATGGTTCCAACAACCCAATTGGACTCCCAGAGGTTATTGGGAACAATGGTAAACATTTCGGCAATTTTTATTTCCGGGCGAAAAAAAGTCAAAAAATTCCAAAATTGAAGATATATCCACGCTTTTTGAGAAATTTTGGAGGTTTCGGGCCCGTTATCGAAAAGTCTTAAAATTTTAGGGGATACATCTCGGGGTCATATAATGTCGTTTGGAACCATATAGGATCATTATTTGTTGTCATAAATATTCGTGGTAGGCTTGAGTTAATGAAATCAGTGCAAATTGTAAACCGGTAAATTGGTCGTTTAAATGCAAATTGGATGGTTCCACCCACCCAATGGGACTCCCGGACAGTATTAGGGACCATAGTAAACATTTCAAAAAAAATTTATTTCCGGGCGAAAAAAAGTCTAAAAATTCCAAAATTGAAGGCTTAATATCCACGCCTTTTGAGAAATTTTTGAGGTTTCGGTGCCTGGTGTCGAAAAGTTTTGAAATTCTATGGGATACATCTCGGGGTCATATAATGCCTTTTGGAACCATATATGATCATTATTTGTTGTCATAAATGTTCGTGGTAGGCTTGAGTTAATTAATGAAATCGGTGCAAGTTGTAAACCGGTAAATTGGCCGTTTAATGGAAAATTGGATGGTTCCACCCACACAATCGGACTACCGGAGGATATTAGGGACCATGATAAAAATTTCAGCAATTTTTACTTTCAGGTGGAAAAAAGTCAAAAAATTCCAAATTGAAGGCTAATGTCCACGCCTTTTGAGTTATTTTAGAGGTTGCGGGGCCCGATGTCGCAAAATCTTGAGAATTTCGGGAATAGATCTGGGGGTCATATAATGTTGTTTTGAACCATATATGATCATTATATGTTGTCATAGATGTTAGTGGTAGGCTTGATTTAATGAAATCGGTGCAAGTTGTAAACCGGTAAATTGGTCGTTTAAAGGCAAATTGGATGGTTCCACCCAGCCAATTGGACTCTTGGAGGGTAGTAGAGACCATGGTAATTATTTCGACAATTTTTATTTTCGAACGAAAAAAATTCAAAAATTCCAAAATTGAAGGATAAGATCCATGCTTTTTGAGAAATTTTGGAGGTTTTGAAGCCCGGTGTTGAAAAGCTTTGAAATTTATACATCTCGGGGGCATATAATGCCATTTGGAACCATTTATGATCATTATAATTTGTCATAGATGTTCTTGATAGGCTTGATTTTATGAAATCGGTGCAAGTAAACCGGTAAATTGGCCGTTTAAAGGAAAATTGGATGGATACATCCACCCAATTTGAATCCCGGAGGATATAAGGGACCATGGTAAAAATTTTGGCAATTTTTATTTTCGGGCGATAAAAAGTCAAAAAATTCCAAAATAAAAGCTTATATCAATGCTTTTTGAGAAATTTTTGAGGTTGGGTACGGTGTTGAAAAACCTTGAGATTTTAGGGAATACATCTCGGGGTCATATAATGCCGTTTGGAACCTTATATGATCATTATATGTTGTCATAAATGTTTGTGGTAGGCTTGAGTTAATGAAATCGGCGCAAGGTGTAAACCGATAACTTGGCCGTTTAAAGGCAAATTGGATGGTTCCACCCACCCAATTGGACTCCCGAAGGATATTAGAGACCACGGTAAACATTTCGGAAATTTTTATTTTCGTATGAAAAAAAGTCAAAAAATTTCAAAAATTGAAGGCTATATCCACGTTTTTTAGAATTTTTGGAGTTTTCAGGGCCCGGTGTCGGAAAGTTTTGAAATTTTAGGGAATACATCTCGGGGTCATATAATGTCGTTTGGAACCATATATGATCATTATTTGTTGTCATAAATGTTCGTGGTAGGCTTGAATTAATGAAATTGGTGTAAGTTGTAAACCGCTAAATTGGTCGTTTAAAGGCAAATTGGATGGTTTCACCCACCTAATTGGACTCGCGGAGGATATTTGGGACCATAGTAAACAATTTGGCAATTTTTATATACTGGGCGAAAAAGTCAAAAAATTCAAAAATTGAAGGCATTATATTCATGTTTTTTGAGAAATTTCGAATGTTTCGGAACTTGGTGTCGAAAAGCATTGAGATTTTAGGGGATACATTTCTGGGTCATCTAATGCTGTTTGGATCCATATATGATCATTATATTCTGTCATGAATGTTCGTGGTAAGTTTGAGTTAATGAAATTAGTGCAAGTTGTAAACCGGTAAATTGGTCGTTTAAAGGCAAATTGGATGATTCTACCCAGCCAATTGGACTCCCGGAGGGTATTAGGGACCATGTTAAACATTTCGACAATTTTTATTTCCGGGTGAAAAAAAGTAAAAAAATTCCAAAATTAAAGGCTTATATCCACGCTTTTTTAAAATTTTTGGAGGTTTCGACGGTGTCGCTAAGGGTTATATATATCATTAGTCATTACCCTAAATTTAAACTACTAATAAGGAACATATATAGAGCATTAAAAAATACGTGTACGTAAGTTAAAAAACTTGGTAGGAAATTTCCTGATAGCTATTGAAATAGCCAATAATAGTTAATTAGTTTTTATGAAACAAGATTGCATTCTTTGGACCGGAAATAATTCATCAGGTATGGGCAGCGCAGGAAAACAAAGCTGCAAGGAGTGAGGATGGCAGGAACTTCAATTTGGCACTTCACTGTAACACTCGATTATAGGCCGCCATTGATAAATTTTGTCATAATTTATTTTGTTTACCTAGTTTTTTCAGACTAATAATAATAAAATTATGTACTCCGCTATTACTTCTTTTTTTTTTTGAATAAAGTACTCCGATATTACTTACTAATCATGTTATACAATAAAGTAGTATTTGTCGATAGTTATTTATCAAATTCTTTTACACAAATTAAATAACTAATGCAAATTAAATATTGATAAGAGTATAAAACGTATTCATGGGACTCGGATACCATGTTAGTGGACCAATTCAACCAAAAGAGATCCAGGATTATGTTTTATACTCTATCAAATATCTAATTAAATAGTCAAGTCAGTTAATATAAAAAGTTATTCCGTACCAAGTAACCACTCATGGTCAAATATAGACAATATATTCATCGGGGATTTATTATGTTAGCCAAACAATTACTTGTATGCGTTGTATATATCTACTAACACATGCCAAATAAGTCCAAAAAGAATATTTACCTTGATACAGACCAAATTTCTACATGGAGTTGATTTCCATAGATATCATCATTAACCTAAAGAACAATTATTGCGAGTCCATTGATTTCAAAATAAGCAGGAGTCTAATACTGTAATTTTTAAGCATGTACGTGCAAAAAAAATGAAATAAAAAATGCCATTAAGCAAGCATGACCTCTTTCGGTGGAAACAAGCATGAAGCATGTTAGTTGTCACTCTTGTTTGTTTTTAATTTAAGTAATTGTAACTTATTTAGCCGAGAAACTAATTATTTTTGCTTAACTTAGGATCCAATTTTGTTTACCTTGATCTCATTCATTAAATTAAATTTCTAATAAGGTTATTTAGGTTTATTTTACAATTACAATAAGTTCACATCAGTCAAGTTTATAATCATTTTAGATAAATGTAAATCAAATGAAATAAACGCCTAAATTAAATTAATGTTCATGAATATTCATGAGCTTTAGGGCCTGTTTATATTTACTGAATTGAGCTGAATTGAACTGAACTGATTGAAGCTGAACTGAACTGAACTGATTGGAGCTGAACTGAACTGAACTGAAAAATTAAAATGCATTAAACTGAACTGAACTGATTAGAGCTGAACTGAACTGAACTGAACTGATTGGAGCTGAACTGAACTGAACTGAACTGAAAATAAGTAAATATGAACAGGCCCTTAGCTCCTTTTGTGTTTAGAGAGCCACAAGGATGAGGGTGAGAATTGATCACAACGAACTCTTGGAATCGAGAGAAACTCTAACCACTTGAACTATTCCTCGTTCTCACCTTTAGCTCGTTTTCTTCGTTCATGTTCATAACCTCTTTTTGTTTTCTTTTCATTTTGAGCATATCATGTGGTCTCTCTGTTGCATTAGCTGCATACACAAGTATTTGGACATGTGGAAATAGGAATCTATATACTTTGCGGAAAGCAAAAGACTTTTAGCAACTTATCATATCATGGTTTACCTTTTATTTCCTGCCTTTTAATATGAAACTACTCATATTCTTTTTGACCTGGTTTTCCATTTATGCTAATCACATACTCTTTTTTAATCTCTTTTTGTATTTTGTACATAAGGTTGGATTAATAGTCCTTACCCATAATAAAGAAAACATATCAAGTTAAAAAAATTTAAAGGAAGTACGGATTATTATATTGTATTCACTGGTATAATATGATTGTAAAATCTAACGGTACATGTTAGAAAAGCATCCTATGATACATCATAGATTCCTGCAAAAGCATGGTAAAGACCATTAGTAAGATTAAAGATTGCACATGACAAATGGGATTTTGTGTTGACAGAGGTATTGATGCAATAAAAATAGTACACAAGATTTTTAGAAATAAGGAATTTATTTATTATAGACGAGTGTTCCTTTTTCCTAAGTAATTATATTATAAAAGGTACTGTATCTCCTTAATCACCTTTGGAATGTCCAATTTTTACCTTAATTTGCTTTATTTAATCACTATAATACGTTTTGTATTTTTGTCTTCATGTGTCAAAAGGTTAGTGGATGTTGCATACAGGGTATATACCTGCTTTTGGGAATTTAGATTATATATATAATCAGTTTACAATGTTATTTTAATCTATGTTTAGTCATAATACTAGGTTTTTCTTTTTAATTGTTCTTGCTCCACACCCCTTGTGCGTCTAAATTTATGGTAAGAACTGCATAAAATAAATATACAACACGTACTTTTATTCACCATTGGTAAAGATTTAAGATCTCAAAATGTTGTGACGTATAGAATGGATTACAAGTACTAGATATCTCATGTGCTATTGATGTCCAAAATAAAGATATACGAGTATTAACCATCTTTGTATATGACTGAGTTGGACATAAGGTGATGAAATTTATTTTGATAGTGTAGTACGTCCATATTTTTTAGGGGCAAATCTAATTAGGTACTTAATTGAACATTTAGTTATCACAAACTAATTTAAGTTTTTGCTCAAAGTACTCCATTGCTTAAACTTATAGTCTTATAACTTTTTACCTGGCAACTATTTAAACAATTAAAGATTATAAAAGGTTAATATTGTAATGTCATAATAACTAATACTCGTACAATATTAAAATATTATTGTAATGTCTTCTATTACATTTGGTTTTTCTCTTAATACTAAATACAAAAGTTTGGAAATAAGATAACGAATAATCAACGAGAGATAAGAAGTTTGACCGTAACTAAACACCTTGAAAAGATCTCCAAAATACTTTCAAATAACACAAAGTTGACAGGTTTACAACCTAGAGTATATCATAAAATCAACTGTGGGCCCTGTGGCCCACACGAGCAAGGGCGAAGCTACATGGGGGACGGGTGGAGGCCCGGCCCCATGGACTAATTTTGTGGCCTTTAATCTTAACTGCTGGCCCCTATAAATTTTTCGAACAAATATTATATCTGTTTCATATTATTTGCAACGATTAGACATAAAGTAGAGAGAAAAAAAATGTATAATCGTTGCAAATAATATAAAACAGACGTACTCCCTCCGTGTATTTAATAAGCGTTACAATTTGACCAAACACGCCGAGGCACAAGTTTGACCATTAATTTATGTAATTATATATTAGTAAAATTATAGAAAAGTTGATATTATGAAAGTATATATTATAGCGAATCTAACGATGTATTATACAATGACATTTATTTTTTATATATTGGTAAAATAATCAAGTCAAAATCATTATGTGAATAATGAAAACAGCGAAAACACTTATTAAAACACGGAGGGATTAGTAATATTATTGTTATAACTTAAGTTGTATTTAATGATTGCCGCAGCGGTTTGAATACCATTGTTTGGGGTTTAATTAGATCATAGGATCAAGCCTATTTTCACATTAATTTTTTATTAAAGTTTTAGTCGGCCCCTATAGCTTTAAAATCCTGGCTTCGCCCCTGCACACGAGAGTACCAAAATTTGGGCCAATATGGGCTTGATTTGGACCATTGCATCTTGCATATACGGAGGCTAATAAAACAACAGCCTTCAGTAGTTTAAATGTTTAATGCTTGAGCTTAAATATGGGCAAAATACAATGTCAAGAAACAAAACTTAATGTCAAAAAGTATATAAATAAATATTGAAGATAATCCCATACCTTAGATTTGAAATTTGTTTTCATTCACCTTCATTTAGATGAGAAAAGTAGCTAATGATAATGACAATCAAGAATCAACATAACATCTACAATCTTCCTCACCTCAATGTTAATTATTGCGAGATTATTGCTAATTATTTACTATGACTTCCTTAATTTCAAAATAATTTTGCATATTTGATTGTATAAATAAAATCTTGCAAACAATGAATATAATCTCATTTTACTAACTACTCCGTAAATTATTATAATTTAGTCAATTTCATGGGACAAGTAAAATGAGATAGAAACATTATTTTATCATTCATATTTTCAAATGATATTGCATATGTTATACTTGGTATCTTTTTAATGTTCAAACTTAGCATATTTTAAATAAAAATATATAAAAATATATAAAAACATGTTATTGCAATTCTATCAAGGAATAAGACAAGGATGAGAGGGAAAAGAAAGGATAAGGGTAGAGGAGAAATGAAAGCCAGGGAAGAGGCAGTGCAAAGGTAGAGCCAACAACATAAATGATCAACTTGTTAAGTAGCTCTATCTTTGCGCAACCTCTTTCCCGTCTTTCATTTGATATCTCTTCTGTAGTCCCTCTTTCCTCCCTACATGTCTCACCTTATTTAATACTCTCGACACATCAAATGGAAATACAAAAATACCCAAGCAAACTCGTGAATACAATCAGCTATATTGATATAATGATTAAAGAATGTGTAGAAAAATTGAGAAGAAAAAAATTATATGCATTTACAAGCCTATTTTTGTGGTTTGTATATATTGAATGAATCAAAGCTTGGGACATGATAATTAGGTCGTTAGTTGATTGACTAACAAACTGCAGTACCATTAGCTAGTACAACTGTACAACTATGAACAATATTAGTCGTTGCAGTACAACTTATACAAATATAGGGTGTTAATCAACCATATTTAAAGTGTACTACTATTACTAAATTTAAGCAAATTGAAAACCCAATAACTATATTTGCATTGGTCAAACCAGCCCAACTTATTTTGGACCTTTGATCCAACGTTTTAATGCTGTGTTGGCCCATGTGCAGTACATTTCTATTTAATAAAAAACAAGTGCTTTTAATTAATTCTGGTTTTAGTTGAGATCATATTTTCTAGTTTTAGCATATATAAAAAAAAACACCAAAACACTATTACTATCAAATTATTTCTGGTTTTAGTTGAGATCATATTTGATAGTGAAGGACAATCAAGTGCTTAGAAGTTAGAGCTTCATATTTTTTATTTATTATTAAAAAAAAAAAAGTACTTAGAGCTTACGGAGTACCTCTTAAAAAAAATCTTAGGACCAATTCTCATCTAACTGCCATTGTCAATTTGTTGCTCTCTAAACACCGAAATCGAATATTTGTGTTTTTGTCCATCCTTTTCTTTATTATATTCATGAGCGATATGGGCCTAAGATAAGCCAGCCTCATTAATAATTGAAACTGACTTACCTAATAATTGGGCTGAAAGGCCCACCTTGCAAGCCATTAAAAACGTGGGGCAAGGCACAACATGGTTCACAACTTCATACGCCATTGAATCTGGGTTTATTGCTAATAAGGTGGGACTTGTCTAAATTTGATAGTAAAATAGTGTTTTAGTGTTATTGATTACGGAAAAGGGACTAGTATTTTAACTTTTCAAAAAAAAAAAAAAAAAAGCAAGTAAAAATGGAACAAGCACAAAATTTGTAGTCCCTCTTTCCTCCCTACATGTCTACATGTCTTACCTTATATTCACGAAGTGATTGGCACTCTCGACGCATTGAATGAAATTACAAAAATACCCAACAATAAATTAAACAAACTACTATGACAAATTAGAGATATAAGAATTACAAAGTATAGAATAAGATTTGTGAGGAAGATATTATACGCATTTATAAGCTGCAGTACCATTTAGAGGTTTATTTGTAATATTGTATATATATGGAATGAATTGAATCAAAGCTCGAGACATGATAAATTGATGAGTAGGTCGTTAGTTGATTGACTAACAAGCTGCAGTACCATTAGCTAGTACAACATGGCACACACGCCATTTAATCTGGTTTATTGCTAAAAAGTTGGGTCTGGTCTAGATTTAATCGGACATAAAGTATTGAAGATGTTAAAATACACGTAGTAAGTAAAATTATACAAGTAAATAACAACCATGTTGATAATAATAGTTTTAGTTTTAGTGTTAGTTATTTATTTATTTTATTTGTTTACTGACATATAACAGTTTCTTGACATTATACTATGAATACCAAATCTGAATTCAGAGACAAAAGGAGTAGACTATGACTTACTATCAAATTACATTGCATTGCTAGCAAAGAAACAATTTGTAACAAGGAAAAAAAAATGGAACAAGCCACATCAAATTTGTATAATTTTGCAGATCACACCCGTACATTATTATTATGGCATGTTCTTAGAGTTGCTGATGATGTAATGTCATTTGATAAGGGTACCTTTGACCAGATTATTTCAAGGTTGCAGAAAATTTTTGATGGGAAAAAATATTTGCTTGTGTTAGATGATTTGTCTGGCGAGGATCCTGATAATTGGAGATATATAGAGCCTTTGTTGTCTTATTCTAGTCAATACGGGAGTAAGATATTAGTCACATCGCGGTCCAGCCTAGAGATGGCAATGGATCGGATTTGGATCGGGTGGAGCTTTACCCGCATCCATCCATTATCCTAATTGCTTCATCCACATCCATCCGTCATCCACTTCACCCATCATCCATATCCGTCCGTCCATCATCCACGGATGAAGCGGGTGGAGCGGATGACAAATGGATGAGTACTAAAATGAAAAAAAAAACTCAGATAAACTTTAATTTTTGGTTATTTATATAATAATTTTTTTAATTTATTAATAAAAAAAAAACAATAACAACATATTGTTTGAAAAATTAATTTACAACAAAAAAAAGACAAGTAATTTTCTTGCACATTCTATATTTTATTAGTAAAATTCTTTGATTAAAAATTTAATATATGTTAAACGGATGGGTGGATGGTTAGCGGGTGAAAAAAATATCATCCACATCCGATCCGATCCGATCCATCATCCGCTTCATCCGTCACCCGCTTCTCATCAATTTAATTCGGATTTTCGTCCATTTATTTTAAGCGGGTGGGGCGGGTTAGCGGATATCCACTTAATATTGCCATCTCTAGTCCAGCCCCATGGAGTGTCGTAACCTTCAACTGACAATGGCTGAAGGCGCACCTTATGACAGTGGCGGAGCCAGGATTTTCAACTTGGGGGGACAAAATGCTTAACTTACGAAAAGCTTAACAAAAAAAAAAAAAACAAAAAAAAAAACTCACACACAAATTGGTTAATACTTAATATTAAAATTTCAAAATACAAATATATACTTAGTCATACAATTCAAAATGATGAAAAAAATTACATAAACATTACATTAAAATTACAAGTTCATTCTTCGAGTCTTCATACTTTGAAATCGATCAATAATCTTTTCGTCGGAAACTCGTAAGAAGACATCCTTCTCAATAAAAGTGACCAAACAATCATTCATAAGTTGATCACCCATGCTATTTCGCAACTTGTTTTTGACACATGTCATTGCAGAAAACACTCTTTCAACACTTGCCGTGGCAACGGGAAGAATCAACATCAACTTGATAAGCAAATGAATAAGAGGAAAAGTCTTATGCTTATTGGTTTTAACAAGCATCATAGAAAGAGAATTAAGGTCATTTAAACCTTGAAATCTTTCATCATTTAGCATATTCTCCATGAATACATCAAGTTGATATTCAAGAGCCATCAAATCAAAGCTTGAAAATTCTTCGGGATAAAAAGAGGCAAGTTTAAGTACCTTATCTTTATCAAAGGATGAGAAGTTATCTTTAGGACTTAAACAAGCCATACATAATAGTAACTCCATATTCCTCTCATTAAATCGTTCATCAAGTTCTTGAAGATGCAAATCAATTAGTCTTAAGAAAATTCCAACCCGAAAATGATGTTCATTTGTTGCTTCTTCAACAAAACGTCTTGATCTTCCATGAGGAACATAAAGAGAATCCATAGTGGGAATAACAACACCATGTTTAGTGCAAAATGAAGTTACCTTGTTTAAGAGAGTATCCCATCCTCGCTCCCTCATTTTTTGCAACACCGTTTTTGTATAAGTGACAAGTTCCATGGCATTTACAATATCTTGCTCCTTTCTTTGCAAAGCAACACACAAATCATTAGTGTATCCAAAAATAGTCAACATCAAGTGAGCAACAAAAATAAAGTCAAATGACTCTAATTGTCCTAAAACAATTTGAGCTTTGAACTTATCTTCCGATGCACCATGCTTCCCAATTTGTACAAGCACCTTAATAATTGTAGGAAATAAGAGGATGGCATTTAAAAGTGACTTGTAATGAGAACTCCAACGAGTATCCCCGGGCCTACTCAAACCAAGTTCTTGATTTAAACCCGATCCACTCACAATATCCCCAACATCCAAGGCTCGAGCAACTTCTTGAGCTTGATCTTGACGAATCATTTCTCTTCTCTTGCAAGAAACTCCAACCACATTCAACAAATTTCCAAGTATCTCGAAAAGCCAACCACAACTATCATTCTTTTTAGCAACGGCAACTAATGTTAGTTGAAGTTGATGAGCAAAACAATGTATATAGTAGGCACTTGGAGTATCATTCATAATCAAAGTCTTAAGGCCATTTATTTCACCCTTCATGTTGCTAGCTCCATCATACCCTTGCCCTCTTATCATAGATGGGCTCAATGAATGTTCAACAAGTAAAGACATGATTGCATCTTTAAGAGTTAAAGCGGTTTTTGGTTGGCAAGGTTTTTTAAGAATATAACCCCGGTTTAATACCAACTTCATTCTTGAACAAGTAACATACAAAACAAAATGCAGCATCTTTTTCAATACTATATTCAAGCCAATCCCATTTGTTGAACCAATGAACACTAAAGCGACGCAAACCAGACACTTGTCTTGTAGGGAAGTCATGAGTTTTTGGTTGGCAAGGTTTTTTAAGAATATAACCCCTCCTAACAGCATTTCGTTCATTTGCGGGGTAATCCATAATGTTTATTCTTTTTCCCGGATCATGAGGAAGAAGTTCAACATCATACACCAAATCTTCCTCTAATGGTACATTACTATTACTTGAACCACCCATTTCCATACTATTTTCTTGACTTTGAGGGGAGCTAAATGAAGGTGAGTTATTGGACTCATTTTCATTGGACTCATTTTCATTGAGTTTCGTTCTTTTAAACAAGAATTGTCGAAGATCGGGTTGTTTAGTTGCCTTTGATTTGTTTGAATTTGGTGAATCGTTTGACATTTCCTAATTAAATCGAAAATTATATATCAATTTCCACAAGACCACAATCCACATCATTACATAATAACAAAACCTAAGAGGCTAAGATTTTAAATTTCTAATTCAACTACACATTTCAATAATTTACAATAATTAATAAATTTAAATTCACATTTCACAAAAACAACCAAAAACTCTAACAGGGGAAACAATCAAACATTCAAACAAATATAAATCAATAATCATTTATCAATTCAAATTATTCAATAATCAATACCCACAAGGCCACAAATGACAAATTCACAATAAAAATATAAACAATTAAACATTTAAACAAGTAATAAAAATATGAAATTCAGAATTAAACATTCATTGATTCATACCTCCATTGAAATGCATATGACGAACAGACGAAGTGTCGATCGAAGACTCGAAGTCACGCTGTCACGCTGTCACGAACTCACGAAGACACGAACAGACGAACTCACGAAGTCACGGGCTCACGGCTGTCACGAACTCACGAAGACACGAACAGACGAACTCACGAAGTCACGGGCTCACGGCTGTCACGATTCACGAAGGACGAAGGCTCAAGGGCTGAAGGGCGGCTGTTGAACCTCGTCACCAGGGGGGAACTGCCGGCGAACGGTGGACGAACAGACGACTAGGCGAGTAGGCGAACAGACGAAGTCACGATTTCACGAACACACGAAGTCACGAAGGAGGAAGGACGAAGGCTCAAGGGCGAACAGACTGCCGGCGAAGTGGACGAACCTCGTCACTGCTGCGAACGGTGGACGAACAGACTGCCGGCGAAGTGGCGAACGGACGAAGGCGAGGGCGATTGGGCGAATCGAAGACGAAGAGAGAGAAATTGAAAATTGAAAAACTTAGGGTTTGGCTTTGGCTGGCTGGAAAGTAATTGCATTTTTTTTTTTTTTTTTTTTTTTTTTAATTTTTTAATTTTTTTTTTTTTAATTTTTTTTTTTGAAAATGGGGGGACAAGTGTCCCCACTCGTCCCCTTCTAGCTCCGCCCCTGCCTTATGAGTTGGGAAATCTCCATGAGGTAGACGCTAGACATTTGTTTCAGAGCATAGCATTTAGAAACATAACAGAAGAAGAGAAAAATTCCCTTTTGACAGACATTGGTCTAGAGATTTGTAATAAGTGTGCGAATAATCCCCGTGTTACAGCAATCATAGCTTCAATTCTTTCTTCTGATCTTACTCTTAAGAAACGGCAGTATTTCAATGATTATCTACTCACTAGTGTCGAAGATCCAGTAAGATTTATTCTATCATTGGACTTAATTCCATAACTCCCTAAACAGGAACAACAACTATTGAATTACTCTTCGTTGTTTCCTGTTGATTATGAGTTTAATAAGGTAGAATTGAATCAGCTTTGGGAGGTTCAAGGTTTAGTCGATGAAGTACCATGGGATGTTACTAGATCAAAAGAAGCATTCAATTCTTGTTTTGAGGAACTTCTTAACAAGATTTCATTCAAATGGTGTGAGACGTTTTAAAGGGGAAACGCTTTTATATACCCCTGATTAAGTTTCCCCAAGGTTTCCAAACTTTCAAATGGTGTGAGACGTTTTGCAAAGCCAGGAAACTTTCAAATGCATTTCGAAACGCGTTTCGAAACGTAAAACTTTTCCGAAACGTTTCGGAAATGATACGTCAATGAATTTTGAAGTTTCCGTGCATCAGAGGAGGTAGCTACAAGTGGTTTATGCCTCAATTTAATTAATTATTAGGATGGGTGATGCACAAAATAAAAAATTTTGTAACAAATTGAAGTCGAATCAAGGAACTAAACTTGCCAATCTTTATCTTTTCATCTTCTTCTACTTGAATTCCATTCTAATTAATTTTATTGCATTGCTTATAAGAATTGACATGGACTTTTACTTCTTTTTTTTATGTTGATATAATCATAAACACAAATTCTTATATGTTAAAGGGGTGAATTTGTTAGTGTTTTAGGAGTTACACCATCACTGTTACAGGAGTCACAAAACGTATTGACATTAGATGTCAATACTGTTACCAAAAAAAAAAAAAAAAAAGTTGTTACCTAAATTGAGTTGTCATAAAGTGGTATCATTTCTATTAGTATTTTCTAATTCCTATTACCATTTCTATTTTTTCGTAAAAAAAAAAAAAAATTACCATTTCTATTTTACTCTGCTCAATTCAACTCTCACTTAATAAAAAAAAATAAAGGGGTATAAGTAATAGTGGATATTATGTGAGGAGATATATATATAAACTATACTTAGAGCCTGTTCTCATTGAGTGAACTGAGCTGAACTGAACTGAAATGAATATTTTATAAGAGAAGGAAATTAAGAGCTGAGTTGAGCTGAACTAAACTGAAAATAAACGTATGAGAACAGACCCTTAGTATATAAAAGAAGATGTTTAAAAAAATGATGCACTTAAAAACGATCAATTTTAAAAAAGATGTATATTAAACGAAAAAAGGCTCCGAATCCACAAGCAATGCCAACCGGCGAAGGAATAAAAAAACATCGATCTCAAGATCTCTTAGAATCGGGAGGAAAATTCTAATCACTTGAACTACCTGGCCTCTCACTCTCGTGATAAATAAATGGTAAGTGCAAAAGATTAATTATATTATACGTTGTAAATCACTTCATTTATCCAAAGCACTCAACATAAATATACTGTTATATATTTAATATTGATATTTTTTTTAGTAAAATTTAAATCGTAGAATGATACGGAGTATCATAATTTAAAAAAAAAGGAAAAAACAAAACAAAACCGTGTAATCAGTCTTAAAATCAGGAAATTTAAAATTCTGTTACCAATTACATCCTTTTTTGTTTAAAAAAAAAATTAATAAGATAGGAAAATTTTAGAATTCGAATAAGAGTAAAAGTATATCTTTGTGGCTTATATGACTTGTATATATATATATATATATCCTAATATTCACTGTGATCTGTCTTAAAAAAAAATATTCACTGTGATCTAGGCTCAAACAAAAATTAAAAAAATTAAAGGATGGCGGATGTTAAGTTTGAAAATTTTGTGTTCGAGTTGGAGAGATTGGGATGTTTAGGGTTCTTATTATCTTTGTTTTTATCAATATATTTTCCTTCCCTACATCTCTTTACGGCCATCGTGCAGCTAATAGTTGGTGTAATTTTCATTGTAACTAATATTAACATCCTCATTAATTTCATTCTTCCGGTAACTATTCTATCTCTCTTGTTTTTATGTTTTTATTGTTTTAGATCGAGTTATTTTTCGTTAATTATGTGAAAATTGAATTATTTTTTTAATTGTTTTTGTTCGTTTGCACTATACTGACTATGGAGTATATATTGAAGTGCTTTAAGTTTTTAGGATTATTTTTGTTAGGGTAAGTTTAAATTGTATTACATCAATTGATTATGTGGATTTTTTAAGCTTCAATTGGTTTTATTTTTTCTCCGATATCTACCGTTTTATTTTTAGAGAATAGAAGTTTTACTCCATACTTCTTTAACTTTATCAAATTTGGATTTTAAAAAAATTACGAACAAAATTATCATGATATTTTATAGTATATTTTTAAATTTTTTATGAAAATTAGTCAATTTGATCCCTACTCGTACATCGCTCGAATCTGTATGATAATCAATCATAACAATTTGTATAATTTGTGAGATTATAGGTAGTTTTCATGTTAAATTACACTTAAAATAATTTGTTTTTATTACCGCACAGGTATTGAATATATAATTAACTAGCGTGTTTTTAAATACTAAGTATAGATAAATTATGATTATCCCGCATATATAATATCATTATCATACATGTTTGTAGGAAACAACTTCAGAAGCATCATCAAAGGATGAGAAACTAAAGCAGATGCAAATATACGTTGACGAACTAATAATGGAGAAGAAGATGTGGGGGATGGAGAAACAAAAGCTTATGAAACAAGTATCAGAGGAGAAACAGAAGCTTACGGAACAAGTAACAATGGAGAAGAAGATGAGGGAGGAGGAGAAACAGAAACTTAAGGAACAATCAACAACGGAGAAGAAGATGTGGGAGGAGGAGAAATTGAGCCTTACGGAGCAAGTGGAGGAAGCACGAGCACGAATCGAGTTGTACACATATGAGATGATCTACCTCAAGAAGTTGTCGAAACTCGAAGAGCAAGTCAAAAACATGGAGGAGGAAAGAGAAGAGTTTATGAAGAAAAATTTGGTGAATGGGGATGGGAAAGAAAAGGATAAAGATAAGGAAAAACTCGAAGAGAAGTGTAGGAAATTAAACAAGGAAAAGAAGGAGCTTTCAAAGGTGGTTGAAGAGTATAAGGTTTACGAACAAAATGTGGGTGAAGAGTTTAAGATTTACCAACAAAATTGGGAGTTTGAAAGAAATAACCTAAAGTCACAGATTGATCACCTATTTAATGTTATTGCAAAATATGATGAACTTAATAATCGCCAACAATATATGATTGTACTCCTTTCAGGTTTTACCGACCAATACCGTCACAATGCGGCCTACCAGAGTACTGAGGAAACAAGCGATATGTCACCTGATTACTAGACTTTAAATAGTTACATTTTAGTGGTAGAAATTTATTTCATTATTGATTGGATCTTAATTAATTTGCTTTGTTTTTGTTTTATCATCATTTTTTAAACCGTTTTACTTCGTATATAATTGTTATCAACTCCAATATTTCCTTGTAAATTTAAGATGATAATTGTTGATACACATCCCTAAAGATGAGACATAACTAGGTACCTAAGCTACATCTCTCTAATTTTGTTATTGGTCAGTTAGTTGATTACTATATCAAAGAAACAAATTAATGGACTGTTAATCTGTTATACGCATTTCCACTCACATTATATGACTGCATCATTAATACAGAAAACAGGCTAGAAAACTGCCTGAAACTGCGTTAATTAATCACATGCATTATTAGAGCTTACCGATTTAATTTAGGGGAGAGCAGTACTCTTTACATGCCCATTATTAAGTGCACCTAAATTAAAGTAATACAAGTATTTCTCAATAAATCTCAACACAGACATACAAGTTCTGTTTGATACTAACGAAAGCTTGGCCTAATAGTAGAATACCTAGATTTCGGGTTTTGATCTTTATGTCACATGATTCATCGAGCATAGACAAACTAGGCCAAACTTTCCCCTACCCCAAATTTGTTATAGGAGTCTGGTGGATTAAGGCTAAATTTAGGGCGGTTAGGTCGTTTACTTTAAATTATACATGATCAAATTAATTTAAAACTACAATGAAATTTCATTCATTCATATAATTCAATGATGTACGTAAACGTACAATTTTCTATTACAACAATATAGAGTTGAGTCACACTTCTAGGTTGCTATATCCCTGTAAAACCGACCAACTTTGTCAGCCCAAATGTGAGTCCCATGGCTATCCATCCACCTACCAAGACTCTTATTGATGATCTCAAGGCCGGAGCCTTTCCTAGGACGGCCCCGAGCCAACCAAAGGCGAATAGCGCGAGTGTTACCGTTACTAGCACTGAGACCAACCTTGCCTTGTAGGACTTTATGAATGCGGCTGCAAGGAGTGGCACCCCTCCTCCGACTGCAAATGCCGCTGCTGAAGCAGCCGCGGCACATAGCGGGCTTGGTAGGGCCCGCTTTTTATCATCCAGGGAGCCAGGCGGGCTAGGATGGTCCTCTTGGTCACGGAGGAGTTGTGCAAGCTCAGCATCCCGTTGGGCCCAAACCGACGCAAGCTCGCCTAAGGCCATGCTACACGCCCCACCAAACAAGCCCGCAAGCCCGGTTTGAGCCATCGTACCCGGGTCGGGCCAGACTGCCCCGACCCCAATCATAAGTGAGGCTACAGATAGGAGTCCGTCATTCGCCCCAAGGACCGCGGCCCGGAGCCATTGGGCACGTTTCGAGTAATCCGGGCCATCGGACTCGTGTTCAATTTCGATGCTTGGAGTGATGGTAGGCTTCACTTGGTTGAAGGAGGGTTTTTCATTGTTGTTAGAATGATTAGAAGACATAAGAAAAACTTTTGCAAGGACAAAAAAAAACTGAAAAAAAAATAATGAGAAGTTTAGGAAAATGAGAATGAAGCTTAATGATGTTTTCCTAAGATTAAGGCAAGAGAGTGTGGAAGACACACTCAGGTTGTTAAGGGATATATATAAGCAACTAAGCAAGGGTCTTTGGCGTGTGGAGGGCACACTTTTATCACTATTCCTAATTTTTTTCAGGTGTGTACGTAAATGAAAAGAGAACATTTATCATATTCTCTTTAAATAAAGTATTTCATAAAAATTTAAAGCATATGGTAAAAGTGATTGATCAAGTGATAAAAAGATGCTTGGTGTGTTGGAAAATTGACGCACCAAATCAGATTATATATAAGGCGGTGTTGCATGATGTAAATTAAAGAATCTTGAGTGTTCATACCTAAAACTAAATTTGTGAATGGGTTGTGATTAGGGGATTTTGCTCCCACCAATCGGAATGCGCCACGTGGGCCAATCAGGTCCTGCCAAGTGTCCCCCAGTTGGAACTGTCAGGGCTTGCCACGTGGCACACGCTTATTCGTCCACCTTGGACCTGTTATGTCATGACACGTGGCATACTCCATGCCTAATGGAGAAACCGGCCACCCAGGCCCAACTTCCGAGGGAAGCCCAATCAGCCCTAGGTTAACCTAAACCTAGGATTGGCGCGTCTCCCAAGGTTATAAATACCTCCCTTAATCCTCATTAAGGGGGGATTACGGAAAAAACACACTGATTACACCCAGAGTTACAGGCTGATTACGCTAAAAACTCACATTAAACACTCTCACCTAGAGAGACCCACTCACTTTAATTTCCGCATTAATTACTCCTTAATCAAGTACTAACTTGACCGTTGGAGGCGGAGCTCCCACCACCAGGAGTCTCCGTTGTTTTGCAGGTACAGGCGTCCGGTTCCAGTCTCGGAATTGTAACTCTCCCGCAGGACATCAGAAAACCCCGAAACATTTGGCGCCGTCTGTGGGGAGAGTACTTCTGAGATGGCATCCAAGTCTGTACCGACTCCTGAAGAGAGGCGTCCCCTAGACGACCCTCAAGTTCAGTCGGACCACGATACTGAGAGTGAATTTGAAGTTGAAGCTCACACAACTTCAGACGGGACCCTAAGGGCCCGACGTACCCGTCATACCGAAAGGAGGGAACGGGAACATCTTCATACAGGAAGCGAGCCAGCAGGCGCACCGCCTGTTCGGCAACAGCCGACTGATGGGTCTTCTCCCATCACAAGGAACGAACTCATGACTTTCATGAGGGACTTCAAGGGAGAGATTCAAGAGTTGATCAACAAAAAGCCGCCTGCTCTGGTCAAGGAGCAGTCGGCTAAGAAACCCTCCACTTCACTGAAGAGGAAGCCAGTTCAAGGGCGAGAGGCGACTCCTCATCCTAAATCTAGGAAGCGGGAGCCACCTGCCCTTGATTTCACAAAATTCCGTTTTCCTACAGGAAATAGGAAACCTGTTCGTCATATTCAGGCGGACGGGTCGAAGCAAACATTCACAGACGCTCGGCTACTGCTAGAGCAGAAGAAGAGTGACCGATTGTCAGAGTCGGCCTCTACTTCAAACTTTCAAGACAGTATGCGAAATGCCTCGATGAGGCATACTCAGTCGTATCATGAGAGTCAGTCAGGCGGCACCTCCCGTCAGTCCGGCTTTCATAGCGACCAGGCGGTACCAAACTTACCATTTGTGCCGCAACAACAGTATTTTTTTCAGCCACCTCCGTTTGGTGGACCTGCAGCAAAAAACGTCCAACCTATGGACTGGCAGCTACGGTTGCTTAGACTTGGTGAACAGCCGCCGACCTTCTCCAAGGAAATTACTGAAGCCGCTCAGCCGGCCAAAGTGAAAAATGTATTAGTAGGCGTCTATGACGGCACTACTAACCCAGAAGACCATCTTATGGCCTTCACCAACCTGATGTACCTTCAAGGGTTGGATGATCCCACCTGGTGCAAGTGTTTCCCAGCGACTCTCAAAGGAATCGCACAACAATGGTTCGGCAACCTGTCGACTGGTTGTGTAAATAGTTTCAGGACGCTTGCTTACTTATTCACCTCCAACTTTTCCATGAACATCCCTGCGAAGAAAACGACCCTTGATTTAGGAACAATTCAGCAGGGCGAGAAGGAGGGTCTTTGTTCTTACATCAGGCTGTTTAACCTGATGAGAATACAGATTCAAGGGTTACCGGATGAGGTAGCCTATACTGACTTTTTCAGAGGTCTCAAGGACGGGTCGACCTTCAAATTTGACTTGGTCCGAAAGAGGGTGGCGACTCTTCAAGAGGCCTTGATTGAAGCGGAAGCCTATATACAGGCGACTGATCTTTGTAGTACGGGAAAACAGTCGGACGGTAAAAGGTCCGACAAAAGAGAAGGACGACAGAAACAGTCGTCAAACAAAGACGAGAAAAGAAAAGAGGTCTGGGCGGCTGATTCCTCTAAACAGCCGGCCCAGAAAAAGAAAAAAGAATTCAAACCATACTCCCCAAAGTATGCGTTTATCAAGGATAACCAGTTTATCCTAAAAGAAATCAAGGGACGGATCTCTATTGAGAAGCCGGTTCCCATGAAGGGTTCTGCAAACAACCGGAACTAAGATAAATTCTGTGCTTATCATGATGATGTTGGTCATCACACCAATGACTGCATCAGTCTCATGCGGTATCTGGACCGCCTGGCTGAGCAAGGTGATCTTGACACTTATGTCAAGAAATCTACGGGGAACACTTCCTTAAAAAAGCAGTCGTCCAACAAGAAACAACAGGCCGACAGCTCCGATACAGATGATGCAGTCGTCTACACCATTGCAGGCGGCTTCTCAGGAGGCGGCCCCACTATTAGAGGCAACAAAGACAATATCAGGCGGTTAGATGTAAATTCCGTTCACCAAGAACGGCCGTCCAAATATTCATTTCCTGAGATTGTCATCACTGAAGAAGATCTAGGAGGGGTAAGAGGGCCGCATGACGACCCTATCGTTATTGAATGTAAAGTGGCCAACCAGAGAGTTGGCCGAATCCTCATAGATACCGGAAGCTCCTCAGATCTCATAAGTAGCAAATGTCTGTCGAAACTAAAATATCAGACTGATTGCATACATCCGGCCTCCCACCCTTTAGTAGGGTTTGGAGGAGGAGTCGTCCACCCAGTGGGACGAGTGGATATACCCATTCGTCTGGGCGAAAAAGGAGAAGGACGACACATGGTAGTCCGTTTCCTGGTAGTAGAAGAACTCTCGGCCTACAACATGATTCTGGGACGACCAACCCTGAATAATTCCAAGGCTGTTATAATCCCATCTCTTATGTTGCTCAAGTTTGAGAGGGATAATGGAACAGTAGGCTCCCTAAGGGGAGATCAGAGGATGGCCCGAGAGTGCTATCTCTCGGATGTCAAGCCCACTGTTATGGCCACTGGGTCAAGTGGTGAAAAAACAGACCTTGACAATGTCAAGAAGATTGCGTCTGTTCAAGAAGCAGACGACAAGAAGAGAAAGGCATCCCAGACAGGGGCCGCAAGAAAAGAAAGAAAATAGCAATCATTGGCAGAGGAGCGGTCGGATGAGTTCCGCCCTCAGCCGGCTGGTGAGCATACGAACCTGATCTTAGACGACTCACGTCCTGATCGAACAGTCAAAGTTGGGACGACTGCTCTGAGAGACCTTGGTGACGACTTTCACAAACTATTGAAAGAATACAAGGACATCTTTGCATTCAAAGTCCATGAAATGCCAGGCATTAGTCCTGATCTGGCGGTACATAAACTAGCCGTGGATCCGAAAAAGAAGCCGGTACGGCAGAAGAAACGGAACCATGGCGAAGAAAGAAGTCAGGCGGCAGCCGCCGAAGTTAAAAAATTACTTGATGCAGGGTTCATTCGGCAATGTTACTTCCCAGACTGGGTTGCAAATGTGGTGCTTGTTAAAAAGCCGAATGGCACCTGGCGAATGTGTGTAGAATACACAGACTTAAACAAGGCGTGCCCCAAAGACAGTTACCCTATGCCTAAAATTGATAATCTGGTCGACTCAACAGTCGGCCATGCTTTGATGAGCTTTATGGACGCCTACTCTGGTTTCCATCAAATTCCTTTATGGAAGAAAGATCAGGAGAAGACGGCCTTCGTCACTGATTAGGGGTTATACTGTTACACGGTCATGCCGTTTGGTCTTAAGAATGCTCCGGCTACCTTCCAGCGAATGATAAACACTGTGTTCTTTGATCAGATTGGAAGAAACATCGAGGCATACATTGATGATATGATTGTCAAAACTAAACTTCAGATAGATCATCTGTCGGACCTCCGAGAAACTTTCGCCACACTCAGGCGGCACCATGTCATGCTCAATCCCAAGAAATGTGTCTTTGGAGTTGAGTCTGGGAAATTTCTCGGATTCCTTATCAACCAGAGAGGAATAGAGGCGAACCCTGAGAAGGTGCAGGCGGTCATTGACATGCAATCGCCTCATACCATCCGAGAGGTTCAGAAGTTAACAGGCTGTCTGGCGGCCTTGGGAAGATTTCTAAGCCGATCAGGCGACAAATGCTTATACTTTTTCCAGGCAATTAAGAAAAAGGAAAGGTTTGAATGGGGGCCGGATGCTGAGGCCGCCTTCCAGAAATTGAAAGTTCACTTGCATTCCTTGCCGAGGCTGGTCAGCCCTTTGCCCAAAGAAGTACTCTACATGTACCTGGCCGTCTCTGAAAATGCGTTAAGCGCTGTTCTCCTTGCTGAAAGAGACGGCTGTCAGCTCCCGGTCTACTTTGTCAGTCACGTACTGAAAAATGCCGAGTTGAGGTATCCCCTAGTGGAGAAATTTGGTCTTGCACTCTTCATGGCTGTTAAAAAATTAAAGCCCTACTTTTTGGCACATGCAGTCGTCGTGTATACAGACCAACCTATCAAGCGGCCATTGACCATCATGGAGTCGTCAGGCCGAATGATCAAATGGGCCATAGAAATACAGAGCCTCGAAGTTACTTTCGAGCCTAGAAAAGCAGTGAAGGGGCAAGCCTTTGCTGACTTTATTGTTGAGATGACTCGTCCTCCTGACTCTCAAGTTCCAGACCAAGTCTGGAAGGTATATGTGGACGGAAGCTCTACTTCTAATGGTTGTGGAGCAGGCGTCATATGTCAGTCGCCAGAGGGCGACAGGTACGAGTATGCTTTACGCTTCAGTTTTCAGGCCTCAAACAATGAAGCAGAATATGAAGCCTTACTAGCCGGAATCCGCATGTGCAAGGCGGCAGGGGCTAGAAAAATAGACGCCTGTTCCGATTCACAATTGATAGTGAGTCGGTACAATGGCGAATACGAAGCAACCCATCCGGCCATGATCAAGTATTTACAGGCGGTCCGACAAGCAGTCGGCTCCCTTGAGGATTTCCATCTGATCCAAGTGCCGAGATCAGAAAACAACCAGGCGGATGCACTGTCAAAATTAGCGTCATCCGCCTCCTCTGATACTCCTCGAACTGTTTTTTGGGAAGTAATGGAGAAGAGAAGCATCGAGGAAGACCCTAATGGAATCCTAGACAGAAGCTCAACCTGGATGGATCCAATCAGGGCATATCTGACAAACGGTACCCTGCCGGATGATCATCAACAGGCGGCAGCACTGAAAAAACGAGCAACCTGTTTTGAAATAATAAAGGGAGAACTTCACAAAAAGGGGTACCTTCAACCCTTCTTAAAGTGTGTTACTCCAGAAAAGGGACGAGAGATACTAGACGATCTTCACTCTGGTTACTGTGCTTCCCATATAGGCGGTAGGATGCTTGCTCAACGGGCAAGGCGGCAGGGCTACTTTTGGCCTACCTTAGAAGCAGATGCAATGGAGATGGTGAAAAAATGTGACAAGTGCCAAAGGTTTGGCAAACTAATTCACCGTCCGGCTACTGACCTCACTACCATTCATAGCCCACTACCGTTTGCTAAGTGGGGCATGGACATTCTGGGTCCATATACGCCTGCTACAGGCGGAAGGAGGTACATACTTGTTGCCGTCGACTACTTCACTAAATGGGTAGAGGCGGAGGCTGTAAAGGGAATCAAGACGAAGGATGTAATTTCATTCATTTGGAAAAATGTCATCACTCGGTTCGGGGTTCCCATGTCTATGGTTTTTGATAATGGTCCCCAATTTGAGACGCCTGTTCTCAAAAGCTGGTTGGGTGACCAAGGAATTGCACACTACTTTGCATCTGTCGGCCGTCCACAAGCAAACGGCCAGGTAGAAGCCTTTAATAAAATCATCTCAGACGATCTCAAGAAAAAGATTGAACGAGCAGGCGGCCTATGGGCGGATGAATTACCACATGTTCTCTGGGCCATTAGGACGACTGAAAAGGGGGCGACTGGAGAAACTCCATTCCTCCTAACTTATGGTGCGGAAGCTGTTCTTCCAATAGAACACTATGAGCCGACTCTTCGAGTAATGCTATATGACGAAGAGGCAAACTGGGAAGCCATGCGCCTGACATTAGACTCACTTCCTGAAAGGAGGGGCAATGCTGTCTTGCGCCATGAAATTTACCGCCTGAGAATGACTAGATCATACAACAAAAAAGTACACAGGCGTCCACTCAAAGTGGGGGACTTTGTACTTAGAAAAATGGAAGCAGTTGGTAGGGCTAATGAGTCTGGCAAACTAACTCCCAACTGGGAAGGACCCTACCGAATCTGTGAAGAGATCAGGGACGGTACCTACCGTCTGGAAACACCAGACGGACGACCGTTGCCTCGAACTTGGAATGTAGACAATCTTAAGAAATATTTCTTTTGAATGATGTAAATAGTCAAGGGCTACTTAATAAAAGTTTGCATACTTACTATTCAATTTTGTACTAAGAGGGGAACGCCTACTAACAAATAGTCGGCTACTCTCCATTGAGTATTTTACTCTATCTTAAGAGGGGCATGCCGTCTGTACCTCTACAATCGGCTACTCTCCATTGAGTATTTTTACTCTATTTTCAGAGGGGCATGTCGTCTGTACCTTTACAGTCGGCTACTCTCCATTGAGTATTTTACTCTATCACCATAGGGGCATGCCGTCTGGACATATAGTCGGCTACTCTCCATAGAAGAGGGCCGACTGGTTCCAAACACACAGCCACCCCCCTTATACTTAGCTAAAAAGATTAGGGCCTGGCCGACCCTGTGCCTAACAGGCGGCTACCCTCCTTTTACTTAGCACCTACGTTCACCAAGAACTTACCAAGGCCACAGGCCGAATGATCAGACCAGGCGCCAAGCCAACTGATCCAATCTTCAAAACTAATACGACCTGTCCCAACATCATAGCAGGCGTCCGGCGGCATCCCTCCGGATGAAATTCGTCGCAGAGAGCAGCTCCCTTTTGGGTGGAACATTGCTCTATAAACTAATTACACGGCACCTATACGACTGTCCCCAAGGGCAATCACGTAGCCGTTTTTGAGACAAGGATAACTTTATCACTAACCAAACCAGTGGTAGCAGTTGACATCTGAGTCAGATGACCGCCTATATTACTTGGGATCAATGTAGGGGGTACCTCTTGAGTTAATAGCCAACAAACTTTGGCGAATCAAGGGGTCTAGCCGGCCTCCGCCGCCTGGTACCTCTACTACTCAAGCAAGAGTGACGGCGACTGAGTAACACCAACGTTAAACTCATAGTCACTCCCTCAAACTTGGTATGGAACTTAAAAGGTTTGAGTAGACCGCCTGTTTTTTGGCAAACAGCGGCACTTAAACCCCTATTCCTACTAGGTAACCTCTTGAGTTAATAGCCAACAAACATTGGCGAATCAAGGGGTCTAGCCGGCCTCCGCCGCCTGGTACCTCTACTACTCAAGCAAGAGTGACGGCGACTGAGTAACACCAACGTTAACTCATAGTCACTCCCCCAAACTTGGTATGGAACTTAAAAGGTTTGAGTAGACCGCCTGTTTTTTGGCAAACAGTGGCACTCAACCACTACTCCTGCTAGGTTAACAACTTATGAGTTAAAAGCCAACAAACATTGGCGAATAAAGGGGAACAACCGGTACCCACCGCTTGATACCTCTACTAAGTTCCTTGGCAACTAAGTAACAATCACGTTCACTTGGTCAGACCACTTTCCTACTTGGTTAAATTTACAAATGAAAGGACCGCCTGCCTAAAAAGGATCCAGTCTTTAAAATAGTTCGAATACCGATTGGATAAATGGCCGACTGATCGTCTATCCTGGAAACAGACAACCAGTCGTCCACGGGCATAGGCGGCGTGACTAACTATCCTTACCTGTCTGCAACTATCGGCTATGTAAAACAGTCGGTATAGTGAACAATTGGATATTAGAATATTCAATACTTAGACAAATTTGAAGCAAAACAAAAATTCATTAAAAAGAAGCCGGTCATTAAATACCGGCAAAATATTCAAAGCCCCGGCCCCCTGGCCGGGTAAATACAAAACAAACGGCACGCAGGCCGTGGAAAGAATACATAAAGCTTAAGAAGGGGGCAGATCTTCAATATTAGCAGTTGCCGCCTGGTCAGCACTCTTCTTGCTGGACTCGGCTTCAGCTGCATCCTTTTTTGATGCATTACCCCCAAGCGGCACAAGCGCCACTACCGGCTCCTCCTCCTCCAACGCTTCCTCCAACGCCTCTTCCTCAGCAGCCGCCAGGATCTCTTGATTATATGTATCAGAACACTGGCGGTACGTTTTTTCCCAAGAGGCAAAGTCGGCATTGGGGAAGAGGCGGCCCCAAGTCATGCGCTGGATTTGAGCGGAGTCTTCCATCATCTCCAGGACCAGCTCTTTCTTCTCTTGCTCGGCCTTTTCCGAGAGCTCCTGAGTGAGACTCTTCTCCTGGGTCACCAGGCGTTCCTTTACGTTGGCCAAGGATTTCTCCAAGGCTTCATATGAGTACATTTTTAGGCGAAGAGGTTTCAGCTCGGCCTTGAGATTAGTGATGGTCGCCTCCAGCTCGCCATTCCTCTTCTGGGTCGCCTCTAACTGAGCCCGAACAGCGGCGGTAGCCTGCGCCTGATAATAAAGAATATCAATGGTCAGAACTTCATTTTGGGCAATTTGAAACATTGTCTTATCACAGTCAGAGGCGGCCATAGCTTTTGCAGCCTTTACCTCTTTGTTCTTCCGGTCAAGCGGCTTGCGAAGGCCGTTCACTCGGAGCAGGGCCTAAGTACAAAGGAACAGGCGTCAGTTTCCAAACAAAAAGAAAACAGGCGTCCAGAAATTCAAATACTCAAAAATATGCTAAGTATACCTCAGCAAGGACCCCTGCAATCCCGTCTAGGTCAAGGGTGCCGACACCCCTGACCGCCTCCCTTTCAGCTGGAGGAACTGCCCTGATCATAGACTTGGCCATCTCTACCAAGTCAGGCTCCTGAGGGCCGGCTGCATCAAGCATAAACAAACGGATTAGACCTAGTAAAAAAGGGAGCAAGTCTAAAATTTACAAGGACAACTTCATACTTCTAGGCGGCCCAGTTGGAGTTTTAGAAGAAGTGGCCGGCTGTTTCTCAGCCGCCACCTGTTTCCTGGCAGAACCAGGAGAGCTCGCAACAGCCGTCCTCCGGGCCTTGGGGTCCGGCTGTTGGGAAGATGAAGCTCTTGGAGCACCCGTTTAAAAAAGAAAAAAAAAAGTCAGTATATGCATAAACTCAACTCCAAAAAGAGGGTGAAAGGTTCGGAGCTCACCAAGGGTGCCCCCTTCTTGGGGGAGTCGGTTGAAGCTTGTTGCATGATGGAGGCCCGCAACATGGTCGCCGCAGTCTTGGAGGCGGTAATTTTGCTCATGGCGTCAGCTGCAAAAACAAACAGCAAAGTTAATAAAAGTCATAACAAGAAATGTATGGAACAACAGAGTATTCGACAGGCCGACTACCTCTTGAGCACCGACTGCTGAGGCCACAGGCGGCCAAAAAGTACTCGTCATAGAGCCATTTGAAGCTCGGGACGCAGTGCAGGGGTACTTGCTCTCGTACCCCTGAAGTAGAGTCGACCCTCGACTCTACTTTAAAGAGTCCTTTATCAAGGATCTCTTTCTTAGCCTTGGGGGGAACAGGCGGCATGCAACGGCCGCCTGCAAGAAGGGGCGGATTCCTGTTCCACCTATTGAAGCGCTTGTTCAGCTCAGTGTCTGAACTCTCAATGATGAGGAAGGTGCTCCGCCAGTCCTTCCACTTGTTTGCTTTACCTCTCGTCATGAGGTAGCCCCTGTGGCTTGTCAATTGATACCAGCCGGTACCGCCTGCCTTAGGGGTCCGGCTGAGATAGTTCATATGGGCAAAAGCCTCGAAGCTCGGCTCCACCCCGTGCAGTTCGCACCCGGCCACATAGCCGAGTACGTTGACCCAGGAGTTTGGGGCTAACTGCCATAACCCCAACTCATACCCATCCAAGATCCGCTGAACAGCCGGATGTAATGGGAAGCGCAGCCCAGCCTTGATGGTCTCCTCGTAGCAGCCAAAGCAGGCGCTATCATAACTGGTACCAGCCGGCCAGACGACTGTGTCTTCTGGATCCGGCACAAACACTAAAAAGTCGGGGCCCATTGTGTGGTTTGCGATAAAGCTCTCCACTTTCTCTTGCATGACTGTGATCCGGCCCCGAGGTACCGTGCAGTAGTAGGGGGTATTTTGCTCTCGGTAAGAGGCGGATGGCTCCGCCCAATTGTCCCCCTTCTCAACTGCGTGAGAAAGCCTCGCCTCTTGCAGGCGGCTGTTTTTCTCTTTTGTGTCCAGAGAAGCATGGCCAGAAGAGCTAGACTCGGAATCGCCCTCTGACGAGTCCGAAGAGGACGACTCCTCCCCTCTCCCGGAGGGGCCCGCCTCCTCTCTTTGAAAAGGAGCAGAATTGTTAACTGTTAAATGGGAAGGGGTCACTATGACTCCTCCCTCAGAATTGCCGGCTTTCAGGCCGCCTTGTTTCACTTCCACATCTGGCGCCTGGTCAGATGTTTCACTAATCGGCACCCTGTGGGAGGAGCCGTCTGAATTTGAGATCCTAGCAGTCTTTTTCGTTCTGGCCATTCTGCTCTGCATAGACACAGATACAGTCGGACTTTGTACAAAGGGCAAAGATGGGTCCGGAAAAGGGCAGGCGGCACTCCTAGTCCTAGATTCAGCCGTCCCCGGTGACCGGCTGATCACTAACCTAGGTCGTGTCGTGTGCTTCCGTGGTGCCATTTCAAAAAATAAAAAGAAAATTAAGAGTAAGAGAACTGACAGTTACCTGAACGGGTGACGGTTGATGAAGTTCTGAAAATCCTTTGCAGTCGGCTTGTCAGAACAGGCGGTAGGCAGAAAAGGTCCAAAATGTCAGAGCAAGTTCAGGGGTCCGAATGTTCTCTCACAAAGTTCTCAAGTGTGAAAATGACTCAAGACAACTCTCCCTTATATAGGCGAAGTGAGAAGGCGAAGGGTCACTTTCAGAATTCGAAATTTGGGCGGGAAAATCTCTCGGCCTTTCGCCGACTGACACCTGTAGCAGGCCGTCGCCTATTACAGTGCGGCACCTGTCACAGGTAACACGTGACCAGTCATGTGCCACCTGTGAGGGGCAAATGATTAGGGGATTTTGCTCCCACCAATCGGAATGCGCCACGTGGGCCAATCAGGTCCTGCCAAGTGTCCCCCAGTTGGAACTGTCAGGGCTTGCCACGTGGCACACGCTTATTCGTCCACCTTGGACCTGTTATGTCATGACACGTGGCATACTCCATGCCTAATGGAGAAACCGGCCACCCAGGCCCAACTTCCGAGGGAAGCCCAATCAGCCCTAGGTTAACCTAAACCTAGGATTGGCGCGTCTCCCAAGGTTATAAATACCTCCCTTAATCCTCATTAAGGGGGGATTACGGAAAAAACACACTGATTACACCCAGAGTTACAGGCTGATTACGCTAAAAACTCACATTAAACACTCTCACCTAGAGAGACCCACTCACTTTAATTTCCGCATTAATTACTCCTTAATCAAGTACTAACTTGACCGTTGGAGGCGGAGCTCCCACCACCAGGAGTCTCCGTTGTTTTGCAGGTACAGGCGTCCGGTTCCAGTCTCGGAATTGTAACTCTCCCGCAGGACATCAGAAAACCCCGAAACAGGTTGATTAGACCAATCGTATTTTAGCACCTAAATCGTCTCTACACATTTAATAGTGTTTAACTTTTTTTAATTCTCTAAAAAAAAAAAAAGAGTTTACACGAAAATAGCAGAATAAATATAATACTGGTAATTTTACAAGATAAGTAAAGTGAAAGCTCTATCATAACTATCGTGTTAATGGTGAGGGTAAAAGAATCCCAATCTTCAATAAAATTAGTGTGGCAGCGCAAAACGTGTTGATAGTCTTTAGTTTGATAATTGCCATTATAGAAGAAAAATGAGCAGAACATATGATAAATGCACAATCTTGTTGTGCGACAGCGGAAGCAAAGGTCGAAAACAAACAAGAAAACAATAAAGAAATTCAATGCAAACAATAAGAACAACACCAAGAATTTACGTGGTTCACTATCGATGTGATAGCTACGTCCACGGGCACCGAGATCGAATGATTTCACTATAAACTGCAAAGATTACAAAGATGATTCTTGTATTTCTCAAGAACGGCTCTCACTCTGTCTCTCTTAACCCTAATACTGATTTTAGGGAGGTTTTATATTAATCCCTAATTAAAAGATACTTGGGCAAAAAGATAATAAAATAAGATAACCTAAAACCGCAAAATCCGCGTTCCGTATTTTTCCTTCTCCGCCCGGTCAGACCGGGCAAGGTCTGCCCGATCGGGCGCGAGAAGAAGACTCCATACGAATGCTTCAACGTATCCAACCCCCACCGCCCGGTCAGACCGGGCAAGGTCTGCCCGATCGGGCGAAGGCTCGCCCGGTCGGGCGAAGGCTCGCCCGGTCGGGCGCGAGAGCAGCTTCTTCAACGAATTTGCCAGGCACCTCTTCTTCTTCCGCCCGGTCAGACCGGGCAATGTCCGCCCGATCGGGCGGACAAAGCTACGAAGTACGAGTCACCTAATATACTTATCAACAATCTCCACCTTGACGAGAACTCGTAGTCAGCAAACGACCCCATCAAGACATAGTGAAAAAACATCTCAAGCCAAACCCGATGCAGGACTCATGCATAAGCCATACATCCCGATAAGTCTTCAACCAAGACCCATCACATACTCGTCTCCAAGTATAACAACTCATAATGCTCCACCTGCATCACAAGCCCCGGGCAAGCTCCACCTTAATGCCAACACACCTACACCAGGAGCTCCCCAACTTCGCCCCTCAGGGCCTACTACATCACGTAGTAATCAATATTTAGCAAGTCTAAGCAATGTTTAAACTTGCTAAACGGAACAGGCTTAGTGAAGAAATCAGCCGGGTTGTCAGCAGTCCCAATCTTCTTCACCTTAATCCTCTTGTCAGTACGCAAGAAATGATACCTGACATCAATGTGCTTCGTCCGATCATGGTGTACTTGATCTTTAGCTAAGCAAATCGCACTTAGACTATCACAATACACTGTAGCAAAATCCTGTGCAATACCCAGTTCACCTACTAGGCCTTTGAGCCAAATAGACTCCTTAGCTGCAGAAGTTAAAGCCATATACTCAGCTTCAGTAGTTGACAACGTAACTGATGACTGCAATGTAGACTTCCAACTAACCACAGAACCACCCAAAGTGAACACATAACCAGTCACAGACCTCCTGGTATCCACATCAGCTGCATAATCAGAATCACTGTACCCAGTGACCAAGCATTCCCTACCATTCCCGTACACAAGACCAATATCAGTTGTCCCTCTCAGGTAGCGAAAAATCCTTTTCACCCCTTGCCAGTGTTCCCTCCCAGGTCGAGCCATAAACCTGCTTACAACACTAACAGCATGCGCAATATCCGGCCTAGTACAGACCATAGCATACATCAAACAACCAACCGCGTTTGCATATGGAACTCTAGACATATAAGACAACTCCTCCTCTGATTGAGGTGACATAGACAAAGACAACTTACAACTAACAGTAGTTGGCGTACTTATAGGCTTCGATTTTTCCATCCCAAAACGAGACAAAATCTTTTCAATGTAGCTTTTCTGAGTCAAGAAAAGCTTACCTCTAGCCCGATCCCTGTAGATCTCCATACCCAAAATCTTCCTAGCTGCACCCAAGTCTTTCATGTCAAACTCCGAGTTAAGCATCTCCTTTAATCTAGCAATATCAGATTTATTCTTTGTGGCAACCAACATGTCATCAACATATAACAAAAGATAAATCATGGAACCATTATCCAGCTTACTATGATACACACAGCAATCATATGAATTCCTGTCAAAACCTTGTGAAACCATAAAAGAATCAAACCTTTTGTACCACTGTCGGGGGGATTGCTTAAGTCCATACAATGACTTTAGCAATCTGCAGGCATAGTGTTCCTTTCCAGGAACTTCGAATCCTTCGGGCTGCTTCATCAGAATCTCCTCCTCCAAATCGCCATGAAGGAAAGCCGTTTTAACATCCAACTGCTCCAGCTCAAGATCAAAATGTGCTACAATTGACAATAACACACGGATAGAAGTATGTCGAACCACAGGTGAGAATATCTCAACAAAATCAACCCCTTCTACCTGACTGAACCCCTTAGCAACTAGCCTAGCCTTAAAACGTATTTGCTCAGTTTCCGACAACCCTTCTTTCTTCTTGTAAATCCATTTACAACCCACAAGCTTCCTCCCTTCCGGTACCTTTACCAGTTCCCACACTCTGTTCTTGTAAAGAGACTGCATCTCTTCACCCATTGCGGCAAGCCATTGCGCAGACTCACTACAACTAATTGCTTGTTTATATGTGGCAGGTTCAAATGACTCTACATCATCAGCTACACTCAATGCATAACCTGTCATCGCATCAACACAGCAATTTCTTCCCTCCATCTCTTCAATCAATCTAACAGGCTTCTTGATAACTCGTTTAGGCATCTCAAGAATGGTGTCAGGTTGACTAGATGACCCCTGATTAGATTGCTCCACCTCATCCCCAGAGTTAGAATGAGTAGGAGTAATCTCAGGTTCAGGAGTACCCGGCACTGGAACATCAGCATCATCATCAATATATTGTACCCGAGGTAAATCAGCAATGGTAGACTGATGTACCTCAAGTACCCCATCTGTCTGTAATAAATTGTCTCCTTCCCTTCTCAAATCTGAAATCTCTGCATTTTTAATTGAATACATGGTGTTTTCATCGAAAGTAACATCCCTACTAAGAATGACCCGACCCTCCGAAGGTGAAAAAATTCTAAACCCCTTCACACCATCCCCGTACCCAACAAAACACCCCTTCTTGGCTCGTGGATCCAGCTTACCCTCAATAACATGATAATAAGCAACACAACCAAAAATCTTCAAATTCAAAAAATTAGGCAACTTACCACTCCAGATCTCAAACGGAATCTTGGAATCAATTCCAGAATGAGGACCCCTATTAATGACATAACAAGCTGTTAACACAGCTTCACTCCAGTACCTCCTCCCAAGCCCTGCATTAGAGAGCATGCATCGAACTCTCTCTAGCAGTGTCTGATTAACCCGTTCTGCTACACCGTTCTGCTGTGGTGTCTTCCTGACAGTATGATGCCGACCTATACCCTCATCTGCACAAAACTGATTAAACTCGTCTTTGCAAAACTCTAGCCCATTGTCCGTTCGTAGCTTCTTGATCTTCCTTCCTTGTCGATTTTCCACCAAAGCTTTCCATTGCTTGAAAACTTTGAAGGCCTCATCCTTTGACTTAAGCAACCTAAGCCATGTGTATCGGGACTTGTCATCAACAAATGACACAAAATAGTGGTAACCTCCCATACCTTCAACTCTAGATGGACCCCAGCAATCTGAATGGATGTAATCGAGCACTGCATCAGTAATGTGAGCACCCTTGCTGAACTTTGACCTGTGTTTCTTACCAAACACACAATGCTCACAAAATTCAAGGTTGGCAACCTTGACCCCGGATAGAAGACCCCTCTTGGACAATAGCTGCATCCCCTTCTCCCCCATATGACCAAGCCTCATGTGCCAAATCTTAGTCATCTCCTGGTGAGATACAGATGCGCAAACCGCAGAACTAGGCAGTGTAACACCCTCAAAAACATAGAGGGTGTTCCTTTTGATACCCTTAAGTACCAACTCAGAACCTCTGAAAATACACAACTCCCCATCTGAAAACACACCATTGTACCCCAATTCATCCAGGGTACCCAATGAAATCAGATTATTTCCTAAAGCAGGAACATGCCGTACATTAGTCAAAGTTAACCTCCGCCCATCAACAGTCCTCAACCTCATGGAACCAATACCTGTGACCTTACATGGAGCATTGTTACCGACTATAACCATACCCCCATTGCGAGGTTCATATGTATCAAACCAATCTCGACGTGGACACATATGGAACGAACACCCCGAATCTAGAACCCAGTTATCAGATAAATCATCAGACCTAGCAGAACTGACTAATGCTAAATCTTCCTCTGAATTATAGCTCTCATTCGGTTTCTCTTCAACTACAGCAGCCTGGGACTTGTTTTTCCTCACCGGACAATTATTCCTAAAGTGACCCGGTTCTTTACAGTAATAACATGTTTTAGTAGTAGTTTTACTAGATCCATCCTTGCCGTTTCCAGCACCCGACCCAGCATTGTTCCCCTTGTTAAACCCCTTATTCTTTTTAGACTTTCCGGACTTAACAAATAACCCACTACCATTATCCCCATTATCACTCGTAGCTTTCATTCTGAGTTCCCTAGTATGAAGTGCTGCCTTCACTTCTTCTAAGGTTATAGAATCCTTACCAACAACAAAAGACTCTACAAAATTCTCAAAGCTAGACGGTAGAGATACAAGTAAAATCAACGCAGCATCCTCATCATCAATTTTAACATCTAAATTACGTAAATCAAGCAAAATAGAGTTAAGTTTTTCTAGATGTTCCCGTAAGGAAGTACCTGACTGCATCCGGAGGCTAAACAACCGTTGTTTCAGTAATAATTTGTTGGTCAACGACTTAGTCATATACAATGACTCCAGCTTCAGCCACAATCCAGCCGCCGTTTCCTGATCAGCAACCTCCGTGATGATTTGATCATCAAGACTAAGTAATATGGTAGAGTGTGCCTTCTCTTCCATAACTTCTAACTGCGAGTCAGTCGGTCCGTCTCCTGACTCCGAAGTAGTACTCTTTGGAGCCAACGGACGCCATATCTGCTGTTGTTTTAACAGAGCCTTCATCTTAATTTGCCATAGCCCGAAACTATTTTTCCCGGTAAACTTCTCAATTCTTATTGTTGAATCTCCTGCCATTGTTATCTTCAAGAAACTCTCCAAGGATTGAACCTGAGCTCTGATACCAATTGTTGTGCGACAGCGGAAGCAAAGGTCGAAAACAAACAAGAAAACAATAAAGAAATTCAATGCAAACAATAAGAACAACACCAAGAATTTACGTGGTTCACTATCGATGTGATAGCTACGTCCACGGGCACCGAGATCGAATGATTTCACTATAAACTGCAAAGATTACAAAGATGATTCTTGTATTTCTCAAGAACGGCTCTCACTCTGTCTCTCTTAACCCTAATACTGATTTTAGGGAGGTTTTATATTAATCCCTAATTAAAAGATACTTGGGCAAAAAGATAATAAAATAAGATAACCTAAAACCGCAAAATCCGCGTTCCGTATTTTTCCTTCTCCGCCCGGTCAGACCGGGCAAGGTCTGCCCGATCGGGCGCGAGAAGAAGACTCCATACGAATGCTTCAACGTATCCAACCCCCACCGCCCGGTCAGACCGGGCAAGGTCTGCCCGATCGGGCGAAGGCTCGCCCGGTCGGGCGAAGGCTCGCCCGGTCGGGCGCGAGAGCAGCTTCTTCAACGAATTTGCCAGGCACCTCTTCTTCTTCCGCCCGGTCAGACCGGGCAATGTCCGCCCGATCGGGCGGACAAAGCTACGAAGTACGAGTCACCTAATATACTTATCAACAAATCTTTCCTTTTTTTGGGGTGAGTTGGATGAATTTGTTTTCTGTTACTTTGATGGCGCGTAATCTATTTGTTCTTCTCTCAAAAAGATTGGTTATCCTTCTTTCACATGTGAAATAGCTAGCCAAACACGAACATATGAAGTAGAATTGTTTTATCTATCTTAACTTGCGGTCAGTCTAAGTCCGAGGATATAAATATGGGTGCGCACAAAATCATAAAATTGTAACAAATTGAAGTCGAATTACGTAACTAATCTTTATACGTAGTATAATTTTTTTAAAAACAAAGCTTATCTGATATGAAATCAAAAGTGTTGATACGAGTTCAAAAAGTGATGTTAGAATCACTTAAATGTATATCGATATCGAGTAAGCATAAGAAGGAAAAAAAATAAAACCATGGCAAAATTTGATGATTGAAAATGACAACAAAAAAAAAATTATTTAAAGTTAAAACGATAGTATAGATAATGGCATGCAAGACGTGTGGGGACGAAAGAGCAAACACCCAGGCTTTAATGGTGTAAATGTTAACGAATAACGATTGTAGTGTAAAAAAAGTGATCAAAAATAATAATAATAATAATAATAATAATAATAATAATAATAATAATAATAATAATTTTTGCCGAACGCGCCCATAGAGTGGTAGAGTAGCTCCAGCCTCTAGTTACTAGTAGATAAATTTATGAGTTCTTTTTATACATGAAAATAAAAAAAAAAAAATTATATAAAAAATAAGTGTTGCCTAAAAATCAGGAAATTCAAAATTGTGTTACCAATTTACGGAGTATTTATTTTTTTTATAAAAGGGAAAATTTTAGAAATCAAATAAGATTAACATATAGTACATATTTTCCCAACTAAGAATTAGGGTTACACTAGATGGTTTGTTTGAATTTTTAAAAATAATTTTTTTAATACCTATATTTATGTGCTAAAATTTGTTATATATTTAGATAAAATTCCTAATATCAAAAGATAATATTTTATATTTAATTAATTTAAATTGGAAAATCTCATTCGCCAATTTTACTTATGTGGCATTTGAATTATTTAATTATAAAAGATTTTAATAATCTCCTATTTAATTGGTTACTACTAAAATTTATAATCCTACATGGCACACTAAGAAAATTAGATTCTATGTGGCCTCTAAAAACTCGTGAAAAAACTCTCCTATATATATATATATATATATATATATATATATATATATATATATATATATATATATATATTAGATTTTAGCATATACTCACCACGATCTAGGTTAAAAACTAAAAAGGGTGGGAAAAAAAAAACAAAATAGGATGGCATATGAGGTTGAACAATGGGTATTCGAGCTGGAGAGGTGGGGATGTATTGGGTTCATTGTTTCTTTGCTTTTGGGAAATTTTACTTTCCTAAAGACTATTACGGTGGTTTCGCAGTATTTTGTTGGTTTAATTTTCATAATAACCAATGTTTACCTCATTAATGACAGTCTTAAGGTAACTATTCTCTCTTTCATCATATTTTATTAATCGTAGTTAGGGGTGGGACTTCGGTCTGACGGTTCGGTTTGACCTCGGTTTGAGTCAGTTTCGGTTTGAAGCGGTTCGGATTGAAACGGTTTAGTTTAGCTGGCGGGTCGGTTTGGTTCGGTTTGGGTTAGTCACGGCTCGGTTTGGTTTCGGTTTATTTCTTTGCGGTTTAAATTCGGTTTGGGTCATAAGCGGGTCGGTTTATAAACGATTCGGATTATGTCGGTTCGGTTTGATACGGGTCGGTTAAGGGGGCGGGTTTACCCGGGTCAATGTCAGTTCGGTTTACAAACGGTTTGGATCAAGCCGGTTTGGTTTGAAATGGGTCGGTTTAGGGGCGGGTTTACCCGGGTCAATATCGGTTCGGTTTATAAACGGTGCGAATCATGTCGGTTCAGTTTGAAATGGGCCGGTTTAGTGGAGGGTTTACACAGTTCAATTGGTTCGGTTTATGAACGGTTTGGATCATGTCGGTTCGGTTTATAAGCGGTTTGGGTCATGAATTCATGATTGTTTTAAAGATCGCGTCATGACCATGATTTAATGAGTTGATACTTATAATACGATAAATCGATAATTAAGAATGTACAAGTATTCAATTAGATTGATCAACAAGTGTTTTAAACTTTTAAGTTTTAATGATCAGATATGTAAATATGTTTGTCGATTGTAGTACATACCAATAATTCAATGAGGAAATGATACTTATGATAGTATGATAATGATACCAACCGTACATTCGTACGATATGATATACATAATAATTAATCTATAATTACATATACATTAACAATATCGTATTGAATCAATTTCCATTTCCAAACATTGCATTTCTTATAAATTATAACTTACACGAGATTAAATGGATTCGTTATTTAGTTTGTTACTTTATTTAGATTACTAACTCAAACAACTTAATAAGTTAAATGGACGAAATCACGAAATCACTAATTAAAATGGTGATGAAATCATTATGCAATACTAATGTACGAATAGTCAAATATACAACGGTTAGATTGAATGCCCATGAAAAACAATGGTTAGATTTTCATTACTTTATTAGTTATTAGTATTACTTATTAAGTTATTATTAGTTTATTATATATATATACTGATATACAGTCACAGACTCACAGATATATATAATATACATATAGAGATGTCAGTGATGTGCATTAACTCATTAAGTCATTAAATATGTCGTATTGAATCAATTTCAATTTTGAAACATTTGCGTTTCTTACAATTTATAACTTATAAGTAATAAACTAATAATAATAATAATAATAATAGTAATAATAATAATAATAATAATAATAATAATAATAATAATAATAATATAAATAATAATAATAATAATAATAGTAATAATAATAATAATAATTATAATAATAATATTATAATAATAGTAGTAGTAAACTAGTAATAATAATAATATTAACAAATAATTATACTAACAATAATAATAATAATAATAATCCCTCAAAATAATAATAATAATAAATAATTAAAAAAAACGGTCAAAAAGACCTAGAAAAGCACAAAGAAAAATCTAGACCGTTAGATCTAGATGAATATTCTGGAATCTACAAAAAAAAAAATGAACGGTTAGATGTTGAGATTGAATATGGACGGTTAGATCAACTGAACAAGTAAAACCTAAACCTAGAAAAAAAAAAACTCACTCTATCAGCCATTCAGTCGTTTTACTCACTCATAGTTTCTCTCTCTAACTTCTCAGTTTCTCACTCTTTCGTTCTGAAATTCTCAAGAATCTCAAGCTCAACTTCTCAACTTTTAAAAATCCTAATTAGGGTTTTTGTTTTCGTTTCATTTGTGTTTTGGATCTACATTTCTGATTTCTCGCTTTACATTCTCGTTTTTTTGTTTTTTCAAATCTTCCTCTCCTTCAATTTGAAGGCTTCAAGCCGTCAAAAGTTCAAAACTCAAGGTAATTTTTTGTTAATTTTTGTTGTTTTCGTTTTGATTTTTTTCATTTTTGTTTCGGTTTGTTTATTTAGGGTTTTTGTTTTCATTTCATTTTTGTTTTGGATCTAAGTTCTGATTTCTGACTTTTCCATTCTCGTTTTTTTTTCCAAATCTTCCTCTCCTTCAAGCCGTCAAACCTAAAGGTAATTATTTGTTAATTTTTGTTGTTTTCGTTTTGATTTTTTTCGTTTTTGTTTCCGTTTTTTACTTTTTTTATTTAGGGTTTTTGTTTTCGTTTCATTTTTGTTTTGGATCCAAAGTTCTGATTTATAACTTTTCCATTCTCGTTTTTTTTTATTCAAATCTTCCTCTCCTTCAAGCCGTCAAACCTCAAGGTAATTTTTTTTGTTAATTTTTTCGATTTTTTTCGTTTTCGTTTCGGTTTTTTTTTTATTTCAAGTTCTGATAATCTACATTCTTGATTTTTTCTTTTGATCTCCAGTTCAAGCAGTTCTCCATCTTCAAATCTCCTTCAAGCCGTCAAAGGTAATTACTTTTTCCTTTTCGTTTTTTTTAATACAGTTTTTCTGTTTTTGTATTTGATTATTGTTGTTGTTCTTGCTTGAATATAGTCGAAATATGCCTAAAATATGTTGTTGATTGTACTTTTGTTTTTTACGGGAAAATGGTAGATTTGTGCTGTTTTGTTGTTTAGTATGCTCGATTTAAAAGTAATGATGATGGGTTGTTCAGATTATGTGGTTATTGGCTTTTTTACCTAATAAAAGACCAAATTGTGTCACTTTCTGCAGTTATGTGCATAAAATAAATGCTAGTTTAGGGCTAGTAAAATAAACATCTCATGTTTATTTATAGGTTCATAATTTCATTGGAAACTTTTGAAAAAGTTTAAGCTTTTCTTATGTATGTTTTTTTCTTTTTGAGGATATAGGGGTAAACTTTTGCCAAAGAATGTTGAGGCATTGGTTACCACCCAAAATTGGTGTCGTGGTTATCAAGCGGATGTTGAGGAAGACGTCCTCCTTATTGGTAAAGAGATTGAAGCCGAAAGTGCTTCATCTGCATAACTGGTATTTGTGTCTCATTGTGGTTTATTTTATCTTGAAAAATCGTTGCCCTTGTCATTTATTTTCAGACTTGCTGGAAGCATTTTTCAAGACTTTTAAAATCGTTGTCCTTGTCATTTATTTTCAGACTTGCTGGCAGCATTTTTCAAGACTTTTAAAATCGTTACCCTTGTCATTTATGTTGAGGCTTAAATAGTTAAATGTATTTTGGTACTTGCTGGCAGCATTTCTTAAGTTTTTGTTAAAACAACCATTGCTCAGTGATGTAAATCTGAGAGCAATTTTAAAAAAACAAAAGCTATAATTTTGAAGTTGCTTGAACTTGTTATGAGCTGCTGCCTGCTGGTAGTGCTTTTGCCTTTTGGTTGTTGTCTCTGCTCAGTTGTTATTGCCTATATTGTTGCCTGCATGAGCTGGTTCATGCCTCCTGCCAGCTTGAGGTGCTGTGTTGCTGCCTTTTGTGTTATGAATTTATGATAAGTTTTGTTGCTGTTGTTTCTTATGCTTGCTGTTTTAATTTTTATTGAATCATCGTTGCCCTGAGACTTCAATGTATATGTACTTGCTGGCAGCATTTTTCAAGTTTTAAGTTAAAACAGCCATTGCTCAGTGATGATACGATAAACGTAAATCTGAGAGCAATTTTGAAAAACAAAAATAAGTTCATGCTGAGTCCCTTCTGCTTATATTATTCCTTGCTTCTGATAAGTTGCTGATCTGTTATTCCGTGTGCTGGTTCCTGCTTGTTGCTGCTATTTCCTCTGCTCTTGGGTGCTGTGCTGCTGCTTCAAGATTCTGCTCCCAAATCACTCACATTCTCACTCCTCCCTTCATCTTATAATGTATCATTTTTTGCAACCCTAAACTTGATGATGTTTCAGTTGATAAATCTGAAATCTAATCTGGGTAGTAGTGATAGTAGTTTCATTATGTATTGGTATATGTATTGTGAATTCTAGTCAATGAAAATGGTGACTTTTTTTAATTGCTTGTTGATATTACTCTAATTTCAATGCTATTTATCTGCTGGATTTGTGGTAATGTTATGAAATAATTGTGGCTACAGATTTGGGATGCCTCCGTATTTATTAAAATTCTTTTACTTAATATCTGGTTTAATATAAGAAAAGCTAAAAAAATGTGTTTTATAAACATTTTAGTCCTCCCCTTTACAAAATACTTGTATAAGAAAGTTTTATAAAGTGATAATGTGAATGATTGTACGCCTTATTGACTAGTACAGTAATATTCTAATGCTTATGCCACTTGTGTAACGCAATCTCATACATCTCCAATCTTATGTTACCTTTGAGGCTTTGAGTGTTATTGGATGATCATGAATATCAAGGAACAATGAAGATAATTTGGGTGGACTAGCATTATTACTGGAATGAAAATGACACAAATGATATATCTTGTAATTAAAATAAATAAGTAATCTAAAACGATATTAATAATGTCGTTGGCCTAGATCTAGGTGATATAAACCTTTGTATAAACCTAAGCCGTTTGATTAGATCTACATTTATTAACATTAATTGTATTTACTATTTAGCGTTTTAGGTTGTAAATAATTCAATTTGAGTTAAGCAGTTTGTAATCATATCAGTTTAAACAGGTTGCGATTCGAAAACAGTTCGATTTTAACGGTTTAACGGGTTATGGCAGTTCAGTTTAGACGGTTAGCGGATTATAACGGTTCGGTTTATGCGTGCGGTTTAAACGGTTTCGGTTCATAAACGGGTCGGTTTAAACGGTTAGCGGGTTACAAATGGTTCGGTTTAAACGGTTTTTTTTCGGTTTAAACGGTTTCGGTTTATAAACGGTTCGGGTCATTAACGGGTTTATAAACCATTCGGTTCGGTTTCGTTTCGGTTCGGATTTGCGCAGTTTGGTTTGTTATCGGTTTACGGTCCGTAACGGGTTGACATTGAGCGGTTCAATTCGGTTTCGGTTTGATATTGAACGGTTCAGTTCGGTTTTCGGTTTATATTTATCGGTTTATAAACGGATCGGTCCGTGATGGTTCGGTTCGGTAACGGGCGATTTTACGGTTCGGTTTGAAAAGTCCCACCCCTAATCGTAGTAATTCTACTTGAATATTATGATATGATTTTTTTTATTTTTTTTTTAATCTATATGTGAAATTGTGGTTTTGTTCTCTGCATCATTGTTAAAGTCATACTCCTCCGTTTCATAATTAGAAGTCTATTTCCCATTTTTTACGGAATTTAAGGAAATTGATTGAAAGTATAAATATACATGTGGAGTTATAGAGATAAAGAGAAAGAAAAAAAATGGTTGAGAATTATGGAAATTGAATAATGGGATTGACCTCATAGGATCAAAGCAGGTTTAGTTGGTCTTGTATGGACCCGGTCTACAATAAATTATTGTAGACCTAAAATTTGACACTTTCAAATAATATAATTACATTCTAGATGATATAATCACATTTTTAGATGATATAATTATCTTTTTGTGAGGCATATTTTGAATTATATAATCTCATAGTAAATCATTTAATGAGATTATATAATTATCTTTAGGATGATAAAATTTAAAAATCATCTTTTGAATGATGTAATTTACTATTTGATACTTTTTATAATGATAAATTCACTTTTTGAGTGATACATTTACATAACAGTTTCAGGATGATATAATCACTTTTGTAGTAATATAATCACATTTCGTATCATATAATCACATTCGTATGGTATACTAGAAGGTTGGGTCTACAATAAGTTATTTTAAACCGGGTCTATTCTAGTCTTTACATAATGGGAATACTTTTGTGCTAATTTTCTTTAGTATTTATTCTAAAGCATGTATTGAAATTACAATTACGTAGTATAATACAATCATTAATCATACACATTTGTAGGGAATTGCTTCAAAAATATCAAAGGATGAGCAACTAAGGCAGAAGCAAAAATCCATGAACAAACTAATAACGGAACAGCAGGTTCAAAAAATAAAGGATGGGCAACTACAGCAAGCCCAAATAAACATTCAAACACTAATAATGAATAAGAAGATGTGGGAGAATGAGAAGCAGATGCTTACAGAACAACTAACAAAGGAGAGGAAGATATGGGAGGATGAGAAACAGAAGCTTACGGACGAACTCAAGGAAGCAAGTACACGGTACGAGGAATACACAATACTCGAAGAGGGATTCAAAAAATTGATTGAGGAAAGACGAGAGCTTTTGGTGAAAGATAAGGTGAATGAGGAAGATAAAGAAAGACTCGAAGAGAAGTGTACGATATTAATGAAAGAAAATGAACAGTTTTTGAAGTGTGATTGAAGAGTTTAAGGCGTACCAACGATATTCGGTTTCTGAAATAAATTACCTAATGCTTACAATTGATGGCCAAAAGAACCATATTCAGCAGTACAAGGAGCTTGTTAATTTGCAACGAGACTTGATTTCTAACAACCATCACAATGCGTACCAGAATGCTGAGACTGCAAGTCATATGGATCAAAATTATTATTAATTAACTATAATCAAGTTAAAGTACTGCAATTTGGTGATAATTTTTTTTTTAAGCATTTTAGCAATTGTTTAGATTAGCTTCAAAAAAAAAAGCAATTGTTCTTATTATTGATTGGATCTTTTTTTGGTTTTTCTTTTTTCTTTCTGATTCTGAATCCATTTTACAATAGTTGTGATTTTGAAGAGAAATTCGGAACAAGGAACAAAGAGTGGGACAAAAAAAGCGATATTTAGGCAACGAGGATCGGCTCTCACCTTATCAGACACATTAAGCTATGGTGTCAATATTTGATGAACCATATACTATGAAATAATCCTGAGGCCCCGCTAGTCATCTCGTTCTACATTTTAGCGACAATGTAAGAGCATGAACATGATGAGAACCTTACTTTCTCAACATACATATTGCACATTTTCAGACACAGAATAATGATGTCCATTATCAGCAGAATAATTTCATACCATCAGAAATTGTGCTTACACTACAAATGTTTTAAGATAACGATAGCAAAAACTTACATAGTTATGCTTCACTTCCATTGTAAATAGCACAAAAACAAGTACTGCTAATGAGCCGAATGGACAGACCAGGTTTTAAATTAGTTTCTAGATAGTTTTCGACCAAAACAAAAGGGCGACTCTTGATATCAACAGACTCCTATTCTATAAACATTTTAGGTGAGATGCAGCTCCCATCCATGAAGTTCATTCAAAGGCCCACTGGTTCTCCCTCCTAACCTCCTCTTCCTCCTCTGGGGTGAAGTCGTTCTTGATGTTGAAGGTCTTCCTGATCTCCTCAGGAGTCTTGCCTTTGATCATGTCGGCCACAGTTTGGCAGGTCAAGTCCAGCAGACTCTTGATGTTCAGGTAGTTAGCAGCCTAAACCAAGAATAAATGCACTGAAAATCAGTATCGAGATTGACAAATCAGAGAAACAAAACATAAAGAGAGTAATGGAAAATTGTCACAGCAGGCCCAAAAGTAAGCAGTAGAGCATCATAAGAGCATTCAATCAAAGATGGTCCCAACTTAGTCATGCCATGAAAATCTTAATGTTACAGTGAATTTCTGCTGGAATGAAATGGGCAAACAAAGCTACTATAAGGGAGCAGAGCAGAATATAACTGATCAAAAAGATGGAAGAACTAGAATGTACAGGGGAGAAAATTCAAGTTTCTCAACATGAGAAACATGTCAATTGGGTTTTGGTCCAACGGAAGCTTAACAACGCTAACCCACAAATAAAATACCCATCTCTCCTCAACGATGAAGTTAAAGAATCCTTCACCAATGGAGGTCTAGAAATTCTACAACCATGAAAAAAAAACTCACAAATAATAACAAACAACTACCAATTTAGGGTTAACCCAATATACACTATTGAATTGGTGTGTTGGGGTCGGGGTTTGATCATGCTAATAAATTATCAGCGAAACACAAACCATCGTGTTAACAACTTGATAATCAGACAAATGGCTGACAATCCATAGTTCAAGTTCATTTCTTTCTAAACAAAACCATAATCACAATACCGATTATCATCAGGAGCCAGTGAATGAACTAAAAACCCTTGAATAAAAAGAAAGCTGTGTCGGAAGAATAAAGTTTTAGGAAATAACAATTAGATGATGAAAAAATCTCTAATCCCATCCATTTCCAGAGCAAAAAAGGTTGGTGATTTGCAAATCAATGGGATTTCATAAAGCCCGAAACAGTTAGGGCTTTGCAAATCAATGGTTTAAAAAAACGAAACAGCATGGGGTTCGCAATTTGAAGCCGAAAATGGCTGGGGATTTTCAGAGCTTTCTAGCACTTGGAAGGCACAAATATAAGTGGAATTTCAAATCCCCAACAGCACAGGACATCGCAGCAAAATTAGCATAAACAAAATCAACCAACAGGTCTACAAATAAATACAACTTCCAATCCTAAATATCCAAAACAACTTCATATGACATCAACATGTAATCAATTGTAAAATATAACCAAAAACTAGCAATTCAAGTGCGTCCCAACAAACAATTACACAAACATAACTTGATCAAACATCAAAAATCATTTCAATCAATTACAGAAACGAGAAATTGAAGTTTAACTTCAAAACAATTAATCCCCAAAATAATTTAATTTAACAATCAAAATAATCAACACCCAACAAATAATCCATTTTAAACCAAATGAAGACAGATTTAGATCTAGAAAATCACATAGACAGCATAATCGGAAAATTGAACAAAAAAACAAATTAAGAGCACAAACACTAAATTAAAGCAAGATCTAAAATCTAGAGATAAAGGGAGAAATGAGGAGAGAGAAAAGTAGAATATACCAAAATGAGATCAAAAAGGGTATTCTGGTCAACTTTGACAAACTCAGCATCCCAGCTCTTAAGTTCATCATCAGCAGTAGAATTAGTAGAAGATCGATCTTCAGCAGAAGCTTTAGAAGCAGCAGCATCGACATGCTTCTTACAGTACTCAATCACCTTGGAAAGGATCTTACCAGTAACATTAGGAAGAGGAATCGCGTTGTCGGCGCAATCATCTTCGATCATATGCTTGATTGTCTGAGATTCCAAGGCGACAATCTCTTCGACATCGAATTGCTCGTTGTCGGAGGATTTCAGGGTAACCTTCTTGGAAGTGGCAGCCATTGATGAAGATTGTTTTGGAGGAGAGAGAAAATGAAGCGGCAGAGAAAACCCTAGCAGATCCGAAATGAGGAGAGAGAAAGTGATGGAAGATGGTGGGGATGTAAATGGATTTTGAGGGGTTATATATAGAGTTGGTTGTCAGCCCTAGGGGTCCTGTGTCGTTTCTCATACTCCGTATGTTGTCACTTTTTAATTGTAATTTGTCCTGTTTCCGTCTTTTTATTACATGCCTTTTTTTTTTTTTTTGTATCATAATTAAGAAAGTTAAATTCATAAAATTAATAATTGGGAGTATAAATATACATGTGGGGTTAGAGAGAAACAAAATGTGGTTGGAAATTATAAGAGAGAAAGTATTGGAAATTGATGTTTAAAGTACCAAAAAAAAAAAAAAAGACAAATCATCCAAAAGAGAATAATATTGTAAAAACAGTACAACCTTTAAATAAAAACAAGCACTTAATTTTGATGACTCAAAAAGGGATTACAGACATGTAATAAAAGGACATAGGGAGTACTTCAATTGATAAATTTAGAAATTCATGACAAAAATATGTGTATACTCTTTATCTGTATAGATTAATACGAGTATACGACTTGGTAAGAAGGACTCGTCACCTTCCAAACATCGAGCCAAATCATCACCCAAACAATTTTAACCATTACACCACGTCGCGCAACAAACCATTATTACTTCGTACAATACACTACATCACCCAAGTGGCCAAGTTACCAAGATTACTCTGTGTACAAACATAAGGATAAAGAGATTTGAACCCTCTACTTCTTATAATGAAGATGACTATTTAATTACTAACGGTCAAATATCAACTACTCCTTCGTGCCATAATTTGGTGCCTAATTCTCAAAAAAAAAAAAAAAAAAAAAAAAAAAACACGGTAATTAGGGAGAATGGTGGAGGTAGTGAAATATTTTATTCATTGAAAATATAAAAAGTAGAAAATATTGTATGAGAATAATAAAAAGTACGAATATTGTATGAAAAAGAGAAAAATAAGCACCGATGGAGTATGTTATGAATATGTAAAAAGTTACTCCGTATTTTTTAAAACAGGCACAACATTTTGGGAAACCCCAAAAGAAATACTGGCACGAAATTATAGGATTGATAGAGTATGTTATTACGGAGTAATGTGTAAAAAAAAAATAAAATAAAAATGTAAACCACAAGATTCAATTTATCAAATCATAGAATAACTCAATTTTGATTTGACAATGACAATTTCAATTTTAAAAAATCTTTACAAAAATTTGTCCATATACATTCGAGAGTAGCATCCTAAAACAACATACAGGCTAATCACTAGTCCCTTTATTAATTACCGTAGCTATTCCGCTTTCTACTAGCCTTTTTTTGGTAGGAAATGCACGAACATCGATTTCCAATAACCATTTCGTCTTCCCTAATCAAGTTCTTTGCAATACTCTCATAGGTAATTACAACCATACTTGACAAATTTCCAATTTCTATTCCGACATAGGAAATTAATTATTCCGTATTATGGAACACAAGTAGAATCTAAAAGTCTAACTAAATTTGGAAAGACTAAAGGTCTACCGGCTCTATTTGATTAATCTAATTTTGTTTGAAATTATACTCTGTATTTTTTTATTTTTTATTTTTTGAAAACATACTATGTATTATTTAACTTTATTTAGGAGTACTTTTTATTTGACTAAAGATCTACCGACTCTATTTGATTAATCTAAACTTATTATATTTTTTGAAATGATTTAATTTTATACTCGTATGAAGTATTGTCTTAACAAGCTAGTGTTAAGAGTCCTCATAGAGTCATAGTGTTATCTTATGAGACTATTTTCATTGATTACAACTTACAAGACTATGAATCAAGGAAAATAAGTTTGATTAAAAATACAAGGAGCATAATTAATTTGAGCTATCAGATGATCGATGTAATGAAACCAAGAACATTTAGGATGATCGATACTCTGTATCTTCTAGCAGTACATGATCGAATGCGAATAGGGATAGATATATAATCAAGAATAGACACATCGTCAGTTCACTGTGTACTCAACTATATTAGTTACATATATATCCATCAAGCTCCTTCTAAAAAGTGTTGCATTTTCAAAGCACAAGCTTATTACAGCAAAACTCTATTTGATGCCATGCTTCGATTTCTACAGCTTTGAAACAGGTAAGCCTGCACAGTAATTGCAATTACAGTTAATATAGTAAAGTGCTAAGTGATGCATGTAGACAGTGCACAAAGGTAACTAAAGTGAATAGTACTTAGAGCTTTGGCATTGACAATGCTCGGGCAAGCTGCCGGGGGTGGAGCATTCTCATTCAAGAATGGCTCAACGCGGTTGGGGTCAGCCCATGCTGGGTATCCTTTGATTTTTCCCTGAAATTCAGAAATACAAGTTATATATATCTAGCAGGGGATTGATTACTCGTCTGCATTTACAGTTAGGGATGGAAGGCAGGGAATTGCAAGGGCACTGCAAGCCTATCACATAGTTTTGGCAGATATACAGCCTAACTCTGTCTAATAAAATACAGCATAAGACTATTTTTTGGATAATCCATATATAACACAGGTCAAGCTGATAAATGTACCAGGACATTCAGAGCTGCAAGTGTCGCCATTCCTTCACGAGTCCACTGCATGACAGAAAATTAAGAATAAAATTGGATTAGAAATTGCCGCTGAAGGACTTAACCATCATAACTAGTTGTGAGTAGATGGTGCAGAGATCAGTAAAATTCCCCCAAGAACCTTGGAAGCTGAAGCTATGTGTGGCACCACAACAGCATTCTTCATGTCAGCAAGGCCAGGTTTCATGAATGGCTCATCCTACACAAGGAAATGTTTGAATCTAAGAGGTGTCCAACAAGCAAGGTCTGAACTCTGAAACGTAAGAAAGTAATGATTGGATACCTCAAAGACATCAAGACCAACTCGAAACATGGGGTTTGCCTTCAAATGTTCAACAAGAGCTACTTCATCAATGACAGCACCCCTACTGCAGTTAATGAGAATCGCTTCCTGTTGATGAAATTTATACAAGTTTAAGCAACATTTGTCACGAACTTGCAGTAATCAAATTAGGAATTCTCCAAGAACAATTCGCTGAAATTACCTTTTTCATCATTGAGAGCCTCTCTTTGTTGACAAGATGGTAAGTTGTTTTATCCAATATAGGATGCAGACTTATCTATAAAGCATTCAATCATTTACCATTACACACAAAACTGATTACTTTTCTCCATTTCAGACAGAAGGTATTAGGAATAATAGATCACTTGAATATGCTTGGCTGGAGCTTGGTAGGAACCTTACCAAATCAGCCTGTTGAAGTACTTCATCCATACTCGCTGCTCTTTTCCAAGTGACAGGTTGCTCACCATTAGCTTTCAGGAATTCACCATAAGCTAGAGAAAGAAATCACAGAAATATCACTTAAAATTCAGATATTTAGCTCACCATGTAATTGTTGACAGCTCTTCCTCCCTCCTAAATAAATATCTTAACAATCCAAAAAATAAAAATTAAATCTCCACCATATTTTGTAGAGTTATTCCAGGATGAATAACATGGGAAAGACCAAATTTTTACTCAATGAAATTAGAAATACGGTCAACTATATCAGGACTTGGGGAGTATCCGAGTATACCAGTAACAAACTTCTCCAGTCGAGTTGATTGGTACAGATCAAAATATATCAGGTTCATTTTGAATCCCTCAACCTGAGAATGGAATAGTAGCAATATGTGTGGTTAGTTGATCAGAAAAATCACCAATAGCAGTTTTGCAACTGCAAAAGAATGCAGAAACTCGTTGGGCTTATTGCTTATAAATGTTGATTCGAGCCAAGATGCAGAATTTTAAAAAACTTCTTTTAAAGTATACTCGTATATACTTTTTCAACTAGTGTTTAAATCAAGAGTAAGTATTTATTAACATTAGAGCACCAATTTAAAATGTATGTTACCATCATTCTAGCATAAGCAGACCCAATACGACCAGCTCCAATGACACCAACAGTCTGCCCCTTGAGCAAGTTTCCAACAAACCTGTGATGAGAAATGCGTACTGTTAGGTCCTTAAAAAGAATTCATTTACATAGAATGAAATTTAAAATGGGAATATAATTAAGAGAGCCCTTACAAATGAGGAAGCCATCCTTCATACAGACCAGCCCTCATGAACTCATCTGCTTCAACTATCCTTCGGGCAGCTGCCAAGGATAGTGAAGCCGCTAATTCTGCTGTAGTCTCAGTAAGAACTCCCTACAAAAGGCGATAATACAATAAGAAAGCTTCTTGTTCCAAACACAATTCACATTTCAAGTTTATAATGACTACAACAAAAGTGTAGCCACTGAAAGCCGTTTATAAGCTACAATAACCATTATCTCAAAATATATTGAAAATTTATAAATGTACGATGCACTCATCCAATAATATAGTAAACCTACACAAAGTTATTGCACGGTTCCATTGACACACACACACTAAACCAGAGCTCCATTCTCGATACTTCCAGGTGCATGAATTAAATTGTGATTAGCTACTTACTAGTAATAGTTGACAACATACGCAATACTCCATATATTAATCTAGTCAATGTTACTAGCAATAGTACAAGTTCAGATAAAAATAAAATTAAGATAGCAAAGTCAAAATCTTACAGGAGTGTTACCAACAGCAACACCATACTTGTTAGCAGCATTAACATCAACATTGTTATAACCAACAGCCATGTTACTGAATGCTTTGCCACCTGCTTTGCTCAATGCAGAGAACAAAGTCTCTCCCCAATCTTCTGTCAACTGTAATAATATTAAATAATTCAACAAAAAATAAGCAATTATCTTGATATTCAAATGAAAATTACCATTCATCCATAAAATTAGAAATAACAAACTATAATAAATTTACCTGGCCAATTACCCCATCACACTTGTCTCCAATCAAAGCAATGATATCATCAACAGATAATATAGTTTTGTTCTGGGTACAAATCTAAATTTGAAAAAAAAATATATTATAAATATCAATACATGAAATTATAAAAAAAAAAAATCCAAAAATGAAGTGGGTGAAAAAAAACTAAAATAACCTCCACTCGACAATCTTGTTCAACTAAGAGATTGATCCAACGAGTGCCAGGCATAGATTTAGTGCTAACAACTCTGTATTTTCCACTAGGATTGTAAACTTCAATTGAAACTGGTTTTGCCATGATGAATAATTTTGGTTCAGGTAATTCAACAAACACTTGGTATGCAAAGTTTTATTCTTGAAGTTTTTATACTTGGGAAATGGGCATGATGTGGTGCAACCCACGGTAAGAATTGTATGTACATTCACATCAACACATCAAGATCAAATCTTTATGATCATTGGTTGATAAAGGTGTTATCTTTGAAGGATGTAGAGTAATATGATGGGATTGGATGTATGTGGGCATTGTTTGTGATGTTTGGATAAAGTGGATTTGTTTTGTAGGAATTGGAAGTTTTATGAGGGCCTTTCATTTGGTAGGAAAGATAATGAGATTGTGGCCTATAGTTTTTGATCTAATGCATTGAGTTCATGATTGCTATAGAGGTTTTTGAGGGCCCTCTCCAATTAGTTAGGAAAATTCATAGCAATTGCAATTTTTTAGAATTTTGGGTAGATTTTTTATTTTTTTTTTTTTTTTTTTGTGGGCGTTGAGAGAATAGCAAAGACAAATGCTATAAACGAGATTTGATCTCATTATTTGAATATCACCTCTTCAAAATTTAACCAACGAATCTAGTTATAATTATTACCCGAGCATAAAATTAATTATTACATTCGTATTTTAATGTACGAAATATTAATCTTACCAGCAAATATATATAGTGCACCACTCATTCCTTGAAAACATTCAAGTACAATTTTAGATAGGAAGAACTATAAGATTATACTTCAATGAGTTCAATCTTTCTATTTTCTCAACTTATTGTTTGCTAGGGGTAAATCATTGATTCGAAATGTTAACAATTTCCACTTTAAGATTGATTTACCGGTTTACAAGTTGCACCGATTTCATTAACTCAAGCCTACAGCGAACATTTATGACAACATATAATGATCATAAATGGTTCCAAACGGCATTATATGACCTCGAGATGTAACCCCTTAAATCTCAATGCTTTTCAACACTGGGCCCCGAAACAATAAAAAATTCTCAAAAAACGTGGATATTTGCCTTCAATTTTGAAATTTTTTGACTTTTTTCGCCTAGATATAAAAATTTCCGAAATGTTTACCATGGTACCTAATATCCTTCAGGAGTCCAATTGGGTGGGTGGAACCATCCAATTTTCCTTTAAACAACCAATTTACCGGTTTACAACTTGCATCGATTTAATTAACTCAAGCCTACTACGAACATTTATGACAACATATGATGATCATATATGGTTCCAAATGGCATTATATAACCCCGAGATGTATCCCCTAAAATCTCAAAACTTTTTGACAACGGGCCTTGAAACATCCCAAATTTTTCTAAAAGTATGGATTTCAATTTTTGAACTTTTTGACTTTTTTCGCCCAGAAATATAAATTGTCGAAATGTTTACCACGGTACCTTATACCCTCCGGAAGTCCAATTGGTTGGGTGGAACCATCCAATCTGCCTTTAAAGGCCCAATTTACCGGTTCACAACTTGCACCGATTTCATTAACTCAAGCCAACCACGAACATTTATGACAACAAATAATGATCATATATGGTTTAAACAGCATTATATGACCCCAAGATATATCCCCTAGAATTTCAAGACTTTTCGACACTAGGCCTCGAAACCTCCAAAATTTCTGTAAAAGAGTGGATATTAGTCTTCAATTTTGGAATTTTTTGACTTTTTTTTCGCCCGAAAATAAAAATTGCCGAAATTCTTACTTTGGTCCCTTATACCCTTTGGGAGTCCAATTGGGTGAGTGGAACAATCCAATTTTCATTTAAACGGCCAATTTACCGATTTACAACTTGCACAGATTTAATTAACTCAATCCTACCACGAACATTTATGATAACATATAATGATCATATATGATTTCAAACGATATTATATGACCCCAAAATGTATCTCCTAAAATCTCAAGCCTTTTCGACACCGGGCCCCAAAACCTCTATAATTTCTCAAAAAGCGTGGATATTAGCTTTCAAATTTCGAATTTTTTGACTTTTTTTTGCCCAAAAATAAAAATTGCCGAAATATTTTCCATGGTCCCTAATACCTTCCGGTAGTCCAATTGGGTGGGTGGAACCGTCCAATTTGACTTTAAACCGCCAATTTAACGGTTTACAACTTGCACCGATTTCATTAACTCAAGCCTACTACGAACATTTATGACTACGTATAATGATCATATATGGTTCCAAATGGTGTTATACGACCCCGAGATGTATCCCCTAAAATTTCAAAACTTTTTGACACCGGGCCTTGAAACATCCCAAAGTTCTCAAAAAGCATGGATTTCAATTTTTGAATTTTTTTTACTTTTTTTAGCCCGGAAATATAAATTTTTATAATGTTTACCATGTTCCCTAATGCTATAATGTTTACCATGTTCCCTAATACCCCATGGGAGTACAATTGGGTAGGTAGAACCATCCAATTTTTCCTTTAAATGACCAATTTACCGGTTTACAACTTGCGCCGATTTCATTACCTCAAGCCTACCACGAACATTTATGACAACAAATAATGATCATATATGGTTGTAAACGACATTATATGACCAGAGATGTGTTCCATATAATTTCAATATTTTTAGACACCGGGTCTCGAAAACTCCAAAATTTCTCAAAAATCGTATATACTAGCCTTCAATTTTTGAATTTTTTTTTTTTTTTACTTTTTTCGCTTGAAAATAAAAATTTCTAAATTTTTTACCATGGTCTATCCCTAATACCCTCCGGGAGTCCAATTGGGTAGGTGAAACCATCCAATTTGCCTTTAAACGACCAATTTACCGATTTACAACTCTCACCGATTTCATTAATTTAAGCGTACCACGAACATTTATGACAACATATAATAATCATATATGGTTTCAAACGACATTATATGACCCCGAGATGTATCTCCTAAAATTTCAAGGCTTTTAGACACCGGGCCCTGAAACCTCCAAAATTTCTCAAAAAGTGTGGATAATTAGCCTTTAATTTTTAAATTTTTTGACTTTTTTTTTCGCCCGTAAATAAAAATTGCCAAAATGTCTACCATGGTCTCTAATATCCTCCGGGAGTCCAATTGGGTGGGTGGAACCATCCAATTCCTTTAAACGACTAATTTACCGGTTTACAACTTGTACCGATTTCATTAACTCAAGCATACCACGAACATCTATGACAACATATAATGATCATATATGGTTCCAAACGACATTTTTTGACCCCCATATGTATTTCCTAAAATCTCAAGACTTTGCGACACCGCTCCCCGAAACCTCCAAAATTTCTCAAAAAGCGTGGACATTAGCCTTCATTTTTGGAAATTTTTGACTTTTTTTCGCCCGAAATAAAAATTGCTGAAATGTTTATCATGGTCCTTAATACCTTCTGGGAGTCCAATTAGGTATGAGGAACCATCCAATTTGCCTTTAAATGGCCAATTTACCGGTTTACAACTTGCACTGATTTACCGGTTTACAACGACCAATTTAATTTAACTTGCACCAAACCCGACTTGAACTGAAATTGACCCAAACCCGTTTTAACCCGTCAAAAATCCGAATTCAACCCGACTTTAACCCTACTTGTTACAAACCCGACCCGAAATCAACCCAACTTGTTATTGACCTGACCCAAATTAAACCCGAATTGTTATTAACCCGGCCCGAATTTTACCACGTCTATTACTTACCCCACCCAAAAATTCAACCCGGTCTGTTACTAACTCGACTTGAAATTAACACGATTAGTTATTGACCCGACCTAAATTCAACCCAAATTATTCCTGACCCGATTTCAAATCTTCTTAAATGTAATTTAGACCACCTTACTATTATTGATCAAAGTATTTTGTCTAGGGAGACCAAGTCTGACTTGAATCCAAGAACATAAACCGACTTGAATCCGAGAATGACCCAACCTGATTATAACCCGCAAATTATTGACTTGAACCGAACTCGACTTGAACCCGAGAATGACCCGACCTGATTATAATCCGCAAATTATTTACTTGAATCGAACCCGACTCAAACCCGAGAATGACCCGACCTAATTCTGACCCGCAAACTATTGACTTGAAGAACATGACTTGAACCCGAGAATTACCCTAGCCCGTTTAAACCCGTAAAAACCCGAATTAAACCCGACCTATTGTTCACCCGACCCAGATGTAACCCGACCTGTCATTAACATGACCCAAACTCTATAAGAAGTATGACCAGACGTGACTCGACTCAAGCATGACCCAACCCAAACCCGACCCGCATAGATTATGGAATTAATTCGAATTGACCCGACCCGAGTTGACCGGACCCATTCTTATCCGACCAAAATCCGACCCGTTTACCCTAATTGACAACTCTAAATAAAATACTTCCATAAAGGTTAATGATGATGGGCTAAACACTCCTCATTCGGAAAGAACTTTTCCGGGCCCATTGAGCATTAATTGAAATTTGCCCAACTTAAAAAAGTGTATGGCTAGTTTGTTTTTTTTTTTTTTTTTTTTTTTTTTTTTTTTTTTTTTTGACAGTGAGAACAACGAAAGAAAAACAAACAATTCAAAAAGACCACAAAAGAAATTCTCTAGCACGAGCCTACCCAGCTAACCAATGCGCAGGAGCCACCCACGCTCTAGGCACCTTCAAGACCCTGCAAGCCTCAATCGTGGATAATAGTGTATGGCTAGTTGAAGCAGAAGAGTTGCCAACATTACTTTGCATCACCAACCACGTTGAAATAAAAATGTACTCAAATAAACATTTTAATTTTTATATTTGTTCAAGTAATACAAATAGAAACATAATAAAATGAAAGATATATTTCAATTTTGTATTTTTTCTCAAATAATACAACTTTCAAAGTGTTACATAAAACTTTATTTATTTATAATAGGCCAATTACATAGCAATCATATGGGAAATTAGTGCCAAAATTGCCAAAATCAAACTATTGAAAAACAAAAATAAATCAACTTCATAGTCATCCCCGATTTATTTATTTTTGCAGAGATTGACATGTGACGAAATGTTACAAGAAACACAAAGAGGCATGTTAGTTGTTGCTTAGCTAGTCCAAGTATGCAATTGTGTATAAGTACGATTATCACAATGAAAATAGAAGCCATCTTCTTTGGCCTCCCAAAAGCATTGCGAATTACACGTACCTTCGTGAGCAGTCCTAAAAACATCAAATCTAATGTTTTTATCTTTCCAATAGAAGTGGCAAAAGTATAGTGTTGAATCCATCAAATTGACATGAAAATGCCACTCGTAAGTTTGTCCTTTCTCCAAAACGTGCACACCCAAATCATTATTCTTGGATTGACAACGTAATGTCATTGGACCTGGCAATGCGTTGAGTATGTGAACTCTGTAGCCATTCAATTCAATTTGTGCCATTGTTGTTGGCACAAAATTCATTTGTAGGAATCCTACGCACACTAATAAACTCACCATGTAACCAACGTAACCCATCTTTGCTCTTTTATTATCTACCAACTTAAATTATTATGTTTTTTTTTGTCAATTGTTCATTTGTTTTTATATAGATAGGTTTGCATGCTAATTAAACATGGACTACCCTCAAATTAAGGGGAACTATATTATTTAGCCTGTACAGTTTGTGTGCCAAAAAAAACATATGGTTAGATTTCAAGGGTTTTTTTTTAATTAACTTTATTTATATTGTAGGGCTTAATATAATGTCTTACCAACCTAATAATATAATGGATGATCTGCTCAATAAGCTAAGCCAGCAAATTAAACTTAATTAGTATCTTAGCATAGTAGTGCGAAGACGTGTACGGTGTATCTAAGCATTATTTGATCAAGTTAATTAAATTAGGTTTAGTTTTTTCTTTTTTTCTTTTCTTTTTTTTTAAGGGGGGAGCAGGGGGGGGGGGCACAATCTTTCGTGATCTTTAGAGAATTAGAGGCCCAAAGTTGTTTGGTGTGGCTAATGGCCACAACTCACAAGGGTAACACTTTAAAGTTGGTGGAATTAAGAATTAGTCAAATAGACAACTACTATACCAGCATTTAATGATTTGGGAAATTGGGATGATGAAAAATAAATTTTTATTTGTTGAAGATGAAGCTTATTGTGTTTTATTTGAAGTTAATTAAATATGGAGTAAAAAAAAAAATTATGGGTAACGATATATGTAGTCCTCATGATTGTATATAAGCATTGAAATAGAATTAAGTTGAGAATTCATGACAAAATCACGTTAGATGGGTGTAATTAATGTTAATTATCTTCAATATATCTTGAGGGTTATGTTTATCATTTTTCTTTATTTATATATGACTATATGAGGTTAGGAGGACCCTAATTGCATGAACCTTAATCTTCTTGCATGGTTTTTCAATTCAATGTTTGTAAATTGTGATTGGTATATAGTGAGTGAGTAAGGTAAGGGATCCCTACTAAAAACACCTAAAATTGTGAGAATTCAACCTTTTGAAACCAATGTGTACATTCATAAGCTTAAGGTAGCAAGCTACTCGTAGCAATATACGATTGTAAAAACTACATGTGCGCTACTCTTTAATATTTATCATGGGAAGAGAAGCTAGTTTTGGTGCTTTCATTATATTAGGAAAATAAGTTTTGTCAAATCACTTTTTTTTTTTAAAAAAAAACCCGTTAGGGTTTGTCAAATCAATATAAGTTCTACCTATATACTACGAGTACTTAAGATTTAGTCAGTGTCAATAAAGTCAACTTGTGTTTATATCACAATTGTAATGAGAGCTAAGTAGCTAACTAATACGTAGTACTTATTAGTAGACTAGCTAACAATCCTAGTATATATAAACATAAGTCCTTGGTGCCTCATGTTCTTTTTACTCGTGATATTTTTGTTTTCGAATGAGTTTATATATTAACTAGTTTTGTGTCCGTGCGATGCCCGGGTTGTTTATTGAATTTTAAGATTGCCCAAAAAAATATTATGATACAAAAAATAATTTATTAATTTTTAATAATTATAATCTAATAATTTTTTTAATAAAATTATAATTGAATTTGTACATTTGAAATATTGGTATTTTATCAAACACAAATTTTTGTATGTGGCTGGCCATACCACAATTTTTTTTTTATTTTTTTTTAATACCACAATTCTTCTCTCTTGTTTTTTCTTAGCTTCTTCTCCAAGCCAAATCATACATCATCAACAACCATATCTCTACTCCACCCATTTTCTCTCTCCTCTTTTCTTAGCTTCTTCTTCAAGCCAAACCACACATCACCAACAACCATATCCCTACTCTACCCATTTTCTCTCTCCTCTTTGCTAAATTGCTACAATTAAAGCCCGAAATTGTAGAAATTGGGTGTCAAATTATTGTGAAAAATTGTGATTAATTATCCTTAAGATCGTGAACAACATTTGAAGTAGTGAAATTGATGAGAACCAAAGAAATTTGAGCTCCTTTTCTTCGTGGAATCTCAAATCGAACATTCTACGTCAAAAATTGTAGGGTGTTACTAGTTTGGTCAGGGGTTACTTGTAACTGGTTTGGTCAGGGGTTACTTGTAGGGTGTTACTGGTTTTGGTCAAGGGTTACTTGTAGGGTGTTACTGGTTTTGGTCGGGGGTTACTTGTAGGGTGTTACTGGTTTGGTATGGGGCCTACAAGCAAACTTTTTTTTTTTTGAAACCAACTTACAAGCAACCCTTGAATAAGTAACAAGTAACCATTGAATAAGTAATTCATACAAGTAACCTTTGAAGTAACTCATATAAATAACCCTTGAATAAGTAACTCATACAAGTAACCCTTGAATTAACCCATACAAGTAACCCCTAAAAAAAAAAGGTACCCTTGAAAAAAAATATAAGTAACTCCTGAAAAAAAATTACAAGTAACTCCTGAAAAAAAAAAATACAAGTAACCCCTGAAAAAAAATACAAGTAACTCCTGAAAATAAAAATACAAGTAACTCCTGAAAAAAAAACACAAGTAACCCCTGAAAAAAAAATTACAAGTAACTCTTGAAAATAAAATACAAGTAACCCCTGAAAAATACAAGTAACCCTGATAAAACCAGTAACCCCGTTATGCGAGTGAATAGTAACCCCGTTATGCGCGCGTCAGAATCCGTTATTTTTACTGACTTGGCAGCAGGCCACACGGTGTGGTCTGCTGCACCAAAAAAGCTCTGTTTATCGAAAATAAAACTAATTTTATCCTAAAATTCTATCCAAATAGCAAATTAACTTTTTTTTTTATCTTATGAGGTCTATTTAAATCTATCCAACGTGGCGCAACACTTGGCGAAAAGTTAGAACGCCAAGTGTCGCAGCCTCGTGACCTGGTTAAAAGTTTAGCTTTATATATTAGTTATATGATCTTTGCCCAATCTTCTAGCTCGATTTTAAACTCTTCATTTCTCCTAAAATTAAAGCATATGATAGAATCATTATTCTTTTTCATCGATCTTCATTTACTATTAACAATTTAGGCATGACACGGGTCAAATAACCAGTTAAATTAAATAACTTAATATAAGTTTGGATAAGGAGAAATCTAGGTTAAGAGAGTCCATTATGAGTCATTCATCATATTACTATATTAGAGAATAGAGATGATGGGCTCAAGCTAGACTCCTCATGCAGAATGAGCCAATAATCGAGTGATTGAGCATCCTTTACATTTGCCAACTTAAGTAGAAGTGTGTTGAGTGTAAAATAGCAAGAAAATCATGAATTAACTTAATTCAATACATTGCATCAATTTGGAAAAAAAATAAAATTATGTACTCATATAAACATTTCAGTTTTGTGTTTTTGTTCAATTAAATACAAATAAAAGCATACTCAAAGATGAAAGATATATTTCAATTTCTTATTTTTAATTTGCTCGAATAATACTCCATCTAGAGTGCTACATAAATCTTTATTTATTTATAATAGGCCAATTCCATAGCAATCATATGGGAAACTAGGGCCAAAATTGCCAAATCAAACTATTGATGAAAAACAAAAATCATCTCTGAATTATTTATATTTTTGCAGAGGTTGACATGAAGAAAAGTTACAAGAAATACAAAGAGGCATGTTGTTTAGCTAGTCCAAGTATGCAATTGCGTATAGGTCCGAGTGTCGCAGTGAAAATAGAAGCCATCTTCTTTAGCCTCCCAAAAGCATTGCGAATTACATGTACCTTCGTGAGCAGTCCTAAAAACATCAAATCTAATGTTTTTATCTTTCCAATAGAAATGGCAAAAATATAGCGTTGAATCCATCAAATTGACATGAAAATGCCACTCGTAAGTTTGTCCTTTCTCCAAAACATGCACACCCAAATCATTATTTTTGGACTGACAACGTAATGTCATTGGACCTGGCAATGCATTGAGTATGTGAACTCTGTAGCGGTTCAATTCAATTTGTGCCATTGTTGGCTCAAAATTCATTTGTAGGAATCCTACACACATCAATAAACTCACCATATAACTTACGTAGCCCATGTTTGATCTTTTACTATGTTCTAACTTAAATTATTATGATTTTGTCAATTTTTCATTTGTTTATATAGTTGGGTTTGCATGCTAATTAAACATGGACTGCCCTCAAATTAAGGGGAAACTAAATTATGTAGCTTGTACAGTTTGTACCAAAAAACATATGGGTAGATTTCAAGGGGTTTATTTTAATTAAGTATAATTATAGGGTAGGTTGGCTTAATATAATCTTTATCAATCTAATAATATAATGGATGATCTGCTCAAGCCAGAAGCCAACAAAAATTAATTAGTAGACGAATTCCTCGTAAGTGGTAATGCATTTTTTGATCAACTTGTTAATTAAATTAGGTTTGATTTTTCGTTTTTTTTTTTCCTAAGATCCCAAAGTTGCTTTTTGTGGCTAATTTTTGGCCACTGGTGTAAAACATTAAAGTTGGTGGAATTAGGAATTAGTCAAATACTACCACCATTTAATGTTGAGGGGTGAATTGGATGATGAAGAAGAATATATTTGTTTTTATTTGTTGGAGATGCGACCTGTTTTTGATTTGAAGTTAACCAAATAAATACTGTAGCTTTTTTATAGCTTAAGATAGATCAGATTTAGTGCCAATAAAGGCAATTTATGTTTAATCACAACTTTGTTAAAAAAAAAAGGTCTATCACAACTACAATAGTAGAAGTAACTACAAAGAGAACTCATAAATAAATAACAAAGACAAATTACAACCTAGAAACTAATATAAAAAAAATAATAATAATAAAAAAAAAACACCAACCTAAACGCTAACAAGAAGTAATTACTTAAAATAAATAACTACAATAATAAGAAGCAATTACTATAAAAAAAAAAAAAAAAAAAAAAATTTACCACAACTACAATTGCGTATAAGAGTGTGCATTATAACAAGCTTGTTTAAAGAAAATCATTGTACTAAGTGTAAATGAAGATATTATGAATTATATATCAACGCACACCATTAAAACACACACAAATAAACTTATCAAATACATGGAGTAGTTGAAATTGATTAGTTTCCTACATTAATCACAAACCTAAAAAAAAAGATTTGACTAGAAATATCAACTCTAATATCTTTATTATAATAAATATAGTAAGCATAATTGAATAAATTAAAACTGACTTGACTCTAACAATCTCGATCAAAACAAATGCAGAGTTGGCAAAGTAGTTAGAAAACTACACAGATTAGGTTTCCACAAGCTAATCTTCCATAGACCAATGAAGAGTTGACTCACCTGATAAGATTCTTACCTTAAATCTTAAAGGTTTGGGGTTCTAATCTTACCAAATGAGGGTACTTAGGGCAGGTTAAATAATGAACCAAACAAAGTGTAAGAGTTGAGGTCATGACGTCTAGTCAAAGTCTCCCTACCATTAAAAAAAAAAAAAAAAGAAGCTAATTTCTCATAAGCCGAAATCAAACTTTGTACAACCGAATGAACTTTTACTTAGCCCAAAAATTTGCTTACCCAATCCAAGTAATAACCAAACGACCTATTTGGCACCTCTATCATCACGACTTAAAAATACAGCAAGTACGCTAGACGCACAGTAGGTAGCGAATGGAAGCCGAAAAAGAACTTTATCTTTAACAAATCCACCATCACCACCTCACCCCTCTTCCATTTCCTTCCCCTCTTCTTCTCCACCACCCTTCTCTCTCTTCCACCAATCCCATCTCTTTCTTCCCTCATTTCTCATTCACTCTTAGAGAGAGAAATTCATAATCATAGGTGGTGGAAGAGAGAGAAAAACCCCTCAAAAATGGAGAGATTAATCTGCTCTTCACCAATCCCCTCCAAATTAAACCTTAAATCTTACCCTTCTCTACCCCAACTCGGCCGTGTTGACCCCCGCAAACTCGGTGTTTTGCTACCACCAACCACCGAGTCAGTCCGAGTCAACTCGATCCCTTTGAAGCGCTGCCGATTACAGTTGAGGGCATCTTGTTTTTCGAATCCAACCCCATCATTCAATTCATCTTTTGACCCGTTTAATTCAAATGGGTCTTCTTTGGAGCCCCGTATTGCGTCACATTCAAACCCAAAGTTGCAAAAGGTATGATAAACTGGTAATTGTTGTTGCCAATTCTGCGAATTTTGTTTCTTATTTAGATTGAATCTTTATTTTCTGGATTATTGAATAGAATTTCCCCCAAAAAATACTAGATCTTGATAATTGAGGTAGAATATTGGCAATTGTATTATTATACTCAAGCTCAGACGTTTATAATTGTGTTTTAAAGGTGTTTTGTGGTTAATGATCATCATGTACGGCTTTTTTCCTAGGGAATTGTATCATTTGGAGTGTTGCTAATTTAGAAGCAAGGTTTATGTCTATATTTGGTTCCGTGTAATGAGGAATACTATTTTCTTATGTTCGGAAACGTTAGTTATCTTTCTCGAAGAAGTAATAGTTTAAGATTAGATTACTAGTAATTGTGAAGGAGGCATATGTTGCAATAACTATGAAGGGTCTATTTATACAATCATGCCATATCCTTGATTACAAGTTTTATGACGGTTTAGACAATGTGACAAGAATTCCCAGATGAAGGGAGTAGTATTAGTTAGCTGATATTGGAACTAGATTAAGAGAAATCATTATTGAAGATACTTGATTATATTGTAGTAGCCGCTGCCTGCAGGCAGTGTAATGTGATACCTAGACTGGTGTAACTCATTTGTATGGCGTGGATGTATGGTTTGTGATTGCAGACTGGGGTTGTGGCGCAGAAGTTTGGCATTCCTGAATGTAGCTTAGATAGATAATTTCTTCTCCTACTTGTTAAGTTTTCGTGTTCCTACTTCCCAGCCTCAGGAACGAAATAAGTTTTGTTGATACCCTATAAGAGCATTGGACTTTTCTGAATTCGATGATAGGTTTTGTGGAGATAGGAGATTCTTTGAAAAGTTTTTTGTGGTTTAAGGTCTGTATTTCAATTGAGAAGGACCTGTCCGTCATTCTTTCATGCAAGAGTTAGCTCATCAGTATATTCTTTTCACTTTATATGGAGTAACTATCAATATTAGTTGATCTTCGTTGGTTTTTCTAAGTATATATTCCATTTTTCCTTTGATGGTAAGAATCTCTGCTTATAAACTCCAGATTACTTATACACCTTGTTTCTGTGTTTGGATCTTTTTTTTTAATTATTTTTTATCTAGCCTATCTTATCTAAACTCAAGGTTGAAAGAAGTACTCCCTTAGTGAACCAAGAAAGTGCAAATATCATTGTGACAGTTGTAATCTCTAATTTTGTCGGCACATCTTGCAATATGAAGTCATGTAAGATGTAACCCATGAGACTTTAATCTCTTTCTCATGATTTGCAAAGCATTCTCTTTTTTTCTGCTTTGTCCTTCTCTCATTTGCAAAGCATGTAAATTGCATCTTTCATAGATGTGTTATAGACATGATTTGATGATTATCTAAAACAATGCAAAGTATATTGGAATGGAGTTGAACAAAATTGCTTTAAAAAATTCTCTGACATTCCTGAACATGTGTCTTGACCTTTTCATGATCTTGCTTAATTACTTGTTCTGCTAGCAACATGTCATTGAGCAATGAGCTGCCATGGTTCTTCACCTGTAGCCCTGATGCATTGGGTCTCATTTTTGACGGGTGCTTCATCAGCACGAGTCAGATAGAGAAGGAAAGTATTGGTGGCATGAGTAGTGATCGGGCTTCTCACCTTTCCCCTTTTGATGTTGAAGGAGGGAACTAGCTAGATTTGATTTCTTCACTTTAATACATTTTCAAACCCATTTAGTGGATGAAAATGATAGAATAGTTTGGAAGAATGTAGGATTGACATTAATGAAGCTGGGGATATCGGAATTATGGTACTTTTGTAGCTTCATAATCATTTCCAACTGTCTCTGGGTTATCCTGCTCTGCAAAGAAGTGGCGTTTTCTGATGAGCCTTGATTATAGATTGTGTGATGTTATCTTTATGCGATGGAAAGACATTTTCACCTGCACAACTTTTTGTTTAAATACCCATCTAAAAGCATGCATAAGTTACTGTAATTGGTGCTGTTAGTCTTCTGGATTGCTTGCATCACCAGTCATAGATGGTGGATACTGGATAGTCAGTATCGTGCTTTAATTGCTGTTCATGTTACTGAAGTTTTGAACCTATCTTTATACTAGTGTCCTTGGATCTTGTTTCAGGTCGTCACTGCTGCAAAAATTATTCTGCTTTCTGCTCTTGCAATGACCATCATTAATCCAGTCCGTACACTACCAGCATTTGCTAGCTTACAAACTGCCTCGCCTGGGGGTGCCGTTGCAAGAGGCTTCCTTCGCACCGAAGTACTGAGTAGTGCATGGACCGGTTTCTTTGCTGGTTGTTTGCACACATTATCAGGACCTGACCACCTTGCTGCTTTAGCTCCTCTGTCAATTGGCCGCACTAAAATGGAAAGTGCAGCTGTAGGGGCCCTTTGGGGGTGTGGCCATGATGCTGGGCAATTAATTTTTGGCTTACTCTTTCTTCTACTGAAAGATCGTCTCCACATTGAAATAATTCGAACTTGGGGCACTCGAGTAGTTGGTGTAACTCTTCTTATTATTGGTGCCATGGGTATAAAGGAAGCTTCAGAAGTCCCTACCCCTTGTGTTGCCTTAGAAAATGGAGAGTGTGATGTTGGTGTCTTAGATACTGTTGAAACCCCTCTTGTTGGGAAGAAGAAAAAGATTGGGTTTGCAACCTTTGCCACTGGGATTGTGCATGGGCTTCAGCCTGATGCACTAATGATGGTTCTTCCGGCTCTTGCATTGCCCTCGAGGGTTGCAGGGGCGGCATTTTTAGGCATGTTCTTGGTTGGAACAGTTGTTGCAATGGGTGGTTATACCGTATTCATTGGGTCGTGTAGTGAGGCATTGAAAGATAGAGTTCCTAGAATAACAGAAAAGCTTACTTGGGCTGCTTCTCTGGTAGCTATTGGCCTTGGATTAGCTATCATTATTAGTCAATTTTTCGGCTTTAGTTTGTATTAATTAGTTTATTACATGATATCAAGATATCGAATTGTAGGTTATTTTTCCTCGCTGAGCATTAGGAAAGATTTTGGAGTGAGCAAATTGGATTTTCTAAAGAGATTACGTTCATTATTCTTGTTTCTTATGTTGTTTTCTGTATGCAGTAATGCAGTAATTATAGGTACCACTTTTTTTAAAACAAAGTAATCAACTGTAACAGCTTCGACTGAATATTATATTTGTGTGCTTGTTTTACCTTTACCACCTAATGATTTAGGGTCGAATTTGAAGGAGGTTACATATGCAGGTGCAGGCGTGCAGCTGTAGGCAATGGTGTGCTTCTTGTCCGATTTTGAGCATCTCTTTGAACTTGCATGTTAATAGTTTGAGTTTTCATTTTACATTTGTCTTACATAAACGTAATGAACATAAATGCTGTTACAGGACAAGACGGCACGTTATGCTCAATTGTCACCCAGACTTATCCCATGGTACAAGAAGATTCATGTGAGGTGCATTATAGTCTTTAGTGTGAAGCATTGAAACATAAATACCTGCATTCAATATAAGTATATATGATCCATTACACAACCAGCAAGAACATAAAATTATGAAAAATCATCGTGGTTATGGCTGATGGACAAATAAGTTCATCTGTGCATTGCTGATCAGCCGACAACACTTATGGGATTAAGTTTTTATTGATTGATTGTGTATTCATGTCTTCAGTGAGCTCTTTTGGGATTAAGATTCATGCCTTTAGCTGGTTGTTCATGCCATAAAGAACACATACATCTGCAGCAGTTTTCAGCTTGAAAACACAGATTATAACAAGGATTTAGACATGAGCAAGAAAAGAATCAGACGAGAAAGAGGAGTATTTACGTAACGTCTACAATAGATAGAAACTACTTAATGTTTATATACCTGCAGCAAATGATCAAAACAAAAGATGGATTTTTAGGGATTTCTGCTTGGACTATGAAAACTTGGGCTACAAATATATGTAGTAGGCCTGTAACAAATTGTCTATTTCAGCCCAAACCCAATAACAGATTCTATTTTTGGTACTGGGTCTAGATTTATGGCCTACTGTTAGATTATAGGTCAAACTTTCAAAGTTTTGGTAATGGCCTTTCTTAGAAAAAATAAAATAGATGTATATTCTTCTTTTTTTTCCTCAAATCATCTCAATTTCTCAAACAGCTCATGCGATCAACTACTCCATATCTCATTAATTTCAACACTTTTACCAATTTTAATTAGTCTTTCGGATACTTCTCATTTGTCTCAAGTCTCACTCTCAACTCCTCCTAATTCATAATCTGCCATTTTCTCATTGACGAATAATAATATGATCAATTACTTATTTTATTTTATTTTTAGGTTAAAGGGAGAAGGCTTCATTAGTTATGTGTCAAAGTCACAATATCAAGTACTAAGTAGTTATATGAATTATACATTGCATGCAATAAACTACTAGTAAATTATAATCAAGTTTGTATGTCTAGTAAATTAAACTCATGCATACTGTATGTATGAGTCGTAATTCTCATGCTATTCAAAAAAAAAAAAAAGGTAGTATTTCTCATTGTCTTACGAGAGAAGACTACTCTAATCTTCGTGTATTTTACCTTATCAAGAAACGTATCATCTTCCTACACAAAAATGTGCATATTAGTATATGATTCGTAGTCCGTATAAGCATAACATGCACGTACACTATGCACAACACGGGCTAGAGGTGTCAAAAGCACACCCGATCTGACCCGATTCGAAAATAACCGATTCGTATTTAGACTCGTGCAAACATAATAATTTAGTATGACTCAACTTTAAAAATTTATTCGATCCGATCATCCGAATTGATACCTCACACATATCTACGATGCATATATGGTAACCCTACGGCTCTGTAATGTTAACATGAATACTCTTCATAATATAATCATACTATACATGGTTTAACATTTTTCACTTATTCACTATTCATATGATATACATCATCTTTAATTTGTCCAAGTTTTCCCCAGCTAGCTTGGCAATAACATCTACTATTCTTAATCATACATACACTATCTTACAAACAATTAAATGAGGGTCCATATTTGGGTCCTATTATGATTTCATATTAGTCAATTTTCATGAAATTATTCAATTTTGGACCGATAAAACACCTGTATGTCTAAATTAGAGGAAAATTTTAATATAACTACTTCTAAAAAACAATATTTCATGAAAACAAAAAAAATCAGACTTTATACAGCAGATATTGTCGTGGAGAATACGATATATCTATCATTTTTTTTGTAAATTTTCCTAAAATATAAAAAAAGTCACGATTAAAAACATCTTTTTCAATCGAGTAGTTATTATTTATGTCTTGCCAAAACTTCAACCAACTTGCATTGCGCGCCTAACCTTGTGTGTGCCCACAACAAATCACCATCTGTTTGCAGCATGAAAAACTATACGGAGTATTAATTATATTTTTCAAGTTTATGATTTTTTATTTTTCTTTAGGTTGGACCATAAATTTTCCTTTTTTCATCCCCACAAAATTCATTTTCATATTATTATTATTTTATGTTTATGTTTATGTTTATGTTTATCTATCCTTTTTGCCAACAGTAACCGACAGTTTAAGCTTTGCATGTTGACATCTATGATTGTGATCGAACTTTGTTTTTTCTTTGTAATCCCACCTTACATACTTTGAATAAATCCCATGACATGTTTACTAATTAATTATGTCATAATTTAAATTATATCCTAGATCAAGAATATTATGGATGTAGTAGTAGTAATCAGCATCTTGATTTGCATCATTCAAATCTATTCCATGACTAATAATATTCAAATGTAAGTTGGAGTAATATATGAGCTAGCCCTTGACACTCAAATGTCGTTATAAAAATCTATTTATCTTATCTTATTAGTTAGACAATTAACAAAGGCAAGACATAATTTGACTTTGTTTATATGAATTCTTATATACGTACACATCAGTTGGACAAGTACGCGAGCATAATGATGTTTTAGTCCATTCCGCCGTTTGCTTAAGAATAGCTTCTCTTAAGTGTGAACCATTGCTTAAATTCTTACATTCAAATGTCGTTTTACAAATCTATTGATCTTACTAATTAGATGGTTAATAAGAGACGTGATATAATTTGACTTTATTTACAAGAATTTTTACGTAAACATATCAAGTATGTAGACTTAATAATGATATTTTAGTCTATTATTACTCGGTGTTGCTTAAGAATATCCTCAACTAAGTGTGAACCATTAATTTAAATTCTATCCCACAATATATATATATATGACATGACATGATAGGAACGGAAATTCAAGCACACTATTAGTTAGAAGAAATATTATGAAAGTGTGATGTACTCCGTATAATATAAGGTCATCAGATGAAATTGACTGATCAAGTTGGTATTTGACATTTCATAAATTAAGGAGTGGGCATAATTGTGGCATGTAGAGGTGACTGATCTTATGAGGAGTAAAGAGACAGAAATGCATGAATTTTGCAAAAGACAAGTCAAAAATAGGAATTAATAAATTATGGTTTGATAAGCCAACAATATATGCTTGAAATAGACAAATGTTAAATACTAAAAATGGATTAATAGACATGTGTACAACTCATACTAAGTTTTCTTGTTCTTTCTAATAGTTTGTTGCTTGAATTTCCCGGAAGGCAAATTAAATTGACCCTATTTATGTAACTTAACTTCGATGTCAAATATTGATTAGTCCATGTAAACTATTTCAAGTACAATTGAAACTTTACTATTAGAAGGAAAAAAATAAATTGAAAAGTAAAAGGATTATATAATTCTAACGTGTAATATACAAATATGATCAATTTGTACGTTGTAATATTGTTAAAAAAGCAACAAGTTTTTAAAATTAACTTAGGTCTTTGGTCAATCCTTACATGTCCTTTTAGTAAGAATTTAGGGTCTATTCTCTTCAGCTTAATTTTAGTTTAGTTCAGTTTAGCTCTAATCAGTTCAGTTTCTAATTTCTTTATCTCATAAACAATTCACTTCAACTTAATTTAGTAAAGCAGAACAAACCCTTAAAGTAGAATTCTGAACAATTGAGTGATATAAACGGCCAAAACAAGGCGTGTGCTAATTCTGGTCGCAAAATTCAAAGGGAATTAGAATTTATACCTGCTTCTAATCTTGAGTGGTGTAATTACTGTAATATGAGTATCTATATGATAATACGGAGCATGACTAATCTGTAATAAACATTATATCCACCTCACATAAAAAGAACAAATTATTGGAAGGGCACTATACATAAAGAACAACCAATGAATTGCTGTATTTTTCAGTTGTAATTTTCCTATGAATAGTCCATTACAGATATAATGGAGGAGGTGTAGGAACACAGATTGCAAATGAAACTAGTGGTTCTTGTAAAGGCAAGCAAGCACATTATTATTATCATAGCACATACATGTTGAATAATGAATATAATAAATAGTGTCCCAAATCTTCTTTAAGATTTTATATCCCATAATATTGATATTGATGTATACTTTTAAAGTGGTAAGGGTACTTAATTGAAAAGGAAGGGTCCCAATCCAAAGAATTGGACTTGTTGGCTTATTGCACCCCCCTATACAACTTTCACTCCCCAAATATGAAAGTGATGTCTATTTTGGTTACCTTTAACAAATCAATTTAATTATTTTTATATATTGATAATGATGGTGATTTGGAAGAAGGGAGACATAAAAATATAGGATCATGAAATTGACAGGAGCATATGTCTTTCCTTTGATATTAATTTATTTATTTTTTTCTTTTTGAAATTATAGAATGTCAAACATGACTTCATGACACAATGTAAACAATCCTTTTTAATGTGTATGTGTCTTATCCTCCAACTATTTTGTGTAAAGTTTGAATAATTTTTTTTCCTTCAAAATTGATTATCGCATTGTTTTAGTTGGTCTTAATCAAAATTGTAATGGTCTTCATTAAGTATAATAATGTATACCACTCTTATTCAGGAACATGTTTAATTATTATATTTCTATTTTAAATAAGGAGAACATATATTTACCGACTAGAGCTTAACCCTCATGGGGCTTTTTATTAAAAAAATTCAGTCAATTGTTTATATATACGAAAAGTAAAATGTTGAGAATTTTCATACGAGTTTAAACTCTTTAAAAAAAATCAAATTACTACTTCCATTTCATATTATTTGTAACGATTTGATATAGAGTGTGAGTATAAAGTGTAATCGTTATAAATAAATATAAAATGAAGGTAGTATTTTTTGTAAGAGAATTTTAACTGATAAATTTCTCCATGTAATTTAAATAAATAAACTAATTAAAATAGGACGATATTCTAAAGGTGAGTTGGAAAATGTTAAGATAGAAAAGTCTAAAAGAATCCATGTCAGCAGCACCAATTCCCACGAGAGAGAATCGCGTGGTAGCATCACAATTCTCAAATCTTCTCAATTAAAAAAGGAAAGATGAGTACTTCTCCTCTATTCTTCTACTCACCTTATCTTATCACCGCACGTTATTAGATCCAAATTTATTTTCTTTTCAATCAAATTAATGAAATTCAGATGCTTTGCTTCCACATAACTACACCTAACCATAATAGATACAAATTCCAAATCCTACAGTACTTCCTTTCGAAATTTCTGCCCTAACCCGTAAAACAACTTAATTCGTTAAACTGAACCAGATTAGATGATTATTGATAAAGAATTATGACACTTTTTCATACAACACCGACAAATTAATTAACAATGTAATCTAGTACATACGAGTGTAAATGAAAATACAACATAGGTACAATACAAGTTTAATACGGAGTATATAATTTTTTAATCGAGAAATAGTATTATGTATAAAAGGAGAAGGCTTTTAATTTAGATACTCTGTAGTAATAATAATAATAATAATAATAATAATAATAATAATAATAATAATAATAATGGTTGTTAATATGGTATGGGTAGTGTTGTTATTGTTGACGGAAACCAAGGGGACCATACAATCTGCGTCAACAATGTTGCTCAACGTGTGAGTCCCACATTTCAATACAAGTACAGTACCTATCCGGATCTTACTTTCTTCCTGGGTCCCATCTAACGGGGAGTACACGCTGGAACTAAGAATACCCCCTTTTTTTTTATTTAAATAAAGGCATTGGACCAATTATTTTTATATGGGAATAATTTGAGGGAGCCCCAGTTAATCTCCGAGATTAACACTCCAAGTTAATCTCCTCTCATAATTTTATACATTTGTTTTCGTGTCACTTTACTATTTCACTTTTATTATTTTAAAAATAAAAGTAAAACAATATATTGTGAGAGGAGATTAACTTTTCATGTCAATCTCAGATATTAACTTGAATTCTCTTGAATAGAGGGATAATTTTATCCTAAATATCATATGACTAGAAATCTAGAATAAGTTAAAGATGTCTCAACTCTCAACTAACCAAACTAATCAGATTTAAAAAATAATAATAAAAAAAAAAGATTAGATCCAATCTATACGTATGATTATTTGAGTTAGAATTAAGTTGGTTTAGATTGAAATTTTCAACCCTAATCGTTGTGATTTTGAAGGACTTATCTTTCACCAGCTTCCCATCTCCACTTATCCTAGTCTTTTCTTTTAGAGAAAGAAAGGAACAAACAAAATCATGATACGGCTAATTGATTGGTATTGAACAAGATTATTTTGGCATAAAATTAGCAATTTTATTAGATCTGTTTCATCTTTTTAGAGTAATCCTCTATGTTTTTAACCTTAATAAAAAATAGGATTATTATTAACATACAAACCAATGAACCATTAAATAATTTTTTTTATAAAAAAAAATCGATGATGATTATTTATAAACAAATCTTTAAATCAAAAATAAATTGATGATTAAAATATTTACGGAATGGATAAATAGGAGGAATACCCAATTAATTCCCATTTGTATATCTGGGGGTATAATTGTCTTTTCAAGTATTAGTGGAGGGGTATATGCGTCTTTTCATATACTAGTTGAATGGTACATTTGTAATTTCCTCACCAAATAGTTAAAGCAAAAGGCAAACAGCAATTGAATAACTCACAAAAAAACTGAATAAATGACCCTGTTTTTTAAATATATTTACAAAATGTCATCAAATTAACAAAAATTCGTTTATGAAGCAGATTAACTTGTATTTTCCCGATAAATAGAAACGAAGGGAGTACTCCATATGTAATAAGAAATGTGTGGAAAATACGAAAAGAAAGGCATAATAAATTAGTTTTAATAATTAAAAAAAAATCCAAAGAAAAATGCATGGTGATAGTTGTCAGTTGTCAAAAAAAAACAGAAAAGCAAAGATAGTCCCCACGCTTTTTGAAGCGTACATTAGTTTTGGATGGGCCAAACCCAAAGCGAATTAAAGGGCCATCAATTTAGGAAGAAAACGGATATTTCTATTTTTAATTTAATTTTTTTTTTTTTTAAAAAAAAAAAGAGAAAAGTAAATGTTATCGAGAATCCAAATCTTCCCCGTCAACGTCCCTTTTAAGTAGAGAGAGAAAGACTGGACTACCCACTTTCATCTTTTCACATTCGGATTCTTCATTTCATCATTTTCATTTGTTTGTCATAATTGTCATTTTAGACTATAGTTTTCGATTTTAATTATTACGATTTTTATCATGCACACAATTTTTGTTGATGTGGGTCAGTGAGATAATTCCACCTAATCTCACTATTAATACTCCATTTTATTCACCATTTAATTTTTTCCTTTTATTATTAGCCGTTGTATTTTGCTAGACTTTTGTGATTTTTTTAGCATGTGTTAGATGCATGTGTAGTTGAATTAATTAATTTGACTTGTTCTTGTAGTTCAAATTGTAATGCTCTACACCAGCTATTATTTTAATCTTTTTTTGTCGATATATGAATATACACACTGGAACTAATCTGAAAGTATAATGTACCGAGAAGTTAATTGAGCAATTGAATGGATCACTAATGTCGAGCGCTTAATTTCTCATAAATTAGGTCATGGTATAATTGTTCAGAAACAATAAAAAGAATGAAGTGATTTGGATTGGTGGAGTTTAATGCATGCATTGCAAATCTTTATACATCCTTCAATTATAACAATGAAATTACTTTGCCATTTTAATCCAACACGACAACACGATCGATTAAACTTAGTGATTTAGAAGTATGCATATAAAATGTATGTAGATTGCTTAGCTTACACTCCTTCCTAATTTGTAAGTGGAGCTATTAAAGTAGTCCCTCCAATTTTTTCCCCTTATTATTAATATTATAAAGTATTACTACTCACGTAGTTCATCAAAATATTGAAACTTGGTTTAGCTAAAATCATTAAATGACCTAATAGAGTCACTATGAAATTAAAAAGCACAAAAGGTAAAAAAACCATATACATATGAGTTCATGACAAGGACATGCATGCGATTAGAAGGTCGCAAATGCAAGTTGCTTGTAAGTGGAGATAAAGCAATAATATTATTCGTACCTATTATAATCTTTAATTTTTTTTATATTTTCTAATGCAAGTATTTTTTAGGTTAGAAACACATGTTACGTGAGACGAAAATTATTTTCATGCTTAAGTGTTATTTTTATGAAGTATGAAAGGCGCATCTTTAAATTATGTATGTAGCTTATGAGGCAAGTAATCATATGTTGTAATATTGATAAATTGAAAAATATAATTATTAATTAATTAGTTTGTTATAGGTACGGTATGTATGTATGCAAAATAATGCAATGTTAATAATTGTTAGATAGGACGTAATTGTCATATATTAGGTCAGCATTAGGAGGAACTGCTATATTCATTAAACTTCTTTAATTGGGAGCTAATTAATGGAGTATTCTACTTAAAGTCTTATTTCTTGTTCATAAGTTTTTAAAATCGTGTCATGCATCATGTTCTTTTTGGAAGTTGTTTTCTTTTGATAATGCATAATGCAATCATATTTGATTATTGAGATTATAAAAGTGTAAAAATGGTATTTATAGGATAGCTACATTTGTGTCTAGTAATGGATTTATGGTGTTGAATTTCCTATTACATTATTTTGGATAATCAAATGGATTTAATCAGGGTAAGTAGCTTGGTTGAGTTAAATGAATAAACAATCAAGGCTCACTGTATAAGCTAAGGATAGGGTCATATTGAATTTAGGATATGGAAAAGATGAGATACAAAATTATCGTTCTTTATTTATTTATTTATTTTTATATAAAAAGTTTAAACACTTTGTTTCAGGGATGAAACTATATGTATAGGCGTCACTACTTAGTAAAGTACTTTTCTGTAGTTTTATGAATTCTGAATGTTAATGTTGAGTACGTAATCATAGAGGGGATAGGATGAAATATAAACCGATAAAGAAAAAAAAAAAAGATATCAGTCCACTTTTGATTCATACTCGTATAAAAAAAAGTTTTAAATTATCTTATCAAAAGATGATTAATGAAGATTGAATTTGTGGTATTATGAAAATTGATTGCATTTGTGCACTTTGTTTAAGATATTATACAAATTTTCAATCTTGATTAAATCACAGCATGACTTATCACCTAAGACATTCATATAGAGTTTTATTATCCATAAACGACTAAACAAGTCCAGATTAGAATCTTATATAGCATGTCATCATCTTTTTTTTTTTTTTTTTTTTAATCTTCTTCAATTACAATCTAATTATAAGCATCATTCAAACGTTATGTATGATATATATTAATATAAAGTCGATTATTATTGGTTACATTCAATTCACCATGTACATATTTAAGTTGAGTGGACGAAAAAAAATGATATATGGAAAGAAATAAAATCTTTGTTAAAATAGGCATTGATAATGACACCTAGTAATGAATTTGATATAATTAACACATCAAAATAAGACTCTTCGAAAGAGAATCGAGTAAGTGGGATTGACGGTGCTATCCCGGGGTTGATCATGAAGATGCGTGAATGCACTTGCCTAGTTGCCTACCACATTGACTAAACAAACTAATTAATATTGGCAAACAAAAGACGATACCAATTCCATCACATACTTGTAAGATAAGATGTCATTGTTAATTAATGACATCGGCCCGATTAATTACAATTAAGTAATCCTCCGTAGTACTCAATTCGTAGAAGATATAATAGTATAGTAAGCCGTAAGTTAAACTAGTAGATGAGCATCGCATCGCATCGCACAAAAGAAAGAAAGAAAGAAAGAAAGCAAAAGGAGCAACAAAGAAGTGAAGTTGTGCACATTCCCGTGCAAGTTGGGCAGCCCCGAAAAAAATACTCGTAAAGAAAAGATGCACATAAATTAAATGTGGGACACTAAACTCCAACACTTTTGATAAGACCCAACAGTACGGACCACATCCCATGTAACCGTTTGGAAAAATTAAAATTAAAAATACTTCCATAAAAAAGGACAAATACCAATACCAAAGTTTGTAAATATTCATAAAAGTTTGCACGTACATTACAAGGCAATCTCCCCTTTTCAATGCTTCACCATTAAAGTTGGGGACTTTTTATTTTTTATTTTTTATTTTTTCTACTAGTATTTTTAATATTTTATACGAGTAGATATATTTTTGGGGGTTACTTTCAGCTCAGTTGTTGCAGGGTTATATGGTAGTGCAATTAGTGCATACGGCATAGCCTCAGCTTTTTTGGACTACTTGTTGTATTTTTTTTATTTTAAGTATTATGATAAATTATAGAGTATTTTATTTTAGTTTGGATTTTTGAGAAATTAATAAATAAAAAAAAAATAAAAAATTGTGGGGTACAGAAAATCGTCCATCTTCTGTTTGCTTTTGGGTTTGTGTGTGTGTGGGGGGGAAGTGTGAACAAGAAGCTCCTGTCAATCCCATCTGTCAAATGTTTATTTTTAATTTTATGGGAAAATTAAAACATACGGAGTAGAATATTGAATAATTCAATTATTATAACCAATAACAAACAAAAACCTTTTTCAGTGGTCAAAGTAGTAAAGAGTGGTAATTTTAGAGGATAACATGTCAGCTTGATAGGCATCAATTTATGTGAATCTCTTTTTAGGATTGTTTTTAGGCGTAAAAGAATCATTTTTTACAACTATCTCTAAATTATTGAAGCCTTTTTCACCCTTTTTTCTAAAATAAAAAATAAATGTGCCACTTCACGAATATATTATTGTAATGACTAAAATGTAGTACTGATGTTAAATTTATATCTTCTGTAACATATTTATGAGTACCATAACTTATTATTCCAATGTGTTATGTTTCGTATACACGATTTAATGTTAGTCATAACTTTGGAATTTGTTTATCAATTGTGTAATTTCAACTATGAAACTTCTTGATAAAAGTTACACCATTATATTCATCGATCATAATGAGAATGTAATTAAAGAAAATCAAAGCTATAGGTTCTTGTAAGTTGTAACTCCTGTATTCAATAATTTTGCGAAACTTAAGCAATTCTTTTTCAAACTTAAATTTGGAATAGAGTGCAAACGATTTCAAAACGGATCGTCAACAACATAGCAAGAAAAATCATTCAAATAACATGATCCATGTCCAACCATTTGATCCGAGATCTTGAAATTGCTCTTTCAATGACAATACATAAAACTAACTTGGGAAAAAAAAATATGAATCAATCTTTAAAGAAAAAAACAATTTGCATATGGGCGTGTTCGGCAAAATATAGCTGTGAAGGTAGCTGTTAGCTGTGTAGGTAGCTGTTAGCTGTCAACAAGCTGTTAGCTGTGAAGATAAATAATTTAGATATGAGTGTTCGGTAAAGTAGTGGTTGACTAGCTGTTACATATAAAAATCAATTTTTTATTTTTAAAACTATAGATTAAATTTTCAACAGCTACTTGAAAAGCTACCTCTAATTTCAAAAGCTAATGTTTTTAACTTTTCACAAAAGCTACCTCCACCACTAAAAGCTACCCGAACCACTACTTTGCCAAACACTCACATTTTTTGTTGAGCAGTGGTTTGACTTGGTCAAACCACTAAAAGCTACCTAAAAGCTAACGCCGAACACGCTATATGTTAAAACATGTTTTAATCAAATCCATGACTCAGACAAAAAAAAATTAAAAAATAAATACACCAAAAAAGGCATTAATATCAGACAGGCAAAGATGCTACCAATGTACTACAATTCTGTTCAATTGATTGTGATTTTCCTCCACCCACCTCTGATTTTATCTGCCAAGAAGGACAAAATTATATTTACCAAAAGACTAAAATAACAGTAGCAAAAGATCAAAATGGGGCATTTCTTCAATTCATTTCACCCTTTTTCTTTTTTACTCTGATCAAATCTAGACAAATTTTCCTAAAAAAAAATTAAAAAGAATCTGTTTTTTTTTTTTTTCTTCTCCTACTCCCTCCGTCCCCGAATGATAGTCACTTTTGGTGAAAATCACGGGAATTAAGGAAAAATAAATAAAGTACATGGGAACTAAAACCCAACCATTTGCAAACACAAAAAGAAGAGAGAGAAATTCATTGTCATTAAAAAGGGAGACAACTCATTCAATTAAGGCACAAATACAAAGGCAAATATGAGGGTATTTTGGGAAGCACAGATAATACATCCAAAAAAATGAGGATATATAGGTCATTTTGTGTTATTGTATGAGACCTAAAATTGTGAAATGTGACTAACATTTTGGGTGTCCAAAAATGGAAATAGTGACTATCATTCGGAGACGGAGGGAGTATCTATTTTCATGAAATAAGAGCTTCAATGCTTGCCATTTTTACAGATTTACAAACAGGACAAACATCAACAAAAGCTTCACATCCTTTGCAACAACACAGATGCCTGCAAGGCAACAACAACACGCACGATTTTCCAGTTTTGCAAACTTTGCACAACACTTCCCCTGTTTTCTCTCTCTTCTCCCCTGTTTCTGCAACAACTACCCCTGTTTCTTCTCTTTTCCTCTTTTTATTGGAAAACTCATTGTTGCTGTTGTCAGCAACATTACAGCATGATTCTGCATCGTCAACTTCGTTTGAGCAACACGATGATGACGTCGTTGTCAAACAACCTGCTTGTTGTTCTTTCAGTTGCACCAGTGTGTTGTTCAATGTTAACACCATTGCTTCATTCTCAGTTGCCAATCTTTGCCACTCTTGATTTTCAATCTCCATTTTTCGGATTATTTCTTCTAAATCCATCGTTCTTTTTGTTGCTCTTGCAATTTCTTCGTCCTTTTGACGCAATAATTGCATTGCTTTCGATTCTAATTTCCTCATAATTGATCCTAATTGCTGTTTCCTCTGTTCTTGTAGTGTCATTTTAAGCCTCTCATTCTGAAAGAAAATTAAAGATAAAATTAATAATTAGTACCCAAATCTAATAATTACCCATTAAAATTAAACAAAAAGGGTGTCTAAAAAATATAAAATTTAATCAAAAAAATTAACAAACCTGTAAAGTAATGAATCTATCAATTTCCTGCCTCTGTTTTTCGAGTTGATCAGAAAAACTCGGTGAAAAATTCATTGGCATCTGATAATCACAACTTCCACTTGTAGTGGTGCTAGCGGTTGGCGTTGTAGCAGTTGTTGTGGTTGTACAATTTTTTGACGATGACAAAAACACAAAACCGTCATTATTAATATTTCTAACACAAGAATCACGTTGTTGTTGTTGTTGAAGTTGAGCCAAATACTGTTGCTGAAGTTGTAACAACGCTTGTTGTTGTTGTTGTTGCTGCTGCTGGTATTGAAATTGCTGTTGTTGCTTCTGTTGTTGAAGATTACTATTACCAGTAAACTCATTAAACCCACAACCATTAAAAACACTGGTGTTATTGTTGTTGTTCATATGGTTGTTCGCCAACAACAACCAATCTTGTTGCGCAACACCACCACCAACACCACCACCTAACAATGGTAAACCAAGATTGTCGGGGTACATCTGTGCTTGTATAGCCATTTTTCACGTTTTTCTTAAAAACACAAATCAAACGATTGATTGTTGTTAGAAACCAGAAGAAAATGAGAAACAGAGAATTTCTCTCTCTAGAAAACAGATTCTCTCTCTAGAATGATGGTGTCTTGAGAAAAAGTATGTGTATGGAGGCTAAGAAAGAAAACAATGAACGAAGAACAGAGAAAATAAAAGGGTGTTGGGAGTTTATGTTTATATATATAGTCGCATAAAGGTTACAGCATGGGAATAAGATAAAATAAAATAGATTTATTTAATAAATAAATAAATTATTTTTTTAATGGGAGTAAAGACGAGATTTGTTTTAAATTTTTAATTAAGAGTAAAAGTAACTAAAAAAGGAAATGAGAAGCCTTAGGATTCTGCCTATCTCCTCACCTTCAATTATTTTTTAAAAAAAGGAAATAAAAATTATTATTTTAATTATAGAAAAATAATTGTAACTGTATTTATGATATTTTTTACTCAAAGTAAAGCAATAAAGAGAGGTGGGAAGGGAAAGAAAACGTACGAAAACATGCACAACTTATGACTAAACTATCGGGTCAGAGATTTCAGAGGTTTGTTGAATGACAATTTTCATTCAATTCCAACCCATGCCAAAGGTTGATTCACCCTTCAATCCTGCATTTTACTTGTACGTTTTAATTGTATTAAATTCAGAATACGGAATACAAAATACCAAGTTTGTAACTTATACGGAGTACTAGTATCACGGAGTACTGTAGTATTGTATTTTAACTGAAATTAACAGAGTTAAGCTAAAATACGGTCCCTCAACTTTAGTATTTGTAGCATTTTGGTCCCTCATCTTTCAAACGAACCAAATTGGTCCCTCAACTACTCATAACTTACTTTTCCGGTGAAAAAAAAATGAGTCACCAAAGTTTAAGGACCAAAGTGTCCATGTGGCAAAAAAAATAATATTTTAAAAAAAGTTTATGGACCTATCCTAATTAGCAAAAGTTTAATTAATTAATTTTTTTTTGTCAGTTTTTTTTTAAAAGGGAATCTTTTAACTAACATTATTTTTTTTTCCCATCAACATTAATATTTTGGTTATGATTTGCATTAATCAAACTATAGAATTTCCAAAAAAAAAAAAAATTTAAAAAAAACTATAGGATTTTCCACCTTTTTTCACCCCACATCACCAACAACCTGCCACAAACACATAACCCCATTTCCACCCGTCTGCAGCCTCACCACTGTCATTAATCAACCACGCAACCCAAACCTCTGGTTCGGCTGAAATATATTGTGCATGAGCTTGTACAGAATTAATTAAATCAGGAGCAAGATTAAATCCCAAAATAAATCAAAGGCTGGGATTAAAATATGGTGATTGATGATGATCGTTAATAAGGTGCAAAGCAGGGGATTGTTTCCCCATTAGAGCAGCCAAACCGAAAGAGAAGAAGAGAGGACCGACCCTCTTTTTTTTTTCTTTTCCTATTTCTTTAATTCGAATTATTTAATTTTTTTTTTTTGAAAGAAAGTCAAAGTATTTAATTTTCTTCTTTAATTCTCTAAGTCATATTTTTTTTAAAAATAGTCATTTAATTTTTTAAAAAAGCAAAAAATTTGGGTATGTTTTCTTTCATTTTAATCAAAGTTTGTACATAATAAATAATAAATATTAATTAGTAGCTGACAAAAAAAAATGATTTGTAATCCTTAAACAAATGCTTAGTTGGCAGTACACATCCCCAAACTTTGCTGACTCATAAGTTCCTCCACCAGAAATAGTGAGACAAGGGTGGTAGAGGAATCAATTTGCCTCATTTGAATGATGAGGGACCAAATATGCAACTAATGCCATAGTTCAGGGATTGTATTTTAGCTTATCTCGAAATTAACATGATCGATCTTATAAGGGCCGGATCATGTATTTTAGTATTTAAATTTACCCCACTCTCGCTATCTCAAATATTTTGTCCACGGACTCAAGTCAGGAATCCTTAACTACAAAAAATATATGTAAATTATAATCATATTTTTTTTCAGTATATTTATGTGATTGCTAAATGAATTTCCGTAATTAATAGGAGTTTTTAGAACAAAAAATTTACACTTGAAAATTGTAAAATGTTAAAAAAATCATCAAAATATAAACACTAATAACACTGATTTACGCGTGTTTTGTCATAAATTCCTAATTTTATACAATTTCCAAGAATATATTTAATGTTTATATATATATAACATTACCCTTTTTTGAAAGGTATAATATTGAGGACAGTAATAATTACAACAAAATGTTAATTAAATTATATAGGTGAATTTTTTTCTATACAAATATTATTTTCCCCAAATGAAGATGTATTGTACTCCGTATTATGCCTTTTTTCATAGTACCTTTAGTAGGCAATAATGCAATATTAATATATCATGCATGCAACGTTGCCAAGCTATGCAATCAATTTACACGGTTTTGCATAATCATAAAGATCAGTTTCCTTTTTAGTGTAAATTCACTCCAAAAAAGAAAAAGCTTAATAATTTAGATTTAAATGAAGTACCCTATTATTATTGCATTAAAAAAAAAAAGTCAATGTTTTTAAAAAGGAAAAATAAAAATCTCTTGTAATGAAAAGTACTGTATTTAACATAATCATGTACTCATTGATATACTTCCATTAATTGGATAATTGAAAATCTACTACCAGCTAACTTTACCAACAAATTGGATTATTATTGTTAATATTATTGGTTTGTTGATGCCAATAATAATGCACCAATAATACTAAAAAATACAACTGTTTTTAAATCTAAAGAGGAAATAGATTACTTTAAGAGATAAATATGTTAAGATATAAATAAATATATGTTACAATTAGAAATAAATTATAATTTTTTATTTTCTTCTATATAGATGGGATCTTAAATTATATGATAAATTAATTGAATCCAAATCTGGTCAAAATAGCTGATTGAATCTGAATATATATTTTTTTGGAGTAATTTGGTGTTTACCCTAATTACTATACTCGGAATTAAAAAACAATTAGACAAAATAAAATAAAATAAATTTATTTAAAAAATTAAAACTTGGATTACACGGTAGCTTATATTCAATGTTATTTCGATTAAATAGGGAGGGAAAAAAGGAAGGAAAGTTAGGATATAATTATTCCAAAATCTCGTTCCACTTTTGGCCCCATTAGTTATTTTTGTACATGCAATGTTATTACGAGTAATACGGAGCCAAGTGCATACAATCGAACGTTATAGGTTTTCAAATAGTTACTTCCACGTAAATCAAGCTGTATTTTAGTATTGCCTTTCTTCTTTTAATGAACAACTTAGCCGATAGAAATTAAATTTGGTTTTTCTTAAGGTTAATTTGATGTGATCGTGTACTAAATTAATTAGTGACCTTTTCTTTTGGGGTCAAATGTTGACCATCAAACTATTGAACTTAAGTACTTAACCAAATCATATGATTTAAATCTATACCAAAACAAATTCTATCAATTGGCAATGTTGTTACTAAATTAATTGGAAATTCATTAATTTAATCTAACTTGCCTTATGCAAATGAGTGTGGTTTGAAAATTTTAAAAAATATAAATTACCTACAAAATTTCTAGGCTATGTATAGTTTAGCTTATTTGAGATGATATTTGCTTTAAAAAAAAAATCATCGGATTAGATTATACCAGACTAAAAAATAAATAAATTATATCTCATCTTTGTGTTATTTATCGCTAATTTTCTTTAATTTAATAATTAAAATTTCATAATACGTATTTGAAAAGTCTGTACTAGTATGAATCTAATGACATATCAAGATCATTTGATAATGGTTTGTATTAAAGATTATGTTCGTAAAAAAAAGGTAAATTTTCGTCACAACTAGAAATCATAAAAGATCATATCAAATTAGATCCGAGTAAGAATTAAGCAGAGTTTTTGGGTATTTGTTAATGAGAAACTTAGATGTTATCATTAACCATACAAATATAAATAAATTAAATTGCGATGGTGAATAAGAATTTATTCAACAACCTAATATAGTGAGAAAGTGTAAGCCTCACTTAGCCATAAAATTTGGTTCTTAGCTTGTCCATGTAGTTATCCCCTTGGAATTTCAAATTTCAATGGAATAAGAATAAAGCCTCTTGAAAGGATCCATGTGAAAAGGTCTCTATGCGCATTTTCATCTCCAATGTGCAATACTTTAGCCACAAATAATGTGCGTCGATTAATTCCATTTGAGTGAATATGATCTTTATATTTTATGCCCAATAATACAAGGAGGATAAAATCATCTATCATTGTGCTAGCTAAAGAGCTACATTTTCACGAATAAAGTTAAAGGCGTTGGCTTCGCTCAAAGTTAAAGGTGTTATAATTAGTCAATGTTGATTGATGATAGCATAATTTAGGAACATATGCTTTGATTAGATGTAAAACCTGTATATAACAGGTAATCACATACAAAAAAAAAAAAAAAAATAATAAATCACATTTAATTATTTTACGTGGTAATCTAACTTTAAAGCAATAAATGTTACTAATTTAGAATAAATTTGGTAAATAGAGTGCCTAAACTCACTGTGTACACTCACACAGTCACACTTATTAAAAAATAAATACGAATTGTCTTGATTAATGCCCAAATTTTATAAGCCCATTATTTTGGTGGAGTATATAGGAGTTTTAAAACAGGGGACTCAATTGTTGCAAAATATGGGAAAGGGGGACTCAATTTATTTTATAGAGGAAAAGAGGACTGGGCTAGAACGGGCTTGGGTTATCGGTGAGTTTTAATTAATTAAGGGAAAGAATTGAGTCCAGCAGAGCATCGTCACTTTCATTGCTCTCCTTTTGTCCTTAATGGTTTGGATGAAAGCCAAATTTGGAAATTTTGCAACGAAATTGCGGCAAAGAGCATCAAAAGGTACGTATTTCTTTTAATTAATTGTTTTATTTGTTTGGATTTACATAAATGAGGTATATTTTTAGGTTGTTCGTTTGCCAGCATAATTGGTAGGGTTTATGTACTTAGTGAAATTCATGCATTAGTACTCTTTAAAACTTTGATTATGCCTTAAATGGGGATGAATTATGGTTTTTGTTTTGTAATTCTTGTTATGTACAATTTGGTGATGTATCTTTTGCTTGTTTTGGGGTTTTAAATTTTTAAATTTTATTTTTTTTATCATTGTTATCAGAAACATTGGGTATCTTTCCGAAAAAAAAAAGCAGAATCATTGAGTGATAATGTTTGGGGATGGAAATGGATGCAAGTAGGATGCTCGTGATTTTTTTTTTTTTTTTTTTGCTATAATGGGCTAATATGCTAATGTTTGCTGCTGTATGTATCAACTTATTTTGTACTTATAATGTCAATGTTTATAATGACAAAGTGGTTTTGAAGTATTTGTAACACTCTGCCATTGCTTTGACATGCCAATATGATGTAATTATTTATTGATTATTAATGGAATGACTTAGTGATATTCATTGGAAACTTGTTTTGAGTTGAATGATTAATGAAGGGATTAAATTCATTTGGTTTAATCAAGGCAATAATGAGGGGACTTAATTCTATACAAGTGACTTAATTCTTCTTGAGTTAAAGGTGAGTTAAGTCACCTGAAAACACCCCTTTAATCGGAAATTTAACCCCAGTCCTCTTTTTCTCTATAAAATAAATTGAGTCCCCTTTCCCCATATTTTGCAACAATTGAGTCCCCTGTTTTATACTTAACTCAGTATATAGTGCATATTATAGAGGCTTCCGGAATCTCTAGAATAATATCCAACTTGAATGTTCTAGAGCATTATTGACATTGGAAGCTATTATCTAGAATATAATACATGGTTCGTGAATAATCTAGAACATTATGGATACAAGAATGATGGAAGAATTTCTAGAATATTTCGACCATTTCTTCCAAACTCCATCTACACCTATAAATATAGGTTATGGGCATTCGATCATTAAAAAACAAACAACACAAGAAGTCATATCATACATAAGTCTTCCTACATAGTACAACTCCTTGTACCAATATAGAGAGAGTCATATTGTATTATAAACCTTTAAATACTTGTACTCTCCTATTTTCAAATAGTGGAATAAAAGTGCTCGTCGTTACATAAAATCGTGTGTTCATTATCTTGCTAATGATGAATTCAATTTATACTTGTCAATCAAACACATCTTCACTTCCCCTATACACTCACCAACACTAACAATACAAGTTGAGAAATTTTTAAACATAACACTAAAAATAAAAGGAAAATTATGTATGCAACATTATTAAACAATACTACTATTGTTATTATATGTTTTAAATGATTACGATTAATTGATTATACATGTTATTAAAAGGCTAAAAATATCTTAGCATGATATTTTTATAATTTATAAAAGGCCAATTGTGTGAAAATGTTTTTAATTTTGTTTTCATGATAATTAGATATATTTTTTTCATATAATGAAAAATGTGAATTCCATTCAATTGAAAAATTTGGTATTAAGAAAAATAAAATAAATTTAAATCATATATAAGTACGGTATTAATCGAAATCAACGCAATTTTCAGAAAAGCAACATTAATTTATAATATTAAAAAAATTATATTATATAGTCTAGTACATACTCACACCATCATCATTATGTTATCCTTAAATTTTTCAATTGCTCCTATGCGCAAGATTTTGTCTCTTGTTAGCACCAATAATTGTCTCTACTATGTCTAACCTCCACTATTTTGCCGCCACCACGTTTTTAAAGATTAAATCTTGCCGTACTTTTTAAGTTTTTATTATATACTAATAGCCATGTTAATGTGCCATTATTAAAATGTTAAACACTTTTTTCTTGAGTGGTCATGATTTATATCATTCATTAGTTGCTTACTAAACCAAACTCTATTATTTGACTTCAATCAAATTAATGCATTACATGCATTAGGAAAAAGAAGTAGTTTTAAGTGTTATATAACTCAAAAAGGCCGTCTTTGAATAGTTGTCACTTGTGTATAATTTTTTTTAATTAACTAACTTAGGCCACCCCATACTCTAAATTAAAAAAAAAATTAAGGGTTCGTTTGGCATCGATGTGGTTTTCTGTTTTTTGGTTTTTTGTTTTTTTAAAGTATATTATATATGTTACATAATGAATCAAAAATTATATAGACTAATTAAAATCATGATAATTTTGAAAACTGACAACAGAAAAGTGGAAACACCCTTGTTTCCTGTTTTTGGTTTTTAGTTTTCAAAAAAATAGGAAACTGAAAACCAAAAATGATGTCAAACAAGCCCTAATATATTGTATTTCTTATTAATTTCAACTTAATTGATGTTTATTGTTTTGATTATACTTGACGTTTATTGTTTATATATTCTTGGAGTTACTTTGTGCATGCTTAGATAGATACAAGCATGAAAAGATTGACAACATAAAAGATAAAACTCTCATAAATTAAAATTCTTCAAAATAATAAACTTGTGCGAATAATAACAGCTTGTATGTATTGGTCCTAACTTCAATCTAATGCCTTAACTTGGTAAATGGTGATATGATAAAAAAGATGCATAAAATATTATCGCATAAAATAGAATTTTAAAAAATTATACTCCTTATTCATAGTGAGCACATGCATTTTTATATTCCTCAACTTCAACTTTTGCAACATAATGGATTTTTCGTCTTGAAACTAAATGATTACAAAAGGCCAAACCATGAAGAAGAAAAGAGGATCATATGCTATGCTCCCTTATTTGTAATATCAAAAAGATATACTACAAAAGATGTTGAGGTTCCATATATAGTCACCACTACTTTATATAACCTCATATTCCACCATATGTTTTTTTTTTTTCTTGGTTAATTAATCTAATCTTTTTCAAAACCGGATATGTACACAAAATAATTAATAAAATATATGGTGCGTGCTAAGAGTTTTATGTTAATCATAAAATAATTAGGGTTAGATTTTTTTTTTTCTTAAATTCATTTCTTCACCTTAAAGTAACTGTCATATTTATCTCGAAGGATGGTTAAGTAAAGAATTATTAATTTTTGTTTGCTCCACGACTCTGCCTATAATGATCTAAAATGACGATTTAATCAAATCGGTTTCAATTCTTTCAAGGATATAAAATCTATCCACCAAACTAAATTTAGGTCTCCCGAACCCACATCTATGATGCACATGCTGAGTTTTAATGCACATAATTTGGTGATTCTAGTAAGTGTACATAATATGCTAGCCTGTAAAGAGATATTTAGTGACAAGTGATCTGTAGACACTTCTTAGTATTATGGCAACATCAGCTAATGAGTTCCCATAGTGGTTGCACCTTATCTATCCTCCTTTTCTCTATTTTTTTTTTTCTTTTCTTTTCTTTCCAATCCTAAAATAATAAACATAAATAATAAGTAAAGAAGGTCTTTTTGATACAGTCAGCAAGCACTTTTCGGTTGCTAATTGGTTGCTTAGAAATTTATTTGTCATAAAATCAACAACAAAGAAGGTAAAAGGAGATACCAATTAAAAAAAAAAAAGAAAGGCTATTAAAGATCAATGTTGACAATTACACTTAGCTACTGAATCCACTTTATTTTATTTTTGAACGTACGCCATTTTAATCATTTATTCTCTCCTAATTGTAATTATGGGGATCCAATTAAATAATCTCTATCCCTTTCTTTTTAATTAGAAGAAGAAGCTACCCATTTTCTTAATATAATTGAAACATCCATGTATAAGATAAATAATTTGTTTGAATGAATGAAATAACATGAATTATCTCTATTTTTGAATGGATTAACTAGTAAGAGTCTACTTACATTGTACACTAAATCGACTACCTTTAATTACCTGATATATGGCACTATTATACTTACTCTTGTACATAACAATTACTCATGAAAGATTAAAATTGGTCACAATTGCCACACAAAAAAAACTTACCGTCAATTAATTTATGATTACGATCAATATCTTATTAAAATTAAAATTAAATTAGGGTGAAACAATTTCATTGTAGGCATGGAATCGACATTACACTTTATCTTGAACTTATCATCTTATTGAGTTGGTAAAGAGTAATATATTACTACTGTCTTTATTGATGATTGAGATAGTTTTAGCTGTGCACGAAGCACATGAACAATCACTATTTCTCAAAGATGAAAGAGATTGATTTAAAATTCATTAATATATTGTCTTTACTACAAAGTTAATGTCTTGTCATGGTGGAGAATAGTCTTCCCATATTTGCGCTCAATTTTTTCCATCAATTACCGCAATTAATTTACAACATAGTAACATCAATTAATTACAGTATAAACACGTATGCATGATATGATTAAGAGAACAATAAATTGTTAAACTTAATTAGGGGATGCATCTACCTTTTTGCCTTTGCCTCTCTCGTGTAGTTTCACACTTTCACGTGTTAATAAGTCGAAGTCACTAGATCAAAATCATGCAAATTAGGAGTTTATAAAGATTTTTTAATTTTTTATTTTTTTAAAAAGATATATGTTTATATGAATAGATGAGATATTTTACATGATTGTTATATGTACTTTTCTTAATAATAAGGATGGTACCTAGAAATTATAATTTACTAATAAATATGTAAAAAACTATTATTAATTACATAAAATGAATTGAATGTTACATAATATAAAGTAGGGTTTTTTCAAGTGATCATATACAATCACAAAAATATACAAAGTATTATTAATTATACATCAATACAATATATACACATCTATTGTATACATGTTTATTTGATAAATACGCTAATCAAATCGCCTAATCATCATTTTTTTTTCATCTCACGACCTTAAACTTTCCTCAACCCTCCTCCTCCCTCACAAGGAAGTTGTGGTGCCCCAATATTACACCAAAGGTGAGCATGCACGTGGTAGATAGGAGTAAATGTCACTATGCCACACTTGCTTAATTGATAAGAATTTGTGCAAATTTTAGTACTTTCATTAACTCACAAAACTCAACTACCAAATTACTTAACCGTGTAAATGTGCATGCAACTCATAATCGATAAGAATGCACTATACCTATAAAAAGGTCAACAAATCCTGTTTAAAACATGTTGTATTGTGAACCAAAATACTACCTCCGGTCCAATTTACTCGCAACAAAGGGGTATTATTTGTGAGACATAAAATATTCCTATCTTGCGAGTAAATTGGACCGGAGGTAGTAAGATATAAGTAAAATTAAAATTGCATTTGAATAAAGTTTTGAATACGACTACATATACACTATCAAAGCGTTAGTTTTAAGAAATGGAAATGGACATCCATCCTCCAAACTTATATCAATAATAAGTAGGAAAGATTTATTGTCACTAATGGATCAAATAATGCATTTCACACCAACTTATAGACTTGTACTTATAGCTAATTATATTGTATTAATTAAGTTTGATTGACCATTATATTCTTACATGTCATTTTACAAAAATGATGATGATGAGAGGCTGGTGGAAATCATAGTCATAAGTAAACATGATTATACTAGCTAGTTGATCAACTCATAGAAATAATGCCGGAATTAGTGGATAATACTATTTGAAAGACTTAGGGATTAGAATTTAATTAATTTGAAGGAGAAAGTTCCAAGCATTGGGACGTGTCAGTTGATTGTAGCAATAGCAGTAGCCAAATACTTTCGGTATCACATGGTTATTCATCACAATTCACATGATCAAATTGCCGAATAATAATAACAACACCAACTATAAAATTAACATCTTATTGTATAACAAATCAAATTTAAAGTGGTGGGGGCTATAAAAACTATAGTGTACAAGGCATCTATAATTGACTAAGTTTATTAGCTAGCTAGTTTGGCCCATATTTTGTCTTTGTAATGTCCCTCTCTTTGTTATTTAGATCAGTGCAAGTTACTCCTGTTTTCTCTGTCATTTGCCTCTATTATATGGTGCATGAATCATGCAATTATAGCACTTGTGAGTGTTACCAAATTTTATCATTCACAAGGTATCCATGATCTTGCATGTAAAAGGAAAAATAATTCAATGTCAAGTCTTATCAATCGTAAATGCTCATAATACCATATTCAGAGACGGAGAGAATAGGTCATTAGTAGTTACATACTTTGAAATTGGACTGTTTTACCCTTCTTTAAGACGAATAATCACCATGTTAAATTATGTTTTCTACGGTACTACCCTACATTTGATTAGCTAGATAGTAAATAGGACTTTTTTGATGTTATCTTATTCATTATTATTTGAGGGGCCAAATTTAGTATTGTTTGAACACATCAAATAGTACTCAAACTCAATGATTAATAAAGTCTTTTGGCTCCTTGTCTGATTTTTCTAGTAACAAGCTAAGGTGAATTAATTTATTTATTTTTATTTAAAAGGAGTACTTGTTACATGGCAAATTAGTGTCCTTTATCCAATTCAACTAATAATGGCCAACTATATATATCATCATACATCAATCGATCTCAAAAGAAAACAACTACTATCATAAATCACATTTGCCTTACATAGCATATTAACAAGTAACAACCCCACCTTATTGTCCTATCAATTTTAAGTGGCCAATTTTAGTTTGGTACCATTTTTTTGTCCATTTAAGAAAGAAATATAATTGATAGCTAATTATTTGTCGATTTTCTTCTATTCATAAATCTCTTAACATGCATTGTTAGTATTGTAACTGTCATTTGTACTCAATCAAATCTCATGTGGTAAAACCATTATCATACAAGTTAAATAAGATGTACAACACTACAAATAAAATATTACTTAATGTCATTAATTGTGTAGGTGAACGTGGCTTAAATGAATCATTGTAACTAAAAATTGACTTTAACGTGTGAAGAAAATGAAATTGTTTAAGTAGGATGTCTCATTAGGTCAATTGATGACCACAACAAATTAATTATTGAGGGAAATAAAAATCATTTATTTCCTTCCTCGATTTGTTGACCCATGCCACTTTGAAGATATTTCATTGATTTATTTTACTGAATTGAACTAATAAAATGGTGTTTATAGATTTATACTTACAATTTTAATACAAACTTAACTAAAATTAGTTTTGCCAAATTAAAAACATGGAGATATGCTAAATGAATTTGCTACGAAAAAAATAGTGCTATCTTTGCACCAAAAAAAAAGTACTATCATTCACAATCATGTCTTGTCATCCCTTTAGAAGATGAATACATTATCATATCGATTATAACGTAATTAATCAGTTGATTAATCAATTGGTCTTTATGGTTAACAACAAACTAATTAAATATAAACTCGCAAATTGTATCTTTAAGAAAAACATCCTCAAATTCATGGTTAAGCAATCAAAATCAAACATGTTATTACAAAATGACTTATTACACAAATGGTAATAATTTGACTTGACCTAACTATAAAAACCCTCAAACTTGTCATGTTAAGGGAGTTGATAATGTACTTTTGTCAAATCATCATTTCGATTGTTATCTCTTTTCCTAAATCCTACAATCAAAGAGAGGCACGAAAGGATTATACACCAAGACATTCCTATGAGTCAAGCTTGCCCATTATAAGTACAATAATTTAATAATGAAGGTAAAGGAATTTGACAGTCTTGGAGCAAATAATAATGACCCCACTAAGAGAATTAATATTGTGGGTGAATCTTTTAATTATCCATGAATAGGGGTGGGAATTTTCAAACCGAACCGTGAAACCGTCTGTTACCGAACCGAACCATCACGGATTGAACCGTTTATAACCCGCTAATTTTAAACCGAAAACCGAACTGAACCGTATAATGTCAAATCGAAACCGAACCGAACCAATTAATGTTAACCCGTTACGAACCATAAACCAATAACAAACCAAACCGTTTATAAACCGAAACCGTTTGAACCGATTAATGTTAACCCGCTAACTATTTAAACCGAACCGTTTATAAACCGAAACCGTTTAAACCGTAGGAAAAACCCGTTTAAATCGAACCATTTACAACCCGCTAACCGTTTAAACCGAACTGTTATAACCCATTAAACCGTTTAAACCGAACTATTTTCAAACCGCAACCCGTTTAAACCGATCCGATTACAAACTATTTAAACCGAACTGTTTACAACCCGTTCCATTCAAATTGAACTATTTACAGCCTTTAACAATTTGTTAGAATTCCACGAAATATATTTGACGTTTAATTTAATTTAACAGTACAATTTTTTTTACATATAATTATTGATTTAAATTTGTAAATTTTTTTGCTATTATAAAATTAAAATTATATTCTTGTATAACTAAATTAGGAGTTATAAATTAAATAAAAAAATAAAAAAATTTGGCCACCCACCCAATCCAACCACCCTCCACCCACCCACCACCGTAACCCACCCTAACACCACCCCCGCCGTCACCCCAGACCCACCCTAACACTACCCCCCACCCACCACCGTTATCATAACCCACCCCCACCCCACCACCGTTACCGTAACCCACCCCCACCCCACCAACGTCAACCTAGACCAACCCTAACACCACCCCCGCACCCACCATAATTACCGTAACCCACCCCACCCCACCCCACCACCCACCGTAAATAAAAAAACCCAGACCCAGACCTTACCCCACCCCATCCACCACCGTCACCGTAAATAATAAAAACCCAGACCCATACCCCACCCCACCTACCACCATCACCGTAACGTACTCCACCCCACTCACCACCATCACTGTAAAAATAAAAAAAAAAAAAAAAAAAAAAAAAAACAGACCCAACCACACCCACCACCGTCACACTAAGGTCTCCTCGCCAAGAGCTCCCCGGTGACGACAGAGGAACCAACCCGCCTGCTGGGGCGGGGCGGCTTTTTTTGTTTCAGCTGTGGTATCTTATGGACCTAACATAGATCACATCCCTCACGACATAAGATTGAAAGATCCAAACCTTCCTCTTCGGAGCGGAAAGGGGCGTGCCGTAACACACCCCACCCCACCCCATACAAAAAAATCGAAAAAAACCCAAACCCACCGTAACCCCACCCCACCCACCCCCACGAAACCCAACATCCTCGAAACCCCCCAACTCACTCTAATTGCTCACCCACCATAAAATTCCCTCCCTCCCTCGAAAAATCCTCCCTCCCCACCCACTCGAACCCAGTCTAACCGCCGCCACACCCACCCTAACTCGGCCCCCTCCGTTGCCCACAACTTGAAAAAAAATTAAAAAGAAAAACAGAAAATAAAAAAAGGAAGAACGAAAACATCTTATATATTAATCCTGAATTTGGCCTCAAATTTGGTTTTAAAAGGCCAAATTTGATCATGAAACAACTAGATCTAGAGTTTCGTGGTCGAATTTGACCATAAAAACCGTCGTGCGTGGTGTCGGTGGACGGAGACGGAGAAACGAGATGGAAGAAAGGAGAACATAGACGGAAGAAGGGAGAAGAAGGAAGAAGAAGAAAGGAAGAAGGAAGAGGAGATGAGAGAGAAAACGAGAGAGCAATGAGCATATTATTGATAATATTACAGAAGAGGATTAAGAAAACGAGAGAGAAATCAAAAAGAGTACTAAAGAGACGATGGTAAGAGTGATCTGATTGGTGGAAAAGAAAACACACGGATCGTGAATTGGAATGTGTGCGATGATAGGCCGTTAGATGACATGCAAATCAATGGCTGATATTTAATATAAGACGGTGACACGGATCATGGGATAATGGATTTGGATAGTATGGTTTTTTTATTCATAGCTACGTACTAATAAAAACACTACTGTACTCTTAACTTTATGTAACTTATAAATTGTAAGAAACACAAATGTTTGGAAATTGGAATTGATTCAATATGACATATTTAATGTATACTAGTTATATGTATATCAGTATATGTAATAAATAATAATGTGTGGTACGATTGGTATCATACTATCATTGGTATGTATAGATAATCGATAAATGTATCTGATTATTAAAACTTAAAACAGTTGATGATCGATCTAATTGAATACTTCTACTTCCCCACCCGTTTTCTTTAACTTGCAAGTTGCAACATATATATGTTGCAGCCTTGTAGGCACGTAATCTTAAAAGGTGATTAGAGAGGGTAAGACAACAGAGTAATTCAGCAATATAACTTAAACACCAAAATTATGGAATAGTTACAAACAATTGTCAATTATTACTTTATTAGACTAATGGGAAATTGAATAATCGTGATTTTAATTAAACATCCAAATATAGTTCCGTAACATTAAATTATTAGTTTATTACAATATCAATTATCGATTTATCGTATTCAAAGTACCAATTCATCAAATCATGGTTATGACGCGATCTTTAAAACAATTAAAACAAGAAGCTGATAGCCTGATAATATTTGATAATGAAACAATAATACATTAATACCTTATAAATTTGTAATAGACTAATATTTAATAAACAACAACAAGACTATAACCACATTTGAAACATAACACATTAACATGATATAGAATGAATGAGAATTTCTGTAATTCTATATAATCTGATATCTGAATCGATTTATCGTATTCAAAGTAGCAACTCATCAAAACATGGTCATGACACGATATCTAAAACAATCCAACAAGAAGCTGATAACCTAATAATATATATTTAATAATGAAACAATAATACATTAATACATTATAAATTTGTAATAGACTAATATGATAATATCGAATAAACAACAACAAGAGTATAACCAAACTTGAAACATAACATATTAACATGATATAGAATAATTGAATAAATGAAGATTTGTGTAATTGTATATAATCCGATGTCTGAAAATAAAGTGACGAAGTCCCAACTTTATATAAAACGAAAATAGCTAACCGGTCAAAAATCTCTTAAAACCCAATTTCTACTCGATCCATTATTTTTTTCACCAACCTATGCCGACTCGCTAATGAAATGGAAATACTAGTCCCAACTTGATATAAAACAAAATGCGCTAACTGGTCAAAACCACTTTTTAGAACTCGATTTCAACCCGATCCAATTTAACTGATTACCAAACTAACCCGAACGATTTTAGCACCAAACCGAGTATAATCCAAACCGATATGAATCGAACTAGCATTAACCCGGGTAAACCCGCCCCTGAACCGACCCATTTCAAAATAATCCGTTCATGACCCGAACCGATATGAACCCGGACCGACGTTGACCCGGTAAAACCGCCCCTGAACCGATCCGTTTCAAACCGGTCAGATCATGACCCGAACCGTTTATAAACCGAACGGGCATTGACCCGGGTAAACCCGCCCCTGAACCGACCTGTTTCAAACCGACCCGATTATTAACCGAACCGTTTAAAAACTGAACCGGCATTGACCCGAGTTAATCCGCCCCTGAAGCGACCCGTTTCTAACCGATCTGATTATGACCCGAACTGTTTATAAACCGAACCGTTTATGACCCGAACCAATTTAAATCGTACAAATATAAACCGAAATCAAACCGACCTGTGACTAATCAAAACCGAACTGAACCGACCCGCCGTCTAAATGAAACCGTTTTAACCCGAACCGTTTCAAACCGAAACCGTTTCAAACTGAGGTCAAACCGAACTGCCAGACCGAAGTCCCACCCCTATCGATGAATGATTGATTAGCGGAATGACACGTAACACCAAGACTATTCGTGATTATATTCGATCTTTTAATTTCCACAGAAATGTTACGTTTCTACGAAAAAGGGACCATCTCAAATTGGACTATCATGGATTCAACCAATTGATCCATCCATGTTTGTGAGGCTAAGGGATATGAGAATACATTACACATTTATACATTTATACATACATTTATAAATTGACCTATATCAATTACGAAAAAGGGACCATCTCAAATTGGACTATCATGGATTCAACCAATTGATCCATCCATGCTTGTGAGGCTAAGGGATATGAGAATACATTACACATTTATACATTTATACATACATTTATAAATTGACCTATATCAATTATGAAAAAGGGACCATCTCAAATTGGACTATCATGGATTCAACCAATTGATCCATCCATGCTTGTGAGGCTAAGGGATATGAGAATACATTACACATTTATACATTTATACATACATTTATAAATTGACCTATATCAATTACACATCTAGACCTAGCTAGTTGGCCACATTCAATTAATTGTCCTAGACATCAATAGGAGCGTGCACAAAAATATTCCCACAAATCAAGTTAGTTTTGCATGCAGTAAGAAGTAAAAAAAAAAAATTTACACCAAACGGGACACAAACACCAAAAATGAATAATGCTTAATTCATTGAATACATCAAACAAAAATAAATTTCTTGTTACACCAACTAAATTAACCAAAATTGATGGATACATGAATCATAAAAAAAAATGCCAAAGAGTTAGTAACTAGTGTTTGGACTAGGTGGTCCATCAATTAAATTATGTCATGTAGTTAGCCCTAAAGTTTTGCAGTGTAATCAGTGGTGGGGAATATGGTGTTCCTGTGATTTGATCTTCAAAATAATCAACTTTGTACTACAATAAAATAAAATAAAATGCAATTAAGATGATGTTGAAAAAGAAGATCTCAATAGCGTAGACATTGTCGCATTTTTCTAGGCCCGTTTTATATGTAATCCTTTAATCATCCTAATAAGTTATTATTTTTAAATGACGGATTATATGTATTATTATATTATTAAATTAATAAATACTACTTTCATTCTATATTATTTGTAACGATTTAACATAAAGTAGAGAGGAAAAACGTTTAATCATTGCAAATAATATTAAGAAGAGGCAATAGTAGAAAATTTAGTGGGTTGTTTGGGGTTTTGTCTAGAGAAGGTGCGAAGAAAGTAGAAATAGTAGGTGAATGAAAGCAACACAAAAGAGGAAGAATGGCCAAAACCCAAACGGGCCCATGTGAAATCCCACCTATATAATGCTGCAGTCCATGTGAGATAAGACCACCACCCCTTCCTTACACACACCCCCACCCTCATCACATTCGTATCAAAACTTTAGGTTATAATTTTATAATATGGTTTCATAAAATTACATTGGTATTGTGAATTTATTTAATCAATTTTTGTAGGGGGGGTATGGGTATATGGGGGTAAGTACATAATTTGTTTTGACATAGGTTTAACAAAATTCCAAACTCCCATATCTTTTTGATTCCTACTAAATGGACCTCGACATACTATTATTATCTGATGCTTACAACTTACAAGTCAGACTTTCTTCCCAATAATATAGATATACTTAATTTTCTAATTTTTTTATTATTATAAATATATATTAAAAAAATTTCCACCCTTCATCCGGCATATATGCCAAAGTTAGTGGGACAACATAATTAGGGCGCTTGGTGCTTGCCTATGTCATTTTACTTTCTTTATTAGGGTTGGGATTCTGTCCTTAGGTCTATTGGGATCTTATGCTACTAACTACTAATGAGTTGTAGGCTTGTGGCTCCATGATTCCTTCTAAACAAACTTAGGTCCAACAGTCTAAAACTCGACTCTATTAGTTTCCATTCTTATCTCCTTCAAATTGAAGAAAAACATTTAAGAGATCTTTCATTTTCGATGGTTCAATTTATATTTCAAATTGAGAAAGTTATACATTTTGTATAACTTTATGAGTTTAAATTACTGCACTACGTCACCACCTATCTCAACAGAATTGAGGGTTAAAAACGAATAATTAATGTAACTCTTTTCCACACATGAAATAAAGTTAAAAAGAGTTTATAATACTCCCAATCCGAATTGCATTATTATACGGAGTAGTAATAGTGGAATTTTTTATTCTATTTTAGGGGTGTTTTTCTAATGGTATTCACTCTTTAATGAAGGGAGACTAGTACTCCGTAGCTTACTAGCTTAGCCCCCAATTAGGTCTAGCTTAGGAAAATTAGTTAAGAATAGGTTGCTTTTTCTTTTGAAATTATTATGCTGTTTATAGAAATGGTATAGTGAGGCAGATAATAAAAGGTACATACATCATTTGATATAAGAAAAGAGTTTGTTTCGTTCGTCTAACTAACGACTTAATCATATTGTCAATAGACTATATATTATTGCATGTTGGCTGCTATATTTTCAAGAAGTAGCTCAAGTGGTTCTTAGTATGTTTTTGGATAATCTATTTTAGCATGTTAGATATAGTTCCACTACTTACAGTGTCACAAAGGTCTTGGTTATTACTTCTCATCTTTCCCAATGATCCAGGGTTCCACTAATTAATTTGTTATTATCCCATCCTAGATATTAAGCTATTTTTTAATTTGAGGCTTCCATTTAACAATAATGCGCTGTATATGAAGAATTTTTGTAATTTCATTACTTGAACTTATCTGGACTGAACGTGTTAAACTTGATCCGACTTGACCAGTCTTAATTTTACCTTATGTTTATAACAGATTGAATATGTTGATTAGTTTCATTTTAATAATACATGATCGGCTCTTACTATACCTACTTAACCCTAAAATTTATACGTAAGGTGTAGATCATAGAGAAACAAATCATAAAAATAGAACATCAATTATGTAAGAAAGGCCAATAATATATACTATATTATTATAAAATACAACGTGCGGGGCAGTGAATTTAGACATATATAATTACATTTCATTTTTAATCTAGTGATAAAGTTGAACTATTTGCTTGAATGCTCTTTACTTTAGAAGTTTGAAGTGACATAACATCTAACATGTACATAATACATATATGTAGCAAATCTGCAAATGTAAAGAAGCATCGCACTAGTTTGTTGAAGAGACAAAGTTATAGGAGATGACACTAAAATATGAAGTATTTCAACAACTTTCACTTTTTCCCAATCAACTAACTTTGAATTAATTTCTGCTTCATCACTTTGGGAGGATGAGGAAGATTTGATTTAATTTTAGTGTTACTTTTCAAATCTTTCAATTAGGAAAGCTCTCATTAACCCGTTTACCAATATGTTTTACTTTAACACTTCTTTTTTTTGCTTTTTCTTGTCTTTTCGTGCTCTTTTTCTTTCTTTCTTTTTTAGGTCATTAATCATTTTTTATAAACATTTTTAATTATTAATAGCTTTAGTAACAGTTAAAATATGCACATACACTCACTTTAACACTAGTTACAAAGACTGATGAATATATATACTTGTCTTTATCTTTAGCTTCTTTCTTCATCTTTTCTTTTCTTTCCAAATTAAAGTTGCATCATCACACTCCTTCCATTCTAGTTGTAATATTGAGCACTTTTCATTTTACGGTTAAGATTTATTTACCTTGCCAACACTTGAATTTTTAAGTGTAAGGGTTTGTTTTCATTGACTGAACTCAGTTGAACTGAAATAAACTGAACTGAACTGAACATTTTATAAGAGAAGAAAATTAGAAGCTGAGCTGAATTGAAAATAAATGTATGAGAACAGACTCTAAGAAAACAAATTTCAAACATATATTGATATTAATCTGGCCTTAATTAATAAATTAAATTTCAAGTGTAATTGAAATTTGAATAACTCTTTTAATTCCTTTTTTTTTTTGGATGAACTAATCTTATTGGACTCAAGCTTATACATAAAGACCGTGAAATAAGTTAAAACAATGGTAAATGTAATAACGAGCGACAATTAGTGTGTTTTATGTCCTTTGACGAGAATTTTACTGTTAAGATAAAATGAGACGCGTGAATGCAAGATAGGTATATTAGGTCATGTGATCCCATCTATGATTCTTCTTTTTCACGAGTAATGCTAAATTTCTTTATTGATATAATGATGTGATATGATCCCATCAATTTTGTTAGATTCGCCAACGTTCATATTGGAATATAGAATAGTATTAGGCACAAATTTGAGGGAGACGAGGTGGAGTAAAGTGTGGGGCATGAAAACTTGTTTGAACTTTAGTAATACTCCATAACTTTATTTCATAATGGAGTACTATATATTATATATTTTACATATATCTTTTATTTTCTTTGGTAATTAATAAAAGTCATAGTTTTGGCTTTTTTGGAAAATGAGGTAACGCTAAGAAATTAAAGAGTGGGTGTGAAGTCATATGATTTAACAACTTGTATTTGTGTTTGTTGCTTTCTTTGTCTCTTTCAAAGAGACCATTGCAAGTGCATCTTTTGATTCTATGTGGCTTTTTTCACTGTTTAGCAATAGAATTTATTAGCTGCATTACACGTGTCATTTCTTCATTGTGCCGTGGCATCTTATTGGGTTGATTAATGCTACCATATCTTGACACCTTGTTGGTATGGCGAAGCCTTGACGAGGCCTTCCAAAGGGAGGTTTAGGTACTTGTATATACATATCAAGGGGCATTTGAGACATTTTGCATGAAATTTACCCATCCCTATCCTCCTTTTCTCTTACCCCCACGTGCTGGATTTAAGTGTACCACTGGGTGATTAATAGTATCACTAGATGATCAAATAGTATCATTGAACATTCAATGGTACTATATATTCATTTAGTGGTACCAACTACGCATAGAAATAATATAACTACATATTCAATGATATTATATAAGCTTTTAGTGATACATTTAAAAATTGGTCCCACTTGCTAATCTCTCTCCTCCTTTCTCTCACCCCCATGTGCTTACAATACTTTTTAATATTTTAAGGTTTGATATGTATTTGCAAATACATATCAAACCTTCATTAGTACTTCCTCGCCTTAGACTGGCTAAGCTAATCAATTTTGGATATTTATCATCTCCAATTTTCCACAGTTGATGGCCGGCTATAGACATGCGCAATTGCTTTCAATTGATTCCTTAAAGATGGTTTTGGGTCGTGTCATGCCTCATGTTAAACATTTGTAAGCTTTGGAGTTGCTTGAGATTGACGCGACTCGCAATTCAGTCCACTAATCACGTCTTATGCTATGATTTTGGTTCCAGACTATCATTTTTATGTGTATTTACGTGACTAGGTCAAAGCTTACAATTTTGTCATATGATATGTTGATTGAAAAATTAAAGTTGTGCCTTATCAGATACGTCTTTTTATATCACGTAATTCTTTTTTTGCGTCGTGTTATATCGTGCTTTGACATATATTAGTATAATAATCCCATCTTTACAATCACATAAAAGATCTTGTATACTCCATATTCAAATTTTCATAGATTTTAGTCTAAGGGTGGGATATGCTATAATGCCTATAATATTCATATAAAATTCCATATCAATTTACATAGAGAGGAGCTTTTAGGTCTTCATTGCCAATTCTCACCAACTCCTTGCATTGGTTAGTGTTAAGTTTTGATTATGAATTCCTTTAATTAATTACTTCACTTGCCACAAGATTTTATACACTTTTAAATGAAAAAACAGTTAAATTAGCATTTACAATTACCATGCTTATGAGATTTGCCCTAATAATAATTAATTAAAGTACAATTATTTTAATAAATCCATGTATCACATCTAGATACTAGTTCATGCACCGTAGGAACATGTCACCTTACATGTCAGTACATTATTTTAGCAACCCTAGTATTAATCAAACATTATATTATATAATCACGATATTTAATTAAATGATAGTTTAGTCCTCCTATTCTTATTCAAAGTTGTGCTTTCGTGTGATTCGAAGACAGCCTGATCTAGGGGAGATAATGGCGGTAATGGGTTGAGTATATTCCTTTACCCATTCCCACATTTTACCATTTTAATTCCTTCTTTTTCCGGGTATTCGGGCCCACATGATAAACCCATTAAACTAATTTTAAATCATTGTACTTTGCCTACTTTTTTTTAATACAAATAAATAGATGACACAATATTTTGTGCTAATCTTATGACATACGAACTATAATTAAATAACGTAGTTCTTTAAATAATTTATTTATCATATCGTAGGAGACAAGAACGTATCAATTATTTTGTACGTATAATATATTATGTATGTTGTTAATTAGTTAGTTCAATGATGTTATACATTAATGTAATAATGTGGACTGCTCCATATATATGAATATATAATTCATTGTTCTAAAGTTTGGATTCATACATCCGCTAATTAAAATTTTAAAATAAAGATTGGTTTACATGTCAGAGCTAATTTAGCAATATCTAGTGTCAAATGTTGTAACGTTGAAGGTGTCCACGTGCACATTCACACTTAAGTAGGAATTTTGCTATAATTAGGTAGTGGACATAGGACGTGGTTGCCATTATTTATTTTTCTTTTGAATAATTTAAAGTGAGATGTAGCCTAATTGATAGATAAATATTTGTCACTTTTTAATATAAATACGATAACATATTGTTATGAGCTAATGCAAAGTTTGTATTATAATTCTCTAGATAGAATGTCATTATCACTTGGTCACGGTTATGTTTTTATATTATAATACATGGCATTATGAATTTATGATGATGATGATGATTTGGTTGTGTATTAGGTTTAGGCCTATTTTATGTAAAAGTTGGAAAAGTGTGAATGTGATTATCTTAGGATCTTAAGGTTTGTTAATTGGATTAAGATGTACACTTTTTAAATTCTAAATCAATATATAAACAACGGAAAATTACACACATTGTAGATAGTACGGCTAGCACGATTTTATGGTTTTTGCACCTTTTGCTATTGAGTGTAAATCTTTATCTAATCTACATATCTAGACTGTCAAATATTAAGTGTTAACATTGATCCTAGATTCCTATATGCATACGGCTGTTTTTATTGCTTCTTGTAATAAGATGTTAAAATTTGAGAGAGGTAACGAATTTGAGTTTAAAAACAACCCTAATATGTGATCATTTCCTTGCATTTCAAAAAAAGTAGACTTCTGTTCTCTGGAAAAAAAAAAGTCATACTAGCTACACAAAGGAGAATTATGTGATCAAGTCTTTAAACAAGCTATAATTAATGAGGGGTGATAGAGTATAAAACATATTCCTAGGACTCAACCATCAGTTTAAGCTTTTGGTTAAGTTGGTTCTCTAACATGGTATCGGAGCCAGCGTGACACAAAGGTTACGGGTTCGAATCTCATCCGCCCCTCCTTCAAAGTGGAATTAATTCGCACCAGGAATGGGTGGGCCTGTGTTGCATCCACATTTCGAGCCCAAAGGGCCTTTCATGTGAGGGGGAGTGATAGAGTATAAAATATATTCCTGGACTTCAACCATCATTACTTAAAGTATGTGTTAGCATCCCAAGCTACAATTCACAGATATCTTGATTCAAACTTTGACTGCTCTTCTCTTATTAAAAAATGATAGAAAGAGCAGACAAATGCAATCAAAGAGGAGTTAAAGACAACTAACATGAACATGCTTTTAATTACTTCTATAACAATAATTAATTAGTAATAATAATAATATAATTTATATATATATATATATATATATATTAAAAAAAAAGTAATTTAAAAAAGTCTTTAGGTTGGGGTAAGGGGGATGGTGCTCCTCTCGTGAAAGCAACCACCCCTCCCTAGCTAAGAGGGCAGGTCTTCCTGCCACTGCATCAGCTGCCATACATGTTGTTTGCTTCCATCATACTCACTTTTTTATTACAAAGTTTTTATTATTATATCAATGTGATCATGTATATATGTATGTCAGTTTTATTTATTTATAGCTTTTATTTTTCTATATTATTTGTTTTCCTTTTCGAGAATGTCTTCTTATTTGGTTGTCCTTTGTATGTCCTTTATAAGTAGTCATTGCAATAAATACCTAAGCCCCAATTATTTATATTATTCCACTAGCAGAAATCTAGGATCTACTTTGGTTGGATAAAAGCTATTTCTCCTTTCTTTTTTTACACTTCTTTTTTTCCTAATGGAATTCATTATTAACCTAACTAGCTAGCTAAAAGATCTTCATAATTGTTGCATGAACACGCATGATTATTCTGTTTTTAACACGTTGTCAAATACTTTGCATTTTTATCTAATAACTGTTAGAATACACGTATCATATATTACATACACGGATTATCAACAAATGTCATAAACGAACAAGTTTTTGAAAAGATATCAAATTAGAGGTCAAAATTGATGTATGCATGCTCCTATATAGCCTTATAAGGTAGACTTGCGCAATTAGGTTGAAAGTAGGTAGCTATTATCTTGTTTTTATAAAGGATAGACTTTCAAATAAAGAGATAAGGCTGGTCCATTTAAATTGGGAACTTTCTCATGTATATTGTCCATGAAGTGAAATACCCCAAATAAAAAGGGACATTTATTATTAAGGTGAAGACTTTGATAAAAAAAAAAAACAAAAAAAAAAAAGATTGTCAAGGAATTGAAAAAAGTATGGTCCATGCATCAACCTTATCTTTATTTTATAAATGTTCAAAGTATGCATGAAAAATAGAGGTGATCAGAAAATCAGAATCAAATTGTTCAGAGCAGAAAACCAGGAGCATCCCCCTCGTTTGCTGAATTTTATTACTTGGATTTTCTTCTCTGATTTTTATTTTTCATGATGTTGACTTGACTCTTCTTGCTTTCCAAGAAGCTTGCATATGTCCCTTTAAGACTCATTTTATGGTGTACGCAACCAACCAACCAACCAACTACTCTACCCTAGTTTTTTGGTTACATTATTGCCAAGTATGGGGTATAACATTACAAGAAGAGGAAACATAAATGACCATTTTTGGATATTAATAAAGTAAAGGGTTATTTTATATTCTTTTCCTACTTAAATTGAGTGATCGCGTAGCCTAAAGTCTAAATGCTATTAGGACTTTAGGAGTGAATAATCATACCTTATTTGTTAAAATGTTAAGTAATGGGAGATTCTATTTACACTCAACGGTTATACTTGTATAAGAGAAAGAGCGGACACTCAATTAAAAATGTATATTAGACATGTGAGATTAATGACTAAACTATGTGTAACAACTTTCAGCAAATTCAATTATCGTAATAATAGGTTAGTTACACCATTAAAGTGACCACTTAAGTCTCTGGGAATACTTTCTTATATAGTTTGTGGAACTGTAAAAAAGTCATTTGTGAATTACTTATACAAAGTACGTATACATTTCACCACGAGTAAATGTCACTCCCATTTTATCATGATTGATCATAAACAAAATCACTAGTATATTGTAGGCAAGTTTCTTGTTGAAGCTAATCAAGCTGGGCATGGATCGGAGTAACTTCTTATATGAATCACTATCACGCGGTGGAATTAACCTTCAATTTATTTGGCTTCCACATTGTTATGTAGGTAGTTCACACATCGGAGTTCATTAGTATGATTGATTTTAGTGTTACGTTTTACTCTACGTAATTAGATCTTGCTTGGGGTGACATACTTGGTGCATGAATTACTAAGCCCATTCCAAAACTCAATGTGAACATTTTGTCAATATGGGCTCAATATTTGAAATTCAAATTGTAAAGACCAGCCCATTAGCCCAAACTATTAGCTTGTTATTATTGGGCTTTCAACCTGCACAATAAGTGACAACAAAATTGCAAATTTTTAGTTCACCTTCCAACTTTCCAATTGATTGGCAAATCTCCTAATTTGGGCTGCTTGATGAGTGTCTTTAATATGTGATCCCTTATAAATGTGAGTTATTTAATTGGTTGCAATTTGGGATTTATATGATCCTACTCCTTTACCTCCAATTAAAGGGTACTCCAAACGAATAAATTCTTTATAATTGGAGTTTAATCTATCACATTCTAATCATACAATACTCCGTACCATAGTATATAGTATTTCAGTATTTGGGATCGTTTCTCAGCAATTGAGTTCATGCGGCCCAGGCCATGGTCGCAGCTCATCCTTTAATTTATTGATCGGGAGTGTTATGATCAACTCAACCAAAAGCTTAAAAAATAGCAGTCTCAATTTTAAAGCGTAAGTTGTGTTAGGAATATAAAAAAATATATTATTGTGTATATATCTTAGTGATATTCTAATATAAATTTATGGAAGTTTATATGATAGAGTTTATATTGTGTAGGTTATCTTTGGTAGGCTATAAATAATGATATATTTTCCTATATTCCTAACAAGTTGATTAAAGAATCTACATTAGACTATTGCGCAAATAATGTAATTGACAAACAATTTTATCATACCAATATTTTTTGCAGCATGAATATGATGATCAATAATGGAAATCAATTGGAGAAGCTCAGCTAGCTCCCAATAAAAACCATTCAACACACTTGTTACATCTACAAGAATACAAATTATTCAACATTACAAAAATTTAAAAAAACTAAAATTGTAGAAAATTAAATGAGGATTGGATTAAAAATCGGAGCAACGACCCTTCTGTTCCCAATCGCCATAGCGGGTGGGTTCGGGTCCTCTGGGCCCACCAATCTCACCAGTCTCTTCATTCACATGAACACCGCCATCATCATCTTCGCTATCATTTTCGGTATTTTCTCTCTCCTCTTCTTCAATCTGGGTTGCCTTGTTAACCTCTTTTTCACCTTTTTGTTGATCGTTGTTTGCAGAAGTAGTCATTAAGAAGGTTGAAAATGAGTTGGGTACAATCCGAGTCGCCGATTCCAGCCACTGAGTATGAGTTGGCTTTGAGATCGTTACGATTGATGCGATCTTGTGGGTAAGATTTCTCGCCATTGTTGAGAGAGAGAAACAGGCGGTGATTGTCGACGTAGGTTGAAAATAGAGGAACTTGGAATTTGGGGTAATTTTAAATGGTTTAGGTTTTATATAATACGGTTCGTTTTTGTCCACGTTTATTGTTTGGGTTCTTTTGGGTTGGTCATATTTTCAATTGGTCAAAGTTAGGGAATTTGGGTATAGAACCTTTAGTTGGGCTGTGGGCAGGTCCGATGGGACAAAGGTATGTTAAATCTTCTTTGTGGCCATTTGGTTCGTGAAACCGAATGCATTGGTATGAAATCTCGTACAAAAAAAAAGGTATGGATCCTGAATCTCTTATTAGTTTGAACTTTGAAGTTGTATGGTTTATATAATGCTATGGTGATTTTATTTTTCATTAATAACGAGAATTATGCATCTTGTGGGGTGAGGTAACTGGTAAGTATCAGATGCATGGGAAATGTAATAAAATTTTAACTTCATTCTAAAACGTCCAACTAAATGACCCTTTTATAATATTGTTTAAATCAATAAGGTCACCCAGTTGTAAGGTTGAGTTGTGTTCGGGTCAAATATAGTGAGGTAATAAGCATGTGTTTCGAGTCAACCTACTGTAATGCAACATCTTCTCTTTAGCAAATTAGATTGTGCATAGGACCGTACATCGGTCCAAAACCTGACCCGGAACCGAATAATTGATTTTAAGGACGTGAGATCAGACTTTAATCAACAAGTTCGGTTCCGGTCCAAACCTAAAAAAGATAGTTATGGTCCGGGTTTGGACCTGAATAGACCTGATTATTGATTTTTTTTTCGTAAAAACTATTGAACTTATTTATAAACCTGTTGTTTAGACATGTTTATGGACCTATTTAGACTTATTAAATATACGTTAGTTTTTAACAACATTTTGCATAATAACTTAGTATATAGCTTGATTAAGCTGGGACAAAAGGAGTGTAAGATTATTTGAAACTACTAGTATACATAAATTAAATTGGAAAATCACATAAAGTGAACAATACAACGTTTAAGCTATCCAACTTTAAACAAAAATATTGGAAGTATGTAAATTGTCTCTAAGAAAAGTGTATTTTCGATTTGAATGCAATAAATAACAAATGGTTAATCAATATAGTTCCAAAAACAAAAGGCATTTGTATTTTCAATTTGAATAGCAATAAATAACAAATAGTTAATCCATAAAATTCCAAAAATAAAAGGCATTTGATATTGTTGGGCCGAATATTAATTTAAATACAACCTATTTGGGTTGTGAACTTGGCCATTTCTCACACCAAAGACATGAACACATGATAAGGATGACTGCAAAAGTATGGACAAATCTAAGGTCAAATTCTGTTAATAGAATAGCCCGACTATTTTGGAGTAGTTTAATGAGGTAGCATGGAGCTTCATATCTCCGCAATAATTAACTAGTTTGGTGGAAAGTAAAAAATTAATATCAATATAACAACTTAAAAGTCGGTTTAAGTCGTATCGAAGTTTTTCGTGTTGTTTTTAAAGTATAGCCTTTTCAAAGTATATATATTTTGTTCTAAATTCATAACAAAAAGACAGAGTTAAACTCTTTTTAAATGCTAATGAGTTATTCTTTCTATTGTAAAATAAGTTTGAGAGACATTTATTTCAAAAATAATTTTGAAATAGGAAAACCTTTGGAGTTAGAAAAGAAAATTGTTTTAAGTGAACAACTATTTTGTACTTCCTCTATTATTAACTACTGTAATAATTTTTTTTGAAGTAGAAATGTTTCACAATTATTGTAATAATTCTATTTTATAATGTATTTACTCTGTAATAATTTGATTTTGTGCTCTAAAACTACAAATTTACCTTACTTAAAATTTGTACTAAACAATTCACTTCATATTGTGCAATTGATTAAAAATAAAGATAAAAACAAGTATTATTTGATGTAGTTGGTAGTAGTTTCATCTTACGACCTTAAGGGGTTCAATTGTGGTTCTTGAGGATGGAGTATCGTTTATGTTTCCCACGATTTTCTGAGTAACCTGACTTAGGTGTTCTTTTGAGCTTGTTAACAAGTAAAATAGATTTCAGCAAACTAACAGAGTAGATTAGATGTCAGCAAAGTAAATTGAGTACAGATTTGAATAGAGTAGAGCAGCTTAAAAGAACAGCGCTTTACATAATTAGGCTCTAGTTTATTCATAAGAGACCTCAAATCTTGTAGGGTGATTCTCTTTATCCACGTAAAATGTAAGTATGTATGTAACGGAGAGTATGGACGGAAAAAGAACGAGAAAAGACGCCCATAGTAGAGAGGAGTAACAGAAAAAAGCAAATTCCCAAGATACCGACATACGACGTGGGCCTCAGGAAATTGGGGGGGGGGGGTTTCGGTCCAACTTCAACTGTTCTCACTAATCACTTTATTAAATCGTCGTTACTACCATTAACACCTCGGAATCCTGATGGTACACGTGACAAACATCGAACCCATCATCCCTAAACATTCCAACGGTTCAGATACATTTTCATTTTCTCAACTGGGATAACTTCAATGTTTAAATTGTTTAATTTTTTTAAAAAAAATGAGCGAGAAAATGACAAGTCTGTAATATAATAATGCGACTAAAGAAATAGTGAAAGAGTGTGTTTTATGAGCTGGTATTAATAAGTGGTGTCCTTTCCAAAACTTAGCCTTTTTTAGATATTTTCGAATACTACACCAGATATATATACAAACACCAAATATAAATCTATTTCTTCATATTTATCTCAATTTTATACTTAATTTTTTTGGGAGAGTAATTTAAAGAAGAAACAAAAATGGGTGTAATGGATCATATTTCCGATTACTTTGATTGTTCTGGTCATGGTCACCGCCACCACCGCAAACAGCTTCAGGTACTTTTATAATCTTTAACTTTTATTTAGTTTTATTTATTTTAAGTGAGTATTTTTGTGTGTTTTTGGAATCTGTATGAAAAAGTAGGGAAAATAAAGTTGTTAGTGAACAGTGATTCTGTATATACCTGGATCTCTAACTCAAGGACTGGCTTTCTTCAACTGCTTAACCGAGTCTACACTTGTCATTAGTCAGTGATTTTGAATCTTGTTACTCCCTTCGTTCTACTTCTTTTTTTATGTTAGGAATAAATGCTAGAAATAAGCATCTATTAAAGGGACGGACGGGAGTATGTCTACTTGATTTTGAAGTTTTAAGTTATGTTTCACAACAATTCGAAAAGTCGTGAATTGGAGTTGAAACTGATAAGTTAGCTGAAATTATTAACCCGTGTAAGATTATTACAGTTGCTAGAAATGTGATGAGTCTGATTTTTCGTTTAAACGAATTGGTTCATGATTTTACTTGTGTCACTTAATTGAGTCCACCACCAAGTTGGCGGGGCTATATAAATTATACAACCAGTTGTATTATGTGTACGTTACAATCGAAGAAGGTGAATGATACATTATTTTTGCTCAACGCTAGCTGTTTACTTGCCGTTTTTTCTATTTCTTTTAATTTAAATTTGTAATTGGTACAAAAATGGATATTTTATTTTTTTTTTGGAAGTGGTTGCATCACTTGAGAAAATCATGTCGCACCATCATGGCATCATTGGATGTGACTGTTCAACGTTGCAAATATTATAAGATTATATGAATAGAAATTTTTATTTGAAACGCAACTACTGCTCTAGTTTTAATCAACGGTCAAATGAGAAACAGAGTGATTAAGAAATGGTTAGAAAATTAATTGTAAATGCAGTAGATTAGTGACCAATTACAAGTTTACAGAATGCAGGTTACAACATCTCAATGTTTGAACACAAATAAATTAATGTGGTTGGCAAAGTGATAATCAAACATAATCTTGTTTATCGTTTTGCTTAATTAGTCTATTTTACTAGGTAACAACTAAGATAATTAGACAGAAATTTACAGGGCTATTATCTAAACAATTAGTGGTCCCATTGCCATGTGCTTAGAAAGACATTTATTTTCTGTCCATTTCATAAATCACTTTGTTTGATTATGGATAAAGGTTTGCTTCATCAATCATCCTCAAGGATGTCATTATACATGCTAGAAAAGATGCAAATTATTGGAATGAATTAGAAGAAGAGCATGTTATAAGTATGTTTTGTCGTTTATCTATGTTTCTGGAGTTGAACTTATTAGAGCTTAACTTTGTTGCAATTTGACTAAGATGGCTTTTATTATTCCCGAAATTATTATCTATTGATTCGCCCTGTTGTTGAGTTAGCGTCAAAATTACATCATTAACACCCCAATGCACAAATTCATGTCATAAACCTTTAGAAAAATAAAATTCATGGGAAGTTGAAACTTAGCTAAATAAGGACTTCCAATTATAAACTTGGATGAGAACAAGTGCAAAATTTGTTCGAGTTGAGTATAATTACATGTGCAAACTTATAGTGGGATAAGTAATGAATAGACTGAATGGGAAAAATTAGAGGTAAATGAACTACTTGTTGGAATCTTGCCTATAAATTGGTGGTATTACCACTTACCTAACATAAAAAGGTTCTATAAGCTTGTTTAAGACAAACGGAATCATAAAGGTGGTTGTTACCAATTTGAAACATAGTGGTTGTTCAGTTGTTAGCAAATAATGGTACATGTTTTTAGGTTCTAATTCTTAATTATGAGGTGTTAGAACAATGAGTGTGTATTATTTTAAGGATTAGGGACTATTGACTAATCATTCTTTGTTTAATGTAACGTATGTTCAATCAGACGGTAGAGATCAAGATTAAGATAGACTGTGAAGGATGTGAACGAAAGGTGAGGAGGGCAGTGGAAGGGATGGAAGGTGTAACCCAAGTTGACATTGAGCCCAAGCTAAGCAAGCTCACAGTAGTTGGATACGTTGAGCCTAGGAAGGTGTTGGCTCGTGTCAAGCACCGAACAGGGAAGAGGGCAGAGATGTGGCCTTATGTGCCATATGATGTAGTTGGACACCCTTACGCAGCTGGGACGTATGACAGGAAAGCACCTGCTGGGTATGTGAGAAGTTCTGAGTACAATGATCCGCGATCAAATCAGTTGTCACGTATGAGCTCTACTGAGGTGCGTTACACCACAGCATTCAGTGATGAGAATCCTGCTGCATGTTCTATCATGTGATTCTCATTAATCATTAAGGAGGAATTCTCTCAGTATATGTTATACTTCATATGTCAAAAGACTCCTTTTTCTTTAGTGGTTTGGCAATTAGGTCTAAAATTGGACAGGTTTGTACTATATGTTTGTATTGGATTGGTGTCATTAAGCTTATCTTCCAATCATAAATCAATGTTAATTAAGTATCAGAGATGCTAATTTTGAGGCTTGGAGTGAAAGGGTTTTTTTTTTTTAATTTATTTTATGCATATACTTTTTTCTTTTATTGGGAGGAAACACCAATGATGCGAACAAAGTTTACCGGGACTTGTAAGTACAAGTTACTTGCAGTATTACAGTTTACAGATATTTTTTGACAAAACAGTATTGTCAATTTGTCATAGATGATGGGAAATACTCATACTCATAGCATTGAGCTAAGTTTACATTATGGGAGCTCCCAGGGGATCCAATGCAGTCCTGAGGTGTTTTTTATTTGGGCTTTGGTCTTGAATATGTTAGTAATTGTGAATGGGGCAAAGTACTTTTAGAAAGGAATATGGGATGGTTCCAAGCGCCAAAACAATCTTATACTACCTCTGTTTTTTTTAGTTGCAACTTTAGAATGTTTTATATCTCTCAAATAATGCCTCAAAGTAGAGCTGTTAATTCGGATAAACGAGTCGGGTAAGAGTGGGTCGGGTCAACTCAGGTTGGGTAAATTCAGATTAATTCAATAATCTATGCGGGTCGGGTTTGGGTGAGGTCATGCTTGAGTCGGGTCACGCCGGGTCATACTTCTTATCAGGTTTGGGTCGAGTTTAGGTCGGGTTAATATCAGGTCGAGTTACATTCGGGTCGGGTGAACAATAGGTCGGGTTTAATTCGAGTTTTCACGAGTTAAAACAGGTTAGGGTAATTCTCGGGTTCGAGTAGGGTTCGGTTCAAGTCAATAATTTGCGGGTTAGAATCAGATCGGGTTATTCTTGGGTTTGAGTCGGGTTCGGTTCAAGTCAATAATTTGCATATTATAATCAGGTCGGGTCATTTTCAAGTCGGGTCATTCTCGGGTTCAAGTCGGGTTCGGTTCAAGTCAATAATTTGCAGGTTATAATTAGGTTGGGTCATTTCCAAGTCGGGTCATACTCGGATTAAGGTCAGGGTATGTTCAAGTCAATAATTTGCAGGTTACAATTAGGTCGAGTCCTTTTCAAATCAGGTCATATTCGAGTGCAATTAACTATAAATAGATAATTATCATTTTTATCTAGCTAATTATTTCCTTTTACTATAATATATATGGCAATATACTAGGAAACTATAGTATATAATTGAGGAAGATAATTATCTCCTTTAACCATACAACAAATATATACTATATTTAACTCTTAAATTTGAGGATGATGCTCATTTCTTTTGTTGTCCTGGACCGACTTGGTCTTTCAAGACAAAATGATTTGATCAACAATAATAAGGTGGTCTAAATTGCATTTAAGGTTATTTGAATTCGGGTTAAGAACAATTTGGGTTGAATTCAGGTCGGGTCAATAACAAGTTGTGTTAATTTCGAGTCGATTTAGTAACATATCGGATTAAATTTTTGGGTTGGGTAAGTAATAGGTAAGGTAAAATTCAGGTCGAGTCAATAACAAGTCAGGTTGAATTTAAGTCAGGTTGAATTTGGGTCAGGTCAACAACAACTTGTGTTAATTTCAAGTCGGGTTTGTAACAGGTTGGGTTAAATTCGAGTCTGGTTAGGAATAGGTCGGGTTGAATTCAGATCATGTTAGTAACAAGTCAAGTTAAATTTGGTTTCTGACGGGTTAAAACAAGTTTGGGCCAATTTCGGTTCAAGTCGGGTCCGGTGCAAGTTAATTAAATTGGCCGTTATAAATCGGTAAATCGGTGCAAATTGTAAATTGGTAAATTGGTCGTTTATTAAAAGCAAATTGGGTGGTTCCACACACCCAATTGGACTCCCGGAGGGTATTAGGGACCATGGTAAACATATCGGAAATTTTTATTTCCAAACGGAAAAAAGTCCGAAAATTCCAAAATTGAAGACTAATATCCACGCTTTTTGAGAAATTTTGGAGGTTTCAGGGGCCCGATGTCGAAAAGTCTTGAAATTCTATGGGATACATCTTGGGGTCATATAATGCCGTTTGGAACCATATATGATCATTATTTGTTGTCATAAATGTTCGTGGTCGTAGGCTTAAATTGTGCAAGTTGTAAACCGATAAATTGGTCGTTTAAAGGCAAATTGGATGGTTCCACCTACCCAGTTAGACTCCCGGAGGGTATTAGGGATCATGGTAAACATTTCGGGAAATTTTATTTTCGGGCGAAAAAAAATCAAAAAATTTCAAAATTGAAGGCTAATTATCCATGCTTTTTGAGAAATTTTGGAGGTTTCGGGGCCCGATGTAGAAAAGTATTAATATTTTAGGGGATACATCTTGGGGTCATATAATGATGTTTGAGACCATATATGATCATTATGTGTTGTCATAAATGTTCGTAGTAGACTTGAGTTAATGAAATATGTGCAAGTTGTAAACCGATAATTAGATTGGTCGTTTAAAGGCAAATTGGATGGTTCCATCAACCTAATTAAAATTCCGGAGGGTATTATTGACCATGGTAAACATTTCGGCAATTTTATTTCTGGGCGAAAAAAAGTTAAAAAAATTCCAAAATTGAAGACTAATATCCACCTTTTTAAAGAAATTTTGGAGGTTTCGGGCCCGGTGTCGAAATGTCTTGAAATTCTATGGGATACATCTCGGGGTCATATAATGTCGTTTGGAATGATCATTATTTTTTGTCATAAATGTTCGTGGTTATAGGCTTGTGTTTAGGGTAATTTTACCCCGCCACATGGTCCAATCAGAGGATGACACGTGTCAGCCCTAGGATGGCCCAAAATGGACCTATTCCTGCTTGACACGTGTCACTCCAGAAACTTGGGGGAAATGGCGGCCTTCAGGCCCAAATCCCAAGAAAGCCGCAATGCGGCACAACCCACCAATGATTAGGGTTCAGTGACTTAATCAGGGGCACAAATCCCGAGGACCCTATAAATAGGGAGATTCCCCTCTTTTGGAGGGCACGTTTTACCAATTATTACAAACTGTCCCTGTGATAGAGACATCTGAGCTTGGAATCTGAGCAGATACCCACCTAGATTTCCGCAGTTTTTTCTCTCCCATCAAGTTACTAACTTGTTCGTCGGAGGCGGAGCACCACCCAACCGGTGTCTCCGTTTGTTTTGTAGGTATAAGCCGCACTGGACCAGTCTTTGTATTGTAACTCTCACGAGGGACAAAAATACCCAAAACAGCTTGAATTAATGAAATTGGAGCAAGTTGTAAACCGGTATATTGGTTCTTTAAAGGCAAATTGGATGGTTCCACCCACCCAATTAGACTCCCAAAGGGTATTAGGGATCATGGTATACATTTCGACAATTTTATTTCCGGGCGAAAAAAATCAAAAAAATTCAAAATTAAAGGCTTATATCCATGCTTTGTGAGAAATTTTGGAGGTTTCAAGTACCGATGTAGAAAAGTATTAATATTCTTAGGGATACATCTCTCGGGGTCGTATAATGATGTTTGGGACTATATATGATCATTATATGTTGTCATAAATATTCGTAGTAGGCTTGAGTTAATGAAATCCGTGCAAGTTGTAAATCGGTAATTAAATTGGTCATTTAAAGGCAAATTGGATGGTTCCACCAACCCAATTGGACTCCCGGAGGGTATTAGTAACCATGGTAAACATTTCGGCAACTTTTTATTTATGGGCGAAAAAGTCAAAAAATTTCAAAATTGAAGACTAATATCCACGTATTTTGAGAAATATTGAAGGTTTTGGGCCCGGTGTCGAAAAGTATTGAAATTTTAGGGGATATATCTCGGGGTCATATAATATTGTTTGGAACCATATATGATCATTATTTCTTGTCATACATGTTCGTGGTAGCTTGAATTAATGAAATTGGTGCAAGTTGTAAACTAGTAAATTGGTCGTTTAAAGGCAAATTGGATTGTTCCAACCACCCAATGGGACTCTTAGACGGTATTAGGGACCATGGTAAACATTTCGGCAATTTTTATTTTCGGACGAAAAAAAGTAAAAAAAATTCCAAAATTGAAGGTTAATATCCATGCTTTTTGAATAATTTTTTGAGGTTTCGGGACCCGGTGTCGGAAAGACTTGATATTTTAAGGAATATATCTCGGGGTCACATAATGTCGTTTGGAACCATTTATAATCATTATTTGTTGTCATACATGTTCGTGGTGGGCTTGAGTTAATAAAATCGGTGCAAGTTGTAAACCGGTAAATTGGTTGTTTAGAGGCAAATTGGATGGATACACCCACCCAATTGGACTATCGGAGGGTATTAGGGATTATGGTAAACATTTCGGTAATTTTTTTTTTCCGGACGAAAAAATTGCCAAAAAATTCCAAAATTGAAGACTAGTATCCACGCTTTTTTAGCAAATTTTGGAGGTTTTGGGCTAGGTGTCGAAAATGTTTGAGATTTTAAGAGATATATCTCGGGGTCATATAATGCCGTTTGGAACCATATATGATTATTATATGTTGTCTTAAATGTTCGTGGTAGACTTGTATAAATGAAATCGGTGCAAGTTGTAAATTGGTCGTTTAAAGGCAAATTTGATGGTTCTACCCACCCAATTGGACCCCAGAGGATATTAGGGATCATGGTAAACATTTCTGCAATTTTTGTTTGCGGGCGAAAAAATGTCAAAAATTTCCAAAATTGAAGGCTCTAATTAGTTCAATTCCTAATTTTCTTCTCTCTTTAAATATTCATTTGAGCTCTATTCAATTCAGTTCAGCTCCTATTTGTAGAATTCAGTTATGCATAATATCAAGACAAATTCAATAACAATTGACGTACTCACATTTTATTCCGTATATATATACTCAATTGATCAAAATAAGTTGTATAATTGTAAAAATAATTCCTCAAAAAAAAAAAAAAAAGTACTTGACCCATTTTCCACATTTGGGCCAAGTCATTCATGAGTATATGCCAATCTTTTTCGGCGGGAAAACCCTACTTTCCCTCCTTAATTAAACCCAGGTAAGTGCTTCCATTTTCGGCGGGAAAATTATCAAAAACATACAGAGAGAGAAAAAGAGGAGAGAGAAAGCAGGAAAAATGGGCGAAGAAGATGAAGTTGAGATGACTGAAGCACAATTAAACGAAGAATTTGCAGTTTGGAAGAAGAATACCCCAATTCTATACGATCTCGTCGTTTGTCATCCCTTGGAATGGCCATCTCTCACCGTTCAATGGCTTCCATCATCACCCCAGATCAACCCAGATTCATCTCTTGCCGTTCATCAACTTATCCTTGGGACCCACACTTCCGATGATTCCCCTAATTATCTCATGGTTGCTGATGTTCACCTTCCCCCCAACAATGGCCCTTGTTCCTCTGCTCCGAAGGTAAGAAAAAAGTTATGCCCACCAAGTGTTTGATGAAATGCGTGAGTGAATGTTGTTTTGATTTTTTTGGGTTTTTTTGTTAGGTGGAGATTGTGAAGATGTTTTGTGTTGATGGGGAGGTGAATCGAGCTGGGTTTATGCCACAAAAGCCTAATCTTGTTGCGGCGAAAACGAGTGGTTTGGAGGTTTATGTTTTTGATGTTGCTAAGGAAGCGAACTCGAATGTGTGTGATCCTGAGGTGAGATTGAGGGGTCATGAGAAGGAAGGTTATGGGCTTTCATGGAGTCCTTTAAAGGAGGGCTATTTGTTGAGTGGTTCCCATGATTGCAAGATTTGTTTGTGGGATGTGTCCTCCATGCCTCAAAGTAAAGTTCTTGATTCCATGAATGTTTATAAGGTAATTCATGTGTTAGCCTGTTTTTGTGTGATTTTTGTAGCTGAGTTAGTGATAAGAAGAATTGCGATTTATCTATTGTTAATTACATTTTTAGGCCCATGAGAATATAGTTGAGCATGTGGCTTGGCATCCAAAGAATGAAAACTTGTTTGGTTCGGTGGGTGACGATGCAAGGTTGATGATCTGGGATCTGCGCTCTGATAAGCCCCAACAGTCTGTTATAGCTCATGAAAAAGAGGTATACTTCAATAACCCTTTTCCTTGGAGTTTAGCTATGTTTTAGGTGCACGCACGTACAAACAAACACAGAGAGAGAACAAAGGTGGAATTGGTGCTTTGATTTCAAAATGGTTGCAATATGTCAGTTGGGTTTGTAAACGTAATGTGTATTATGCCTAGTCTCCTATCTTCTCCTTGTGTCCTTAGATTGCATTTTACTCATGTTTATTGTTGTTCTTGGAAGAAGAGGATTATTTCATGCATTACCTTGAAGCCTTGAGGGTATGTTATAGCAAATGTAATATAACTATAGCATATTAGCATGTACTCCATATGTTAACTACTTGGTTTATTGGAATGTGACACTGTTTTAGAGAAGTTTATCAATAATGTTATCTGTATAGGATAGATTCTGCTCATTCCCCTTCCCCCCGTTGGTATCCTTGTGGAATCTTGACCTGAATATCTCAAATTTGTAAGCTTTCATGATATTTACACAATTATTTGGGAGATATAGACCACTATTTTATTGTTGTATCCCTTTGATGTACAATAAACCGTTTGTTTTTCTCCAGGTCAATTATCTATCTTTCAACTCATTCAACGAATGGATTGTGGCGACAGCTTCTTCTGATACCACCATCGGACTATTTGATATTCGGAAGCTAGATACACCCTTGCATGCTTTGTCTAGTCACACGTATGATCAAGTCCCAGCAGTGATTTTCATTGTCTATTGAATAGCTATGTTTGGAATTCAAATTTATGCCCTGTTAATTGACAAATTATCAATAGGCTTGGGATTTTACTAATATATATCTTCCATTGTATTTGCAGTGAAGAAGTTTTCCAGGTTGAATGGGATCCCAATCACGAGACCATATTGGCATCATCTTCTGATGACAGAAGGCTAATGGTTTGGGACCTTAACAGGTACAATCTTATGTGTTTGCATTTCACCTTTTGAAACCAGTTTGTGGATTAATAAGAGACTGATATATGAAATCAACTGTAGAACTGTTCAGAAAAAAGCATAACACCATTCAACAGTTTTAAGTTGATTCCTCAAAACTGTTTTCCTTTAAATGTCAGATTATCAACTGAGAATCAATCTATTTACTTTTTATGGAATTATGTTTTACAGAGTTGGTGATGAGCAGTTGGAAGGAGAAGCACAGGACGGGCCTCCAGAACTCCTTTTCTCTCACGGAGGACACAAGGCTAAAATATCAGACTTCTCTTGGAACAAAAATGAACCATGGATGATCTCAAGTGTGGCGGACGACAACACAGTACAAATTTGGCAAATGGCTGAGAGTATATACCGTGATGAGGATGATATACCAGCTGAATGAGCTCCCTTGAGCTTTTGTAATCCTCAGCTTGTCTTAGACTAGTTACAAATTTTCAGAAGGATATTAACTTATTAATGTTAGTTTGACAGTGTTTTTCAGATAGTATTGTATCAATCAGTGGTGATGGTTACCAAGTTTAAGAGTCGTTTCTCAAATCTCTATACAAAGTAGTTAAACTCATTGCGCCACAAGTCTAAGCTCATCAGATTTACTGTATGCTATAACAAAGGTCAATTTACTAATGCAGTTCTAGCTATGAATTGTATACTCCAAAAGTTCCAACGAATATTTTATCCCTGATCATATGTGCTAGATAAAGAAGATGAGAGAATATAGTGTTGCCCTCAATCACAGTAGTAATATTCTCGACATTTCACACTTATCTTGTGAACTTGCCTTTTAGCTTTAGGCAATAAGATTGAAATAATTGCGGATGGGGAAAACCCAAAAAAGGCAAAATACCCTGTTTTTTTTTTACAGTGCAAAATAATATTGTTTGTGACATCCATTTATTTTAAGTTGAAACGTGACAGGGTAGCACCATGCCACCATGTCATATGTATTAAGCTTCGTGATGAGAGACAGATTGAACCCAAATCTAGCAAGTAATGTCGTGACTTTTTTCGAGCATGGGACAGAGCCCAGGCATCAACTTTCAAACTAGAAACTCGGATTCACTCAAATTTATCAAGCTGCAAACCTTTCGCCAAAATGTGATCTTTGCACATTCAAGGTAATCGCAAAACCTATAGGTCACAAAAGGATGAAAATCTTGGAACTTCTTGATAGATTATAAGTTCTAATCTCAAGTCATACAAACATATTATTCACGGAAGACATAAAGATATTATCAAAAGAAAAAAAAAAAAAGAAAAAAACTGAACGAACCAGCATCTACAAGTCCTAAGCATAAGTATGTTCTAAGATTACAAAAAAGGGTGGATAAACAACTCCACGAAACAAAAGAACATAGTGCAGAAGATAGATCCACATGAACAGAAGAAAAGAGGATAATCAGAGAACAAGAGTGAGCTAAATATAGAACTCTATTGAGCAATGAAAGCATTCCTCGCTCACCAACGCGTGCTTTCATAAGATACATGTCTCGACTTCACATCTCCTTGGCATCAACAGTAACCAAATAGCTTGCAAGTGCGGCATGATTAGCTGTAAAATGAACAGAGCAATTCATGTTAGCCTCTGCAAAAATCATAATTTATAAATCAATAGTAGACACTAGACAGCAGCAAACAATGCCATTAAAACAATTAACATGATAAGATACATGGTACCCTAATAAAAAGCATGAAAAGAATCCTGCATGCAGCAATCCTAAGATATTATATCTCCAGTTGTCAATACAAGAATCCGAATCAAATGAGAACACATACAATAGTAATACAATCATCTCAGTGAATAGCATCAAGCAAATATCAGTAACCACTGTTCAGCCACCCTTCATTCCACACCCCACATTTAAAGGCTATTAAATCTAAGTTATAAACTAAACACAGGAGCAACAAGTATTCAGAAGTAAAGCCAACAAGCTTACAGATTTAGAGGATAAGAGGAGAGAAAAACGTGTGAGATATATAATACACAATATAAGCAACCAAGAATAAACAGCTTTAGTTCTCAGAACTATTTTTCAGTTTTCAATGTACCTGCTCCAACTGAAGTCTATTAAGTCCATACAAATGGCGACCAAACGTTAATACCAACTTAAAAAGAGTGAGAACAACCCCCCCCCCCCCCCCCCCCAAAAAAAAAAAAAAAAAAAAAAAAAAACTTCATCCAGAATTAACAATCAGTTACACTATTTTGGGAATTCACACACGCTTCCTAGAAAAGAAGAGTATGATCAGTTTCCCAAACATACACCCTCATAAAAGGAGTAATGGAAAGAATCTGAAAAGAAGATAGCTAATATTCAGAATATTTTAAGTAAATCATGATGAACGACAGGAGCGATATAATGATTAATTTGGGACAATAGAAATTGTCAAAAGTTAGATCATTGAAAGCTGAAACAAGTACATGGAAGAGAGAGAGTAAGGAAACCGTGAAATTCTTGGTCATCCTTTTATGGAAGAGAGAAAACGATATACCAATGCCCAAAAAATTGTTTGTCAAGCCAGTAACCCTTGCGGCCTTGCCTATGCTCTATAGCTCTTAAGCCATCAATAAGTCACTAGCTCCTCATTTAGAAATTCTAAATAAAATGCTTATTCCCAAAATCCATCATGAGTCCAATAAGTTCATCATATCCAATTGTTAAGTCCTCCTTACTAAAGACATTCAATCATCAAAAACCTAACACTAGGGTTTGCTACTTCAAACAACTCAATTTCCCTGGCTGCCCCAATGTCAAACCTATATGGCCATTTCCAACACTCCATTCATGCACAATAGTATCAATGTATGATCCTTCAATATATCCAGAAGTTGACACCCATCCCACTCATTTTCAGCATATTGGACACACTTCTCTGCCAAGAGCTAGGTATAAGAAACCATAATATACACTTGTGTGTCACAAGTTTCAAAGGAAGTTCAACCTCAAATATGTGAATGAAGAGTGCAACAAGATTCTCTGCCAAGAGCTTGGTATAAGAAACCATAAAATACACTTGTGTGTCACAAGTCTCAGAAGAAGTTCAACCTCAAATATGTGTATGAAGAGTGCAACACGATTAACATGCATATCAATATAATAATCCAATGACCAATCACAAGTGAACTGGTAAGAAAATGGAGAGACTGAGATCAGAAATTAGAAGCAAGATAATAGTGGAGAGGAATAAATTTGTAAAGGAAAACAAAAACAGTTTTATAGGTGAAAGAGGAAAGGAATTCTTGCTTGGATATTTTTCTATGCGCCCCACCCCCCCCCCCCCCCCCCCCCCCCCCCCCCCCCCCCCCCCCCCCCCCCCCCCCCCCCCCCCCGCCTCCAAAAAAAAAACTCCCCAACCCCGGTTGGTAGTTTGGTAAATGCCATTATGCCAAGTAAACACACACTTAAAACAACAATTCTTGTATTTGCATATTATTTCATCCTATCAGCACCATTTAGGCTGCATTACAAGATAATTTATTCTAATGGCAACTTTCACACATTAACCATTTCAAACTGCTAAATCAGCAGCAGCACAGCTATTACATTACGAAAGTACTTTTGCTGAATTCTGCACAAAGTATCACAATTTACACAAAGCACAGCATCAAACATAATAAAGGAGGGCAAACATAACAAACACCAGGTCACCAAATCTGATATCACTATAAATTGGTCAGTAGGATATAAGTAAATGTACTTCAATTAGACAAACATCATTGTGCAAACAGGAAACACTTGCCTCAATACAACACCAGTAGATGTACATAATCTAATTTCTTCTTACGGCTGAGTTGGATAAATCAGGGGTAATGGGGAATAGTTGATTATACATACGAGATGCAGAAATCAGGATATATTAGGGGAAATGGGGAATCGTCCATCATACATATGAGATGCAGAAATCAAATGACAATATGAATATTGGAAACCCAAGCAATGAATTCATGAAATTAACATCTTCACCGTACTTATTAATACATAATTAAAGATATAAAAAGCATGATAGAATCAAACCAAAGACTTTGCTAAAAGTTTGATTCAAGCAAAGAAACATTCAATCCAATAAGAATGACAACAAATTTAAAAAAAAAAAAAACTTATCACCTTTTTCTCCTAGCATTACCAGATGAAACACCAGTGGATGTTACATTGTTGTGCCACAACTTAAAAGGTCCTTTGGCGCAGATCCCAGGCTAGCCATGCAATTCTCATACTCACACTGAGCATCTATGTTTGCCCCTTCCCCAGGTTTTCCATCGACACCAGGGTGGAGACAATAAATTTGATCACCACACTGAGCATTGCATGGAATCATGTACGAACCAGGAAAGTTATTATTGTTGGCAATATTCTGATACATATCCCCACTCTTGACTGGCCTTTGGTATGGAAAAGAGCCTATTTCCCCTTCAATTCTTCCCCTAATGTCAACAAGCAGACACTTAAGCCTGGCAATCTCAGCTTCCAATGCAGCCTGACCCTGTAATCTCTTTATCAATTGCTGGTTCAAAGCCCTCAATTTCACAACCTCGTCCTCCAACGAGGCTGCATGTGCTTTCTTCTTTTGCCGATACTTGCGAACAGCTTCTCTATTACCCCCTCTCTCCCTCCCGCGTTTCCTAGATTTCTGTTCCCCGGATTCAGCAGAATCATCATTGTTCCCACTTTTCTCTTCACTAGAAGGGGGCAAGATTTTTGTGTGCACATGAAAACAGGTGTGCGTATGAGATAAATCAGGCCCGGGGGGATTACAGGTGTGGGTATGAGTACAAGCGTGAGTATCCCTCAGTAGTTCGTCAAAGAAACTATCCATTGATCCACTACTGGGAATCTCGCCAATGTTTGCACTAGAAAGGAGCTCTTGGTTTGAAAATTCAAGCTCTCCATCATCCATTAAAGGAACTCGATTGCTATTACTACTGTTATTGTTGTTGCAATTAATCTGGTTGTTACCTTCCATCATTGCCAAAATTCACCCTAGAAAAAGCCCAAATTGTAAAAATTCAATTCAACCCAGATGAAATTTCCCCATCAAGTATCCAAATTGAGCAAAAAATTCACATAAATTAATCAATATTACTCAAAACCCTAAAACAAATTATCCAAATTGCCAAAACTAATCATTCAATGATCGCAAATTCAACTGACACCCAATTAAATTAACCCAATTTAAAGACATAGTGCATTAAGAAAACACACATACACTAATCAATTCCCCAAAAAGAGCGCAAATTTACACAACCCTAAACACGAATTGCACCAAAACAGCACTATCAACCAAAATTAAAGCAAACCCAGAAACAAAAATCATAAATCATACAGTAAAATTACAATAAAACGCTAAATTAAATAGCAATTCTTACCGACAATCAGGCAAGGAATCCTACTACTTCTGGGTAAAATGAACAATCTTCACCCTAAAAGAAACAGAATTGAAAACAAAAATTGAATGCTGACGACCGAACGAGAGGAGAGAGAAAGAGAAGAGTATCGCCGATGAGAAAAGGGGCGAAAAAACCCTAGAAGAAGAGAGAGAAAGTAATAAGGTTGTTTAAACGAAAATGGCAAGAAAATTGAGTGGAGGGGGCAGAAGTGAGGACATAGCCAGGCCAAATAGTTCGACGAGGCAATCGCAGAATCTCTCACCTCTGGTTTTTCATTGAAATCACTTCAAGACCCTTTTCCTGAGAATTTGTACTTAATTCAAGGGCTTCCTTGCAATTTTTGATTAATTTTTTAGAATCTAATCATTTCATAATTTTGCACTCATCATCTTGTTTAGAATGTAGATGTTTACTCGTTGACACAAGTCACTAACTCATTCGTAGACCTTGTGCTCTGCCAAATAAAAAAAAAAAAAAAAAAAAAAAGAAGACCTAGTGTATTTGTGTTCCCTTTTATATCATTCTCCATAAATAATTAATAGTTTTACTTTTAAGAGGATTCTCTAATTAATGTTATTGATTTAATCATTAGTGAAAAAAAATAATAAAAATCTTTGTTTATCGGTACACATTGAAGTAGCGATTTTCTGATTAATGAGTAACTAAGTCTATGTTTAAGAATTTTTTTTTTGACAAGAAAGAAAATATTAAATTGTTACTTCAAGTAGCAATTAAAAGATATAATTCTCCTTATGTTTCAAAGGAATTGGCTACAAGAGAACTATGAACAAAGAGTTTTTCTCCCCTTTTTGCCTGACTTTTGATATATTCAATTTACAAATTAAAATGTGAATCTAACAAATTTCATTTGATTATTTTGATACAAATAGATGAATAGTTTAACTAAAATTGAGTTGGGATGAGTAAAGTATGTTAAATGAGTTAAAGTTTGACCAATATCGATTTTGGAGGAGTGAAGTATGTTTTTGTTTGAGTGTGGATAATGAAACACCTTAGCTATTTTAATTTGATTTCAAATTAGATGAGATCATACATGAGTTTAATGACAATTAAACCGTAGTGTTATTTTTTGGTGTTTTTATAGTCATAAGAACGAATGATGAGACTCGATCTCTAGATCCCCTAAAATCGAAAAGGAAGCTTTAACCAACTAAGCTATCTCTTACTCTTTCACCATCGAGACATAATAACAATATGAATCATGTTAAGTTTTCGATTAGGAAGAAGCAATCTTAGTAACGGAAGATATTAAAGTTTCGTAATTCTAAATTATAACACAATTTGGATTATTCAAATAGTTGGGTACAAGTAGTAAGATTAGTCAAGTGTAGATTTTTTTTTTTTGAAGACAAGTATAGATTATTATTTATGTCTTTATTTCATTATTTTAACATCACTTTCTCTCTATAAAAGTCAAACAAAAACAATTATTTTCTCAAATTATATTGATTAAGATTTTAAATAGAATCATAAACTATTTCTTTTTTCCTAGGGAATTCATAATACTAGTAATACTTCTGATCAAGGATATCAAATATGAATATGTACAATATTAGTTTATTGAAAAAGAATCAATCGAAAAAAGACATTGAGAGCATATTCATATTTATAAATGTATTAAGAAATAAATAGGAAGTAATAATTTGACATTGATGCTTGATCTAAATTATACATACTTACACATTACTCTTCCAAATAAGTAGGCAATCCGTACTCATTATTCTTCCATGTTTTCCCAATGGAAAAGGATGTAATAAAGACTTTATATAAATGGAATATTTAATTCAGAATAAATTCAACCTGATAGGATATGAAACGTAAAACCCTTTATTTTTTATTTTTGTAATTGTTTATCATTTATTTATTTTAGGCGTAGTCTCGTTTGCTTTTTTATTATAGGAATCTCAACATGAAAATATACCGTACTTATAAAAACGGATTTGTTTTGGACCACTTGATAAACCCCCAAAAATAATGTATTTTCATGCTAAGTCCTAATCTCAGAAGACTAGTCTCAAATTTTATTTATTACAGTAAAATTTATAAAATTAATAATTGAAGAATGGTTTTAAGAATGGTTTTAAAATTTTAATTTACATATCAATACGCGGCAAGTTGTGAGTAGAGGTTTAGTTGTCTATCTTTTAATGTTCATATTATATTTATATTATAAACTAAGAGATTCATTATTCTTTTTATACTTCATTCATTGGTTCCAAAAACAGATTCATGATATAAAATGCTCAGGTTGCAAGAACTTTGGCTTTTGAAGAATTTGATTGGCCAAGTTGTTAGAAGGAGAAAATTAGATGTTTTGCCTATAAATATTAAAATAATATGCCACATTTGACTTTAACGCCATATAATCCTTTTGTTTTCCTAATTATTTTTCCGTATTATTTTACGAAGTAGCAAATTTCAGTCTGTTAGTTTCTTTGATCTCACTCGGTGTTCCTTTTCCATTTTGTGATAAGGAGATAAGTAATTAGCTAAAATTAAGTCTACTCTTTTTTATTTTTTAATTGAGATACTTTGTACATAATATATTAGAGGCATGTTTTTTGTTGTTGATATATTGAGTAGATTTGTAAATTAGCTAAAAATGAGAAGTAATTAGCTAAAAATGAGAAGTTTTAGTTGTTATATAAAGAATAAAGTGATTTTCATTTAGTTTTAATTTTGGTTGTCATAAATATTGGATTTAGGGGATTTTTTTTTTCCTTATTGGATTTAGTTCAGATTACCTTAATTCCATTTTTGTAATCATGATAAAGTCCAATAAATATAAATTTGTAACTATTCGATGTATATAGTACAATCACTTAGGGTATGTTCACATTTATTGAATTGAGCTGAACTGAATTGAACTAAAATAGATATTTTATGAAAGAAGGAAATTAGCCTTTGAACTGAACTGAGCTGAATTGAAATTTAGCTGAAGTAATCAGACCTTTAAAATAAGTCCAACTATGCAATCGAGGATAGTTTAGCCTAGTACTCCATGAGTCCTTGTTACTTGATATTTTTAACAAAGTAATCCAGCATAATTATGGGAAACACTAACAGAAATGTAAAATGTTGGAATTTAAAAGATCGGAAATCATAGTTGGTTTATTCATCTCATAACTTATAATAAGTTGAGATGTTGACAGTCATAGTCATACAATAGATGCTCCTAAAAGTAAAATTTGCGGAAGAACGTACGTGCATCTTCTGTTCGTTGGTCGAAATATATAGTAGTATAAAATAATGTATGGAATAAATACTCCAACTTTTATTTTGAGAAGTGAAGATGCATGTAACGCTTTTGGCACAATAGACGGACGCCTTTATTTTGAATGAACGGATGGACCGCATTACTTCACATTCTACTCTATTTTTTCCAATGGTCTATATTTCTTGGGTGAGCTAGAGTGAAAGTGACCTAAAGACACGTGTCAAGTCATAGGCTTATTGGAATACTCCTATTACTACTTCCTCCGTTTTTTTTTTTCTGACATGTTTCTTTAGTCACGTTTGTCAATGTATAACTTCAACAATTAACATCTATAGTCACCGGTAATCAAAAATTATGAAAAGTTGATATTTTGAAAATATTTATCGTGACGAATGTAACAACCCGCATGAATATATTTTTCATTACGGATAAAGCACAAAACACGGTCAAAGAGGAGTATGTGAATAGTTTTAAAGTCAAAACGTGTCAACTAAAAAAACGGAGGAAGTATTAGTTACGGAGTACTAGTATTTGTTTTATTCTGCGTAATAATACGGAGTAATACTTGTGTTTTGTAATAATTGCACTCATTTAACTTTTGCATTATTCATACATTTATTTTGATTATATCTTTTATCAATATATAAAAATCAATGTTGGCAATTTGACATGTAAAATATATTTGGATTAATCTTTATTCATATGTTCGCATATGTAACATACCGAGTATTTTGTTCACAATTTATAAATGTCAAGTAGAATACTCCGTATTATCTCTGAAAAAAGGGTATGATCTCTAGTCTTTAAAAACTTTCTTTACACTATGTGAAATTGTAAATACTAATGTCCCATGGAAATGAAATCCATCTCTTAAAATAGATACTCGTACAAGTATATGTGAAAAGCACTCTTCCCACTTCATATTTACAAGTAACATAACACTTTAACATATATTTGAAGGACTAAATTTGAGCGTTTAGACAATTAGATTAATCAAAACAACATTACCATCAATAACATATAATTTTTGTTTTTGAAATACTTGTCAATTGCTTATTTGTAATACTCTATATGACTCGTCTCTGAATATAATTTCAAAATATCAATTTTTAAATGATTTTATATACATTGATAATGAATACTTCATGCAAAGAAAATTGTAAAAAATAAAAAATAAACAAATCACATATGGTTTACAATTCAAGCCATCAACTCAGCCAATTGGACTAGACTCACTAGAGGGTCCAGATTGCACATGGCCCTTTTAAATAAAAATCTTGAATGCCGCCGGATTGGGCCCATATGTCATATGTTAATATCAAGTTGATTTGCAAAAATCAATTATTCCGTACAAACTTTTAGTGATTGAGAAATCCTAATCTCTAAATTTTATCATCATAAAGTAAAGGTCTGTTCATATTTACTGAATTGAGTTGAACTGAATTGAACTGAACTGATTGAAGCTGAACTGAACTGAACCGAACTGAAAAATTAAAATGCATAAAACTGAATTGAACTGAACTGATTAGAGCTGAACTGAACTGATTGGAGCTGAACTGAACTGAAAATAAGTAAATATGAACAGGCCCTAAGTGGTAACTCTGGTAATTACTCCCATATACATGCTTAAATACTTTTTAATTGTGGTAACTCTGGTAATTACTCCCATATACATGCTTAAATACTTCTTAATTTCCCACATGTGAGTACTATATGTTAATTTCTAGGAGTAGAAGAAATTTATCTGACCTAACCATAAAGATATTGGACTAGATCGAAACAGATCAAGCATAAGCCCTAAACAATAAAGATTACAGAGTACTTGTTGTGCGACAGCGGAAGCAAAGGTCGAAAACAAACAAGAAAACAATAAAGAAATTCAATGCAAACAATAAGAACAACACCAAGAATTTACGTGGTTCACTATCGATGTGATAGCTACGTCCACGGGCACCGAGATCGAATGATTTCACTATAAACTGCAAAGATTACAAAGATGATTCTTGTATTTCTCAAGAACGGCTCTCACTCTCTCTCTCTTAACCCTAATACTGATATTAGGGAGGTTTTATATTAATCCCTAATTAAAAGATACTTGGGCAAAAAGATAATAAAATAAGATAACCTAAAACCGCAAAATCCGCGTTCCGTATTTTTCCTTCTCCGCCCGGTCAGACCGGGCAAGGTCTGCCCGATCGGGCGCGAGAAGAAAACTCCATACGAATGCTTCAACGTATCCAACACCCACCGCCCGGTCAGACCGGGCAAGGTCTGCCCGATCGGGCGAAGGCTCGCCCGGTCGGGCGAAGGCTCGCCCGGTCGGGCGCGAGAGCAGCTTCTTCAACGAATTTGCCAGGCACCTCTTCTTCTTCCGCCCGGTCAGACCGGGCAATGTCCGCCCGATCGGGCGGACAAAGCTACGAAGTACGAGTCACCTAATATACTTATCAACAATCTCCACCTTGACGAGAACTCGTAGTCAGCAAACAACCCCATCAAGACATAGTGAAAAAACATCTCAAGCCAAACCCGATGCAGGACTCATGCATAAGCCATACATCCCGATAAGTCTTCAACCAAGACCCATCACATACTCGTCTCCAAGTATAACAACTCATAATGCTCCACCTGCATCACAAGCCCCGGGCAAGCTCCACCTTAAGGCCAACACACCTACACCAGGAGCTCCCCAACTTCGCCCCTCAGGGCCTACTACATCACGTAGTAATCAATATTTAGCAAGTCTAAGCAATGTTTAAACTTGCTAAACGGAACAGGCTTAGTGAAGAAATCAGCCGGGTTGTCAGCAGTCCCAATCTTCTTCACCTTAATCCTCTTGTCAGTACGTAAGAAATGATACCTGACATCAATGTGCTTCGTCCGATCATGGTGTACTTGATCTTTAGCTAAGCAAATCGCACTTAGACTATCACAATACACTGTAGCAAAATCCTGTGCAATACCCAGTTCACCTACTAGGCCTTTGAGCCAAATAGACTCCTTAGCTGCAGAAGTTAGAGCCATATACTCAGCTTCAGTAGTTGACAACGTAACTGATGACTGCAATGTAGACTTCCAACTAACCACAGAACCACCCAAAGTGAACACATAACCAGTCACAGACCTCCTGGTATCCACATCAGCTGCATAATCAGAATCACTGTACCCAGTGACCAAGCATTCCTTACCATTCCCGTACACAAGACCAATATCAGCTGTCCCTCTCAGGTAGCGAAAAATCCTTTTCACCCCTTGCCAGTGTTCCCTCCCAGGTCGAGCCATAAACCTGCTTACAACACTAACAGCATGCGCAATATCCGGCCTAGTACAGACCATAGCATACATCAAACAACCAACCGCGTTTGCATATGGAACTCTAGACATATAAGACAACTCCTCCTCTGATTGAGGTGACATAGACAAAGACAACTTACAACTAACAGTAGTTGGCGTACTTATAGGCTTCGATTTTTCCATCCCAAAACGAGACAGAATCTTTTCAATGTAGCTTTTCTGAGTCAAGAAAAGCTTACCTCTAGCCCGATCCCTGTAGATCTCCATACCCAAAATCTTCCTAGCTGCACCCAAGTCTTTCATGTCAAACTCCGAGTTAAGCATCTCCTTTAATCTAGCAATATCAGATTTATTCTTTGTGGCAACCAACATGTCATCAACATATAACAAAAGATAAATCATGGAACCATTATCCAGCTTACTATGATACACACAGCAATCATATGAATTCCTGTCAAAACCTTGTGAAACCATAAAAGAATCAAACCTTTTGTACCACTGTCGGGGGGATTGCTTAAGTCCATACAATGACTTTAGCAATCTGCAGGCATAGTGTTCCTTTCCAGGAACTTCGAATCCTTCGGGCTGCTTCATCAGAATCTCCTCCTCCAAATCGCCATGAAGGAAAGCCGTTTTAACATCCAACTGCTCCAGCTCAAGATCAAAATGTGCTACAATTGACAATAACACACGGATAGAAGTATGTCGAACCACAGGTGAGAATATCTCAACAAAGTCAACCCCTTCTACCTGACTGAACCCCTTAGCAACTAGCCTAGCCTTAAAACGTATTTGCTCAGTTTCCGACAACCCTTCTTTCTTCTTGTAAATCCATTTACAACCCACAAGCTTCCTCCCTTCCGGTACCTTTACCAGTTCCCACACTCTGTTCTTGTAAAGAGACTGCATCTCTTCACCCATTGCGGCAAGCCATTGCGCAGACTCACTACAACTAATTGCTTGTTTATATGTGGCAGGTTCAAATGACTCTACATCATCAGCTACACTCAATGCATAACCTGTCATCGCATCAACACAGCAATTTCTTCCCTCCATCTCTTCAATCAATCTAACAGGCTTCTTGATAACTCGTTTAGGCATCTCAAGAATGGTGTCAGGTTGACTAGATGACCCCTGATTAGATTGCTCCACCTCATCCCCAGAGTTAGAATGAGTAGGAGTAATCTCAGGTTCAGGAGTACCCGGCACTGGAACATCAGCATCATCATCAATATATTGTACCCGAGGTAAATCAGCAATGGTAGACTGATGTACCTCAAGTACCCCATCTGTCTGTAATAAATTGTCTCCTTCCCTTCTCAAATCTGAAATCTCTGCATTTTTAATTGAATACATGGTGTTTTCATCGAAAGTAACATCCCTACTAAGAATGACCCGACCCTCCGAAGGTGAAAAAATTCTAAACCCCTTCACACCATCCCCGTACCCAACAAAACACCCCTTCTTGGCTCGTGGATCCAGCTTACCCTCAATAACATGATAATAAGCAACACAACCAAAAATCTTCAAATTCGAAAAATTAGGCAACTTACCACTCCAGATCTCAAACGGAATCTTGGAATCAATTCCAGAATGAGGACCCCTATTAATGACATAACAAGCTGTTAACACAGCTTCACTCCAGTACCTCCTCCCAAGCCCTGCATTAGAGAGCATGCATCGAACTCTCTCTAGCAGTGTCTGATTAACCCGTTCTGCTACACCGTTCTGCTGTGGTGTCTTCCTGACAGTATGATGCCGACCTATACCCTCATCTGCACAGAACTGATTAAACTCGTCTTTGCAAAACTCTAGCCCATTGTCCGTTCGTAGCTTCTTGATCTTCCTTCCTTGTCGATTTTCCACCAAAGCTTTCCATTGCTTGAAAACTTTGAAGGCCTCATCCTTTGACTTAAGCAACCTAAGCCATGTGTATCGGGACTTGTCATCAACAAATGACACAAAATAGTGGTAACCTCCCATACCTTCAACTCTAGATGGACCCCAGCAATCTGAATGGATGTAATCGAGCACTGCATCAGTAATGTGAGCACCCTTGCTGAACTTTGACCTGTGTTTCTTACCAAACACACAATGCTCACAAAATTCAAGGTTGGCAACCTTGACCCCGGATAGAAGACCCCTCTTGGACAATAGCTGCATCCCCTTCTCCCCCATATGACCAAGCCTCATGTGCCAAATCTTAGTCATCTCCTGGTGAGATACAGATGCGCAAACCGCAGAACTAGGCAGTGTAACACCCTCAAAAACATAGAGGGTGTTCCTTTTGATACCCTTAAGTACCAACTCAGAACCTCTGAAAATACACAACTCCCCATCTGAAAACACACCATTGTACCCCAAGTCATCCAGGGTACCCAATGAAATCAGATTCTTTCCTAAAGCAGGAACATGCCGTACATTAGTCAAAGTTAACCTCCGCCCATCAACAGTCCTCAACCTCATGGAACCAATACCTGTGACCTTACATGGAGCATTGTTACCGACTATAACCATGCCCCCATTGCGAGGTTCATATGTATCAAACCAATCTCGACGTGGACACATATGGAACGAACACCCTGAATCTAGAACCCAGTTATCAGATAAATCATCAGACCTAGCAGAACTGACTAATGCTAAATCTTCCTCTGAATTATAGCTCTCATTCGGTTTCTCTTCAACTACAGCAGCCTGGGACTTGTTTTTCCTCACCGGACAATTATTCCTAAAGTGACCCGGTTCTTTACAGTAATAACATGTTTTAGTAGTAGTTTTACTAGATCCATCCTTGCCGTTTCCAGCACCCGACCCAGCATTGTTCCCCTTGTTAAACCCCTTATTCTTTTTAGACTTTCCGGACTTAACAAATAACCCACTACCATTATCCCCATTATCACTCGTAGCTTTCATTCTGAGTTCCCTAGTATGAAGTGCTGCCTTCACTTCTTCTAAGGTTATAGAATCCTTACCAACAACAAAAGACTCTACAAAATTCTCAAAGCTAGACGGTAGAGATACAAGTAAAATCAACGCAGCATCCTCATCATCAATTTTAACATCTAAATTACGTAAATCAAGCAAAATAGAGTTAAGTTTTTCTAGATGTTCCCGTAAGGAAGTACCTGACTGCATCCGGAGGCTAAACAACCGCTGTTTCAGTAATAATTTGTTGGTCAACGACTTAGTCATATACAATGACTCCAGCTTCAGCCACAATCCAGCCGCCGTTTCCTGATCAGCAACCTCCGTGATGATTTGATCATCAAGACTAAGTAATATGGTAGAGTGTGCCTTCTCTTCCATAACTTCTAACTGCGAGTCAGTCGGTCCGTCTCCTGACTCCGAAGTAGTACTCTTTGGAGCCAACGGACGCCATATCTGCTGTTGTTTTAACAGAGCCTTCATCTTAATTTGCCATAGCCCGAAACTATTTTTCCCGGTAAACTTCTCAATTCTTATTGTTGAATCTCCTGCCATTGTTATCTTCAAGAAACTCTCCAAGGATTGAACCTGAGCTCTTGATACCAATTGTTGTGCGACAGCGGAAGCAAAGGTCGAAAACAAACAAGAAAACAATAAAGAAATTCAATGCAAACAATAAGAACAACACCAAGAATTTACGTGGTTCACTATCGATGTGATAGCTACGTCCACGGGCACCGAGATCGAATGATTTCACTATAAACTGCAAAGATTACAAAGATGATTCTTGTATTTCTCAAGAACGGCTCTCACTCTCTCTCTCTTAACCCTAATACTGATATTAGGGAGGTTTTATATTAATCCCTAATTAAAAGATACTTGGGCAAAAAGATAATAAAATAAGATAACCTAAAACCGCAAAATCCGCGTTCCGTATTTTTCCTTCTCCGCCCGGTCAGACCGGGCAAGGTCTGCCCGATCGGGCGCGAGAAGAAAACTCCATACGAATGCTTCAACGTATCCAACCCCCACCGCCCGGTCAGACCGGGCAAGGTCTGCCCGGTCGGGCGCGAGAGCAGCTTCTTCAACGAATTTGCCAGGCACCTCTTCTTCTTCCGCCCGGTCAGACCGGGCAATGTCCGCCCGATCGGGCGGACAAAGCTACGAAGTACGAGTCACCTAATATACTTATCAACAGTACTACTCTAGTTAAGCCACACCAAAAAATAGAAGCTCAAATATCGTCAAGTGCCTGTTCTCATTTATTGAATTGAGTTAAACTGAACTGAATTGTTTATAAGAGAAGGAGATTAGTAACTGAACTGAACTGAAATTAAGCTGAAGAGAACAGGCCATTAGTCAAGCTAGGTCATACTCAACCGACTCTACGCGACTACCTCAAAGTCTCAATGATATCCTTCAATTAAAACCATACCAATCAATTTGATACTGATCGAATTTATAATCATGCTCTACTAAAGGATACATAATACACTTTGCATTATTGCATATATAATTTATAAAAAGTAAAAGCTGCATTATTAGGGTCATATATAATGAATAATTGCAACATTGAGAACAAGAAGCTAACTCGCCAAAAATGCTTTTAATTGCCTCAAATCTCAATAATTAATATGCAATCATGCATGCATGATGCATATATATAGTGTACATTTATCCAAACCACCACATAAAACAAGGGGGTGCAAACTTAGACTTATAATTTCCTCAAAACTATACAAAGGAAAATGCTAACTTAAGGATAATTACAAATGTAGGAAGGAAGACGTCCGTGCTAATCGAAACTAGAGGACCTCCTGCATCTTCCAGTTAAGAAATCCCCTAGAGTATGAGGACTGTTGCTCCGGTCACCACTACTGCACGACGTGTGATCATCTTCTAAGTCAAGGAGTGCAAGACTTAAGTGTGATTTCTTAGCACTCGAGTTTTGGTAAAACTCTTCTTCATTACCATCAAACTGTTCTTCTTCTTCTTCTTGTTCATCATATACATGTGACTTTGCCCATGTATCCATTGTTTCCTCTCCTTTAAGAAGTTTTAGTATCTGGAAAAATTTAAAAGAAATGTCATATGCTTTGTTTATAATGGTATGGTTAGTCAAACAAGCCACGTGAATTAAGTGACAACTGATTGTCAAACAAGACCATGATTTTTAAAAGGTACTTAAGAGACATTTCAACTAGTACAGTAGTTTTTTAAAATAACAAAAATTTAATACTCCAAAACTTTTTCTTTCCTAATAAAGGTTAGAGTTGATTTACAACTTAAGTTACTATGCAAAAATACACATTATTTTTAAAGCTATTCAGTTTTACCACATTAGTCAATTAACAAAATTTAACTCAATCTAAAATCTAACTTGAGCCTAGCCAAAAACTTCAAACACAAACTTGGAATAGAATAGTTTACAAAAAATTATAACTAATCCAAAATTAATCGGTCCAAAATCGATTTGCTTCAAATTTAAGTTAAAGTATTCGATTTAAAACCGACTTGACTACACTTTGGGTAAGGGGGAGTAATATTCCATTTCGGGGTCCATCAAGCAAACATACCTGGTCCATATTAGGACGAAGCCTAGTTGCCCTTGTCAAGCAAAGTTTAGCTGCTAGGACCATTCTTTGCATTTGGGGCTCATCAACACTCCCCTCCAAACTAGGGTCTAGAATTCCTTTTATTAGTTTCCCACTTTGTAGCCTTGGTTTTGCCTGAAATTCATCAAATCCATACCAACATTTTACATGTTATAACCTCAATAAACTAAACAACACGCAACATCAAAAAGTCGCATTCTTTTTTAGAATAATACAGATGTCAAACAGTTACACGTATTAAAAAATTGAGAAAGTACTTACCCACATGACCAAGCTCTCTTGGCCTTTGGAAGAATTAATGGGCTTTCGTCCGGTAAGTAATTCAAGAAGCACCACCCCAAATGAGTAGACGTCTAACTTGTCGGTGACCTTACCATACATGAAATATTCGGGTGCTAGATATCCAAATGTGCCCACCACATCAGTGTAGGTCTCAACACTTTTTGCATTTGGACCCCATATTGCAAGCCCAAAATCAGACAACTACAGCCAAAATCAATCAAAAGATATCACATTAGTGTACTATTATTGGCCAAAACTCATCTTTATTGAAATGGTTCAAAAGTTTAAGTTGTTACATTGCATGCACCATAGAAAAAGAAGTAGGGGTGATAACAATTTTCTTTATTGAGGTCTTCTCCTCATCGATCAATATTATTATATTCAACGGATTGTTACAGGTCAATAATATATTTTTGCGGATTAAAACTGTTTTTTTTTTTTTTTTTTTTTTATATTACGTATGTTAAATGAAGAAAACATGATCTAAATCGTTCTTTACTCGTTATGAGAGGGTAGGTATACCTGAGGTTCAAAGTTGTCTGACAAAAGAATATTGGAAGTTTTGACATCTCTATGAATAACAGGCCTTGAGCAACCTTGGTGCAAATAAACAAGGGCTTCTGCTATTCCAACTGCTACTGTAAACCTTGCATCCCATGACACCAAAGATTTTTCTTTGTTTTCAGCTGTTACAAAACATAAATCACACAATAAAATCTTAATTCCCATTTACTCAATTAATTCAATCAAATGAAAATTGAAGCAGAATTAGGAGTTGGAGTTTACCATGCAAGTTATCCTCTAAGCTGCCCTTGGACATGAACTCATAGACAGAGATTAGCTCGCTGTTGTCGATACAAACACCGAGCAATGTTGTAATGTTTTTGTGGCGCATTGTGGACATTATATTAACTTCTTGAGAGAAATCTTTCCATGCTTGTTTCGACGATTTTAGTACCTTTACAGCCACTTCTTTACCATCAAGAAAAGTTCCCTTGTAAACTTGGCTACAACCTCCTTTACCTATTAAGTTCCCTGCATATATACACAAACAGTTTTAATCAGTACGACAGGTTGTAAAAACGAGGTGAAGTGAATAGAGCCTTATATCATTAACACGAATTAAAAAGGGAAATAAATTGTAATAACCTGCAGAGAAATTAGATGTCGCGTGCCTCAAAACCTCGTAACTAAACCAAGTGAACTCCAAAAAATTCAATTCAAATGGAAGCCCGGGTTCCTGATCAAGGAACTCACTCCAAAGAGACTGACTGCTTTTGCTACTAAACGCGAAATTACTTGCATTATCATTTTCCCTTCCTAAGGGACTCTCGGACTTGGTAGAACACGAATCGACATTAATACTACCACAACTCTGAGGAGTATCAGGTGGTGAACGATCAGGGAAGTTCATAACCCATTGAACTACCGACATTTTCCTCGAGTCTAAAGCCTTCTGAGTCGGAAGGCTAGACCTTCGAAGCAAAGGCCAACCGGGTTTTTGCTCCGTTACATTATCCTCCTTGTTAAAACTAACTGTTCTTTGAGGAATTTTCTTACTGTCAATACAAGTATTTTTAGGAGTTTCAACTTCTGCAAGCTCTTCACAACTGATATCTGTTGTTGATTCAGCTTCTGAGTTCTGACAGTTCTGTTTTGAGCTATTAGAATCCACTTCTGATACTTCTGAATCTCCAAAATCAGATTGATTTCCATTCGATTTTCCGGGTTTATGGAAGCTCGGCCTCGGATCTTCTTGAAGTCCTAGCATAAATTTCACATAATCAAACAATTTAGCATACAGTAACAACAACCAAATGAAAAAAAATAAAATTAAAAAAATCAAGCATTATTTATAAATAGATTAAGAATTAACCTTGAATATGATCATCGTTGGAGAGTCTTTGAAATACAACTTTGCCATTATGAACAGTGAAGATTTCAGTGGTTAAAGGCAATTGTTTTGCACAATATTTTGCAGTTGACATTCTACCCCTGAAATAAATTTACTGTTCACAGTAATCAGATAGAACCAATGACATATATAATTTAAATACAGAAATTTGAAATTACTACTATGAATTTAATAAATTAGTCAAAATTTCTTACCCAATAGAACCAGGTTTTGTTATTCCAACAATTACAGCAGCAGCACCACACCCTTTTGCTTCACTTACTAGACTTTTTCTTATTGATTTTCCTGGCAATATCTTTCCACTTAACTTTACCTGAAATTTACTCACATAAATTTAATTCCTTAAAAAAAAAAAACCCTATTTTTTTTTTAAAAAAAAAATAATAAAAAACAGAGGAAAGTTACCTTCTTAATATCACATAAATTCTTGAAAATCTCTAGATAATCATCCAGCTGTTTCTTCTCCTTTGCTACATCATCTACAACAAAAAGTGAAGTATATTACTAATAATTTTAAAATAACCCTAAATTTTTGAAAATAATTTTTTTTTTTTTGTAAAAAATAGTGTACCTGAATTTCTGCAAACATGAAGAACAACAACATGATCAAGAGGCTCAGCAACCTTAACAATGGCCCAACCAAGAAGCTCTTTGCATTCGGTATCGAATCGAATTCCAACCAATACTTTTCTGGTTTGATCAATCCCCATTTCTTCTTTCTCAATCCTCATTTTTTTTTTTGAAAATATATATTTACTTGGACTTCTGGTTGGGAAAAAAAAAATCTCTCTTTCACCTTAAAAAATTTATAAAATCTAATGTTGATCATCTTTATATCAAGAATATTGAGCTCCAAAAGCAGAGCACCCTGATAAATTTAAAGAACTCTAATAAGAATTATTATACCCTACTTTTTAATTAGATAACAAAAAAAAGGGGCCTCCTTAGATTAGGTAATAATAATACTGTGTGTGGTCAATTAAGAGAAAATAACAAAACATTAAGGGACAAAATATATTAACCTAGAACTTATAAACTATAAAAATAATTTGAATCGATTGTAATAATAATAATAAAGCGTATATTCAAAATCGCAAATTAGATCCTACACACGAAAGAAAACATGGTGTGTTTTATTTAAATGAAGAGAATGTACCGCCAAATACTCATTTGTGGATGAACTCCAACCACTTTTGCAACTAGAATTTGGACCCATTATGTATACCATCACTTTATTATATGATGTTGAAAAAGAGGCTTATTATATGATGATGATATCATTTAATATAATTTTAAAAATATAATTATTAATTAATAAAATTAATATTGCTAGTTAAATGTTGAAATGAATAAAAGTGGGGGAAAAATCGTCGGTAACGAAGAGGAGGAAAGACGAAGGAAACGGGCTAAAAGGTGGCGGGAAACCCATGATATCCGGTCACTGAGTACAGAAAAACACATGACAATTAAAACTGATACCGGCTGTGACGGGTTGACACCCGATTTTTAAGAGTGAATTAAATTAATAAATTATGGAATTAGTAAAGAAAAAAATTAAAATTAACAGTGGGTTATTGGGAATTGAGATAGAACAGGAAATCCATGGAACATGCCTTACGTAAAGGAGGGACCCTCAGTAAAATTAGGAAAATTAATTTTTGAGTTTTGACCCCCTTTTTAATAAGAGTGTTATTATTGATGAAGAATCTTAAGCCATTTTCTTAGGTGAAAGTTTGTTGACATTCAAATTTTTATTCAAATCTTACCTAAGATCATATATTAATTAGCTGAGGTGTATGTATTTGTATTTCTTATATTTCCTTGTTGAATTCAAAACATAATAGTACATCTTACAAAAGTTTTTGCTACTTTGATTGTGGAAATGATTTCTTTAGGTACAGGTACACAATCAATCAATTCATTAACCTTATTTTTTTCCGTTTATATGTTACTTAGATACTCACATAAGGTATTCATATAAGATATGCGTGCACGTAGAAGTGATAAGAGCGATGCATGCACGCTGCACGCATGTCAAATCTAAAAGGTACATCGGGTAACCTCTTTATAATAATCGTTTCGTTGCAAATTTTCCTTTTTTTAGTTGTGCGTTATTGGATAAATGGTTGAAGATAATATGATGCATAAATGAGGTAAGGTCATATATTTGGGGCTATGATATATTTAAACGCATAATTCCATTCAAACTCAAGTAAAATCATGATGTTGACCAGCGGATTAGTAAAAGGTTGGCTCCTTAAAATGTGATAAAAAATTAAAAAGAAGAATAAGATTATATCTTTATTAGTCAAATTGTCTGCTACTTTTAGTCATCTGCAGTCGCAAACAACAAGTAAATGAGTCATGGTGCGCATCCTTTATCTCCCAATTGCATCATTTTGGAAAATTTTGGAAGTGGCTTATCTTTTAAATAAGTGCACCTAACATTGCACATTTGTACAGTACTATTTACTTTCTCCACAAAAATTATCTCTTTAATTGCATCATTATCTATCCAAAACTTTGTAAATATTTTGGCTGACGCAAAATTTAGCTTTTGTGAGTAGGAGTTTTTGAAGTCTACGTAATTTTTAGCATGCTATGAATACAACTATAGAAGTAAAACAAGGTTAGTGAGATCATGCCATTCTATGAATTTTATCAGCTATACAAGTAATACAAGAGTAAAGAGTTGTGTTACCGGTGTTAAATTATTGTTATACGGTGTATATGGGAAATTGATTTTGACACACCCTACCTTAATTGATTGTAGCACATCCTTATGTGAGAAGAGCATAAAAAATAGATTGATACTTTCATATAGAGGTATGCCAAAATCATTTCTCATTAATAGAACACTTTTCTTTTATTGCCCATAATAATTAGACAAATTAGTGTGGAATCCTACATCAGTAAGGTAGTTGAGTACCTGCCAGTTTTGTTAGTAGGTTGCAAAAGAAATTAAAACGCTTTTCCCGCATTTATGTAAACTTTTTGAAATAGGTGCCCTTTAGTTTCAAGGTCATGTGGAAGTCCTATTTCATCTTCAATTAAGCTCTATTTTCTATACTTAACACTTTGACAAGCACGTGACCTCATTTACATCTTAATTATTACGGCATTCATCACAACCATAATCAACCTAAGCCCTGAATTCCTCACTGCTATGTTGAAGCTTCATTCTCCCCTCCTACCGGTTTTCCCGACAAATAAAAAGTGTCACTTTATATTGCCGCAAATTCTATCATACACACACGGTTAAACAATAAAAAAAAAAAACTTATACTATAATTCAATTCAGTTTAGTTTAGTTCAGCTCCAATCAGTTCAGTTCAGTTCAACTCCTAATTTTCTTCTCTCATAAAATATACATTTCACTTCTATCCAATTCAATTCACCTCCAATCAGTTCAGTTCAGTTTAGCCCAGCTCAAGGGTCTGTTCTCATATGTTTATTTTCAATTCAGTTCAGCTCAGTTCAGCTCAAGGGTCTGTTCTCATATGTTTATTTTCAATTCAGTTCAGCTCCTAATTTCCTTCTTTTATAAAATATTTATTTTAGCTCAGTTCAGTTCAGTTCAGCTCAGTTGATCAGTTTAGTTTAGCTGATTTCAGTCTATTAGAACATACCCCAATTCAGTAAATGTCAACATGTCCTAAGTGCAATGACTTCTCTCACACTGATTAAGATGATCAGAGGAGGAACAAAAAAACGTCTAATGGACTATTTTACGTATTATTTTGACATAGTAGATCGACGCATGTTGTGAAGTTGTCCCCCATTTGGCAAAATGCAATGAGTGAACTGAAATAATAACATATTTTTTCCTACCATATTATGTAAATGTTTTGGTTACAAACAATGAGACTGAACTAAACTATATTGGTAAAATTAAAATATAGCCTTTGAATTGCTTAGCGGCGGGCAATCCGTCAAATATGCGAAGTAAATATTAAGGGAATGGAACAAGTGGATATTATAGTAATTTCTTACGGAATGAGTTAATATCTTCCCACATATAGTAGTTAGTCATTGTCGGCAGCATGCAGGGAATTAAGGATATACCAACAAATTAAATTATGTGATAATCGTTAATGATAGTCTATAATTCTTAAACTAAGGAGTAGATCTATGTATAGAGTATATATGCTATATAAATAAAGATAGTTATAAACTTATAAATGTTATAATGTAATCGTAGTTGTATTGCATATCAGGTTATATCGATCATATGAATTTGTCTTAAGTTTAGAAACTAAATTTTTTCTGAGGTGAGATTTTTACGGTAGCAAGTTAGGTTGACCTATGAAAAAACATAGATTCGAGATGAGTTGTCTCCTTATTATTCAAAAAAAGAGTTATTATGTAGATTAGATAGTGAATTACCACAAAAAAGGATGCATGTGGATTTTTGTCAATAACTAACTTTTTTATGACTTAATACTTGTTTATCTATGACGACTTAATAGTTAAATGGTACCGTTTGGCCTTAAGTTTTTAATTTCCTTGAAATTCACCTACGCCCTGATGTTATGTTTTCATATATATTCTTTGAAATTTGTTGGCATAATTGCAATTAATATCTGAATTAGGAATACCTAATATCCATAGAGGCATAGAGGGACAAAGAGTCCAAGCCTTTTAGGTTGTGAGAACTAATAATATTTTTTCATGGCCATTTATCGTTCAATTGTCTTATTCGAAAAATTTGTAGACCCATGCAATAATACCACCATATCATATTACATGCTGATATTTTTTAAACATGAAATAAAGAAGGATCTTTTTTCATTTGACATGTGTCAATTTTCTTCTAGACAAATTCATAAATATTAGAAGTTCATGGGTCTATTTCTTTCTAGGCAGGGTCAATATTGTATGTAATGCATTGTTGCATAAAGCTTCTTCTACCAATTATATTCAGATTTATGCATGGTTGTTAACTAGATTTAGGAAGTTTTGTGTAATATTATTATTTCTATAATTATTGAATGAGATGGGAAAAATTAATGGCCCCACTCATATTTCGATCTACATACTTCGTATAAAACTATAAAGTATTACGTACGTAGTATATAATAAGGCGCGTCGTTGTATGATAAACAATACCTTCAAGAAACATTATAGCAGTGTTTTCAATAAAATATCGGAATAATTAGTGAATCAATGACAGTTTGTTGAATTCTTCCCTTTTTTTCAATAAGTATAGCTTAAAAACTATTGTATTACAATTCAATAATGGACCAAAACACTATTATAGAAGAGCAATCCCATAATAATAATTAATTAATTGCAATGCAAAGATGTAAGGATGTCCCAATGATAACAAGACAAACAGAAAATTTGCTATTCTAGCAAAGCAGAACAGTAAACAATTTTTTACAGTGACAAGTAAAGTTTTTATGTAAAGCAGATTAGATTATCAATCCAATTGACCGACCAAAATTCACATTCAAAGGAAGAGCGTAAAAAATGTTGCAAAAGTTGTGATGCCACTTGTTTTTTCCCCTCAAATTATGAGACCACTTGATTAGGTTAAGGCTTGAAGGTTCAATGGGCACTCAAGAGGGGGGGGGGGTGAATTGAGTGTTAAGTAATCGTTGGCTAATTTTGCTTCTTTTCGAATTATGTGTGAGGAACCAGTTGTGCTGGTTCCCGTACGCAGCGGAATATAAATAAGCAATAAAGAAGACAACAAATTTAACGAGGTTCAGCCAACTCAGGCCTACGTCCTCCTATCCTAAGTTCTTTATTAATCTACTCCGAAAAACAAAGACAAAGAACACTCTGCTGTTTCCCTACTCCGGGAACCAGCAAACCCCACACTCTACTCCGAGTGTGCTCTCGACTTACACTCGTAAGCCCAATGTGTTTGAACTCACAAACACTCACCCAGCCTTTAACCCCTTTGTTAAAGACTCAATACAAGAATCAAGAACTCTCCTTTGATCTCACTTCTACGAAGCTAATTAAGAGAAAAAGTTTAAGTACTAGAATGCTCTTGTATATAACTTGATGAATGGGATTAGTGCTTAAGTATATGCTCTAAAATAATTGCTCTTTTAATTTCTGGAGAGGCACACGAAATATGTGAAATAAGATGAGTTTATATAAGCTTAGATTCCTAAAACCTAGTTTCCTTAAATCACACAATCTTAGAGAATAAGATATATTGTAATTTTAGGAAAGTATTTATCTTATTTGATTTAATCACAAAGATAGAATCAATTAAGATAAATACTCCTAGTTTTTAGGTAACCAAGAATATTTCATCTTATTTCCAGCTGCACAAAATATTTTCAAAATAATCTTTTCGAAAAAATCTTTTTGTAAAATCTTTTTCCAAAACGGCAGCTCGAATATTTCGTACAGTGAACCTGGTTCCCCAACCTGGTTCCCTGAATTGAAACATGTTATGAAACCTGTTCCAACTTTGTACCAGATTTCATATCATACTTCAATATACTTTTAAGCACTTATATAACCCAAACATGCAAGCATACTACGGAGCATATTACATGAAAACCTAGATAAAATATTAAAGCATAAATCGTCTTTTCTTCATGTAATCTTCAAGACTTGAATCTTCCTTGAATACTTCTATTATGAGCAAACAATCTTTCTTCGAAATATCTTCGAAAGGCTTCTATGCTCCAAGTCTTGGAATCAACTCAACTACTGCACATGTAACATGGTTAATGCACAATAGAGAGTATGTGACTGCTTTTCCGCATAGCAGTCAAGGAAACGGTTCATACTGGTTCCCCACCAGTACATAGCACATTTATCATCTAACTGTTTCCTGTATATAGATAAGTTAGTTCAATAGATAACTCATATAATCAATAACTTATCTAGGGAAACAGTGTTCTATTATAGCTGGTTCCAACCAACTGTTTTCAACACTTATTAAAACCTGTTTCCCATAGCTGTTTGTCATCATTCAAAACCATCATTCAAAACCTAAGGGACTCAACAAATTCCCCCTTTTTGATGATGACAAACTTTTGAAGTTCCTGAACCTGTGGACATGCTCAAAAGGAAAACCGTCAAAAACTTCAAGGACTCAAGACTCTTTGGAACAAGTCAGTTAGGCCAACTGGTTCCCTAAACAGAAAATAGAAAATACGAAATAAAAAGACTCAAACTGACTCAATCTAAACTAGCTAAACCTCAAACTGACTCAATCTAAACTAGCTAAACCTTAGGCTTCAACTTCAAACTACTTCCCCCTTTTGGCATCATTAAAAAGTATCCACAAGTAAAAGCAATGTGCACAAGTTAATGTGCTTATCCATACAATGGCATCAACCACCATTCAAGCATTATGCTGCAAAAAGAGATTAGTCAAACAGTTCATACCATAGCAGAGTTAGTAGTTCATACAAGCCAACAAAGATCAACCAAAGGAGCCCAAATCCATCTAAAAAGAAAGTTCATGGAATGGAGAGAAGTAGACAGACCAACAAAATCAGTTATTTTAGAATAAACATGAGGGTGAGGAAACAAGAACAGAAACAGCATCACTCCTCATCATCATTCTCGTTCCCTTCCTCCTCCTCGAACTTTGCAACATCTTCTGTATTATCATCTGATTCCTCTTCATCCTTGTCACCATGCTCTGCTTAAACCAAAATCATTATATTACTAAGCATATTCTTATGATTCCCCAATCTGTTTCAAAACCACTTCCTGACCTGTTGGTTCCTCTATTTTTTTTTTTTTTTTTTTGTTTTTTTTTGTTTTTTTATAAATCATGAGAGATCCGCACTTATTCATAAAGTTCTCCTTGTTGCATAACGAGTACAAAACTAGCATCACATCAATCAAGCAAAGACCTCCACCCTTTTGTGGTGTGAAAGGTTCTTGCTGGTACCCTTTTTCTCTTGGTTTCCGGAAGAGAATTAATGGATTGTTCCTCCTACACCTTCTCAGTGAACTTCTTTAATGAAGATTGAGTTACTCTACTCCGTACCATGGTCTTAACAATGAGTGTCTCCTCATTGTAACCAACAATCTCTATTTCATCCTCTTCACTCTGACTTTTCCGAATTTCCTCCAACTTCGGGCTTAAGGACATTTGAGCTTCCTTCTGATGTTCCCCCTGAGACTGAGCTGGTTCCTTGAGTGAACAGTAACCGAATGAACAATGATGAATTTAAAGCATACGAGAGAGAGAAAGAGAGTTTCGAGTGATGATGATTGATGATCTGCACAAAGGGTTAGTGTATATTTTTAACAATGAAGCACAAAGAGAGAAGAAGGAAAGAAAAGAGTTAGTTGAGCCAATAAAAAGCAATGGTAAAGACTTTTTTTTTTTAAATTGAAATCAAAAATTTGGTAATTATCTTTTACCATAATTATCTCAACCAACTATAAATAAGGCATATGATATGTTTGCCTTTTATATGGGATTAAATAACTGAAATAAGATAAATTCCTTCCAAAAGGAAATATCTTATAGTAATCTTCCGAAAATAAAAGATATTATCGGATGACATATCAGAGCTGGTCTGCTGTTTCCCTTTGCTGGTACCTGTATAGAACCATGTCACGCTGTTTCTGGCAATTCAGCCTGATTTCACCTGTTTCTTACAACAATGATTCTCAATCCTTTTGAGATTTTGAACCATCTACACAACACTTGAAAGATATCAACATAAGTATGTACACACACTATACAAGAGAATACCATTCTAACCAATCATTGAAGGAAGTAATTTAAGCCAATACCTAAAATCTAACTAGACCTAAAAGGACTCTTAACCTACAAAAAGACTCTCTACACAAAGGCTTTGTGAAGATATCAGCAATTTGATCTTCACTTTTACAAAACAACATCTCCACCAATCCTTTTTCCACATTGTCTCTTAAAAAATGGTGTCTTATTTCAATGTGTTTTGTCTTGGAGTGTTGCACAGGATTCTTTGAAATATTGATTGCACTAGTGTTATCACAAAAAATAGGAACACTTTTATAAATAACACCAAAATCTTTCAGCTGGTTCCTTATCCACAGTAGCTGGGAACAACATGAAGCTGCAGCTATATATTCAGACTCTGCTGTGGATAGGGCCACTGAATTTTGCTTTTTAGAACCCCATGAAATTAGACAAGAGCCAAGAAAGTGTGCCATACCTGATGTGCTCTTTCTATCAACTAAGAAACCAGCATAATCTGCATCTGTGTATCCAATAAGATCAATGGTACTGCCTTTGGGGTACCACAATCCCAGATTTGCTGTTCCTACAAGATACCTAAGTATCCTTCTAACAGCCTTCAAGTGAGATTCCTTTGGATTGCTTTGAAACCTAGCACACAAACCAACAGAAAACACAATGTCAGGTCTACTAGCTGTTAGGTAAAGTAGAGAACCTATCATTCCTCTATAAAGAGAAGCTTCAACATCTTTTCCCTTAAGATCAGCATCTAATTTTGTAGATGGGGGAACAGGTGTATCATAAGCTTTGCTGTTCTCCATGCCGAATTTTTTCAGCAACTCTTTTAAGTACTTTTGTTGATGGATCATTATTCCATCATCCATTTGCTTAATCTGCAGCCCTAGGAAGAATCCTAGTTCTCCCATCATGCTCATTTCAAATTCACTCTGCATAAGATTAGCAAATTCATCACATAAAACCTGATTAGTAGCACCAAATAAAATATCGTCAACATAAATTTGTACTACAATCAAGTGTTTCCCCCTGGTTCTTATGAACAAGGTCTTGTCTACTGTTCCCCTCTTGTAATCATTTGCCATCAAGAAATTGGACAATCTTTCATACCAAGCCCTCGGAGCTTGTTTCAACCCATATAATGCTTTGTCCAACTTGTACACATGTTGGGGGAACAGTGCATCTTCAAAACCAGGTGGCTGCTCCACATATACTTCTTCCTTTAAATATCCATTGAGGAAGGCAGTCTTTACATCCATCTGAAACAGCTTAAAATTCATGTGAGCAGCATAAGCAATTAAAATCCTAATAGCCTCTAGCCTAGCTACTGGTGCAAACGTCTCATCATAGTCAATTCCTTCTTGTTGATTGTACCCTTGCACCACTAGCCTTGCTTTGTTTCTGACTATAGTACCAAGGTCATCTAACTTGTTTCTAAAGACCCATCTAGTGCCAATGACTGATCTTTCCTTGGGACGGGGAACCAGGTGCCAAACCTGGTTCCTCTGAAACTGATTTAACTCATCTTGCATAGCTAGTACCCAATCAGGATCAGTCAATGCCATTTTATAGTCAGTAGGCTCTACATTAGACAGGAAAGAATAGAAAGCACAAAAGTTTTGAAAAACATTTGTTCTCGTTTGAATCCCCTTATTTATATCACTAATTATTTGATCAGTGGGATGAGAAGATTGATATCTATAACTTTTAAAATTAAGACTGTTTTGTGCTTTCTCATTAAGTTGGGAACCAGCATGTTCATGGATCTCTCCTTCTTCTGAGGAGCCAGGAGGATTCACATTCATGCTGTTTCCTCTATCATTACTTACCTCAGGTTCAGGGGTGGTACCTTCTTCTGTTCCCCCTGAACTCATTACCTGTCTATTATTTGAGGAACCATCAGGACTTGGTTCCCCTTCAGAGTCCTCATTATCTTCATTTTCTTCTCTAGGCACTTCATCATTATCATCTGGTGGAGTATTTGGTATGCCTAGATCTGCTTGCACTTCATCCGTGGGACCAGTATACTGGTTCCCCGTGAAATCCATCAATCCAATCACTTCCTCAGGTTGTACCTGCGCAATCTCAGAAGACATGTTAAATTCATCAAAAATGACATGGACACTCTCCTCAACACGAAGAGTCCTTTTATTAAAGACTCTATATGCTTTGCTGTGAGAAGAGTATCCAAGGAAGATTCCCTCATCACTTCTAGGATCAAATTTATCAAGCTGGTCCTTCCCATTATTATGCACATAACATTTACATCCAAAAATGCGAAAGTATGTAATGTTGGGCTTTCGACCTTTAAGCAGTTCATAGGGAGTCTTATTTAACTTTGGTCTAATGAGACCTCTATTCAATATATAGCAAGCAGTGTCAACAGCTTCTCCCCAAAAACTCTTTGGGAGACCACTCTCAATGAGCATCGTCCTCGCCATCTCCTCAAGAGTTCTATTCTTCCTTTCTACAACACCATTTTGTTGAGGTGTTCTAGGGGCTGAGAAGTTGTGATTAACTCCATGTTCCCTACAATAATCAATAAAGTTAGCATTATCAAATTCAGTACCATGGTCTGATCTTACCGAGACCAGCTTGTGGGTGAGCTGGTTCTCCACTTGTTTCACCAATGTTACCCATTCTTCAAACGTTTCACCCTTTGTGTGTAACATCATTACCCAAGTGTACCTAGAATAATCATCAACCATAACACAGACATATCTATGACCTCTTCGACTTTGTACTCTCATGGGACCACACAAATCAATGTGTACAAGTTCGAAGGGTCTGCTGGTACTCAAAACAGTTTTAGACTTAAAAGAAATTTTGACCTGTTTCCCCCTTACACATTCAGAACAAACTTTATCAGCTTCATACTTAATGTTAGGAAGGCCTACAACTAAGTCACGTGTTTTAAGTTTGTTTAGAAGTGTTAGGCTAGCATGTCCAAACCTCTTATGCCAAATCCATTGATTATTGTCAGAAACAGCTCTCAAACAGATGGACTTGTCTTGAGGGATTTTATCTAAGAAGGTGATGTAAACATCATGCTTCCTGGTTCCCTCACATACAAGTTCTCCTGTTTGTGAGTTAACTATGTGACATAGGTTGGCTTGAAACTCAACTATATTACCTTTGTCACATAATTGAGAAATACTCAAGAGATTATGTTGCAAGCCTTCAACATAATAAACATCATCTATTGCGTTAGAAAGTGTCTTACCAACCTTACCTAAACCAGTGATGGTTCCCTTGCTGTTATCCCCAAAGGTGACACTTCCTCCATCAAAGGCCACTAGTGAAAGGAATTGATCTTTATCCCCGGACATGTGTCTTGAGCAACCACTGTCCAAATACCAATAGGTGTCTCCCTTCACTTTAGCCTGCAAGAGCAAATCAAACATTAGTTTTAGGAACCCAAACATACTTGGGTCCCTTTTCAACAACATTAACATCTTGTTGATCCTTTCTTCTCCACACATATTTTACACCCTTGCTGTTCTTATTAGCACTAATTTTCTTAGCTGGACATTCATGTATCTTATTTCCATTTTTACCACAATGAAAACACACATGCATCTCTTTAGTCATGACATACTTGCCTCGTTGATATTCTTTGATCCAGGTGGTTTCTCTGGGAGACCAGTTAGTCCTGGTTCTCTGTCTAGTATAACCAAGACCAACTTTTCCTCTGTTTCCTCTTGATGAAGTCAGGTAATTTAAGGATTCTTGAGCATTCAATAATTTGTTCACATGTCTATGACTATCATTAAGTTCTTTTTCTCTGGTTTCAAGTGTTTTAGTTAACAATTCATTTTTCTCTTTAAGAAAATCAAAGTTACTTTTTAAAGCTTCGAATTGTAGATTAAGCTTTGAAACCATAGAGTCAATAGACATGTCAACAACCACTGGTTGCTTGTCCTTTTTCAGTTGATTGATTTCCGCATGCAAATCACAAATATTACTTTCATACTTATCAATCGTATTACTGACATCTACACTGGTACCTGTAGGGGAAACAGTGAACTGTGCAGCTTTAAGTGAAGCAATTTCCTTGTGAGAGTTTTCCAGGTTGTAAGCCAATGTTTCAAAGGCCTTCAACAAGGAAGTTCTAGTACACGAATTTGCTTTACTTATAGCTACTGAAAAATCAAGAGTATCACTAGTGGTTGATAAGTCTCTAGGGAACCAGGAGGTCAGATCCTCTTCACCATCAATTGGTTCAAACGATCTTTCCTTTTCTAGTTCCACTTTACACTTGTCCAATTCAACCTCTAGTTCTACTACTTGATTTTTTAGTTCATAACAGACTCCTTCTAGATGATCACAACTAGCAATAGCAATATTACATTCACCACGTTTTTCTTTTAATTCTCTTTTGCAAGTTATGTATGTTTCACTTAGTTTATAGCATTCATCTAGTAAGGAATCAATACAAGCAAGCATATTTTCTCTATCATATTCATGCATATCTTCTCTAATTTGCTCTAAGCTTACCTTGCGTTCATGTAGTACATCCTTCTTTGCCATAAAGCATTTGTTGAATGTACTGGTTCCCCCTCTGGTTCCTGGACCAGTGCTGTTTTCCTTGATGTTTGTAAAGGCAGTTAGGCAAACATCTGAGTTGGGTGATCCTTCTTCTTCATCTGACCCTGAGTCAGAGTCTCCCCACATGGAAGCTATCATGGCATTCTTGTATGCTTGTTTATCTCCGGATTTAGACTGTTTGTCATTCCACTTAGGACAATCTCGAATAAGATGTCCTTTTTCTCCACACTTGAAACATCCTGTAGAAGAAGAATTAGAGTTAGATTTTTTATAGTTTTTAAAATGCTTACCTTTGAAATTCTTTCTTTGATCTCGAAGAGATCTCTCAAATCTTTTTGCAATCATGCTAATTTCATCTTCATCATCTTCTACTGTTCCCTTAAGCGCCATGCCTCTTGCTGGTTCCTTCTCAGACTTAGAGTCAATCAGCATCTCATGAGTCATAAGGGAACCAATCAGCTGTTCCAGAGACAAGGTAGACAGATCCTTTGCTTCATATACTGCTGTTACCTTGGCTGTCCATGCATCTGTTAAACTACGCAATAATTTTATCACAAGATCCTCGTCAGATAAATTTTTACCAAGAGATCTAAGATCATTTACAATAGTCATAAACCTACGAAAGCAATCATTGATTTTTTCATTTTTATTCATGGCAAACAATTCATATTTAGACATGATTAAATCAATTTTAGATCGTTTTACCTCACTGGTTCCCTCAAACGCAAGTTCAAGGGTGTCCCATATCTCCTTAGCACTACTGCAGCCAGATATACGATTTGTTTCGGTCTCACCTATTGCTTGTTGTAGTATTGACATTGCCTTAGCATTCTTCTCCAGCAACTTGTAATCAGCAGTGACCAATTCGCTATCTTTCTTGGGAACCTGGTTCCCCTCAACATCTGTCTTGAGAATGATATTTGGACCATTTTTAACTACGAGCCAGCATTCATAATCAATACCCATGATAACATTCTGGATCCTGTTCTTCCACCAAGCATAATTATTTCCATTAAACTTGGGTGACTTGTTGTCATAACCGATTGCACTTAATTCTTGAGTACTCATTCTTAACTCCTCTAGATGTTATTCTTTCGAGAAGCTTAGGCTCTGATACCAATTGAAGGTTCAATGGGCACTCAAGAGGGGGGGGGGGGGTGAATTGAGTGTTAAGTAATCGTTGGCTAATTTTGCTTCTTTTCGAATTATGTGTGAGGAACCAGTTGTGCTGGTTCCCGTACGCAGCGGAATATAAATAAGCAATAAAGAAGACAACAAATTTAACGAGGTTCAGCCAACTCAGGCCTACGTCCTCCTATCCTAAGTTCTTTATTAATCTACTCCGAAAAACAAAGACAAAGAACACTCTGCTGTTTCCCTACTCCGGGAACCAGCAAACCCCACACTCTACTCCGAGTGTGCTCTCGACTTACACTCGTAAGCCCAATGTGTTTGAACTCACAAACACTCACCCAGCCTTTAACCCCTTTGTTAAAGACTCAATACAAGAATCAAGAACTCTCCTTTGATCTCACTTCTACGAAGCTAATTAAGAGAAAAAGTTTAAGTACTAGAATGCTCTTGTATATAACTTGATGAATGGGATTAGTGCTTAAGTATATGCTCTAAAATAATTGCTCTTTTAATTTCTGGAGAGGCACACGAAATATGTGAAATAAGATGAGTTTATATAAGCTTAGATTCCTAAAACCTAGTTTCCTTAAATCACACAATCTTAGAGAATAAGATATATTGTAATTTTAGGAAAGTATTTATCTTATTTGATTTAATCACAAAGATAGAATCAATTAAGATAAATACTCCTAGTTTTTAGGTAACCAAGAATATTTCATCTTATTTCCAGCTGCACAAAATATTTTCAAAATAATCTTTTCGAAAAAATCTTTTTGTAAAATCTTTTTCCAAAACGGCAGCTCGAATATTTCGTACAGTGAACCTGGTTCCCCAACCTGGTTCCCTGAATTGAAACATGTTATGAAACCTGTTCCAACTTTGTACCAGATTTCATATCATACTTCAATATACTTTTAAGCACTTATATAACCCAAACATGCAAGCATACTACGGAGCATATTACATGAAAACCTAGATAAAATATTAAAGCATAAATCGTCTTTTCTTCATGTAATCTTCAAGACTTGAATCTTCCTTGAATACTTCTATTATGAGCAAACAATCTTTCTTCGAAATATCTTCGAAAGGCTTCTATGCTCCAAGTCTTGGAATCAACTCAACTACTGCACATGTAACATGGTTAATGCACAATAGAGAGTATGTGACTGCTTTTCCGCATAGCAGTCAAGGAAACGGTTCATACTGGTTCCCCACCAGTACATAGCACATTTATCATCTAACTGTTTCCTGTATATAGATAAGTTAGTTCAATAGATAACTCATATAATCAATAACTTATCTAGGGAAACAGTGTTCTATTATAGCTGGTTCCAACCAACTGTTTTCAACACTTATTAAAACCTGTTTCCCATAGCTGTTTGTCATCATTCAAAACCATCATTCAAAACCTAAGGGACTCAACAAGGCTAATAAAGAATACTAAGAGTACTAGCGTTACTATACAATGTTGGTGTCAATGACTGTTTATGCATCATAATCATAATTAAGAGGGATCTTTTGTTGTGTTCAACACGGTAGTATACATATAGCACTTCACGTGAGAGATAAATTGAAAATGATGGCCCTCAGATCAGGGTTAACAAATGTGTTGATTACGAGTTATAGTTGGTTAAATTTAAGGTCCTAAGGTAGAGATCATTTGTTGTCTTTAACGTTAGAGGCTAGATGAGTGGTAGGCCAGGTGGTCGTGGAAACATTGATATGTAGTGATTGGAGCGAGGAATGGAGAAAAAGAAAAAAATGATACGAGTAGGATTCTTTTTAATATGTATTAATAAAATAGTAATCGTGTATACCCTAAAGTTCTAGTGATTAAGGGTTTGTTTACATTTACTGAACCGAGCTGAATTAAAGTGAACTGATTGGAGGTTGAACTGAACTGAACTGAGCTGAAATGAATATATTATGAGAGAAGGAAATTAGGAGCTGAATTGAATTGAACTGAGCTGAACTGAATTGGAGCTGAATTGAAATTAAACTGAAGTGAACAGTCACTAAATTTAATTATGAACAGTAGTATATCTTCTACAAGAATTAGATAATGCATGCCTTTTGCTCCATATCATTGTATCAACTTTCCACCGTGAAAAAAAAAAAAAAAAAAAAAAAACTTTCCACCGTGATAAAATTTGAGTCACGGATGACACAATAACCACATATATATATAAAGATTAGTAATTTGGTGAGAAACGTGAAGAGCTTGCTCATCTGCTTGAGGATCCATCCACGGCAAGTTCCACAATATGTGAATATTTATATATAATACAAAGGTGTTAGGTTGTTGCTTTTAATGAAATATCTCTTATCTAACTAATAGAGAAGTTAAACCACAACTATTCAAAACCTCTATTTTCAAAAACTATACACGTACTCACACTAAATTTAAAATTGTCTTTAAAGCTATATACTCCGTATACATTAGCGTGAATACGAATATACGATCTAATGCTTTATCAAATAAAATTTATGAAACCTTAAGAAAAAGGAGACTATTAATTCCGTACGTAATATTAGATTTGGCATACTTTTCCCAATTGTATACTAACGCATTTACTCCATATTATATTACTCAAGCAACGCATGTGGTTCAAGTATAGCATGTATATTTCAATGTTAGTATATTAGTGTACAATACCTCCGCATATAAATGGAACAACAATAAAATACGCGGTTGTATTCTAAGATAACAATTGAATTCATTTATTGTACCAATTTTAATTTTATCCTCACAAATATATGCTAATAAATTTTAGCATGATATGTACTATACTATAGATTGATATGATGAGGACCAAGCAAATCTTTAATCTGGCCGGTGATATGTCTAGGACATACAATATATTGGGAGTACGTATGAAGCATTGACGACGTAATAATTGCAATTGAAGTGTAAGTTGAATAATTTGATGATACTACTTTTGTTCAAGTGGATGAAATCTCACGTAATGTACATTTACATTTATTTATATGCATGCATGCTTGTTAAAGGATCGGAAATAATTGTATTGATTGATGAGTGTGAGGCCATAATTCGTTAACTCCTCAATTTGAAGTAACAATCAACTAACTTAAGAATCTCAACGTGTTAAGAATTGGAAATTTTTGTGTAATTATATTGAAGCTAAGGATCTTGACCCCCAACTACATATCCCAAACACTGCATGCACGCTAATCAATATATTTAGTTATTTCTATTAAATAACATCGCTTTTGACTTTCAAATTGTATTGATTTTAATATTTACTTCATAGATTTGGTGGTAACGTTTTTCACATATAATAATGCATAAGTTAAACCATTGATATCATTAAATTATCGATAAGTTTTTTTACAAAATTTATTTTTATACTTTTCAAGACTACTTTGATTATAATCTCTCTCACAATGTATTGAAAGACATTGTGTAAGTACTTGTGTAATAATAGCTTGAACTTGAAGAGTGAAAATCTTTAATGAATAAAAAGGAAGGGAGCATCAATCATGAGGTGATTTGTGTAAAATGAAGAAAAAGAATGATGACAATGAAAATCATTCACCAAATAATCACTTTTTGCACAAAGGAAAGTTGTATTGGAGAATTAAGGATCATTCAATATTGGAAACTTGATATGATTGAACAAACATTCCACTTTATTTGTTTCAAGGACATCACTAGGACAATGAAAAAGCTTAAACTTCTCAACAATACTCAAGGCTAAAGATTATGAACTTTCATAGCGAATAAGGATATCAAATTAAAAAACGCTTCACATTTTTTGTAGCCTAAATAATACATACTATTGATAAGTTATGCTATTTGAGCTCTTCATTTCACCTAATTTAAAGTATCTTTGTCTGACAATTGGGCACGTAGATACCAATTATCCTAACAAAACAATTTTATTGATACACGTTTGGCTGAATGGTTTGTGTGGTGCCTCCAGTAATTGTATACTCCAAATGAGTTACAAATTCATAATTAGTTTTAGATTTCAGAAAATATAAATTTCGGAATAATTTTTTTAGCCTTGACATTATTTACTCAGGTTTATTAGAGAAAATAATCTGTTAAACTAATGTCAAGGCTAAACAAGGCTCAGACCATTGCATACTTCTGAGTCCAGCTATGAGCCATGGTTTCGTATGCAGTTCGATCAGTCTTGTACAAGTGAGCAAACTCTGGAACCAATGGATCATCTGGATTTGGATCCGTCAGCAGAGAACATATTGACAGCAGAACCTACACAACAATTGCCAACAATATTTATGGCTAATTCTTACAAAAAAAAAAAAAAACAGAACAAAAATACAAACTATATTACAAATCAAAGAAATAAGAGGTGTAAGTAAATGAGTTCAGATGAAATAGTAGTCAAGTACCTAAATCTAATACAAACAATATCAAATCAATACCCTTTCTTTATGGTCGTCTGTTTATTGAAAACATAGGGTCAAACCAAAGCTTAATCCACACATTTCACTAAACATTATGGTTTGTCTTAATTATAACTACTATGGACTATTGACTGTCAGCTGTGAAATTTTCTTCATGGAGGCGTATGTACCAAGCATGGTTAAAAAGATTGAAGTTGTTACAAGAACATGCTTATTTGATGAACCTGAAGTAGGTGAAAGATTAAGTCAGCGGTTACAGAATCATGTAAGAAGTTTTACTGGTGTAATGAAATTATTTGTTTGTTGTAAAAGCAGATTTGCATTATTTTTTTCCCTATATTAATGGGTCTGTAAGAGTGTAAGGGGTTAGAGAAACTATCATAACATCCAAAGAATGAATGAAAAACAGAGAAGAAAGGAGCATGGTACTGAAATCTTGGAAAGAGCAGCTTTGAAAGCTAGTAGAATAAGTGCATCAGAAATTTTAGAATTGCACAAATATGACAAGGCTTGTTTTGAACCTATGTTACTCAGACTATTTCACTTCAAGTACCCGTGTCAAATTCTCAACGCTAAAGAGTAAATATTAATGGGTATATGTTATATTTCATGCATATGTATTTTGTCAGAAAAAAAATAACAGGGACGATAACCTTGGATATGGTGAGTGCAGGGCTCCATTGCTCCTTTAGTATATCAAGGCAAATACTCCCATTGCTATTAATATTTGGATGGAATACCTTCGTCTTAAAGGCTACCTGCAGATATATTTTATAACATTAAGCTCGTGGTAACAATAACTATTATTGTACATCAGAAATGAAATTTAATACCCTGTACTTAAATTCGAGAAATATGTAATGAAATAGTAATATACTTCGTATATGAATTATGAAATGAAATAATAAAATACTCGTATATATATGAATTACCTTAGGAGGCTTGAAGGGATAATCGGGTGGAAAATGGATGTTCACGAGGAAAACACCTCCTGCATAAGGACTCTCGTTTGGACCATAAATTGTTGCTTGCCAATGGAACATATCTTGTGCAATTGGACCTATATTTGTCACCAACTAATTAGATTAAAACGACGAAAATAAACCCGAAAAAGATTAATGAATTAGAATTTCATATGTCATATTTTTGATTACCTGCACTGCAAGAACTAGGTGGATCTCTTTCCAGTTCCTTGAGCTCCTTTACAATTCTTCTAGATGCCATTTCGAGTTTTCTAACACAAAAAACTGCAAAATAATAATAATTCAAGACTCTAATAATAATAATAATAATAATAATAATTCAATGCATTTGAAGTTTATAAGAGAAATGTGGTAATGGAGATGATGTAAGGAAAAGTGTCACAGCTTCTGTTTACACAACTGAAAGTGGGCATAGAACAAATTCCAGAAAAAGAAAGGAACAAGGAAAGAATCCAACTAGCAAAACTTTATAGCACACCTTCTAAATTGGCACTAATAAAGTATAAAGAGGTGCGAACAAGCTGTTGATTACTTGATTTACATGTTCGGCAAAACTAACTTTTGTAGCATTTGTTAGCTGTAACAGTGGTTGTTAATGGTAACAATTGTTGATTATTGTACGTGTTTAGCATAACTAGCTATTGAAATAGAATCATGATTTTATTTAAAAAGAATAAAGGCTATCTTGCTTAAGCTAAATACACTCATAATTTTTAAACACGGTTCTAAAATAGTTCTCATACCTGAATAATAATATCTAACAAATTGAAATTGAATTTCGAAATGTCATTTAGTTATAAAACAATAACCTTGAGAGGTAAAAAATACAGTTGGAGAATAGAGCATACTTTTAATACAGTGTTCACCACATCATGAATAAAGAAGTATGGCTGTTCTAAGTATTTTTAGCCAAGCATTTCTCTAGGAATCTTGGACTAATTACTGGACATGGACTACGGAAGTGAAGCATCAGATCTCCTTGCATAACCAATTCAAAAGAGAAAATCCCATCAACTCGATGAATCTTTTCTTTTTATCATTGGTCCTAACAGAGGTTTCATCTGCAACTTTGCCAGTGGAATACGGGCTAGACAGTCCCTATCCAGAATCATCGGGGATAAGAGTAACTTCGCCAGTGAATTACAGAACGAACACCCTCCAGAAGAACACATTAGCCAAGCCAAGTTGCTCGGAATCTTCATTTCACCTCATAAGACTAGTACAGATACACTGACCACATCATTTTAGACCAAAATCATGAATATCTTAGTCTGCAATGCAAAAGGAATTCAACAAGACAAGCAAATATAAGCAATGTAAGTCAGAAATCAATCATGAGAATTTGAATCTTAACACTTGGACAAAAACTCACATTGGACACATGTACCCGAGTTTTAGTAACATTGCACATAAGCATGCAAGCAACCAAACCAGAGGGGCTAAGATTTCTTAAATGTTTCCAAGTTACAATTGAACATATAATACAACCAAATGCAATATTGTATGTATAAGCCTCTTAAAGCTTAGTTTACACACTTCTATTACTACATCCTCATAAAACACACAAATTTTACACAGAACTCTTGTCTCTCTGGTTTAGAAACATAGAGTGAATAATGATATACATATTACAACAAATTTGATTAACGAATCCACCACCTGATACTGCTAATAAGAGCGAGAGCCCCTCAGTTCTGTCAGTCAAACTATTAGCATCTAAAGAACATCCCACTACTCTAATATGATGATAGATGAGTAGGAAAATGTAACAGAAACTGGTAAGTGGACTTCTTAAGCCAATATCTCCTTGTTATAATATTGAACAGCCTTTCTGAGACTTTCGCTTCTTTCTCTTCTTCTGCTTTGGTGGCTGGAGGACAACTTTGATTGCAGCATCAAACACAGCCTTTATGTTCTGCAATCAAAAACCAGTCGCAAGACATGTCAATAAAAGGTTCAGAACACTTCAATACGCAAGATTATGAAAGCATGAAACAATACCTGCTGTGTTTTTGCACTACACTCAATATAAGCGGCTGCTCCAATCTGCTTTTTCAGATCTTCTCCCTTAAAAAATTTATTGAAACATGGACATCCTTGTTAAAAAAAGATCAGACAACCGGCAACTAAGAGATTTGATACAGCGTAGACATCATCTATTTACCTGAGCTGTTGTGATCGGCACTGCACCAGGATGGTCTAGAAAAAATTGCTTATCATCTCGAAGATCTGGGAAAATAAAGAAACAGAGAAAAAACCCAAGTTAGGATGCATTAGAAGTGGACCAAATCAAAAAAGGCCCACAGATAGATGAAGTGAATTCTGAAATCTTCCCCCTTCATGTAACCTTACTGGCAAGATGTTTTAGCCTATACGGGGGTACACGCATGTGTCAAGTGTCATTCATGACCATCTCTGGCAGCATATTGAGTTGAAAAATACTAGTATGGCACTATTATGATTTCTAAAACTAAATTTGTTCTCTTTGGAGATTGACTTGTCCTTGCTACAATACACTCTCATGTGTGATTGGTGTGTGCCTGGTATCATTCCTGTAGGGTGGTAGCTTATTATTTGTTCCACCAGGATATTAAGTTAAATTTAAATTGCTATACTGAATTCAAAATTAGCTCTGCCCTTGCCACAATACACTTTCTCAAAAGGTTAGCTTCAATCACATCCAAAAGTGACATCAAATCTCTTTCCCTACCCCACAAACAAACAAACAAAAAAAAAAAAAAAAAAAAAAAAATCTCAAACCCTAAAACAACAAGTTCCTTACTTTGTTACACTCCAATAATCACTCAGCTTTAGAATTGACATCTCTTGATTCCATGTTAAACAGAGCAGTATATGGTGGGATCATCCCAGCTTCCCCATTATGAATTATGAAGAGGGAAAAGACCACATAATGACATTAGTCAACTATTCAGTGGAATCAAATATTGATCCTCCTGGGCCCTGGCAAAGTTGCGTCACAAAACTCAAGTTTTCCAGGGATGGTACGTAAGACATTAAACCACAAAGCTTATATTTCCTCTTTGCTCCAAATCACTTCAAAATTTGCACAGCTGTACATAGCAAAATATGAAATTGAGCTCCAAGTTCCCCCTTCCTATAAATTTTCCATTAGATAAATTTTCATCATTATACATTTTAAGCTATCGTTACAAGTTTCCAAGGCAGTATTCGACCTTTTTGCTTGATGCAATAGCAATGACATTCTCACTATTTCCTTAATTTTTCATTTGCTCTACAAAAAACCACATTTTCACGCATAAAACTTAAGAAGTAATCCGAATTTTCTAATAAAGATCAGTGACCAATTAGCTAGCAAAGCAACTCAGAAAACAGAAAGAAGTATTGTTAACTTTCTATTCACTTTGATCAAAGATGATAAACAATCACCAGTTCATCACAACCGAAGCAATTAGGCTTTGTAGATCATATCATGTTCATAGGAAAGGTGTCTAGGTGAGAAGGACTGCCTCAAAGGTCAAAGCAACTCATAGGTCCATATAGCTTCCAGCTGTTCACATTAATCCTCAGTTTGTTTTCTCTGAGTTGATGCCATCAAAGGTCATCACTCTAATCTCTAAGTATGAGGAATGAAAATACATGCAAACACTAAACAAATCACATGTGCCAACATGATCCGCAATATGGGGAAAGACTAGTGACTTAGCCTAAGGGGAAGGGTAGTCTAATTAAGTAAGCTAGCACCTTAGCAGTAGCTTGAGAAACAAGAGGAGGGCAGTGAGTTAGTCTACATATAGAGGAGTTCAGGAAAACAGAAAGCATGTTGAATATTGATGATAATTTTGTGTTGGTTGAATAGTGATGCTTTCCTTCAGAATTTTTACTGCCACTCTGCAAGAAGCCATTGGGGGTTCTCATAGGCAATGTTTACAATCTTCAAAATAGGAGACCACTTGTGAAGAAGACATTCCTAAAGGTGTACAAAACCAATACCCCCCCCCCCCATAATCTATTTCCTTTTCTGAGATAAATGTCATAAATCAACCTCACACAGGTATCATATACTGCCTCAATGGCCTTTAGATGATGGGTGGGAGGTTCTACTATAAAGGCCTCAAAGTATAACTACAAGCACGAATTATCTCCATAAGGCATAAGCTATTAAGAGTAGTGTCAAAATAACCAATATGGATACAGAGCAATCCAAGGGGTCTACAGTAGCCCAGGAAAACTCCATCTGGTCCCCCCACCCCCTAGTTTGAGCAGAAACTTAGCATTGAAAATGAAAATGATCCCTTAATTTTTACTCTTATGTTTGGTTGCTAATGCTAGAGGAAAAACGATGGGAGAAACCTAAATTTTTGGATCAAACCATTGCTTACAACAGTTAAGAGGGTGCTTGGAAATCAAGCGGAATTCATAACTTCTATCAAGACTTTCATATTTCCCTCCTTTCCCTACAATAAACTTATATTGAGGATCACAAATTTTTTTGGAATGTTTACCTATCCCCATACAGTCCACAAAAGACTTTCCTCTTAACTCTTTCAAGTTCAACTACAACTTGTTCTTCCCATTGTTTTATAATTTCATATAGCTTTGTTTAGGAAAAATTCAATACTTTAACAATCATTATTTGAGTTTCCAGACCCCAACCACCTACTTAAATAGAGGATATAGTTGGACATATTAAGCAATCTTCATTGACAGATACAAAACTGTTCTTTTGCGATACTCAACAAAAATAATTGTCAACTCATTTATATAACAATGGTCCAATAGCAAGCTAATCCCCCCCCCCAAATTCAAATTAAAGTGATACTGGACAAGAAATATGACCATGTGTCATTGTTGTAGAGTAAAAACAAAGAAAAGAAGCACAAGATAGAGAAACAGGCAATACAAGATATATTATAATCTGCGGACAAGTTATAGCATTATACCTAGCTTTGTTCCAACAAGAATAATTGGCACACCGGGAGCATAATGCCTCAATTCAGGAATCCACTGAAATTTATTAGACAAAGGAGACAAACATCAAGAGGATGCACTCTGAACTCTGGAGATTATCTTACAAATACTATTAATAAGATATCTTACTTTCTTCGAAACGTTTTCATAACTGGCTTTGCTGATAAGAGAAAATGCAAGAAGGAATACATCTGCCCCTCTATAGCTCAATGGTCTCAGTCTATTGTAATCTTCCTGACCTGTGATAAAATAAACCAAAGATCAGAACATATTCACCAAACATTCCATCAAAATGGAGAGATAGCACACCGCAGACATACCAGCAGTATCCCACAACCCTAGATTTACTGTGCTCCCATCTACTACCACATTGGCGCTGAAATTGTCAAACACTGTTGGTACATAATCCTGATCAAGTGAGGAAGGAGACAAATATTAAAAACATCTTTTCATAGCATTCATGGAACAAAGAAGACTGTCTACTCGACGCATGGAAACATTATACTGTAAATCCAACAGGAAAAAAAAAAAAAAGGTTTTTGAAAATTTGGCAACTGGCTTCATCTGTACAGAACAGAGGATATACAAACACAATCTAAGTGCATATGCTTCCTTGAGAAGAATAAGCAGTATCCCAGATAGACAATTAAGAAGAGCAAGATCAACCTCCAATCCACCCCACTCCACACCCAGGTAAAAAAACCAAAAATTAAAAGAGTTACTGCAACTATTCTGTCTATACTAGTAAGTTGTAACATCCAAACAACAAGACTACGTTGTACCATGCAAGTGTAATATGCGAATTAGATAATTTAACTAGTTCAACTCTTTCAAAATTTCCAGAGACTTGGTGGTTGCAGTTTGGTGCTCAGCTTTTGCTCAAAGGGACGCCACATTCATAAAGAGACTCCCTTTAGTTTAATTAAGACAGCGAGTTTCCAAGCAGCTACTTCACAAATGCCCTTCACAAAAGACCACAAGGGCCAAGTTGAAGCCTACTTGACAATTGTTCCACTTCAGAATTCAGATTATCTGGCTCTTAAGTTTTTATGTAACAAATGACATGATACATAAAAGCAATAGATAGCTCGAGTGTACTAATACCAAGCATTGTGCACCTAAATAATTTTTGTCACCTAAACTTTGTCAATTGACTATCTTTAACATCGTGCAAAATATTATCTAGCAATCAACGACCAAACTCCAACGAACCAAATCTCAATTATATCCCTATATCTCCAATGAGAAATCATAACCACAACTATTCTAACATGGTAGGCAAAATATTAGAGCAACTTACGGGTAATAAGGGCTAAACAATAAAGACTTAGGGTTTCGAACAAATTCAGGAACGAAAAAAAGCTACCATTTTCACTACTAAGATTAACCACCTACTGACCTACTACATTGTCATTCCTCATACAACAAGTAACCGATCTTCGAAACTAAGGCCTTTTCCTCAAGAAGATCAATGCACAACCCAGATGACAAAGAATCCCATAACAATCAAACTACCACAAGGGTGATTCAACTAGCTTAACAGCTAAAATTAACACTGTCTTAATCTGATCATAGTTTTAGTGAAAATATATAAATTTAATTGCAATGAACAAGCATCTCAGCAAAATTGCGATGAAAATAAAAATTAATTAATAATAATTGAAAAAAAAAATCATAAAAACCCATGAAAGAAAAACACAGAAAATTGAAACCCATGAAACTCAAAATACAAATTTAAGGAAATTCAAAAAAATAAGTGAAATAAAAAAATAAATTAAATAAAACAATTAAATAAAAGAGAGAAAACTTACAGTGGGGAAAGTGTTGCTGGTGTAAGAAATGAGCATACAAGTTTTTCCGACGGCTCCGTCGCCGACGGTGACACACTTTATGAACCTAGAAGCACTCATCCAATTACCGGCGCCGGAAAACTCAAAAACGGCGTCGTAAAACTCCTTTAGTTGCTGCTGTTAATTTCAAATGCTTTTGAAATTGAAGGGTACTTTGCTTTAGTTTATCATCAAATCTAGACGCATTTTTTTTTTTTTACAAAAAAAATTAAAGCTTGAAAAATGGTCAAAAGCGACGAAGAAAAAGTGTCAATGAAGTAGAAGCAGCAGTTAACATTTGAAGAGAGAGAAAGAGAAAGATAGAGAGAGAAAGAGTTTACCTTTGGAATTTGGAGTTTTGAGGGATTATGAGAGTATTGAAGAAGAAGACAGATATTCACAACTTAAATTTATTTATTTATTAAATTAATTTTGTACAACAAGAACAAAAAAAATTAAATAAAGTTGGCTTCTTTAATTTGCTTTTTGTATGTGAGGTCTTCAAATATTGGACCCAACCCAACTCACCCACCAATAAGCTACCCACTCCAATTATATAACACACTTGAACCAACCCATTTCTAGATTTTGAATTTGAATTTTTGATTTCATATCTATTAAAGTTGAAGGATTTGGTTTTCTTTTCAAATACTTTGGAGGGATGGGGATCTTTAATTCTTGGACATATATGGATAGATGCATATGTGATATGATTTTGATTTTTTTTTTACCTAGAATTAATGTATATTGGTTGACATGTATAGTTTTAATACTTTGCTGATGTAATACTTATAACTAATATAATAAAGTAGTGAGCTTAAATTTTATGTAAATCGGTAAGAGAGTTATATGTCAATGTCCATGCCTAGTTCATCTCTTAATTATCAATTTTTTTTCCTTCGAGAATTTAGATTACCACTTGAGTTTTGAGGAGTGGTATTGAGTGTAAATAGACATTTATGAAGAAAATACAAGTTTGTGAATGAGATTGCATTATCAATGCTATGGACCAAATCATTGCACTTACAACAATAGGTTAGCATTAAATATATTCTTAGAAGAGTATTGAGATAAAAAAAATTTATGACAATAATATGTATTTGTCAATGCTATTAAATGTTACTCTATACTTCATTAAACTTCTTGCTCATACCTAGTGATTTTGTCTAGCATCATCTAATGCTAGAATGCCTAGAAAAGACATTTGAGTGCAAAATTATGAAACTAGTAACTTCATATAAAATAATACCTAATGCTTTAAAGTCAACCTAACACACATTATGTATAACGTAGTTTAAAGACTACAAGTAGACTTTAATGTTAAGGTTAGATGGAAAGTAACAACTAACATGAATAAATAATGAAGCATATTATGGAGTATTAATCAAGAAATATTACATTCATTACTTAACAATTTAACAGAGAGTAAAATACTACCACTGAGATTATAGATATGTGGCGTTAGTTCATCATATTATATGCCTTATTTATGAAGCGAAGATCGAATTTCGATTTGCAAAAGTATGAGGAATCTTGACTTTTAAGAACTCTAACCAAGCTTATTATAGTATTAGACTATTAGTCATATGTACTGTATGAATATAGGTTAAATTTAGGTATCATTTAAATTGCAACACAACAAATTTGCATAATTAAACTAATTAGGTCAGCGACATCATAACTTCATTTGTCATATTAGATTAATATTTTCTAGGTTATGTTGTCACTCCCTAGTAGAGAAGCATGTAAGGGAAATAATAGTAATTCATTTATACATTTAACTTTAATGATTAAAACCTACTCGTACAAATTGATGATGAAATATACAAAAATAAGGTTATAACAAATTAACAACAAAACAAATGTAATTTTTAGATAATATTGCTATTCGGTACAATATTTAGAATAGTACTATATCAAAATGACAAAAATTAATAGTCAAAGTTGAAAAATATCACAGTAATCATTTTGACTTACAAAATGAGTAATTCGTACAGAACATAATTTTAAGACATGGATGGATGAATATTATGTAGTGTAAAAATGACAAGTAGTTTGGCACTATTCAAATTTAGAAATATTGATTGGAAAATAATCATTTTTGAGATTATGTAGTAAAAATGACAAAAGGAGATAACAAAGAGAAAGGGGGGGGGGGGTGGTGAAAGTTTTGTCATGCAACAAGAAACAATATGGTTAGGGGTTGTCTTCCCTTCTTTCCACCTCTTGCTGTGAAAACATGAAATGAAGCTTACTCTTTTGCTTAACATCTTTTCAAAGTTTCATTCATCTTCAAGACTTCATACACAAAAACACAATGCACACTTCAGAATAATTTACTACTGAAATTAGTACCCCAACTGTGGCACATACAATCATCCTTTTGAAATTTCAAAATTTTTATCTCAAAAAGTTCCTTCAGAAGTTCAGTTTTTTTTACATAGATTACTTCTTTCAGGTGTCAATCTTAGACTATGATGCCAAGAATGAATTCTGCTTCCACTTCATTGACTAATGAGTATATTAGGTCAACCATAACTGGGGTACGTAGTGCTACTCTGTCTTTGCTACTACTTACAGTACAAAACAATCGTCCTCTGAACTGACATATTCTAATTCAATCATCTTATTTGTGGTCTCCTTGAGCTTCTGAGATGAGATCTTCCTTGGCTCCGGTCTCACTCTTTTTGAATCTGGTAGTGAATTTTTTTGCGCGACAGATGAGCCTGAAATTGATGTGGGCAGTGACCTGAAAAGTGAGCAAATCCCTTAGATCCATGTACGAAAAGAGGCAAGAGCTGGCAGAAAACTGTACAAAGCTTAATTAGTTAGATGGTTCCTTCTGTACCTTTTCATTGAGCCAACCTTCACTTGGTTTTTCTGAGCATTTTCACTTTTTGCTGTTTTTGCACTCATACTGACTGCAAGTGCAAGGAAAAGATGAAGCAAATTAGAGAAACTGTAAGCATGTAGACTTCCAAGTACGAGAGAATTGAGGAAGATCACAAAACCTGTAATTTCATTGAGAAATCGTATCCCTTGGGAGTGCGAATTTGTCGTCACGTGACCTGCATTGCTGTTCAATTAAAGAGAAATAAGTTCTTTGCATATTTTGGTGTTACTAAACTGCAATAACCCTTTAAGCAATATAGTTGCTTAAGGATTTTTAATTGTCAAATTTTTTCCCTCTATGTGCAGCAAGGGAAAAAAATCAAGTGTTTAAAATCCCCCCTATGATTGTCATATGCGATGAGGCAGAGTGAATTGAGTACAAAAAATGATTATTACAGTGAACATTTATAGTCTTATGATGCAAAAGAATATATAAGAGACAGATGCAATTTGGCCAACTTTTAATACCTCAAGGCTTTCTTTAATCCATCAACAGACAACACCTTTGAAGATTTAGACTTTTTTCTATTCGCTTTGTCTGCCATTGGATCAAACATATAAACTCCTTCTGGTTGACGTGGATTCCTGAAAGCCGTTCTTAGATTCCTAAAAGAAAAAACTTATTAGTGCTGAATATAAGCAAGGAAATAGTGCTCATACCATTAGGCATTCCCAATCCCTTCAGTAGCAAAAAATAAAAGGGTTTCAGAGACGCACAAAGAAGGTAGCTGAGCCAGATTCATCAGTCAAACAATATATGGAGTAATTTAATTTGGGCAAGCAAGTTAGTTTCCTTATATTGAAGATGGATAGCTGCTATCTCTTATACACAGAATTGTGACCATAAGTCAGATGAAAGAAGTAAAGCGCAAATTTGAAAATGTTACAGGAGATTCATCTTCTCAAATGAAGAGAGAACTCAGCTCTAGTTAGTTTGTTAAACGGGAAAACTCCTCATATGGCAAGGAAAGTTATGCAAGAACTCAGCTTACCCTCCTTTGAGCTCACCACGTTGAACAGTATATTTCTCTGATGTTTTCTGCATGAAGAGTTCCATAAAATCAATTAAGAATTACTCAATTCTGTAGATTAATGTAAAAAAATTCAGTCCATATTTACAGCTCAAACTTACCACTCTATGGAAGCTGCAGTATATTCCAAGGCGTCTGAAATCACAGAAGAAGAAATTGATGTTCACACTTTGTATGCTAATTAACAGTATCAAATTCAATAGCAAATCAAAGTGACTTAACCCACTGTTTGGTAAAGAACATTTAGCAAAACAGGTAAAGAGTGAAGCTCAAAAGGTTTACGAGTTTTATATGCAAAAGAAGGCAACCACATAACATACAATTTAAAAACTGAACTTCTTCCTTATCATGAGTAATGCCATACTGACAATTTTAAAATCTAAGCTCCATAACGGTGATTGGAGATAAGTGCAGGGCCTTGTATACTCATTTAGATAGCATGAAGCAAGAGGCTCCTACAACCCTTATGTTTTAAAAGCCCGATTACAAGAGAATTCATTTCATAGACCAATCATCTGTTTACCCTATAAGGTTAGTGTATAAATCATGCATATAGTGAAACTAAGGAGCAACATAAGCTAATAAATTCTCTAGGTGGAACCATAAACAGAGAAGACAATATAAATTAAGGCTGAAGCAGGTCATTCATATACGCATAACAAAACAGCTAAGAAACAACATCCTTGGTCATTGCTGTCACGGAGGAGAGGCAACATACTTGTTTACTACAATTGAACAACGCACACCATCTTTCCTCCGTCCTTTGCAAACTCCATAATCAATAGAAGTACCAATCTTCAAGATTTGATTTGTATTAAAAACACTCAATTGGAAACCCGGACCCTGCAAACACAAAAATTCAAACAAACTCATAAACTAATAAACTTAACAATGATAGAAGCTATCCATTTGCAAATGACAGTTTCATACAGAAGAATCTTTGCGAACACCGGCATTGAAGAAGGCAAAAACTGTTGAAGCTGTCTCTTTGCTGTGTTGCTTGTAAGCATCACCAAACAAGAAAACAGTTACAAGCTGCCCATCCAAACACCCAATCTTCCATATGCTATAGCTCTTCCCAGTAGAGCTGGTCTTCGGACTTCCCTTTTCGGTTAAAACACCAACAGTTGCCCAACTACCTGATAGAGTGTCCCCTTTAATCACATTCCTATTAACACCAACACATCAACATCCAAAGTTAGCAGCTTCTTCAGACACAATGATGCCTAATACTCAATCATTCTCTAGTTAAAGGGATTACTTTATGGTAGACAATCGGACAAATCGAATATCCGAAAACTGGTTGCTCAGCTCTGCTGACGAAATCACTTGATTCCTGTATCAACCCTCACAAAAAAAGGGTCAATTTTTTTCCCTAAAATTGTTCATAATTAATCCAAATGACCAGAAATCATCAAAATACTAGTTGGGGGCATCCAAGAATAAGCATACCGGATTCGAAGACCAGAAAATTTTTCAACATCAAGATCAGTTGGCTTCTTTGATTGATTTGATTTGAAAGCCTTCGTGGCAGTTTCAACATCATAATCCATACAATCCTCAACAGCAGTCTTGAAGGCAGACAAGTCCACATTTCCACTTGGCCGTCGCACTTCATCGTCTGATTGATACCCTGCAAAATTACACTCATTTAAGCGATGCTCATATAAATATTAATTGAATGAAAAATAAAAACCCTAAAATCAGAATGCCTGCCAAGTGTTTGTGTAAATGAAAAATTGAAGCAGAACATGTGCAAATCTCAAATACCCATAAATAAAGGAAGAAAAATTATAATTTGGTTGAAGAAAACAGTGATATAATCGAATTTAACAGAAATTGATTGAAAGAAAGATTGATTACCAAGGGATCTGGGGTGGGAAGAAGACGGAGAAGAAGGAGGGGTTTCAATAACACGATCTTGAAGAGAGAGAAGGAGATCGAGGTCATCTTGATTCTCAGTTGACATCGTTGCTGCTTCTTCTTAAGAAATTCTTAAACGATTTCCCGAAAAAAATTGAAACTTTAGATAGTTGCTGGTTTTAATGGTGATAATTTTGCAGAAATTGGAGGGAGAATTCATGTTCGGCGGGATTTTTGAAAACGATGAAAAAATTAGGGCACTTTGACTAATGACTATACTAATACTAGATTACTAGTAATGTGCAACTGTGCAACACCAACGGTCCCATTGACCCCATAATAAATCACAAGCGCATAAGTCATAACAAGCTAAGGCTCAAGTAAAGACGTTAAAAAACTAATACAAGTATACAACCGACTCAAATTCAATCTATTTGAAAATACCCTATTCAAATTTAGACTCACATAAACACAATAATTTAACATGACTCAACTTTTAAATACACGCAACCTAACCTGATCAACCTTACTAAACCCGACCCGAGTACCTGATTTATAGAGACTTACAAGGCTACATTGTCAAGCACACTTCCACCAACATTTGAAGTTAGTTATGGAGTGATAGATTACTCTAAATAGCATGGATGAGCCATAATATGAATCACTTCATTAGCCTCTCTTAATACATGAGAAAATATACTTATAATTTTGTTTCATTTTTGTTAAGAATTTTGTAACAAATTAGCTACGGAGTAGTACTCTGTTAGTTTAAATTACTAGTTTCGTGCTCAATTTTACCTTTTCATGGTTTATTACTTAATCATTCACATAATTACTCACATAGTCACATTACATAGAACCATGACTCTAAGTAGCCAAATAAAACAACTTATTTAAGATTGCGGGTCTATTCTCTTCAGTTTAATTCCAGTTCAGTTCAGTTCCTAATTCTCTTCTCTCATAAACAATTCATTTAACCTTTATTCAATTCAACTTAATTTAGTAAAAAAGAACAGGCCCTAAGAGAATATAATTTTATGCAACTTTTACCTAGTAATTCATCACAAGTTCATAAAGAAGTAGAAGGGCTAAGAAAGTAGGTTGACATATTTGTAAATGTTGGACCAACAATAGATGCAACAAGATTTTTGTTTATTAACCCGTGAAGTTCTTATGGTATATGTTGTTCTTGTAAATTATTCATCCATAGATGCTTCCATACCAATTCAATGGTCAAAATTACCGTTCATCCTTGTAATACTAATTTTAGGGTGCATTATAATGAATTACATCCTTGTTTAACATTTACCAACCAATAAATTAAGGAAAGTAAAACTATATTTTCAAAATACAGCACTAAACCATCTATTTTCTCCCTTAATTTTCTCGTCAGAAAACACCAATACGAGCTTCGTTACGTTGTACATGATCAAATATTTTTTCTCCTCTTCCTAGCAAATAAGGGAGAGTAAGATTTCTATTATTCATCTTTCCCTTGTTCGTAGGAAGAACAGAAAAATTAGTGTTTAGGAAAATCATGGCAAAATGTAGTAAATACATGGTTATGTACATGCTAGCCGTTCTCTTCTTGTTTGTCACCGTAAGTTGTGATGAAGAGAATGTTGAAGATGATGTACCGAAACCAGGAACGCCTTCTAGCATTACCTTTGATGGGCGATCCTTGTTTATCAATGGAAAACGGGAGCTCATCTTCTCCGGATCAATCCATTACCCTCGTGTTCCTGTCGCGGTATGTATGAGACTTTTGTACTCTTTTTCATAACTAGGTCAATTTAATTAGCAAATATTTCCTTAATTATACTACCTCCATTACAGGTTATGTGCAACGATTTGACATAAAGCAGAGAGGGAAAAAGTTTAATCGTTGCACATAACCTGTAACGAAGATAGTATAATGCGTACTAATTAATGGCAATGTCACATTTTGGGGTTTAATGTAGTTGTGGGATAGCGTCCTTGACAAAGGTAAAGAGGGTGGCCTAAATGCAATCCAAACTTACGTCTTTTGGAACATTCACGAGCCAATTAAAGGACAGGTAACTCACTAACGTCATACGAAGTATGTCTTTTGACAATACAGTCATTACATTTGCACCCCAAATCACACATACTTAATATAATTCCATGCACCTTAGCTTTATACAACGAAGGTCATAATGTTTTCATTACAATGCACGACATGCTCATTTTTGGTCTAATGTATAACCAACGATCGATTTGGTAAAGTTTATTGTCATATCTTTCTTGCAGTACAATTTCACAGGCAATTATGATTTGGTGAAATTCATGAAACTAATACGTGAAAAGGGAATGTGGGCAGTTCTTAGGGTCGGACCATTCATCCAAGCTGAATGGAATCATGGGTAATAATACTCAAGTATAATTAAATTACCAATATTTTTACATAATTTAGTATTATTACTAAATAAATGCTAATTATCTTAATATGAAATTTTGGCCTTGTGACAGTGGACTTCCATATTGGTTAAGAGAGGAGCCTAATATCACATACCGAACCGATAATCCGGCATACAAGGTGATCAATCACAATAACACTGTTACTTATTATATACTAGTACATGATTTTTATCTTAATTAATTGGTATTATATTATGCAAAATAAAAACTAATTAATCTAGTGTATGTAATATATGCAGATGAATATGGAGAAATGGGTTACCCAAGTGGTTAACCTGATGAAGGACAACAACTTATTTGCTCCCCAAGGAGGTCCCATTATGATGGCTCAGGTATTAAAATTACCACAATGGTTAGTTAATATTCCCTTTGTACAATTTGTACGTATGAAATTAATTAGTTGATAACATGACAACTAAATTTAATTTGGTGGATGAGGTTGTTTGTATGAAATTTATTTTCCCATCACCCTTCTCGATCTTTGTGTAGATTGAGAACGAGTACGATCATATAAGATATGCCTTCGATGAAGCAGCAGAGAGATACATCAAATGGGCAGGACAAATGGCTGTTGGCCTCAAAACTGATGTACCATGGCTTATGTGCAAATCTAAAGATGCACCCGGCGAAGTGGTAACATATAGTAAATTTAGCTCACAAACTATTGAAAAAACAGCAGTTGGTATCTTGTTTAATTTGTGTACTTTGTATGTTTTTTTGGGCGAGGCAGATCAATGCATGTAATGGCAGGCATTGTGGAGATACATTCAAAGGTCCAAATACTCCTGGAAAGCCTTATTTGTGGACCGAGAATTGGACTGCTCAGTAAGAAGTTTTACCCTGTAAATGTATCAAAAATTAAAATAGCCTAGCTAACTTGATCTATACATGATTCACATACTCCGTGTTTGTTTACAGGTATAGAGTTTTCGGAGACGCACCTTCTCAAAGGGCGGCTGAAGATATCGCCTTTTCAGTGGCTCGTTGGTTCTCAAGAAATGGAAGCCATTTCAACTATTACATGGTACACATGTTGATCAATATTCTTATCACTATACTTGCATAGTGATAGGATACAATGTTTCATTTAAACCTTATACGGAATATCAATCTACTGGTTTATGAAATAATTTGCGACTTTATATACTAATTGTTTAGTTGTGGTATATGTAGTATCATGGTGGTACAAATTATGGAAGAACTGCTGCCTCCTTTGTCACCACTCGCTACTACGATGAAGCTCCAATTGATGAATTTGGTAATAAGCCTTGTTAATTTTTCCCCTGTTACGTAAATATATAGTGTATATAGTTCATCACATGATGATATATAATTTGGATTCTTTTTCTCTGAATGATGATTGTTAGGTCTAATAAGAGAGCCCAAATGGGGTCACTTGAAGGATTTGCACCAGGCTCTTGTGCTGGCCAAGAAGCCCATTCTTGAAGGAAAGCTTCGTATCAAAAAGAACGGTTTTGATTTTGAGGTATGTATAACCTAGAATAAAATTAAATGATAGTGTTAATTCCGTATGAATTTAGTTCGTTGTCACATTATCAATTCAAATAACTTAAACGTGTGATAATTTTTGGACTTAGAAGTTAACAAATCAATACGATTTCTAATAATCATGTATGTAATAATGGGCAGGCAAATTTCTATGAGAAGGGTGACCTTTGTGCTGCATTCCTATGGAACAACCACACACATGAAGTAAAAACGATGAAATTCAGAGGCAAAGAGCATGTAGTTCCACCCAAGTCCATTAGCATCCTACCAGATTGCAAGACTCTAGTCTATAATACCGACTATGTGAGTATTAACTTATAAATATCAAAACATACATATGGATGTTTATTTATCAGTTTATCAACCTCAATCTTTAATTTATGGTATATGAAACGAAAATCATTTTCTCTTAATTCGATAAACAGATGGTAGCTCAACATAGTGCAAGAGAATTTGTCAAGTCTGAGGTAGCGCATAGGAACCTTAGATGGGAGAAAACGACGGAGAGCATACCAAGAGATGGCGTCTTCTCAAGGGAACCTAAAGAACAATACTTTGTTACCAAAGATAAAAGTGACTATTTGTGGTACAGAACCAGGTAAAATATAATAAAAGCTACCAATGTTATATGTCCTCTCTAATTGATCGATGCACATAAAGACATAAGAGTATTGCTCTAGTTGTATGTCAACGTGACCATTACCTTACTTGTTTAATTGTACTAACACAATATTTTGTTTTGTGTGTGTGTGTGCGTGTGTTTTTTCCTCGCTCATTTCCACCTTTCAGTATAGATCTAGACAGTTCAGACTTGCCATTTAAAAAGTCCCTTCGACCAGTTTTGCAAGTGCTCAGTCTTGGCCACGCTTTGGTCGCCTATGTCAACGGAGAATTTGTTGGTATGCTTTATGGAAACTGCATGATTTTGTTTCTTAATTTACCACCATATACATGTTTTAAAACTTATTTCAATCAATATTCTCTAATCTTGACACACTAGATGCTACTAATATTACACATTAAAAAAAAAAAAAAAAAAAACGCGAATTGGTACGGTGCAAAAAGTGTAGTCAATAAGTTAACAAGAACAATGTACTTCAATAATTTGACATGCAAATTAATTTGTCCTTTAATAAACCTCACACTTCTATTTTCATTTTTCTAGGAACTGGGCATGGAGTAAAGCGAGAATACAACTTCCCATTTTCAGTAGCCATAAGATTGAAGGAAGGATTAAACAATATTTCAATTTTGGGATGCACAGTTGGAATGCCGGTAATTAAGTACAAAACACACTTGAATTTTCATTCTTACTTCTAATTTAATTTTTGATATAGCATGTATGTCAACTGATCATAATGCATGAATACACTTAAATCTTATGAAGGATAGTGGAAGCTATATGGAACGTAGGTTTACTGGGATCAGATCAGTAGAGCTCTTAGGTCTCGGTACCGGAAACCTTGATATCTCCTTCAATGGCTGGCATCACACGGTAAACTAAAGTCGTACAAAGAAATTAAATTTTATTTTTAATTAAGTATTTAGACTAACAACTTTTATAATGTAATGTATGGTTCAATCTAGGTTGGTTTGGAAGGAGAGAGGCTCCAGTACTTCACTGACGAAGGAGTATCAAGGGCTAAATGGACCCCTGCTTCAGGTGTTGGTGAACCTCTTACTTGGTATAAGGTACGACTCGTACGAGTTATATATAACTACGTACCATGATTACTTCCCGAGTTTATTGTTACATTAGTAGTTCAAAATTGTACGTATATTATTCAATCTTTTTTATTGAAGGATAACTAACTTGAGCGACTATTTTTAGGCCTACTTTGATGCACCAGAGGGAGATGAACCATTAACTATTAGACTACAAAACATGACCAAAGGTATCGCTTGGATAAATGGCCAAAGTATCGGGCGTTTCTGGTCATCTTACCTTACGGTCATGCAAAGCCCTTCTCAAAACGAGTAAGTGATATTTGTCATACAAAAATTTGATAATTATTCTACCACTTTAACCATCAACTTCACGATTGGTTTTATACTCTGTCAGTAAACCTTTATATTTAACAATTAATTGTATATGTTAGTGTAGTGTCAAAAAAGTTCACTATTAAATAAAACATTATTGAATTAAGATTGAGAAAAACAATGTTGTAGGTACCACATCCCAAGATCGTTCCTAAGGCCTAAGGACAACTTGTTGGTGATCTTCGACGAGGCTGGAGGAAACATTGACACAGTTCAAATCGAAACAGTGAATAGGGATAGTGTTTGCAGCTTCATAGAGGAAGATTGGCCAGCCGACGTGTGGTCTTGGAAGAGAAATGGGAACGAAATTGTGCCAGCAGGCGATACCCCTCAACTTAAGGCCTCCCTCAAGTGCCCTAAGGACAAAGTCATCAATCGCGTTGAGTTTGCTAGTTTTGGCAACCCTAAAGGTGTTTGTGGCTACTTCCTTCTTGGTGATTGCAACTCTCCCAATACCGTTAAAGTCGTTGAACAGGTGACTATAATCATTTATACAAATTATATATAGTCTCATTAGTGATCATATTAATAGTGACTGTGTGGGCGTGTGGTATGTACATATTTACTAATTTAGTCATATAGTCCCTATGTCATTTAATGTCCGAAACCCTTAAATGCTTAAGAGTCGAGTTACTATGGCCCTAATAGCATAATCGATTGTTCATACATAATACGGAGTAATATATATATAGTGACACATTTTAATTGTTTTTATGAGCAGAATTGTTTGGGAAAAGAGAGTTGCACGATACCAATAAATGAGACAACGTTCGACAAGGAGGCATGCCCAAACGTAGCAAAGAAGACATTTGCCGTGCAAGTGAAATGTGGACGTAGAGGATAGAAGCCTTGCATGTTGATTTTTATATATGGGTGTGGTATATGATTGTCATTGTAATTTTTTTCACCCTCTTTTTGATATACAGTAGATATTTGTATTATATAATGTACTGTATTTATTAGATAGGAATTGAAATTTCAGAAGCCATTAGAATCCAACTCAAAAGCAGAGCTTTGCATGTCTTACAATCAATTCCTATCATCATCTAGCCATATGATATATCTACTTATCTAGTGAATTGGTACTCGTATCCATTACGGAGTAAAAAGTAAAGGAAAGAATTGAGTGCAATCCGACTTGATTGGTTGTACCCGGTACGTCACTAAAAATGACTTAAACTCATACCATGAGATACATTTAATACTATGTAAAAAAGTCATACGTACAAGCAAGCTAGAAGACGAATAGTGGCATTAGTGGTGTGGTAACGAATTATTTTATTTATTTTTTAGTTAGTTCTAGACTTTTAGATAACGTTATACTAGCTAACTAGTACAAAGACTACAAACCCATACCAAGATATATACTTTTACCAATTATAATTTCAAAATAAAAAATTTAAAAAAAAAATATTGACATGTTTTTCAACAACAATCATTCAAATTAAACAAGTTGGATATTCACAATCTAATTAGTTTTATGTAATTTAATTTTTAAGAGATGAAAAATGAGAAGATATATTGATGATGTTGTAATAATAATGTAATTTTAATTAATTTCATGATATTAATTAGGAGGTTGCCTAAGTAGGCTAAGGATTTTTTTTTTTTTTTTTTTGGGTGGTTGGGGGGGGGGGGGGGGGGCGCAGTAGGAGGTTGCTTAATGCTTAACCATTATTGATCAACTATCATTTTCATTTTTACGGTCAAATGAATTTTATAAACTCTAATCGTAATTTGTTAATACGAGTAGTATATAAGAGAAATCATAGCTAAGTGAAATTTTGTTAGAAGTGTGTTAAGGTGCATTCAATTCTCTTGAATTTCACTATTCTAAAAATATTTAGCTTAACTCAACCTAATAAATTTAAACTTATTAGAACTTATCTGAATTTATAAGCAAGAACTTTATGGACCTTATTGGCTTATTAGAACTTATTTAGTTGTAATATGTAAAATGACGAATAGCATAACTATTTGGCAACGGATGTAGTATTATTAGCTCCAACCAATGAAGTATATAGCCATCAGTTCATTATTAGATTAGTCATGCACTCATGATGAATCAAAACAAAAGAACCATTATTTTTTACTTCAAATCTCAAAAGAAGATTCTAATAAACAAGTGTCAAATCTCAAATGTGTTTGAGGGCATAACATTGATCAAGATTTGTGAAGAGAACGATATAATACCACTTTTATCCTCTAATAAATAATGAATTGAAGGATGAAAGAGCCCAATGTTCGTTTCGTCTATGTCACAAATGTATTTGAAACAAACTTGAATGTTAATATGTAAAAGATAACAACATTAAGATTATTCTTTTAAAAGATGAAAGTGAAAGAAACTAACATAATTAATCAGGAAGTACTTCGTATAAAGATATGATAGATGCTTAAATAATAGGATGCACTTTTGCATTTTTTTCAAATGATGAGAATCAAGTAGGAGAGTATTAATAATGTAATACAAGGTACATGAGAATAAGAATGTTTCGAAAACAAAAGTTTGTACAATCGTATTTTTGAACAATCTAAAATATATCTCATCTCACTGCTTGATGCCTACTTACTTCGTACATAGAAATAACAAAGAAAGAACTAAACATTTTAAACCAAAAATAAAGAAAGGAAATTTTCTTCAGAATAAGGCCTATAAGTTTTCATTCCTTGGGGCTGCACCTCACTTGTACGGCCAACACTTTGGTTGTTTCCTTAGGACAATTGTTATTGCCTTTGTCGAATAGGTTTCTATCAACTGGAATCGTGCAACTATCCTTTCCCAAACAATGCTGCTCGTAACAAAATAAACAAGAGTATAAATTATTGTTTTGGTTATAAAACAATCATTAAGCTACGGGTTGAATTGGCACCCAAACAATATACTACCTCCGTTAACTATTATGTGTAACAAAGAGGTATTATTTGTGAGATATAAAATATTCCTTTGTTGCACATAATAATTAACGGAGGTAGTAATTATCATGCATTGTTGTTAATATAAACGTAACACAAAAATAAGGTGTTAAAAAATGCTTGCCTGCTCGACAATCTTTTGGGAGTGTGGAGAGTTGCAAGTGCCAAGGATGAAGAAGCCACAAACACCATAAGGGTTGCCAAAGCTAGCAAACTCGACGTGACTGATGACTTTGTTGTTAGGGCATCTGAGTGATGCCTTCAGCTTTGGGTCATCAACCGCGGCAATTATGTCATGGGCATCCCTTTTCCATGATGTTACGCTTGGTGGCATGTTTTCGGATATGTAGCTACAAATCACATCACGGTGTACTGTCTCAATTTGGACTGTGTCTATGTTCCCTCCTGCCTCGTCGAAGATCACCAAGAAGTTGTCCTTAGGCTTAAGGTATGATCTTGGAATGCGGTACCTGTAACATTTTTTTTGCATTTTTAATCATTAAATCGCGTTGCATGTACATACTTTATTGGTAACAATAACTTGTATATAAACTTAATTTTGATGTGTAACTTTGTTGGATTGATGTTATAGTGCATATTATAATATTAACCTATAAAGATTATCTTATATATTCATGGATAGTCAAAACTAAAAGAATATACTTTCTAGACTCTTGGAGATCATGAAATAAAATTGAATTAATTGAAAAGGGATAAAGAGTACTACACTTGTTTCTTAAAACTTACTCGCTTTGAGAAGGTGTGTCCCGTATGGTGAGGAAGGTCGACCAGTAACGTCCTATGCTTCTTCCATTGACCCAAATCACTCCTTTAGTCATATTCTCCATTCTGATAGCTACTGGATCATTTCCCTCTGGGGCATCAAAGTGTGTCTACAAACAAGTTTAGCTTGCTCGTTATTATATCCAACAATTATATTACGGATTTTTAATATTGTCATAGACTAATTAATCCAAAAAACCAATTGTGTTGTGATTTTTTGTTCATCCTATGCAAAGAATCGCATTTATCTAAATCGTCTATCCCACTTTATGTGTAACACTTTATACATGTGACAGTGTGTATGGCACTTTTTGACAAGATTAAAGATTTTGGTACTGAATTTTTAGTCAAGGTAAACAAAAAATATAATTTTACCTTATACCAAGTAAGTAATTCACCAGGTCCCTTTGCAGGTGTCCAATGTGCCTTACTAGCTCCTTCCTCAGTGAAGTACTGAAGCTTCTCTCCATGCAAACCAACCTACATGATGCATTATATAATTAAAATTTCTATTCAACATTTAACAAAATCAGTACAAATTATATACGTAACGAGTCGTTTATACCGTGTGATGCCAACCATTGGAAGAAAGATCAAGTTCTCCAGTACCTAAACCTTGGATTTCAAGGAATTTTAGCCCTGTCCATCTTCTCTCCATATAGCTTCCACTATCCTTCATACCAATAGATTAATAGAGTTTGATTAATATATATTTATTTTGTCTATATTATATTCGAGTTTGTAACACATTTATACAAGAAACGGTTCATTTAGTTAATTACATTGGTACGTACTTAGGCTATAAATAAGCGAATTGTAGTTAGTTTTGGGTTAGGGGAAGTTAGATAATTACGGACATTTCACCCACTATTAGTTGCCGTAATTTTAAGCAATAATTAGCCTGACTCTTTATACAACTACATAATTAGCCACAGTATGCTCTTACCGGCATTCCCATTGTGTTGCTCAAAATTGATATATTGTTGACACCTTCTGTCAAATGTACAGGTGCTTGGAAAGTGAAAGCAGGAGCTCTATGGAATCCGTGGCTTGATCCTTCGAAAGGAAAAACAAAGATTACGAGCAAGAAACAATGAACAAATAGCTCTTTTATTAGTAGGTCTCGTATACAACCATTGTGTATAACAAAAGTCAATCTTTGTTGAAGTTGACTTTTATGTGATTGGGGGTGATTGTATACAAGTACACTCGACCTATTAATTGTACATAATTTCTGCCCGAGTTTATTTATTTTAATAAAAAAAAACTAAAGGCTAATACCATACCTATGTATTTTCCATTGACAAAGGCTTGCAAGGAGTGACCAAGATGGTAAAGTTGTAAGACTGGTTGGAAGGACTTTCTAAAAGGCAAGTCAACATTGTCCAATTCTACACTGAAATTCAAAGTTTCATTTATTATTTAACCTTCATTAGTAATGAAGAATTCAAAGTAATACATTTGTTAAAATTAATTAAGCAACATTATTATGTTACCTTGTTCTGTACCACAAATAGTCTGTTTTGTCCTCTGCAGTATGAAACTGTTCCATTGGAGCCCTTGAGTAGACATCAGATTTAGGTGAGATGATTTCATTAGTCTTCTCCCATTTCAAATCCTTGTTAGCTTTCTCGGATCTAACAAACTCCCTTGAACTATGTTGCGCGATCATCTGTTTTTCAGATTAAATGTCAGGAGTGTATGTATGTTAGCATCAAAAGAATTGATGCAGAATAATATATTAATCAAGCTAGTACTCTGATCTTCCTAGTGACAATTTACTTGATTTGGACCGATTGATTATGCAATTAGGAAACACTTACAGAGTCTGTATTGAGCACAACAGTCTTGCAATCAGGCAAGATACTGATGGACTTTGGTGGAAGGGTGTGCTCTTTGCCTCTGAATTTCACAGTTTCTGATGTATGAGTACGGTTATTCCACAGGAAAGCTGCGCAAAGGTTGTTCTTCTCGTAGTAACGTGCCTGATCATTGCATAAATTTATAGGTAATTAGCTAACATGTCATGTGTAACATGAATTGTCACATTTATAATTGTTGAAAACATAAATTTGCATCCCACACTTGGTGTTTATGTTCAATCTTTCTCGCATCTGTTATAACATAAACCTATCGCTCTTATGACTCTTATGGTCTATCTTTCATATAGCTTACCTCCAAATTTGGGCCGAATATCTCAATACCATATCTCCCATTGACTACAGCCTTCTTGCTCAACATTAAAGCACGGTGTAGATCCCTCAAGTGTCCCCATTTGGGTTCCCTTATTAAGCCTGACAGTAAGTAAAGCATAGCAATCAGCAATCAGTAGTCATCCTTTATAATTACACTAGGAATACCTCTAAGCTCAACAAGAGTAAAGGGCTCACCAAATTCATCAAGGGGAGCTTCATCATAGTAGCGAGTGGTGGTAAAGGCTGCAGCAGTCCTTCCATAGTTTGTGCCACCATGATACTGCAGCAACAACAAATATATACATAGAGAATTAAGGGAAGAGCGAATAGAAGTAAAATCAGGCCTTTTTCTCAAGATTCAAACCATTCAATGCAAGGATTTTTATTTTCTTCTTTAACTATGATTGGTGTTTAATACCATGTAATAGTTAGAATGGCTTCCATTTTTGGAGAACCAGCGCGCAACAGCAAAAGCAGTATCCTCAGCTGACCTTTGAGAAGGTACATCTCCAAAAACTCTGAACCTGTATTTACAGAAGGAAGGAAACTTTGTTTACCATATGATCAAATGATAGACAATTAGTAATGATAGAGTAATAGTATCAACTACTTACTGAGCAGTCCAGTTCTCAGTCCACAAAGACGGCTTGTGAGGTGCATTAGGACCTTCAAATGTTTCTCCACAATGTCTACCATTGCAAGCATTGATCTATCCACCAAATAAAGAAATATTGTATTAGACTGTTGCAAGACTTGCAACAAGTTAAGGTGATCTGAGGCAGGGCGCGGCTTTTTCCTTTTGAACATTTTGAGATAAATTAATGTGAAACGACCTCATCTAAGACATACTCTTAGCTTAAACTGCTAAAAAAAATTACAAAAGAGGCACTAAAAGGGAAAAAGAGAACAATCAAAGTACCACTTCGCCAGGGGCATCTTTTTGCTCACACATGATCCATGGTACACCAGTTTTCAGACCAAGAGCCATGGTTCCTGCCCAATTAATATACCTCTCTGCAGCGCCGTCCCTGAATGCTCCTCTAACGTGATCATACTCGTTCTCAATCTGAGCAAATGCGACTAGGAAGGTTAGACTAGGTCTACATGTAACATCAACGCGTTGATATTGTAATTTTGTTAAATACATTATCCTAATTGTGTTACTAGCTACAACATTTCTAGTAGATGGTCACCTGAGATAATATAATAGGACCTCCTTGTGAGGCATATAAATCGTTATCCTTCATCAATGATACAATCTTCGTGACCCATCTCTCTGTATTCATCTGCATAAAAATACATATAAAATGTCGTAAGACACTTGAAAGCATATTCCTACGTTCTTATAATTGATCGTAAAGTTATGGTTAATTACCTTGAATATTGGATTATCAGTTCGATATGTGATGTTAGGCTCCTTTCTTAACCAAAATGGGTATCCTCTGCCATAGGATCACATCATAGGAGGGGTGTAAGAATAAATTGTGATTAAGTATGAATAAGTATTGCTGTTTTTAGGAACATTTTATGATCCTATGAATTTCGTTGTCAAAATGATACGAGTAATAATTATAAAGTTGAATTTCATATTATAGTAAGATGGTATTCCTATTAATTACCCGTTATTCCATTCACCTTGAATGAATGGCCCGACTCGTAGTGTTGCCCACATGCCTCTCTCAGCAACCAGTTTAATGAACCTTACAATATCATTTTGGCCTGTAAAATTGAACTGCAAAAGCAATGCATATGGTTAATCACTTAAGAATTGATTGATTTTCACATATTCAAATATATAAACTCGGTCTTTTATGAGAGAAACGTTGAAAACCTTGCTCTCTAAAATCAACACTTAAATTTTCGAATGTTAATTACCTCCCCCTTGACAGGCTCATGTACGTTCCAAAAGACGTAAGTTTGGATCACATTTAGGCCCCCTTCTTTGCATTTGTCAAGGACATCTTCCCATTCCTAATTTACCAAAAAGAAAAGAACATTAGCCACTACCATATTGTTTCATAAGAATTGTGTTTATTAACAATGTCTAATATTAGTAAGTATATTGACTTAGGAAAATATACATCATAGCTACTTCTTGACTTTTAGTGTGATATGTTTTCCTAGGAAAATCAAGATTAGGTCATCAATATGAATATGAATCTAAGATTATTCTTCCAACAAGCAAAAACCTTAACATGGTATCAAAGCCATTCAATAAATATTTCGAATTGAATCTATACACTTGCAAGGTCGAGAGTCACGAACAAGGCCTAAACATATCCAACACAATTTTCACATAAAAGATGTGATTTTCATGCATGATCCGAATTCATTAGAATTTGTTGTAAGAAAACACTAGATCAAGTTTTCATTTGTATGTACCTCAACCGGGACACGAGGATAATGTACTGATCCAGAGAAGAGGAGCTCCCTATTGCCATGAATTATCAAGGATCGTGAATCATACGTAACATTAAATTCATTTTTTTCCTTGTCCTTCTTACAGTGCACCGTGACCAAAAACAAAAGGCCTATGATAAGTACATATTTATAACATTCCGTCATGATTGGCCTTTTCCTCGTACCTTAAAATTAAACGAACAAAGCAATTAGATTGAAAGTAGGAAAAAGAATACATGGATGTCCAAAATATTTCGAGTAGTAACGTTTTTTCTAGATAAGATCTAGAAGATAAAAAATCGAAAATTTCATTCAAACTTACCCTGTGTAGGAAACACCAAAACCATCAAATGATTGATATTGGTTCTTAAATATTTGTTATCTGTCCAAACATCATTTTGATCCTCTTTTTTCTCTCTTCTTTGCAATATATCCTATTTATAGTTAGATCAACAGACAAAATTTTGGTCTAATTAAAGGCTTTTTGACTTGTTCTTTTTATCATGCATTGCATCTAGAAACATTGTAAAACATACTACCTATATATAGTAGTTATATTAACATTGTAACTAATAGTCATGTATGCAGAACTTGAATGGCAAATAAATTGGACTCGTAGTGTCGAATTCAAATGATATGCAGAACATGCTTATCAAGTTATCATACATGATTTGAAACGTTAACTCGACGTAATTCATTCTTAATAAACAGCTAATCATACATGATTTAAAAAGAACAATGAGTACCAGGTAATAATCAATCAAATATCCTAACAACCAGGAACTAATTATTCATTTATTTGCTTAATTGGGATTTCCTAAGTTGTATCATTGGTTTTGTGTATATATACCCTTTGAGTTGTATTAATCAAATCTTTTGCACTGGGCTATTTCTTGGCCATGTCCTCTTCCTGTCCATGGAAGAGTGACTACTTGCAATAATTTCGAAAACCCGGGCCCTGCTTATCCCCTGTTCTTCCCTTTATTTTTGAGATTATATAGATGAAAAGGGAAGTTATGGTGGAATTTTATAAATATGTACTTATATTAGCCCTTGTGTTCTTCATCACCGTGCATGGCGAGGAGAAAAAAACCCATGGTGTTACATATGATTCACGGTCATTGATAATCAATGGCAGTAGAGAGCTCCTCTACTCTGGTTCAGTACATTACCCTCGTGTACCTGTCGAGGTACCGAAAATAATCTGTCAGTTGTACCTATCTATGATTCTATGTGAAACCAGGATTTATTGAAACCGAGTAATTTTATTGAGAAGTTGGCTATGTAACACTAAGACATGAATTGTTTAAAAAATGACTTAACATGGAGTATTTTCTTAATCACGTCCTAATTCATGGCGAATGTGATCATGTTTTTTGGTAAAATAGGAATGGGAGGATATCCTAGACAAGTGCAAAGATGGAGGCCTAAATGTGATACAAACTTATGTGTTTTGGAGCCAGCATGAGCCTGTTAAGGGCCAGGTGAGATAAAAAAAATAAAGGGCATTTCTTTGTTATAAATTCATGTATCAACATAAACTTATAAGAAATAATAATCTTTAATTATATTGTTATTGCAGTATGATTTCAAGGGCCAGAATGATATTGTTAGATTCATCAAACTGATTGCTGAGAGAGGCATGTGGGTGACCCTCAGGGTTGGACCTTTTGTTCAAGCTGAATGGAACAATGGGTAGGGTTCTTATTTTAGTTTTGTTACGAACCACCACATGACAATGTTACCGACCTCTTACATCTTCTTTAAAAGATCGACGAGATGGTTAAAGACTAACACCATATCATCTATGCTACACAGTATATTACATTAATTTTTAGGCAATTTTACAAATCCTCTAGATGTGTTCCAAACAATTTTGTCATATGCAAATGATAAGCCAGTAATAATGGCCTTGTTGCAGAGGATATCCATTTTGGCTAAGAAAGGAGCCCAATATTGCATACAGAACAGATAACCAAGTGTTTAAGGTAACTATGACGATTTCAATCACTAATCTTACACAATTTTGTCGAAATCAATAAGAAATTTTCACAAATTTGAACGTAAACAGGCAAATATGGAGAAATGGGTCAACAAGATCATAGGCTTAATGAAGAAACACAATTTATTTGCCTCACAGGGAGGTCCTATTATCCTGTCTCAGGTGATCGATGTTGTCAGTTGGAGAGCTAGTTAGCATAGCACTCTTTAACACTTCATCACATCCTTTTTTCAGGTGGAAAACGAGTATGACACTATCAGAGAAGCTTACAGATTTGGTGCCGCGGAGAGATATATCCGTTGGGCAGCAGACTTAGCTGTTGGACAGAAAACTGGTGTACCATGGATCATGTGCAAGCAAAAAGACGCGCCTGGTGAAGTGGTAAACTTTACTCCCATCTTAATACTTATTGAGGAGAAACTTTAAGATGTTTCATAACTTACCCATTTCTTTACTACAGATCAATGCTTGCAATGGTAGACATTGTGGAGATACATTTACAGGTCCAAATGCACCTAACAAGCCATCTCTGTGGACTGAAAACTGGACTGCACAGTAAGTAGTTCTTACTAACAGTAATAACAATGATTTTCTCAATTATAAAAGTTATGTACATTTTTAATCTCCTAGATTATCTCTTGCTCCTTTACATGATTTAATATTAACCAAAATCTTCGTGTTTTGTTTGTTAATGTAACTACACAGGTACAGAGTTTTCGGAGATGTACCTTCTCAGAGATCAGCTGAGGATACTGCCTTCGGTGTGGCACGCTGGTTCGCCAAGACAGGAAGCCACACTAACTATTACATGGTATTTAACCAGCAAAAACTCAAGTTTGGTGCTCTCTTTGTCCCATATTTTATACTACTTCTAGTATTAGTCTTTTTGGGATGTCCAATTTTTTCCTTCTCCATCTCCTGAAACAAGATTTGTGTCAACATTCCTACACTTCAGTTACTTCTATTTCTCTCTATCAACACCTACTACTATTCTTAACGTGTAGTCCAATTTTTGTAAAAAGGACATAATATAATATGGGACGAAGAGAGTACAATCTAGGACAGTTTAAGGATAACTCTATTTACCTTTTACCATCTTATATTATCTGTGGGTTGGCGTAGTACTATGGTGGTACAAACTATGGAAGAACTGCAGCATCCTTTACTACCACTCGCTACTATGATGAAGCTCCACTTGATGAATATGGTAAATACCTTCCCCTGGATCTTAACAGAACTCCTATTGAGCAAATGAGCAGTATAACACCAAAAACAAAAATCATCATTTGAACATGAATTGCTATGCATGCTTGATTAGGTCTGAAAAGAGAACCTAAATGGGGACATTTGAGGGACTTGCACCGTGCTATAGCGCTAAGCAAGAAGGCTATTCTTGCAGGGAGATATGGTGTCAAGAAATACGGTCCAGATTTGGAGGTAATTTAGCTTATAACAAAAAAGAAACTAAAAGCATGTTTGATGAAACTTTGTAGTAAAAAAATGTGTTTCTTCCTAGATTTTTATTGCAAACGCATATTTAATTATCGCGTTGATTGGGGAGGGAGATGCATTACCATTGCCTGCTAAACAGCTAGACTGTTAGGATCAAACGTGGTTATTGGCTAATTTGCTTCATTGTTCTTGATATATGCATCGATCAGGCACGTTATTTCGAGAAAGGCAACCTTTGTGCAGCTTTTCTGTGGAACAACAAAACACATTTGTCAGAAACCATGAAATTTAAAGGCATAGAGCATACCCTCCCACCCAAATCCATCAGCATCTTGCCAGACTGCAAGAATGTTGTCTTCAATACAGATCAGGTCGGTTTTTTTATTTCAAATAACATTAAACCAAACATAATCATGTACACTTCACTGATTCACTCTAAGTAACTTGAGAAACAGATGGTAAGTCAACATAGTGCAAGAGAATTTGTAAGGTCTGAAAGAGCCAACAAGGGTCTGAAATGGGAGAAGACTGCTGAGCACTTGCCGACTAAGCATGATCTCTACGCGAGGGATCCACAGGAACAATTTTATATTGGACAGGACAAAACTGACTACTTTTGGTACACAACCAGGTGATCAAAATAAAAAAATCAAATGAGCATCAGTTGATATTTGCTAGTAGATAGTTAATCAGCCAATATTACCATCCCAATGATTTATTTAATTTGGTGTGAATCCAACTATTGTAATTACAGGATAGATTTGGACAATGTCGACTTGCCTTTTAAAAAATCTCTCCAGCCAGTCTTATGGGAAAAGCACCTTGGGCACGCGATGCATGCCTTTGTCAATGGAGAATTTGTAGGTATGTTTAGTTTTTTTTTTCAACTTAGATATATGTTACCAAGGATAACATTCTTTGGTGACCATTTCTACCCATTTCCTTTCTTAAGGTACCAAACACGGAATCCACAGAGAACCAAGTTTTTCTTTCCAAGCGCCCATCAGATTGAAGGAAGGCGTCAACAATATAACAATCTTGAGCAGTGTGGTTGGAATGCCGGTAAGAGCAAAGGGACAAGGGTGAAGCAGAATTTTTCTTCATTTTAAGGCCCCGTTTTCAACTGTAACAGTTTCAATCAGTCTAAAACAGTAATTGCATATACCTTAAATAACTCAGCCGTTTTATTAAAATAAAATGAAGAGAACAGGACTCAGCCATTTATTGTACTAAAATAGTAGTATATAGATATGATATACTGCATCAAACTACTGCCAACGAAGATGACGAAGAGACTGATCAAATTATAATTGCTTCATCTGATGTAAAGGATAGTGGAAGCAATATGGAGAAGAGGTGGACAGGGTTGAAAAATCTGGCTATCTTAGGTTTAGGTACAGGAGATCTTGATCTGTCATTAAATGGATGGCACCACAAGGTACATACTGACTTAATGTTGATTTGTATAACTTCTACTGTGTAATTTAGTCTTTGTACATAAAAATTAAAGACCTGAAAACTGTACTCAAATGCAGATTGGTATGGAAGGAGAGAAACATCAGTACTTCACCGAGGAAGGCGCAAAGAAGGTGAAATGGACCCCGGCAAAAGGACCTGGGAAACTTTTCAGTTGGTACAAGGTAATATAGTTCTCACTGCTGTGACATAAGGTGTATTCATTGATAAAAGATGATATAACTTACTTGAAGTAGTGACATCCTGAAATAATGTGAATAACTGAATATTGATTAAGTGTATAGGTATCAGGAAAGTAGGAGGTAGACTTGATTTAAGTGCATTGTCAATTTAGCAAACTAAGAAGTGTGTTTTAGGCATACTTTGATGCACCAGACGGAGATGAACCCGTGGCTATAAGGATGCAAAACATGACCAAAGGAATGATTTGGGTAAATGGCAAAAGCATAGGACGTTACTGGTCGAGCTTCCTCAGTGTCAAGCAAGAGCCTTCTCAAAAAGAGTAAGTAATCATACAATAGAGCAAGAACAAAAATATGTTCAAAATACTACTATGCTCATAAATCAAAAAAATAAAATTGATATAGGTACCACATTCCAAGAGCATTCCTTAAGCCTAAGGACAACTTGTTGGTGATCTTCGACGAGTCAGGAGGAAACATAGACACAGTTCAGATTGAAACAGTAAACCGCGACACCATCTGCAGCTGCATAGGGGAAGACATGCCGCCAAATGTCATGGCATGGAAAAGGGTTGATGGGGACTTCCTTGCAGCAATTGAGGACTTAAGGCCCAAGGCATCACTTGAATGCCCCAAGAACAAAGTTATCAGCCGCGTTGAGTTTGCTAGCTTTGGTAATCCTTACGGTGTTTGTGGTTACTTCCTCCTTGGCAACTGCAACTCCCCTGACACCCAAAAGATTGTTGAACAGGTGAGCCAATTCTCTTACAAAGTCTTCAAATGAAAAAGATCGAAAATCTTGACAAAAACGAATACAATTGCTTAGAACTATATGTCTATATATGCATGCTCTTTCTAGTAATTGGTTAATTACATACATTAGTCGAGTATTATTTCAAGGTTGAACTTTGACCATTAATATCTTCAAGGACAGATAAATATCACGAAGTACATACTTACTACTGTATCAATGCGACAATGCATGGTGATAAATACTAACTCTGATCCTCTTGTTATATTGAACAGCATTGTTTGGGACAGGTTAGATGCAAAATTCCAGTAGACAGGAAACTCTTCAACAATGGCAATGACAAGTGTGCAGGAGTAACATCAAAAACATTGGCCGTGCAAGTGAGATGCAGCCTCAAGAACTAAAGCGACTCTCTTTTTGTATTCATTTTTTGAAAGAAAAACAATGCCAATCAAAGAAATACAATATGTTTTTGGGGAAAATCAATTTATCCATAGGCTGGAGCAAAGAACAATATTCGAAATAAATAAAAATTGGTCTTACTAATCTTTATGTTTTTTTTTCATAATATTAAAGGGGCTAAATATTCATTTGAACTCATATATATCAAGGAAAATTTTGTAATTGAAAATATACATTTAGATAAACACTACATCTTGCACAAGAAGTATGCCTTTAAAAGTGTCAATATGGAACCTCGAAGGTAAAGTCGCCATAAATAATTATGGGTTCAATATTATAAAATAAAAGTTACATTTTTTATTAATAAAATAAAATTCCTCTAAAAAATAAAAACCGCAAAAAATGGCACCAAAATCCAATTAAATGCGTTTATGTAAACATATTACTCTTTACAAGATTAATTTCCAAAGTACATACCCTACAACTAGGTTTTTTTTTTTTTTTGACAAAGAGAACAAGCAAAGAAAAACAAACGGTTATTGAGTGGTAAAACACTAGGTAATCAAATCAAATCAGGCTTAAGTTTTGAATGGCTTGAAAATACTTTTCAGGAATTCTTTTAAACTACATACGAGTAGTAGATTTGCAGAAACATTTGAATCCGTATTAAGGTTTTTTTGACGAAGTATTACGGAGGTCTTATAATTTAACATAATACGAAGTACTTGCTCTACTTAGTAGGCAAACTAGAATCGCATTAGCCATCAATTTCCCAGTAACAAAGTGCTAAATTTAAGGCTGTGGACTGTGGTAGTCCAATATGTCAAGTGGCGTGACAATAAAAAGATCCAAAGGCAGAAAAAGACACATTATAAACCAATCTTATAAAAACTTGATGAACTAATTATAAGAGATGATTAAGAACAAATTATTTCCTATTTTCTTTGTTTGAAGTACATCAACTGTTTTCAGAAAATGTATGAAAATCTCAAGCACAGAAACTAATATATACATGCCCGAAAGGCAGGGCAGTAACAAAAGAACCCATTCTGTCCAAAAGCCGCCGATCCAAAGAAGTCACCCTAAATCACTTTTCCTTAGCAACTGAAATTGAGTAGATGTTTATTGTTGTTACTAAAATGCAGATGCTGAAACGATGGAAAATAGAAAGAAACTTGGAAGACCACCCGAATCTGTGTGAGGTTGGAGAAGGAATTATATACAAAATGTACGACAGATCTTAAACATGTTTCAAATACCTAAACAAACCCACATCAGAACCCCAAAATTCAACCAGGCCATCTCCAAAAGTAAAAACTTCCTATAAGCCACCACTTTCACAAGGCATTATTTCATCACAATACACAATCTACTTCAAAGATCATATTCAGCCCAAGCAAGAATGTCTTTAGCCACCCAAACCTTATGTTGAATTCACAAACCTCATTTGGATAACTTGACAGACCCATAAATCATGACAAATCAAATGATCCTTGTCCTTCGTTGATAGCATAAAGCAACTTCTTGAACATAATTTCCTGCTCAGCAAATATCCAAGCCCAGTATTAATCTCTAGGGATAGAGAACCAACAAAATATATCTGATACAAAGATCCCATAAAACAAAAGTTCAGAAGGAGATTTTTGTAATACCTTTGTCGAGTAAGGAGGAAGCTTAAGGTAATTGGCGCAGGTCATGACACTTGGCAAATCATCATCCGCAGATTCTGAAGGCCCTGTTCCATTTGAAGCTGTGGTGGTGGTTGAAGAATGCTGTAATAAGACAGGCAGCAAGTTTAGAAGTTCTGGATAGAGACCAGATATTGAAATATATCAGAGTTTAGCATGAAAATATTACCTTCCTCACAATTGTCAATTTGGGGCTCAGCACAGCCAAACCACCAGGTGGAAGGCGTGGCGCACCAGTGACAAATTGACAAAAAGCACGTTGCTGTTCTGGTGTGAACTCACCCATAATCTCAAGCAACTGAAATAAGTAGATGATTCAGCTTTAAATTGAAAGTACATGTAACACAAGCTGGTAGGAGTTTATTCAAGAAAAGAAACGTACATAAACAATGGCAGGACTTTTGGCTGTGTATCCATGATCAAATTTAATGTGATCAACAAGCATATCAGGCTGCAAATGATGAAAATTATCAGCCCATATGTAAAAGAACCTCATTGAGCACAATGGCAAGAAGTTAACAACCAAAGTTAAATGTTACCTTCCACAACTCTCTACGGCCACAAAGCAAGCAATCTAATTCATCTGGAGAAAATATCTGTAAAGATGTGACGTCGAAAACCTGATCACAAGCACATGAAAATTAGTTACTACAAGCCACAAGGCCCACAACAAAAATAATATCCCAAAAACAAGGGAGTAGTCCAAGTAAGTAACAACTCAACAAACCATAATAACACATCAGCCCCTGCAAACACTAAAATATGGACTTCAGCAACATAGCTGAAACACAATAAGAAACAATTAACAAGCACCAGACAAGTTTAAAAAGAGAGACATTCCAGAGTCATCAAACAAACTGGTTATATCAATCTTGAAGCCAATTTTGCAGGAAAAGCCTAACCAGATTGATACGAAAGCCAACAAGCTAGCAGTGTGAGTGCAGGCAACAAGCTAGCAGTGCCAGTGCGGCCATAGTAAACTCATCAAACTAATTTTCATAATTAATACTAGGTAGGCTTTAACAAAAATTGAGAACCAAATTCTTAGACGGGCTTAATGAATAGTTAAGACAATCAATTAAAAAAAATGATACGGAGCATTAACTAAGAGAGCATTGGTTAGGTGTAGAACAATACCCGGAAAAACATATTCCCATTTTCCTTTGTTTAAATTGTTAGTTTGTAAGGGAGTGAAAACAACTCACCCAATGGTGAAAAGCATTTCCCAATACTACAAAAAGGGAAGCCACAATCTCCTCCCCACTCCTTACCACCCTTATTCACTCCCATCAATCCTCTTCATTCCACTTCCATATCACTTTTCTCTATAACTTTTCTTGTAAGTAATCAAACAAAGGAGACCTAATTTGCAATTGTGTTTTCCCTTGAAAGATTGTTTTGCATGGAAAAATATATTTGATTAAAAATGTTTTCCATCAACCCAAATGGAGGCGAGAATACAATTTTTTTTTCCCAAAACAGGATGTTGCACAGAAACATAGCAAGATAGATAAATCCTAACCTGGTTGAAGCCTGCCCTAAAAGCTTCCATTTGCCTTATAACTCCAGACTTAACAGTGGCATCCACCACCAATGATATGTATTCCTCCAAATTATTGATATCCACCTGCAATAACACCCACAGAAGAACTTAGAATGGCCGGGACACAAGTAACAAAAGTAGACGAAACCTAGAATGAAAATGAGATTCATTTAGCTTTACATTTTCATCCCCTGGTTTCAAGACGTAATCTGGATATCCAGGAAGCGTAAAATCTAAACATAGATCCTCAATTGGAGTTCCACGAAAGCACAACTCCGCAATCACATCTGGATGATCACCACCTATTGACTCTAAATACTGCTTTCTGCAGACTAAGGCTTGTAATTCTCGTAAAGTTTTCCCAACCTCTGGATCAAATGAAAGGATATCATGCAAATCAAGCTCCTACAGTACAAATAAACCAGGTTAACAAGAGCAACAATATTACTAAAAAAATTGGTTAAAAAAATATCTCTGAAACAGCAAACATCCAATAAAACTGTTACCTGTCCAAGCACAAGTTTGTAAAATGCTGTTGATAATGGAAGATCCAAAAGTCTTCCATCTTGAAGAGCTTTGGCCATGATTCGTCCAAGAAGTCGAAAATGTTCTACAACTTTGCTGAAATGGCTGCTCTCTGAAGCATCAGCACTTGGTGGCCACGGTCGAGGAAACAAACCAAGAGGGGATTGGACAAGATTTGCATTTTCCCCATAATTCAATCCTGAGATGTCTTCAGATTTCCCGTCTTTGCTCTGATTATCACTATCAATTTCCATAGAAGATTTGTCAAATGAACTTGTTCTCCACATTTTCAAATCCACTTTCTGCAGGTCGTGACTCAAAAGGGTGTAAAACTCCAGTGTTGGACCCAATCCTGTCCCAACCTCACCAAAATACTCTACTTCAAGGACAGCCTTCTGGCTGGAATACATTTCCATAACTTTTGCTGCAGAATCTAAAATGCGATTTCGTGAAACACGAACCTTCTGGCGCTGTAGCCTCCCAACTCGAACTTCCCTTTCACTAGACCCTTGACCCTCACCCTGTTGTTGCTGCAAACGATACAAGGCCCTAGACAATCCAAATGCAGTTGAATAGAAAAACTGCCGACGAGTTTCAAAAGGAAACAAAAATGGACATGCTTTTGTCAGCTGGTAGCACCAAGATGGCAGACTACCACTGCATAATGCAAGTGCATCTTGTATCTGCCTAGCCAATTTAGGGGTGAGTTTGCTGTTAACAAATTCTGAAGTAAGAACCCTAGCTCCAGCAACAGTCAACTCATTTAAATCTGAAATCATCCCTTCTGAGAATTTATCAGAAGCTGTTTGAACCCTCAAACGAGGGGCAAGTTGATTCAAACCTTCCAGTACACGAAGCAGTGACAAAATATTATACGTTGGATTATTTTTCTCCATATCACAGGGAAGTTCCCCTTGCAAAATACTGTCCAGAGGTGACCGGTGTGAGGCAGCAACAGCATTTGAAGCGGAAGCAGCTCCAGATTTGGTGGACTTTGATGGAGAGGCAGAATTCACAGCCCCATGGGACTTCTCAACCTGGCTATCAGCCCGTTGATAGTTGATTGTATATATATCACTCCATAGCCTGCTACCATCACTAGTCACAAGATCACTACCATTGTACCTCTCATCCTCCTCTTCATCGGTCACAAGCTGTCGCTGGATAGCCTGATAGATTGTCAAGTTCGGATTAAGTTGCTTGCCACCAGCAGAGAAAACTAACTTAGGAGGGTCACTGGAACCACCAAGAGGACGTCCGTGACGTTCTCTGCCTCCCCTAATTCCTCTTCCGTTAGAAGCAAGTCCAGCCATGGCAGCAGCTGCGAATGACATTGCACCCCTAGAACCAAAAGAGCTCCCACTCCGAAAATCAGTAGAATCTGACCCCCTTACAGTGGCAGCTCTACTACTGGAACCTGAAGCAGGATTATTCTGACTATCACTGGTTGCAGGGGCAGCAGCACCGTCTTCAGCAGAATCACTCAATTTCACATCATGCACTTTATCAGCCATACAAGCAGGAAGAGAATCATCCCTCAGTACCTGCAGAATAAAGAAGAAACAAATTAGGAAAGATGAAAAAAAACAAAAACGACCTCATAACAGTGAACAACAAAATTTCAATAATCTCGTCCTTATACAACACTTCACTTCTCAGGTACCCTCTGTTTGTAGATCAAGGGAACAAAGCATAGCCAAATCAGCTTTTGAGCTATCATAATAGTATCAAAATGAACTAGAAGTTCAAGAATGATATCAAATTAGGTGAATCAGAAAACATGTTAAATGTTCACCACACAAATACATTAAAAAAAATAAATAAATTAAAGAGCATGTTCGTAACTTTTCTAAATGCAAAATAATCATAAATAATAAAAATTCCAAGTTTACATACATCATCCTGGTCATCATCTTCATCATCAGAGATATCATCATCTTCAATTACCAATGCATCATCAATGTCAACAGGAGACATCTCTAAATCTTCATCCTGCAAGAACAGATAAAGGAGGGCAAAAAAATATTTAGTATTGGAAAATTTGGAAGAGCTATGCATCCGAAGTTGCTAGTGATACAAAAGTAAAGAAATTACACAGAACAAACTTTTCTAAAGTCTAATCACACAGTAAATCAAAAGTTACAGGCCAGCCTAAAAAGCAAGGGATCATAGGGGAATGCAGGTTGCTGCTGGCACTATAAAAAAACTCATAAGGGATTTCGGTTCAATTGACATGCATTTATAAAATAAAAAAAAAATCGATGCATAATTAATCAAAGAACACACCTCAGAACTAGATTCTCCAGTGGGTGATTTTATTTGGGCATCTTTATCTGAGGCAGCTCTCCTACGAACAGCATTTCTTGTTTGAGGACCTTTACCTTCCTCTGGTGATGGTTTTAATATAGCTTTGCCCTTCCCCTTTGACGAGCTAGTAGTTTTGTCCTGAGAAGTATCTTTTTTAGAAGTGTCCCCTATATTAACACCTGATCTGGATCTGGATGACTGGCGGCGAGTGCTAGCAGCAGGGGTGGAGGCAGCTGGTGATGAAGCACCAGCTCCTGTAGGTGAAGGTCCTGACTCAGAATTTCCCACAGAAGTGGACGCCTTCTGCCCAGATTCACTTCGTTGAACTCGGGGCCAAAGGAAATCCTCAACAGCTGCTAAACTTGCTAATGGATCAATGAGTACAACAGTATTAGAGTAATCACGAAGAGACTTCTCTCCTGGAGCTCTACATAGACGCAACTTAAATGGTTGAGAAAGTGCACTTAAACCTGATGAAAGCCGTGCACTCCCACCTGATGACCTAGCTGAATGACTTAATACAACTGGAAACCTTTCCAGTGAGGATAAAGCATTTTGAAGCTTTTGGACTAAAACAGTCATAGGAGTATCATTCGCTCCACTGCCACTAGTAGGAAGGGCAATGGAGATAAACAATTTATATCTTTTGAGTGCCTGCTGTCTAAGCTTAGGAAGATTCACCTCTGAAATTTTCTCTTTATTAAAGTAACCACAGGAAAAATAGTTCAGTAAGGCCGCAACAACCCCACTGCCAATGAATTCAAACGTAGAAACACCATCCCCTTTGCTTAGTTCCGCTAGCATCTCAGAAACAATTCCAACTAAGCTCTCCTCTTTGCCAGTTACAAAATCTGCAACATAAGCACTAGCAGTCTTCGATTTTCCTTTCACTTTAGACTTTTGCTCCTCAACACCAGCATTCAGTTTTGCACATAAATTCTTCAGGTGCAAGAGATCATCCGAAATACCAACATCAACAGTCCCAGGATCAGAAGGAAAGAACTTATCCTTAAAAGACTTTGCACAACCACTGACAGTTGTGCGAAGATTAGAACTGGCAGTTGGAATTTCAACAGAGGTAGGAGGCGAACCAACATTAACTGAAACTGAATTCCTCAACTCTTCCAGAGAGTTGGCATCTTGCTGCTGGTTTCCACTTCGTCTCCTTAAACGTCTAGCACGTGCAGATGTTACCAAAGCTGAATCACTATCTTTTTCAGGGGTAGCAGTTTGAGCTGAAATAGAGTTTGATGGAGAAGATATGAGCGAATCCACAGCATGAACTACACCTTCCCTCACAAACATCTTGGAGAATGTCTCAGGGAGTTTTTCCATCAATATCTCTGCAATTTGTAGAGCCGGAACTAATACTTGTGGATCCTTCCAAGCCAAAACACCAGAAAGAAAACTGAGAAGAGAAAAATAACATGGAGTGAGTGCAACCAGAAGACAAACCATGCAGAAGTGCATGTGGTAGGAATACTAACATGAAAACAAAGCAAACTTAAAACAGGCACCTTGATATATTTGTTGTGCTGTTCAGAGATGATATCATTTCTGCAGTGCTGAAAAACATAAGTTTACCAATCACAGAAAGGCATTTGTGACGGACAGGACCATTCACACTTGAACCATGAATCTGCTTAGCAAAAGTACATAATGAATTAATGCTACCGTATTGAACATATTGAGCTAGAAACTAAACAGCGATTAAGCAACTGAAACCTGTATCAACACGGGAAGAAGGTCAATGCCAAATTGCTGTAGAAGCTCAGGCTGATCATTCATGAGTTTTTCTCTTGCTGACACGTCTTGCACATTTCCATTTGTCTCCTCTTGCTTTCCAGAACTGCTCATTGGTGACTTCTTAAAAAGAGGTCCTCTTACAAACAAGTTAGAGCTTGCTGGAAGGGAGATGGTTCCTTGCGGAAGTGGAGGAAGCAGTTCATTTGCAAGGTTGACAATCTCAAATATCTAGTAGGAACAGAACAAAAATCAACAAGTAGTTCCAAAAGTAAAGGCTCCTTATATAGTGTACCACGCAAAACATTAATATGCCATGCTAAGTAACACGGCTATTAGGTCACCGAATCATGCATACAAGTATAAAACCACTATTAGGTCACCAAATCAAAAGATAACACATCACAGCTTTTCTTACAGCTCTCCATAAGAAATGGAAACATAACTTGAGCAAGAATTGGCAGAACACTCATATGGTCATTACTGAATAGCACAACAGGACAGGACATGAAGTTGGCTTACCAACATCAATAGTTCATAAGTAATAACACATCACAAATCACTGTGAATTCAAGTCTGCAATAGCATACACTTTTAATCAGCAGCCAATCCCCGACAGCTTGAGACGAAATCACGTAAAAGATACATGAGATTCAACTAACAGGCTGACAATACAATTAAATTCCAACACGATAACAAATAATCACATACGGAGTATTTTTTTAGTATGGTTATAAACTTCCACTAGATCCAGCCAACTACCCTCAAGCCAAGGAAACAACCCAGCTAGAAGCAGGCATAGGAGCTTTCCAGCTCCGTAAATGGGAAATTTTATTTTTATCTACAAGGACCAATAAACATACCTGCTCTGGAGGCCTGCTAAGAGCAGGGGATACAGACATATTTCCTACAAGTCCAGATCCGGCCAAAATATCTTTGAGTATTCCACTTATACCTAGCAACAGCAATGTCTTGGCTCCCACAGTAGACCCACTTGCACATGTAGCAAGAAGTCGGATCAAACCCTACAGAATAACCAAAATCACATAAAAACCATATTCAAGAGCACAGCTTATACAATTGAAGAATCACAGCACTTACTGTGTAAGTAGACGTGGTCAAGGAGGCCTGGCCCCCACCAGAATTACTGGTTGAAATCAGTGAAGCAGCCTGGGTGACCAGACCATGATTGCAAAGCTCATCAAGCTTATCAGAAGATGAAGCAAAGGCCTCAACAATTCGAGTAAGGCAAACAGAAGCATGCTCTAGAACCTGCAAAATCATAAAAGCAAAGATGGGTACAAAAAAATTAGAAGAAAACCAGAATAGCTTTAATTCCTTTGCATAAAATGCTCAAGAGGTCCAAATTTTATGATACTGCAATCCAACCTTTGCATCATGATACTGAAGGAGATTAGTTAGGTGAGGAACAGCTTCCATTACAAAATCAGCAGCATCCGAAGGGAGCTTCTTGCACATATTTGCAGCAGTAGATAATGCCACTCGCTGAAATCAGATAAAACATACATTATGATAATAAAAATGAACGATCATAGCCACATCTACATCGCATAACAACCAAAAAACATGAAATGAAGGTAAATAAGCTTACCTGAACTCCGGTTGAAAAGAAATCAAGATAAGAAAGCACTGCCATTAGTGCACCAGCTCGCAAACACGCAGTTGGGTGCTCATGAGATATCTTCTTTAATGCTTGCAGAGACTATCCCATTCCAAAAATAATAAAAAATAAATAAATACATAAATAATTCAAAAATCATCCCATAATCACTCATTTATTCATCCAATCATTTATTTTAACACATCACATACATATTCATTGGCATATCCAGTAAGGAACATCTAGATGCTAAGCTTCAAACAAAACAAAGTAAAAATAAAATTAAATTTAAAAAATCTAGGGAAAAAAAATGAAAGAGTTGGGAGAGGAAGCGAAATATGCTCCACTGGCCCCTTGCCTTTACACAGAGGTGCTTTCAGTTCCTTCCTCCATAGACTATCTCTCCGAAAAGGTAAAATCTAAATTCTAAATGCATTGCTTCCTACTTCCATTCAGATCAGATAAAACATGAGCTTTCATTATTGCCAAAATAACTTGATAGACATTTTCTCCAAAACCTAAAATCAATATCCACTAAGTTGGATAGATTGGTCATTATTATTGTCTCATATCTCACTCATGTCGCATTTGTTGCAATGCTGCTGGCAGGTGAGATTGTTGACAGCAGTATGGTTGGACTAATGTCATCTAAAAAGTAGTCTCTATAATCCAAATCAATGTGTGTTTTTAAGAAAAATGAAATGGATTATTGGGTAAACATGAAGCACTACTGAGTACAACCATCCAAGATACGAATTTTACTCATAATAATGCTGCCATAAAGACTAGTTGCAATTTAATATTAAAAGTGTTGCAGTTGGTCCCCAAATCAGAATTCCTGGATCAACCTAGGTTAAAGTTTCCATGTTACGAAATTCATACAAGCTGTAATAAAAACAAGAGTGTAATACCTGCTCAGCCAAGTCCATATATTCAATCGTCAACAGCCTAGCACAGAAACAATTGACCGCGCCATAATGAACAACAGCAGCACAAGAAGAAGGCAATACATCAACCAAGTGAGTAATCGCCCTCGCAGCAAGAAGCATTATATCAGGATTACTCTCGTGATTAAGCAACCCCACGAGCACAGGAACAAACGAATCCACAGAGAATGTACTGAGTGAATCCTCAGTCCCAATTGACAGCAACTCACACAACTGAGTCAATGCTTCAACCTGTTTCCCATCCTCACCATCAGCCCTCAATCCAGAAAGTATCTTCTTGAGCCTTCCACTCTGGTGGGACGAAGAGGAGGCCGAACCCATAGCAGAAGACGGGAGCAAATCATCGAGCCCAGCACCGAGTTTTCGTAACAAACCCTGAAGGGCACTGCTAGCAGAGGTAAGGTTCTGGTGCAAAAGCCCCACACCACCTCCTCCTTCACTATCATCATTGTCATTATCATCATCGTCGTCGTCGAAAACATTCATCCCTAACTCATTCTCCCTCTCTTTCTCAACCTCATGTTCCTTCTCCTTACCCTTATCATTGTCCTTATCAGAACCATGGTTTCTACCTCTTCGGCCGCCACGAGACGACGACTCATCCATGGTTACAGGGGTCACAGGTACGTTAGAGCGAGTTCGAGAGCGAGTTGCCGGAGTAGTGGTGGTAGACGAGGATGAAGAAGAAAGACGAGTGCGTTTCGCGGCGCGAGTTGTGGGACCTACAGACGACGAAGAAGGGGCTGATGAGGACGCCTCCGCCCGCTTCCGGCTGCGAGTTTCCATACAAATCAAAACCCACCCTCTCTAAAGGTTTCAATCAATCGTTCGGCGATCCGACGATGATTTCCACCATTTCCAAACGAATTCTTTCTGATTAAAAATCGAAATGAAAAAACCCTAATCGAATCCGAATCGCTTAATCACCCAACTTTATAAACCCTAGATTCCCTTTTACCTTTCCTCGAAAACAAAGAACGATTCTATGCTTGATTAATCAAATTAGGAATTTGAATCAATCTTAATCCGATCAACCTCGTTCGCCGCGAATTCTGTTCAGAGTGGCGTTTAGAGTGTGCAACAAATTCGATAATTAAAAACAAAAACCTAATCAAAATAAAAAACAAAATTGAATTAAGAAAAGAGAATAGGAATTGGGGAAATGAAAGTAGGGTTTGGGAATTGAAGTATGAAATGAGAATATAAAAAGAAGAGAAGGAGGAAGAAGGTTACTTTAATGGCGGTGAATAAAACGTGAAGGGGTGCGGAAGGATGCGTAAATATCGGGGAGTTTTAAGGGAAGGACTGAGGAGGAGGGGCTGCCAAGTACTCTCTAATAATGCTGCAATTTTTTGGTTTTAATAATCAATGAATGAATACAGCCCTAATTATGTAACTTACACCTAAATGACCTAACAACAATGTGTGTGTTGTTTTCGAATTAAGTTTTTATTCATGATTATACTTGTACAGCTGATTTCAATGTTGATTTGGAATATAATGTTGAATTGAATCGATAAATTTAGGTGCAAATTTTTTACATATAATTAACATTGGGAAAATTTGCAAATTACCACCCACAAAATATGCCTATTTTGATATAACCACCCAAAAAAAAAATATTGTAAAATACCACCCACTAATTTAAAAAAACGCTCAGATTGCCACCCATTTAGAATTTCCGGTGGAATTTCGGTTTGTGGACCCCACTCAACGGCTAATAACAGCTATTTTTTGGTTTTTAACTCATTGCTTCCCCGATTTTTTCCCATTAAACACTTCTCCATAGTAAAACACCATCTTCTTCTTCAAATTTTCCCAAAATTTCACAAAAAACGCTTCCCTTAATTGCAGAAGCATCCACAAGAACTGTAATTGGGGAAAAAATGGGGGATTAGTTAATTAGGGTTCTTGTTGCCCTTGAACTGGAGAAAATTGGGGAATTAGTTGTGTTATTTCAACAATTAGGGTACCTTTATTATTGAATTGGGAAGTGGTGGCGATTTGTGGCTCAATTGCGAGCCAAAGTTGGAACAATGGTGGCGATTTGGTGCGGTGGTGGCGATTTGGTGCGATTGGTGGCAATTTGGTGCACGGATTTGGTGGCGATTTTGTGGTGCTTGGTGGATCAATTGCAGGCTGTAGGTGGAACGGTGGTGGCGATTTGGAACGAAGGAGGCAGTGGCGGAACTAAGGGGGGGCTGGCGAACGGAATGGATGGTTTTTCAGGGGGTTGGGGGGAAGGGGAGGGGTGGTTTTCGGTGTTGCTGGAAAAGGAGATAGGTGATTTGCTAGAAAAGGTGGAGCAATGGTGGTGGTGGTGGTTGGGAAGAAGAAAGAAAGAAGGTAGGAAGAAGAAGAGTGAAAAATCGGGGAGAGAGAGTGAGAAATCCGTAAAATAGAAGAAAAAAAGGAAAAAAATAAAAAAAAAGTGGGGCCCACAGACGGAAATTCCACCGGAAATTCTAAATGGGTGGCAATCTGAGCGTTTATTTAAATTAGTGGGTGGTATTTTACAATATATTTTTTTGGGTGGTTATATCAAAATAGGTATATTTTGGGTGGTTATATCAAAATAGGTATATTTTGTGGGTGGTAATTTGCAAATTTTCCTTAACATTGGGTGATTTGTATATTTCTAATGGTTGTTAGGCTAGTACACTTGTAATTTGACCTTGCACGTCATATATTTATTGTTGCATTTTTCTTTAACATGGTATTCTCACACGGTGGGTTACATCACTTATAGAGGGGACAAATATTAGGTTGTGTCACTTGTGTGACTTGTGTCAGGCCACTGGATCGTACATAGAATAGGCTAAGATAAACTTATGTTGTGTCAAGTTCGTGTTAATTTTTCGGATATGTATAGGGGTCATGCTTGAACGAATCTCCTTTTTATTATAGTTTACATTTTTTTTATTAAATAATGATTAGTTAGTCAATCCAATTGAGGGCTTGTTCACATTTACTTATTTCAGTTTAGTTTAGCTCCAATATCAGCTCAGCTCCTAATTTTCCTCTCTCATAAAATATTCATTTCAGCTTAGTTCAGCACCAATCAGTTTAGTTCAATTCAGTTCAGCTCCAATCAGTTCAATTCAGTAAATGTGAACAGGCTCTGAGTTTGTGCTAATTTTGAACGTCTATATACAATTGTACCAAAATGAGAGTTGTTATTTATTTTTCCAATAGAATAATAGAATGGGTAAAAGAGTTATGTGAAAATGTCAAAACAATTCCTTTCGTTTGTATCAATAACTTTTGCGGTGACATATATACTAATAGTTGGGTCACTAATTATCAATCGTGTGAGATGTTCAATGTTATATTTGATGTAGATGTAGATTTTCATCAATTTAAGAATTTTGATGAGCTTCGATAGTTTATGTAACGTAGGCAACTGATAAATTAACTCATTGCTTACTAAAGTTATTTTTGCTTGTCTCTCGTGTAGATGTATTGCCTCAAAAGTCAAACCTTAGATATGACACTTTTCCAACACCTTGGTTAAAAATCATACGAGGTAAAACATAAATGAAAAATACATTTTCTAAAAGGTTTGTTGTTGCTTATGCACAATACATCTTATTTTACTAATGTATAAGTTGGTAATATGCGTCTACATGATGATAAGTTGGTTGCCATGATTTTCACATGTGAGCAATTACAAACTTGCGAAATAATATTTTGGTGTCTTTTTATTAAGAAAAGTCATCAATTTGTGGAGGCCCTCACTTATCTCCTAACCAAGGGCCATCAAAATACATTAATATGTCATAACCTCTTAACCTTTTTGACCGTTTGGGTTGGATTATTATGAATAAGGGTATGTTCACATTTACTGAACTGAGCTGAGCTGAACTGAACTGATTGGAGCTAAACTGAACTGAACTGAACTGATTGGAGCTTAATTGAACTAATCTGAACTGAACTGAGGTGAAATGAATATTATATGAAAGAGGAAGATTAGTTGCTGATTGAACTGATTAGAGCCGAAATGAACTAAACTGAAATTAAGTAAATGTGAACAGGCCCTAAATCTTACACCTACTCTGTTATTAGTTATACGTAAGCACGAATGCACGATTGCGTAGCTTCAAAACTCAAAACAATTTTATTTGCATGTGTGTAGTAGACTATTAGGATGAGGGATTCAGGTGAGTATGTAGTTATTGAATTTCATACATTACCTTTACAAAAACTAACTGTTGTTCCCAGTGTCAATGTCGATAAAAGTTTTCTATGGCTTTCTATTTAAGTAGGAGCGAACTAGATGGACATATATAATAATAATAATAATAATAATAATAATAATAATAATAATACAAGTATACGCCTTGTTTAGATTGAACACCTTTTTAAAAAAAATAGAGGTTTAACCATTCTAAAAAGCTAATATGGGTGTTGAAAAAATCTTATTGAAAGAGCTTTCTAAGCTCGAGGTTATCTTTTTAAGAAAATCTCATATTAGGAGCCTTTTGAAATTAGTTTATTGAGAAATACATTTAGCTTGTTTTTGGTTATTACATACACTTATCACAACGAATTAATACTTAATAATCTATACTAGTCTATACTCTATACTAGTATTTAAAAACAAAAACCATCAACCCTACAATGTCACATGTACATTTCATTTTTTTTTCTCCAATGCCACATGTCACCTTATTTAATTTTTTTTTTAATATCTTTTCTCATATGAAAAAAAAAACTTTAATTCAATACATATATGAATGATTGAATGTTGTTTGGTTCACTTTCCTCCAGTTTAATTTCTACTACAATTACATTCAATTTACATCTCTTCTTCTCCTCTATAAACTATTCATTTTCCAATATAAATATATTAAAAAATAATTATTTATATATTATACCTATAAATAAGTGAATCGCTAAATGCACGGGCCAGAAGGCTAGTTATATACTAAACACTCTTATATAAACCAGCTAGTCAAACAAGTTGATACAACTAGCTATATTAATCAATTACCATTGTAAGCACTTGAAATTTATATAAGTGCCACATCGAATATACACGGGTTAAAAGTAAAATTATTTACTTAATGGTTTGACTATTAATTTAAATTATTTAATTTGGGTGAAATATATTAATATAGCACATTTTATTTTATTAAATTATAAAAACCCAACGTATAGGCTAGACCATCATAAATTGGTTATATTGTCAAGCCCAATTTATAATGTACACTAAACCCTAACCCTAAGAGTGTTGCCTCGATCTATAAATAGGACTCTTTCTAACTCATTTGGGGAGAAGAGAGGAAACAAGGAGACTACAATAGAAAACATAAAAAACCTTAGCTCTCATAATTCCAAACCTCTCCAAAGAAAACCTCTAAAAACCTACCGGAAGAGCAACAAGCATTCGACGTGTGTTCTACTCTAGAAGATCATTCGTGGAAGAGATTAAGCCTCGACGACCCTGAACACGAAGGAAATAAGAACTATGAAACATCAAGTAGTGCATTGCAAGTCACCAGTTTAACCTCTACATCAAATAGTCATGATCGAGATCAAGCCTCGTTGTCCCTCAATCAAGAATTCAAGTCAAAGGTCTGCATCAACAACTAGTCAAAGGTATACATCAACATAAGTCAAAGTTTTGCATCAAAACTTCGATCGAGATCAAGCATCGACAACCCTCGTTCGAAAATCAAGTCAATCCGAAAATTACGTCAAAGTCAAAGTGGAGATTGAATTAGAGGAGCAAATTAGAGACTTTACCCAAAATTATCAAATTAATAAAATTAAAATTTTGTTGCATTTGTTTTGAATCTATATTTTGCAGATTTTAAATTTGTGCAGCGTTTACAACCATATATTCACCAAATAGGACTATATTTTCTCCTTTTAAGCACGTTATCTTCAACATTAGTCCACCATGTGTCACCTTCAAACATTATGTGAAATGTTTCCTCATTGAACATAACGATTACATGTCGTCATATTGATGCCATATTACAAAACATATATGACTTGGAATTACCCGATTTATATACTGATTTTTGTATCACTGAAGAGTTTAAACTACAAGTTAGTAGCTAGTTGATTAAGTATATCTTGTACATTGATTGTGTAGCAAAATTAATATATATTTTTTTTGTAATGAAAGAAAAAAGAGCACAATTACATTATTGGCTACACTAGCCATTACAATTATTTTGATCCTAAATTTCTAGTGGGCCTAGCAGACTTTTCGGGTCAGGTAAAAAAAGTGAGATATATTTGTCCAATGCCTGTTCATAAAAAATATTTGGATCGAGCCAAACGCAACCTGTCACTAACCCAAAATCAGCCCAGATCAGACCGATGGACAAGTTCTTGTTAATCATATTTGTTTTGTAGTGTATATATTTTTGCTCGAACTTACATTGAATAGTCGAGGAAAACACAACCCTTCACCAAAAATAGACAATCAAAGAAACATCAACATGGTAGATTTACCTGGCCTACAAAATCATGATCTTATTTTAGGTTTCTAATTTGTCCTAATCAAATCGATTAAAAACTTTCTAATTAGAGATAGGGCCTTTTTTTTTTTTTTTTTTTTTTTTTTGAGGGGGGAAGAGATGGTGGGCCCTTAGCCCCCAGCAAAAAAACCATGAAATGAACAAGCACGTTTCAGCATCTGCCTTTCTCAATTTCATGAACCGCTCCATTTTCCGACCTCCTAAACTGCCGTATTAATGCCGTTTTTTTACATCTCCATTAATTTCTTTCTATCTCTTTCTCTCTCCTCTGTTAAACGTTGATCATCTTCCTTAGAAAAAGCAAGCGTTTCACCAAAAAAAAGTTGGTAATATTGCCAATTTAGAAAGTAATCAAATTTCATTAAAGAATCATTATACTTGTGCTTGGTAATTACATTTCACGTTGTTAAGAGAGAGAAAGAGGAAACAACTTTTTGGGTGTCATCTATTCTTCTAATCTTGCCTATTGAGTAACGGATTTGATTCGAAAGTTTTTCTTCTGATTTGGGTTTCTGCTGATTTTTTCTGGGTTTTGTTTGTTTTTCACAAATACGGAGAAAATTCATAGAGACTAGGGAAGAAGAAGATGGGTTTGTGGAGTCCGATACTTCGGATTTTTAGTGTGATTTTTGGGTTTGTCGGATTTGGTTTAGGGATTACGATTGGTCTTACTGTTGGGTATTATCTCTTCATTTACTTTCAGCCTACCGATGTCAAGGTAATTTCCTTTGATTTTTTGTTTTTTGAATTTCTGGGTTTAATATATGATGAAATTGTTACTGTAATGTTTATTTGATGCAACAGTAGATTGTAATGTGTTATGGAACATGTGGGGTTTTTCGATTTTGTCTTATTTATTGTTTTGAGGTATCATGCAGAGTTCTGATATTGATTATGGACCATAATATTAGGTTGTCATTATCAAAGGAATCCATATTTTAAGGTCTATGTATGTCCATTTTTTCTTAATTTTGGGTGTCAATGCCAACTAGTGATTGATGTTGATGTTTTTTTTGAAGAATATTGCACATTTGTATGAGGTCCTTGTGATTATAATTTTGGATTGAGAATTGACAAATGGGTGGCAGGAGGAGGGTTTATTGTTTGAGTCCTTTGAGAGGACTAGCTGAGTTGCTGGACACAATTACGGTTATTCGGACCTCAATTTGTGCTGGTTCTTACAAGGCACCTTCTGTTGGATTGGGTGGGTTAATATAAGGCTTTTCGGGTTGGTGAAGGACAATGCCCCTTGATCACTTATGATGAGACTTTGTCATGTTGTGCTTTGTATATTGAGGAGTTGGCATTTTAAACCAATTATCCTTTTGGTTTCCATGGGTTAGAATTTAGGAGTAGGTTTATGTCCACTTGGAACCCAAATTGGCTTAATGTTGTGGCTCTTGCTACTCTCATGAATGTAGTAAAATGTGTTCTATCTTAAATTTCTAAGTATAGATTTCCATTTGCTGAGGAAAGATTCACTTTGTTGGCTATATGTTCCCTTTACTTGAGGTTAATTAGTTGCTGATAGGGTGAGAAGTATTTCTATGGGGCATGAGCTTCTTGCTGTTACTTTGCTGGGTACTTGGTATGGTAGAAATGGATGGAGGGTTCTTTGCTGACCACCAAAGTTAAATTCTTTGGTTCATGCAATCAACCTCATACTAGTTTATTAAGGTTTTGATGTTGTTGTCACTGTTGGGTATGATTTTTTAACACAAGGATATCTTGTTGCACGGGAAGGTACGGTAATACGGACACGTAGTCACTAATATTAATTTTTCTACCACTATTGGAAATGGAGTGTTTGGGATTTTGAAATTTAATTTTCAATTTACGAGATTATTATGGTAATATATTTTTGGCCTTGATAATTCCATGACCCATAATGTTTACTTTGAACTGGGATAATTTTTTTGGGTCTACAACCTTACACTTACAGTTCTATAATGTCAAGTGATAACCCACCAATCACAGCGACTAGATATCCAGAGGATGTGGGGAGGGTAAGTAAATTTTACCCCAAAGTGTGTCTTGTGGAATTAACTTAGACCAAGTTATAGATTTTGAATTAGGATATATATTTGTTTGTAATTTAATACTTGTAAGCTTCTATACATGCATTTCATCGAAGATTTGTAGGAGTGCCTTTTGCTGTAGATTGGTGATGTTAAGTACATCTGGATTTAAGTAGTTGGTGCTTTGATGTTTTGCCAAAAAATTCTCTTGATAGGCTACTGGAAAAATAGCTATTAATGTTTGATAGAAATAAGGAGGGAGGCAAATTTTTCAATTTGCTTCTCTCATACACTACTAAAACAATTTCTGGAGACAGCTGAGTGACATCAAAGATGACTTAGCTTGGATATTAGTATTTTTGCAATTTGTCTGGATCTGACTCCGCACTATTTACTGAATGATCAACAGTTTTACCCTTGGATGGGAGCCTCTTTAGGTAGCAGTCAAACTACTGATATAATCTTGTACATCTCATGAGTTGGTACTGACCTGATATGCGCTACTGGTCTGTTTATTAGTATTTTCTTTCTGATGATTAGTTATGCACTTTAATGTGACTCCATACATGACTTGGAGTGTTCTATACTGTTAAAGATTGCAAGTGAATGATTTGTTGGTGGGCTAAAAGTTAATGTTTGGTATCTTCTTTTGTATTTTATTTCCATTTGCAATTGGCATTTGTAATTATCCACGTACTTTTTTATGATGCTGATGTCTTCTCGGAAGGAAGAAGTAGGCAGTGTTGATGGATGGACAGCTGAGTAGCTGACTATTCTTGTGCTGTGAAATGTTGATACTTGTGTCTTAGTTATATGTTGGCATCCTCTCCTCCTGTAGACCTGTAATGATATTTTGATTTTGATAGGATCCCGATATCCGTCCACTGGCTGAGCAAGAATCTGATAAACTTCAGCAATTACTTCCTGAAATACCTCATTGGGTGAAAAACCCTGATTATGAGCGTGTATGTATTTCGTATTTTTGGCCCTCTTTGTTGTCATTGATTGTTACTGAATAGTTTATGGTTCTGACTTTTGCTTGTGTTTTTCCTTTTCTTTTATGAAAGATGGACTGGCTGAACAAGTTTATTGCCCAGATGTGGCCCTATCTGGACAAGGTATATGCCTATTTATTTCAATATATTTACTCCCTTTATTTCGTTGTTGCTCTTTATGTTGGCTAATAGAGGGTTACTACTGTACACAGGCAATATGCAAAACTGCAAAGGATATTGCAACACCTATCATAGCTGAGCAAATTCCAAAATACAAAATTGATAATGTCGAATTCGAGAAGCTGACTTTAGGGTCCCTTCCACCAACCTTCCAAGGTCAGTTTTACTCTTTACTTTGAATGAGTTGATGCAAGAGAATAGATCTTAGAAGCTTAAAAATTGTCTTAAAAGCTGAGTAAAGAAGTTTATGGTTATTAACGCTAAGATATCAGAAATACCACTACTAAGGGTTTGGTTGAGCTTAATAAAATGTCTCAAAAGCTGAGTATAAAAATTTATGGTTATAATGCTATGTGAGTTTTAACTTTTATCTTTTTTTGTTCATCCCTTGTTTTAGATTTTTGCACTTAAATATTAGAAAAATTTGGTTTGCTTGTGGCTGTTGAGGGTTATGGGAGGTCACAAATAAGGTTGTTTATTTATTTATTTTATTTTTTATTTTTATGTAATGGATGATGGGTAAAAGTGAGTGCTAATTGATTTGTAATTACCCACAAATTAACAATAATGAAGCCAATTAAGCAAGCAACTGAGTGATTTTACTCGGGGAAACCCAAGAACTTGGAGAAATCAGAGGATAACCCACCAATCCACTATGGAGTATGGAGTAAGAATTTGATGATGAATGATGAAGAATACAAACTTTCCGGACATCATGGAAGCTTCCACCTCAATACCCACTCTCTTCCACTTAATCTCTAAGTTTTTTTTGTAGTTGGATAAAGGTCTTCCTTTCTACTGGATAAGGTTTAATAAAATGTTTTTTAAGCTCCACTTTTGGGTTCTCCTATGATGTCTTATCTGTGTATAGTTTGTCATATCCTATATATTTTACATAGTTTTATCATTTGTTTAAGGTGAGTGAAAGTTCTTTGTTGGTATTGTGATATTTGACAAAATGATTAAATAAGATGAACTTGAATGGATGTGGTTTATTTGTTAGCGTTACCAGGGGCCAGGGCTATGCTTGTGACTTGTGATAACATATATTAGCCAGGGGTTTTATGCTTATGAGCTATGCCTCTTCACTTGACTATTATAGTAATGGTGTAGCTTAATGGTTATGTGAAGTACATGGGTTATTAGTGTCACTTTTTTTTTTTTTCTTTCTACGTGACAAGTTATGAGCTCTTCTATGTTTACTTGCTCTTATGATGTTAATCTGCCTTGTAATAATATGCGAGATATGCTGAGGGACTAAATTTCATGATTATTTAGTGCCGTCCTTCTATTATAAGTGTACAAAGCTGAAAGTTTTTAGCACAGCTTTATTTTTCCCCCCCCCTTTTTTTCATTTTAGATAGTAGTGGGGGTGGAAAAGTGGTCTTGACTTAGAAAATATGCATAAAGAATTTTTGTGTCAAGTTTGTCATTGTAGTGTATTCTTTTATTACTATGGTTTCTGTGATTGATTATGTCAGTTAGACGATATTCTAAGATAATTATGGACTTTTGTGCCAGCCTGATATTCAGGTTTCTGTTATCTTCACTCACTTATCCAATAATGATATTCATTGATTTACTTGATTAGAAATGAGTAAAATTTGTGTACTTGTTATCTTGGTGGGTCCCTAGTAGCCTGTAATAAAGTTGCAGCTGTATTTTAAAATCTCCCTCTAACTGAAACTCAAACAATAAATAAAGATTTTTTTTAATAATTGCATATGCTGTTTGATGATAAGTTGGCACCAGAAGCTTTATGTATGTATATAGTCTGTTTTAACTCTGTAGTTTGGTATTCATCCTTCCTCTACTGTAGGTATGAAAGTCTATGTGACAGATGAGAAGGAGTTGATTATGGAACCATCGCTGAAGTGGGCAGGAAATCCTAACATCATTGTTGGTATAAAAGCATTTGGCTTGAAGGCAACAGCTCAGGTACTTGGTTTATTGTGAAACTGGCAAAGGTGCATTTTAGTATAGTGTATGAGATGATCAGAGCAGAGATTTATTGAATTTCATTGCTACTTTGTTAGTGAGTTAATTTATTTGGATTTATTTCAGGTGTTAGATCTTCAAGTATTTGCTTCTCCTCGTATTACTTTCAAGCCCCTGGTACCAAGTTTCCCATGTTTTGCCAACATATATGTTTCTCTTATGGAGAAGGTATGCGATATTTTGAGATTTGTTAGTTTTATTTATCTTGTTTTCTTTTTACTCATTTTTTTTTTCTAATGTATATAATTAGTTGGGGGTGGGGGCGTAATACAATTTCAACGTTGGAATTAGCTGTTTTTGTTGGAAAAAGTGATTAAACAATAATACGATTTCAACGTTGGAAAAAATGATTATTGGTGGAAGTGATTAATACAATTTCAATGTTGGAAAAAGTGATTATTGTTGTTTTTGTTGGTTTTTTCCCCTCTAATATCAGAAGTCCTGCTTCTGAAGAAGTTGTTTTCATCTTAAACAATAATGGAGTATATTAAGATTGGAAAACACAAATTTTCTAAAGTAATATCAATAATAGTTACTTAGCTATGGATTCTCTTCATCTTATCGTATTAGAACTCCCTTCTTATTGTCATTATGAGGGTGTGTGCAGTTTGGGTTGCATCTTGTTGAAGGGGTGCCGATTAAAATTTCCTTAGTTGCTCTTTGGTCATTGTTATCTTATACATTTTTTTTTTGTAATTGCTAATTTTAAGCTTTCTTATTATTTGTTTTAAATATTTGTGCAAGTGTGGAAAACATAGAAATGACTCATGTATTATCTTGCAGCCGCATGTTGACTTTGGACTGAAGGTTCTGGGAGCTGATCTTATGTCAATTCCAGGTCTGTACAGGTTTGTTCAGGTACGTTGTCCTTCATTTTTCACCCTTTTGTTTATTTTGTGCATTCTATGAGCATGTTTGGGTCTTTAAATAAAATTGAGCAAGCTGTCTCAATTAAATCCTATATAACCATAGGAAAGTTCCTGTCATGCAGCCCTTCAGCTGATCTATCATATTAGCGGTATGATATTTGAATATGTCTGGACTGATCTTTTTAAAGTCCCCTTCTTTGCACTTTGATCCTGTCATGGAATTATAGGAGGGAAATGTAAGATAATGTTGGTGTATATGATTGCTACTGTAGGCTTTATAGCCATGAATAGCTTTAATTTTTTAAGACACTGCAATGTATATTTCTTCATATACTTTTTTTATTATTGCATTCTTTTAAGGACATACTTTAATCTTTGTAAGGATATACGTTTTTTGTGATGCTTCCCTAGCTGTATATCTTTGTGTTGCCATATGACCATCTTTGAGGGAGTAGGCTGATGGCAGATGGTATTTTTGTAATTTAGAGTACTGTCATCCTCTTCCATCTCCGTCTTTTATGTTTCCTTGTAGAAGTCCTTCATAATTCTTTCCATTTCTTGTTTAAGCAGGCTTAAAAAATATTAATTTAGAGCATGTAAAGCACATGGATTATGTTTCCTTGTAGAAGTCCTTCATAATTCTTTCCATTTCTTGTTTAAGCAGGCTTAAAAAATTTTAATTTAGAGCGTGTAAAGCACATGGATTTTGTCTGCCGACAAAATGAGTTTGCCATGATGATATATAGACACAGCATTGCGTTTTGTGCACAAAATTACTTGTTTAATTTTTAAAAGTGCTTAGTGCTACAGATTTTTTCTTCTAAAGATTTAGAGCTACAATGTAGAATAGCTAAATCTTTTGGTGCTCCATCAATTTATTTTCAATTCTTGTGTTGAACTTTGGATATCAATTTAGTCCTTTGCTGATTTTAGATATAGTACTTTGGGTCCTACTTTTTCATTGTTATTCTCATAAACACCATTATAAATGCAATATTTCTGGCTGTAAGAAAGTTTTAGTGCATTTTAGTTTCGATCGTTTTTGTATTCCAGATCAACATATGAACCTGTTTCAGTTTTGTTTCTCTTGCTTCAGGAGCAAATTAAAGATCAAGTGGCTAATATGTATCTTTGGCCTCGTACACTTGAAGTACCTATTCTGGATCTTGCAAAGTATGCTCTTATACGTGACACCTATTATTCTATTGTATTTTGACATGTCTATGCCATTGTTGCCATTGACCTCTGTTATGTATGTGCTGCAAACTTTTCAGAGCTCTGAGGAAGCCTGTAGGAATTTTACATGTAAAGGTTGTAAGAGCAATGAAGCTGAAAAAGAAAGATCTCCTGGGTGCATCAGATCCATATGTAAAACTGAAGCTCACCGATGATAAAACACCATCAAAAAAAACCACAGTGAAGCACAAGAACTTGAATCCTGAATGGAATGAAGAGTTTAATTTGACAGTCAGAGATCCACAGACCCAGACTTTAGAAATTAATGTGTATGATTGGGAGCAGGTATTCCTGGGCTGTTTGGTATACTTATATGGTTGTATGTCTATCTCTGTGCTGATAATTTCTGAAGTTATTTCCTGTTCATATTAGGTTGGCAAACATGAGAAAATGGGTATCAATGCTGTTCCTTTGAAAGACCTTACTCCTGATGAGCCAAAGGAGTTCACTCTTGATCTCCTTAAAAAGATTGACCCAAATGATCCTCAAAACGAGAAGTCACGGGGACAGATTGTGTTAGAATTGACATTTAAAGCTTTTAAAGAGGAGGATCTTGGAAAAGATTTTGAAGATTCAGTGCAACAAGCACCTGCAGGAACACCCGCTGGTGGTGGTGTACTTGTTGTGAATCTACAGGAGGCTCAAGATTTGGAAGGAAAGCACCATACAAACCCGTATGCACGTGTCATTTTCAGAGGAGAGGAGAGAAAGACCAAGGTAGTATATTGTAGTTAGATTTTTTATTTTTATTTTAAGGTGATGAGTTATTTAATACTTTGTATTCTTATGGACTTTATTCTACAAAAATATCACTGACTCTTTTAATCAATTTAAGTTTGAAATTTTGTCTGGGGTGGGGGTGGGGTGGGGTGGGGGGAAGGGTTGCATCCATGTTGACTGCTCCGTTGCTCTCATTATGTGATTTTTTATAGAGGCACTGCGACAATGGTGTGGTATGTTATGGATTCATTTGACGGGTAGTTTACTAGTTTGTCATGATATATGACAAACTGTCAATTTTCCTTGTATTTCTGGCCTCATGATCATGTTTGTCTCAAATATGTGTAGAATGGCCAAGGTCGTATATGCACTTTTACTGATGAGTATTTTAGGTCCTCATGGAATAGGTACAATCTTCTTTGAAGACGTATAATAACCTGACTGACTATGCTATTGCAGACTATCAAGAAGAATAGAGATCCAAGATGGGATGAGCAGTTTCAGTTTGTTCTAGAAGAACCTCCAACAAATGATAAGCTGCATATTGAAGTTTATAGTACCTCGGCAAGAAGTTTACTGCATCAAAAGGTAATTATTTTTTAGTCCTATTTCTTTAACTATTAGGCTCTTATCTTAATTTACTCCATCCATCTAAAATTAATATTTACACACAAATGCAAACTATATTTAGGATGCTTGGGAAAATTGATCACCTTTTTTTAAAATAGTAATGACTTAATGAATTGGATTTACTAATATGCCATTATGGTCTCAAAGAGACAGTAAATGATATGGAGAGACTCAAGATAGCGCAACTAAGTGTTTGTTCAGGCAGTTTTGATTTGTTTGCATTGCCTGGTTATGAATTATGATATGAACAAAATTCCATTGTTTTTCAGGAATCTTTGGGATACATTGATATCAATCTCAGTGACGTCGTCAGCAACAAGCGGATAAACGAAAAGTATAACCTGATAGACTCGAAGAATGGCCTCATCTTGGTCGAGCTCATTTGGAGAGCTGCCCCTCCAAAGTCGTAAACTCCTTTTCTTTTTTATATACAGAGTAGAAAAGATGCTGCTGATTTTTTTTACATTACTACTGAAAGGTGATTTGTTTCTGTAAATGTTGAACATAATGGTAGTTCTGTTACTATGAATAGCAGAATAGTTTCTTTATTTGGTAAATGATTGTTTTTATTTGCAAGACTAGTTTACACTTCGTTACTTGTGAACTGTGATGTCTGTATCATATGGACTAATGTGGGTTGGACTTGGGTCCAACAAGCCGATGTCAAGTGTCTTTTTTACCCACTTAATACAACTCTTATTAAACTACTACATAAATAAAAAAAAATTCTAAGCTTTAGGATAACATATAAAGAAGGGGAAATATAAAATCAAATCCAATAAATCTTACTGTATTAATCTGTCATTTAAAAAAAAAAAAAAAACAGTTTATTTCTGTCATTTAAAAAATAAAAACAGTTAATTTAATTCTATTTAGCCAATTTCTAATGCAAACATACTCGCATAATTTTCAAAGCATTAACAACCTTGGAGTTTTGCTCACTCAAGGTGGTTCATGCATAAACGATAAACATTGACATTCTATAGGATCTATAGACTATCTTCGGTCCAAATTACTCGTAATTTTGGGTATTATTTGTGAGATATAAAATATTCCAAAGTTGCGAGTAATTTGGATCGGAGGTAGGATTTTAAGCATGGGTTCCCTATGTACAAACACTTAATCAAAGCTAATATACTATCAATTACTTTAATAAAACAAATACAACGCTTGTAAATAACATTTATAACACTTTGTAACCTCTAAAAGTTGAACTATTTATGATATCCTTATCTTTTAATTCTCATAAAACTAACTATTTTCAACCTCATTATCTAATTAGAGAGTTAAAGATCCATATTATCATCCGAGTTTTTTGAAATTTCATACACGCATCACCCGCAAATTTATTAAAATAAATAAAGTTTGATTATTTTAAGCATTATCCAAAGTGTAATAAGAGAGCCAACAATGAGAACTATTTCTCTCGCTCTGGAGTTAGGGTTCCCTAGTTCGGAGGTCAGAGTTGCTCTCTTGCGCGTTCAAGCGGTCTCTCCTTCTCCGGTAGGGGGGTCTCCGTGGTGCTCTAATCAGGATGGCAGGAGAACTTCTTGAGAATTGGTCAAAATTGAGTATTACAGATGAAGAGAATGAAATTGCAGAATTAGGTGACTTGAATGTTGATGAACTTAGCAATAAACTAGCCCTATCCTTGGTGGGGAAATTACTGACTATTAGATCGTATAATTTCGAAGCATTACAAAGAACCCTAAAGCAGACCTGGTCCTTGTCTCGAGGTGTTTTATTCCGTAAAATTGAGAACAATTTGTTTGTGATATAATTATTCCATTGGCATGATAAGGAGAAAGTTCTCGATGGTGCTCCATGGAATTTTGACAATCAATTGCTATTACTTAAAGAAATTGAGGGGGATGAACAACCGGAGAACATTGACCTTAAATTTTGTCCGTTTTGGATCAGACTGTACAATCTCCCTTTCGATAGCAGGTCCGATGATGATGTGAGAAAGATTATCGAAAAGATTGGGGTTGTATTGGAGGTGGAGAATGATGAATTGGGGTGGGACAAATCAAGAAGGGCTCGTGTGTTGATTGATACAACGAGACCTATTCGCATAATCCAGAAAATTCGCAATAAAAAAGGTGCTGTAACTTCGGTGCAATTTAAGTATGAGAGGTTGTCTACCTTCTGTTTTCTGTGTGGTATTCTAGGCCACAGAGAAAAGGACTGTCCTAATGCTGATGAAGATACTGATGTTGAGGAGAAGCAATGGGGGCTATGGTTAAGGGCGTCGCCTCGAAAGGGGCATGAGAAGTTAAAGGAGGAGGTTGATAAATTGCGACAGAAATCACAATCTCTTGTGTTTACTCATAAGCCTGAAACACGAAAAGTGGAGGGGAATGTAACAACTGCTTGCATACCTCTCTTCTCACCTCATATGGATAAATCTCCGAAAGAAAGAGCTGCTACATTGCAATGTGTTACTGACCCCTTAAGTAACAAATCTGTGCTGCGCACTAGAAGTGTGAGAGAGGGTATGTTAGGGGTTGAGAATGTGGTTGTTCCGACGGTTGTGAAGGGGGTGAGAGATACTATAGAGTTAGATATTGGGGCTAGTAATAATATAAGAGAGGAGTATGAGAAGGAGGATAATGATACGGATACAGGGGTGTTGCAGGGGATGGGGGCAGAGGAGTCGGGAATGAGGGAAAATGCTACTGGGACGATTACAAAAAGCACAAAAAAATGGAAAAAATTAGTGAGAATGGATGAGGGGTAAGGAGAAGGGAATAGGGGGGCGGTCTTATGTAATGTGGGCAATGAGGGAGCAAAAAATAAGAAGAGGGGAATGGCAGAGGGGAGTGATGTAGGGGACATTGTAAAAAGACGAAAGGTGGTGCCTTGAATTACACTGGGGACAGTAATATCCAAGTAGAGGGTGATGGTAAAGACCATACCCTCGAAGGCCAATGAAAATTTTAAGCTGGAACGTTCAAGGGGTTGGCAACCCTTGGACGGAAAGAACTCTCCGTGACCTATGTTGGAGAGAGAGGCCAAATGTGGTTTTTTTAATGGAAACGATGATTGATAGTGTCGTGTTGGAAAGGATACAGAGAAGGTGTGGGTATGAGAATGGGATATGTGTTAGTAGAAATGGGAACTCAGGGGGTATGGGGTTTTGGTGGCATGAGGTGAATGTTAATGTTATTTCATATTCGGTGCATCATTTTGCGGCGGATATTTGTGATAGTTTGGGTGTACCGAAATGGAGAGCAATTGGATTTTATGGGTGGCCTGAGACGGAAAATAAGTACAAGACATGGGACCTAATGAGAAATCTGAAGAGCGAGTGCAATCCTCCTTGTGTTATGTTTGGAGATTTCAACGAGATTGTGAGTATGACAGAGAAGAGTGGTGGGGCTATGAGGCGTGAGTACTTGATGGATGCATTTCGGGAAGCCATAGATGATTGTGGCTTACGTGACTTGGGTTTTACTGGGAGTATGTTTACGTGGCAAAGAGGGAGAACGGAGGATACTGTCATAAGGGAAAGGCTGGATAGGTTTCTTGGTGATGTCCCTTGGTGTGAGTTATGGCCGAATGTTAAAGTCCAACATATTGCTCGAATGGACTCTGATCATGCTCCGATCCTTCTTAGTACAATTAATTATTATGAACGTGGCAGGAGAAAGAAGTTGTATCGGTTTGAAGCTATGTGGCTATCAAAGCCGAATTGCAATGAGGTTATTAAGAAGGCATGGGGGGAGGGGGCTGGAAACGCTCCACACAACAGAATTTCTTTGTGCTCAAATGCTCTGACAAAGTGGGCTGCCAAATCTTTTGGTGATATGAAGAAAAAAATCAGAGCTCTTGAAATTGAACTCCAAGAAGCGCAGGGGGGTCATATGGATGCTGCAACTTTGCAAAGGTGTGAGAAAATTTCAGGGGCGATTAATGAGCTTCGTTGTCATGAGGAGACTTATTGGTATGCACGGGCTCGTGCAAATGAATTGAAAGATGGGGATAAAAATATGGCATATTTTCATAGGAAGGCAAGTCAGAGAAGGTAAAAAAACCGAATTGATGGTTTGTTCAATTCGGCAGGGGAGTGGGTTGATGAGGAAAAACAATTGCAAAATGTGGTGGCCGAATATTTTTCGAACCTATTCCAGTCCGATAATCCTGTTGATATTGAAGCAGCATTGGAAGGGATAGATACCATGGTGACGAGTGAAATGAATCAACAGCTAATAGAAGAACCGAGCTCTGAGGAGATTAAATTGGCTCTTTTTTCAGATGCACCCGAATAAGGCTCCTGGTATAGACGGTATGCATGCTTTATTTTTTCAGAAATTTTGGCATATTGTTGGCCCTGATATTATTGCAATGGTGAAAAATTGGTGGAGGGGTTTGATTGATATTACTGAAATTAATAGGACATGTATTGTTTTAATTCCCAAATGTGATGAACCTAAGTACATGTCGGAGTTCCGCCCAATTAGTTGCTGCAATGTCATATACAAAATAATATCAAAGACTTTGGCGAATAAACTGAAGCCGTTCCTCAATGATATTATTTCTGTAAATCAAAGTGCTTTTATTCCGGGTCGTTTGATTACTGATAATGCTCTTATTGCTTTTGAGATTTTTCACTCGATGAAAAGAAGGGGTGAAGGGAGAGATGGTACGGTGGCTCTTAAACTTGATATGAGCAAGGCCTATGATCGTGTTGAATGGTGTTTTTTGGAGAGAGTTATGCATAAGATGGGTTTCTGTAATGATTGGATTTGCAGGGTGATGGCCTGTCTTTCAAGTGTCTCCTTTTCGTTCAAGGTTAATGGGGAAATCTCGGGTTCCGTTGTCCCTTCGCGAGGACTTCGGCAAGGGGATCCAATCTCTCCATATTTATTTCTTCTGTGTGCTGATGCTTTTTCTGGCCTTATTTCAAAAGCAGCTCGGGAGAAGAAAATTAGTGGGGCAAGAGTTTGTCATTATGCTCCTAGATGTCTCACCTATTTTTTGCCGATGATAGTATTCTTTTTGCAAAAGCTACTCTGCAGGAATGTTCGAAAATAGCTGAAATTATCAGTTCATACGAAAGAGCATCTGGTCAGAAAGTTAATTTTGAGTAAGACGGAGGTCGCTTTTAGCAAGTACGTCAATGGTGAAAGGAGGAAAGATATCATAGAAACCTTGGGGGTTTGTGAAGTTGAGAGACATGAGAAATATTTGGGTTTGCCGACAATGATTGGTAAATAAAAAAAAGCCATCTTTGCTTGTTTGAAGGAGAGAATATGGAAGAAAGTGAACGGGTGGAAGGAACAATTACTTTCTAAGCCGGGTAAGGAAGTTTTAATCAAAGCCGTCGCTCAAGCCATTCCAACATATATGATGAGTGTTTTTAGGATTCCGGATGGGTTGATCGATGAAGTTCACACCTTATTGTGCCGATTTTGGTGGGGCTCAAGGGAGAATGAAAGGAAATTGCATTGGCAAAGCTGGGAGAAGTTATGCATTCCAAAGGCAAAAGGGGGAATGGGGTTTCGAGATCTAAAATGCTTCAACCAAGCGCTTCTTGCTAAGCAAAACTGGCGGCTGCTCACAAATGATACTTCTTTACTTTACAAAATTCTTAAAGCTCGCTACTTTAAGAATTCGAATGTAATGGAGGCGTTGAGGGGTTATGACCCAAGTTATACGTGGAGAAGTATGTGGGGTGCTAAGGGCTTATTACGCGATGGGTTAGCCTGAAGAGTTGGAGTGGGGAATAACATTCGTGTGTGGAAAGATCCTTGGGTTGTGCATGATGGGAAACCTATAGTGCTGCAAATGCCTGAGGGAGCTGATGAAAATATGCTAGTGCGTGAGCTTATGGTCGAGGGTGGAAGGGAGTGGGATGATGCCAAGGTTCGTTTATTGATGGGGGAAAGCACAGGGGCAAGAATACTTGCAATACCTTTGCTTTTCTCTAGTACACCTGATGGTGCTTATTGGTGGCTAGCTAAAACGGGGTTATACTCAGTGCGCTCTGGATATTGGCTGGAAAATGGTGGAGAAGGGAGTGAAATAGCTAATAGCCCAGAGGATGAGGTCTGGAGGATGGTTTGGAATACTAGAGGTCCACCGAACCTCCTACACTTTCTATGGAGTGCTGTGAAAGGGAACCTGGCTGTGAAGAGTAGGCTCGTCCATCGACACATAACTAATGATGCATCCTGTCAGATTTGTGGTTGCAATGACGAAACAATTTGGCATACCCTTGTGGAATGTAATGCGGCTGCGGCAATTTGGGAGCATAGTGACTTAAAGTCGAACCTTATTGATGCTCCTAATCACTCCTTTGCTGCTCTATGGGCGTGGTTATACAGGAAGTGTAGTGGGGAAGCTCTCAGTACTATGGCTGCGTTAATGTGGGCAGCTTGGCGTTGTAGAAACCTCACCATTTTTGAGAATGAAAGGCCGAATGCTATACTTCTTGCAGCGGGTTATTGTAGACTTGTGCATGACTATCAGTCCTATGCAAAAAAATGTGTTTCACAGAGTAGAAAGTGTTGTTGCGCCTCAAAGTATTGCTAGATGGTGCTGCCCTGCAATAGGTACGATTAAAATCAATGTTGATGCTCATGTACCTAGTAGTGGGATGGCTGGTCTCGGGGTTGTATGCAGGGATGCTGATGGTAGGATTGTTGCCGCTGCAAAGAGAAAGGCAGCCATTGCTGAGCTTGAGATTGTGGAAGCGCTTGCTGTGCGTTTTGCCCTCCAGCTTGCGTACAGATTGGGGTATAGCCGGATCATGGTGGAATCGGATACGATTAATGTAATCAAGGCTATGAGCTCGAAGGAGAAAGGTCGTTCACCCATTTATTCTATTTATGATGATATTCGTTCTGATAGAGCTAAGTTCGTGTTATGTAATTTTTCACACATTAAGCGTTCATGTAATACCGTGGCTCATCTCATAGCTAGATGGGAAACGGGTGAGAATGTGGAACTTGTACGGTTGTGTTCCTTCCCTCAAGGTATTTTGACCTTGGCGGAAATGAACTTGATTTAATTTATAAATAAAGCTCTATCCTTTCTTTAAAAAAAAAAAAAAGAGAGCCAACAGTGAACAGGCCATGCCTAAAGCGTCAGTGATTTATGACATGTTATCTAAAAACTAAACAAATCACCAAAAACCAATAGTTTTCAATTTTAGCAATTTTGTCAAAATCTCCTCTCTCTAAGAAACTGTGACCACTAAAGCTCCAACAATGGCGATGCCTGTCGTCAACACAGAATACCTCAAGGAAGTCGACAAAGCTCGTCGCGATCTTCGCGCTCTCATCTCTGCTCGCAACTGCGCTCCTATCATGCTTCGTCTCGCGTAATTCTCTCTCCTTTGACTTCGTCAACCTCCTTCGAAATTGGCCTTGATTTTGACTTCGAATTCTCTCTGTAGGTGGCATGATGCTGGCACGTATTGCGCGAAGACGAAGACCGGTGGTCCGAATGGTTCGATTAGGAATGAGGAAGAGTGCGCTCATGCTGCCAACAGTGGTTTGAAGAAAGCTGTTGATTGGTGTGGTATGGATTTTCTTGTTTTTGTCGATTAATTTCTGTATATCATGCCAAAAACTTTACAAATTAGGTAGAAAACTAGAAATTGAGCTTAGATTAAGAATTACCTCCATTATCTGCTGTTTATTATAAGATATATGTTCTACACATTTTGATATACACAAATGAATTCAACCTGAAGGTGCACTAGGTTTGTCTAATCGGACTGTTTGATGCTAAGTTGTTAACGTAGTTTGGCCAATTTTACTTCTGTTTAGTAGTATAATTTTTTTTTTTTTTTTTTTTTTTTTTTAATTGCCTGAAAACCTAATTTCGTATCAAAGTGTCGGATGTTGTATGAAATGTCTGTTTGTTGTCTAATTTTGCAAGAATGAGATGATTTTTTTTTTCTTCTTCATCTCATTTGATCATCTTTTTGAAGTGTAAAGGTAATTTGGGAATTGGTTGAGTGATAGAAATTGTCTTGTAATAATCCTGTTCCAAAATCGTGTTGGTATGTTGGCATTTGGCAGGTTAAGTGTAGGATATTGTTGAATTATTGATATGTATATAACCATACTAGACATTGGCTGTGAGGCCTGATTCTTTGGAGATTTAAAACTTTCACATGCCTGAGAAACAAAAGAAACATCTAATCGAGCATGTCATATCTGTGAACTGTGCATTTTGCTGGTCACGAGATTCACATGCATGGAACTATGGCATTGATTGACACAGATGTTGTGATAAAATTCTTTTTCTTGCGTAGCTAATACTTTCCTTGCTGTGGTGTTGCCGAAAGTTTTTTTCCTAGCTGAAGATCTTACTTCCGGAGAAACCAAATTAGATAGTGGACATAGATTATTATTGATGTAGATGACTAAGACATTGTTTAAAAAAGATGTATCATATGTATTGCAACCAGTTTTCTGGTTTTTAGCAGTTAGAGGTAGGCTTGCTTGAATATATATTAGACAGCATAGAATGACTCGTTATAGGTGTTATAACTGAAAGACTTATTTGAACTTGAATTAATACTCTTATATGCTCTTCTTTTCCTCTTTCCTCTCTTATATACTCTTAGCTGTTGATTTTGAAGAAGGTTTGGGCACAGTGAAATTTGTGGTTGTTATAGAGTCTACTAGTAGATATAAATTTGAATTGTGTTAATTGCTTGCTTGCATGAAGAAGTTTTTCAACGGTTCATACCTTAATGCTGACGGACCAAAGTTACTTGGTATGCTTTATGATATAATGTGTAGTACAGGAACGTGAAATGCTACCTGTGGTGGATTGGTTATGAATAATAAACAAAAACCCCTCCTATTATGCGGTCATCGCCCATCGGCTTATTGAATATGGTCACAGGGCTCTCTGAATTAGGACCTGTTTTGGAACATATGAATATGGTTTGAGTAACAGGGGTCTGTACCACATTTACAACATTTTTTTTCTCTTTGCATTTAGTAGCAAGCATTTTTTGAATAAGGCCAGATTGCCTGGTTGTTCATAATGTCATAAAGACCTTCTGTTACATTAAATAAATGCTGATCTCTAAGAAAAAAAATCTTCTTTAACTACACAAAATGGTGCTATATTTAAGCTGCTGAAGGCATGAGTATATTCTTGCGTTTTCCTAGTGAAGTATAAGTTTCAGAAATTACTTTATTTGAACAGCCAGGAGGGTGGAGATGACCAAGCATCCTCATAAATTGAAGAGCCCTGAATTCCATATAAAGAAAAAATGATACAAGCAAGTTGGCGCTACATTAATAATTGATATTAAATTCTTGATCCTGCTTGGTTCCTCTCTTGTATATTCTCCTTGGCCCTTCAGAAATTACCACTTTTATAGTCTTTGACTAAGAGGGGCCTTAGGGGTAAAGCTGCATACATTTAAATTTCCTAAGATCCTGCTTCAGCTAGATTACGATCAATTTTAGATGTTTTATTGTTGTTCTGGAGTACATACCTACCACGCATATGCTTGTTTTACTTGTTGTCATTCTATCTTTATCTTCTCATTACTTTTATGGCTCAATACATCTCATTTATTTTGTCTCCTTTCTCTTTTGCTTAATTTCAGAGGAGGTGAAGGCTAAACACCCAAAGATTACATATGCAGACCTCTATCAGGTGATTACTCATCTATAGATGTTGAGACTTGAAAAGTTAAAAGAATGTTTTATGCTTACTGCCTGACCACCCAACCCCTCAATGAAATGGAATTCTGAGATTTAGGAGATGTTTAATGCAGTAAAAGTTGGTATCACAATCACATTAGTTTTATATACCCTTTGTCTATAAATAATATTCAGATTGTACCTCGTATTTAAACATATAACACAATTTTACCCTTTGCACTCCAATATTCTTTTCCTTACTCAATATCTACAACACTATATTAGTAAGACTAATGGCAAATCACTGCCAATTTAAGACATGCGATAAGTCACCACATCCAAATTTTAGTGTGCTTGACAATGAATTCTTGATGGAGTATATTCATATATGCTTTTTTAGTTTACTATGAAATAGTGTTCTTGGTAATTGTAGTGAGTGATGATTAACTGTTCTCCCCTTCCCAATCAATTCCCTCTTAAGTCCAGCCTAGTTTAATTGTCGCACTTATGGTATGGACCCCTAGTACTTTATTACCTCCAAGAGTTGGGAAAATTATGACTTATACATACTCCATCCATATATAATTGTAACAACCACCTTTTCAGAGTGTTTCATGCAATAAGCTATTGTTGGATTATCATAATTCTGATGTAAAATGGATGTAATGGGAGATAGTGAATGAGAGAGTGTGGGATCCTAACTCTTGGAGGTAATAAAACACTTCGAAAAGGTGGTTGTGACATTATATTGGGACAGAGACAAGTCATTATAGCCAAATTATAATGTTGGAACTATATGCTCTCTATATGTCATGTAATCTTACACGTCTAATTAATTTTTTACATCTAATTTAATCATCCTCTAAGTATCCGTGTAATGGTCAAAAAATAAAATGCCTTGTGTTCAAAATGGAGTATTTGTTAGTGACTACTAAATCAAACAAGGGGGTTCTAGGTCTAATGGTTTATTTGACGTAGTAAGAAACAAAGATATAGCTTTCAAGCCATACAAACGCCTTCCCTGTAGTTTTGGTACATTTGGTTTTGTGCCTTTGTGGGGTTTGGTTTATGGGCATCATTGGCGCAGAAGCTGGAAGAATGTCGTGGTGTTGACTGGTAGATTGGGCTTTGTGCTACTTTGCTTGCTGACTGATTTTTAGCATGTCTGGCTCTCAGTTATTACTGGACTGTGCCCTTTATCCCTTTTTTATATCTAGAATATAGAATATTTTTAGGTATAAATTTCAGAAATGTGTAACTGAAATTTTCTTTTTTCCTTTGCAGCTTGCTGGTGTTGTTGCAGTTGAGGTCACTGGAGGACCTACAATTGACTTTGTTCCTGGTAGAAAGGTGTGTAATTTTGGAATTTAAAACAGAACTAGTTATAGGATCTCTTCAGTTTGCTAAGATTTCCGTTAATGCATTCCAGGACTCAAATGTGTGTCCCAAGGAAGGGCGACTTCCAGATGCCAAACAAGGTTTTGAAAAAATTTCTTTCAGCATTTTAATCTGTCGGGTTTCTAGTGTTAAGAATGCATATAGAGTGATGTTATGTCTATGGTCTATTGATCTGTGTGAATTACATGAAATCTAACATTAGTGATAATTGGGATTTGGGGAACACAGATTTTCTTTGAGGTACTCACTATTCAGTATTGTCATGCAACATGCACTCCTCTTCAGCCAGTGTAGAGTACGCCAATATTGCATTCTTCTCTTTGGCTTTAAAAGGAGTATCAGGAATGGATAAATTTTGCTGCTGTCTTAAGGATACTGTTTTCACTTCTGTAGCTTATTCTGTTTTCTGTTTCTGTGTAGTAATGGGTGTTTTTTTTTTTTTTTTTTAATTGTTTCTTACATTGTCTCGAAGAAGTGTGTCCAGACTACAGGATCTTAAGCAACTTGTTATTCACCTTTTACTTGCTTCACATTTTAAGTAAAAGATGATATACAGTCTATATTAACAAATAATATAAAATGGAAAATTTTCAATCAATTTGGATTGTTGAAAGTGGTAGAAATTGTGTAAATGACATTGTACAGTCGTTTATGCTTCATTGGGGCTGTAGAAAATTGTAGCAGCACTGTACTTGATTACTAGCTTGGAAATTTTTTATTAAAACAAATACTCCGTATGATATGTACGGTGTGTTTTGAAAATGTCACATTCTCGTTGCTACTTAATTTTTTTACTGAATCAGCTTTCCTCACTGGTTGATGATTCATTTTGTTGATGACGCATTCATTATAGGTGCACCACATCTGAGGGACATATTTTACAGGATGGGTCTCTCTGACAAAGACATTGTGGCCCTATCAGGGGCTCATACCCTGGTAATACTCTTGCTAGCTTTATCTCAATTTGTGCCATAGGGATATGCACTTACACTTTGGCTTTGCTATTGGTGACTTAGGGAAGGGCACATCCAGATAGATCAGGCTTTGATGGCCCGTGGACCCAGGAGCCACTCAAGTTTGATAACTCCTATTTTGTGTAAGAGATGATTTTGTAAATATTTTTGTGTAGACCTTTCCATTAGTGAAGTGGGCAGTTTATCGAGTATCTGCTGTACTTTGTACATAGTGCAATGCCATTTAACATCTCTTCTCAACAGGGAGCTTTTGAAAGGAGAATCAGAGGAACTGTTGAAACTTCCTACTGATAAAACTTTGGTGGAGGATCCTGCATTTCGCCCTTTTGTGGAATTGTATGCTAAGGTATATATTTTTACTTTATGAGCTTTATATTTAAGTTGTTTGTATATGGTTTATTAAAGAGATCACATGGAATTCAAAGAATATTGTTCAATGCTTGTTTGCATAAAGTGTTTGTTGAGCTTAAGTATTACTAGCTGGTTGAAAAAAAAAAAGGTTTTGTTTGACAGTCATGTTTATCAATCAAGTCATTTTTGCGCTCTAATGTTTTTGATATAAAAACTGTTCTCTTTCTTAATTTGGTGATGAAATATCTTGAATTAGGATGCTGCAAACACCCCCCAAGAAGTAATTAATATTTGTCTTTAAAGCTCAAAGTGCTTTTACTAGTTACTACTTATTTGGGACATGAGTTGCAATTGCATTCTGTCACACTGATAGAGTGATAGATATCTTCCATTGTTTTTTATCCATGAATTCCCTAGAAAAGCCTTATATTATTTTTAGCTACCATGCTATTGTTTTTAATAAGGTGATTGGTTGATCTTCTGCAGTTTAACTGATTTGACCTTGTCCCAATCTATTCATAGACTAGGATTTTTATATAGTTGCTAATACTGGATTATATAATACTTACTATGACAACAAATATTTTTATTTTCAGCCTCTTTTATTATCTGCATTAAATTCTAGGTTCTATACTTCTATGCTTTGATTGGAGCGCCCTTCCAAAGAAGTTATTATCCTGATTCCTGAGCTGATATGTCTGGACTTGCTATATCTGAAAGTTTATATGTAAATTTGCCCGATTTCTTGGTAATCATACTAATTGTTTTTGGACTTTCAGGATGAGGATGCCTTCTTCCGCGACTACGCAGCGTCGCACAAGAAACTTTCAGAACTAGGATTCACTCCAAGCGGGGCCAAATCATGCTGCCCCGACTCCACTGTACTGGCTCAGAGTGCTGTTGGAATTGCAGTTGCTGCGGCAGTGGTCATCTGTAGCTACATCTATGAAATTCGCAAACGTGCAAAGTAAAGAGACTACACAAGTAAACATTATTCATATCCTATTGCATACCTACCAATCTGTATGAACTAGTATTCATCATACATGTGAGATTTATTACTCATATCATGTTCATCTAGGAATATCCATTATATCAGTACAACAGTACTCGCTAACCTTCTATCTATAATTTAAGTGGCTGTATGAACTGGCTAGAAACTATAAGTGAAACGATATAAAGAGTAAAATAAGTTTGCTTTGGGGGGTTCCCATACTACTATATATGTTGTTGTTCTGTTATTTCCAGGAAACCGGGTAATATCGACACACCCTGTGATCCTACTGCGAACGTCTCATTTGTTCATGTATGATCTAGCTCAAGTATGATTTGTTCTCCCCCCTACCCTCTTAAGAATATAAAAATAAGTAATTGTACTCGTTGGCGAATGATTAGGAGAAGCTTAAGAGATGATTAAAGGGGAGTATAATTGGTAAAAGCAGAGTTGGAAGGTGAATGAATGATAAGTGAGGTGGACTAAAGAAGAGTGAGATTGAAATGTGATGTTGTGGATGGATGTCGTTATCAGTTTCAGTTATTAAAAGAGTCGTTAATAATCAATACTAACAAATTGGGTGTTTAGTATTAACAAGTCACGTAGAAGCTTGATAAATATTGCCTCTTTTTAATTTTTAATTTATTATTTAATAAAAGAGGAAATGATAATAGAAGAAGTGGGTCAGAAAAACCTGATTATTCCAACAAGTTTTCTGGTGTCTCACATGGGGTAAAGGACAACCTAAAATTATGTTAGGTAGATGTTTAGTTGAAACGATATCTTTCTTTTTTCTTACTCTTTATTTTTATTTTTATTTTAGAAAAAAAGAAAAGAAAATACAATTAATCTCTCTGATATGAGTCATCATCTGAGCCTAAGCACATGACACCCACGTGTAGATGAGTTGGGTGTCACTTGGGTAAGTTGGTAGGCTAACCCACCCTTCACATTCTTTGATTCACGAACACCGCTCTCTCTCTCTCCTTAAAAAATTGAATTCAAGTGTATCCAACTTCCACTAAACTCCCATTTTCATGGAATTTGTAGGATCTACTCTTCATTTTTGGCGTTTATTGAAAACTATTTTAATTTTTTACTACTACGTTGTTTTTGTCCGCTAGTATACTTTATCATTCCTCTACCTCGTCCAATCTTCGTGAATGAGCTCCGGACTAATCCACTTCTAGGTGCCAAAAAATCCAAATATATTATACACTTCAAATGTAATCCCTCCGTCTCTTATTTACATATCCGTTTATATTTTTTCATGAAAATTAAGGAAATTAAAGATTCATTTAAATCCCATCATTTTTTTAATTAAATGTAAATCTCATAATTAAAAATACAATTGTATATGTGGGATTCGGCTTGAGAGCTTGCTAGTTGAAGATGGAAAACTTTTTATCTTCTTATAATTTTAACAACAAAAATCACTTATAAAAAAATTGTTAGAAACTCGTATGGGTCATATTCAAGCGCTTTTGTCAACTTAATTTATATTCCATGATAGATTTAGCTATCTAAGCTGTTTCTTTTTACCAGTTTTTTTTTTTTATTGTTCTCAACTTATTTGCATTTATTTTCTTTTAAGACTTTAATTTTTTTTTATTTTTTTTTAAATTGTGAATTGAACTTATGTAGTCTTCATTCCTTTTTTTAGTCAAGTACAATTGTAAAACTAAGATGAGAGGAGCATATACGAAGTACTCCGTATATTTTTTGACTGCAAGTACATACAGATAAACTAGAAGGATCTATCATGACTATCTATTACACATTTCTGGCTGATATTCAGTTCATGGGCTAGTGTGACGTATAACTTTATGATTAATTTACTACAATGCTATAGTAGAATTTTGGCACCTAGCAGCATGCAACTAGAGCTGTTAAATCGGGTGTACGATGTTACGACATAAATAACTCAACTCGATCACTCCGACTCCAGGAATGATTTTCTTCCATGGATGCCCGTTGAATTCTTTTTTTTTTTTTACCATAGCCTGTTGAATTCTGATGGAGATGAATATAAGCTACACCTTTTGTATTTGAACCAACACAAAACTATAGCCTAAGTTATCTACCTAAAAAAATGTGATTCTATTCAAAAGTTTTACTTTAAAACATAAAACTTACATCTCCAATTAAAAAAAGAAAAAGGTCCAATATTTACAAAATTCCTCACGTTAATTCTCCAAGATAATCTTTCTGTTTTAGGTTGTTTCCTGTGATTAAAAAAATGTGGAGGAAAATAAATGAGTGTAAAGGTCGGCTAAGGATAGAGACTAGGATGAGGTAGCCATGACAATTAGTTTGGAGTTGAAATACCTAACTGATAGTGACTTTAATTGGTCATCTCCCCTACAAATTAATTAAAGCTTCATAGTTTTTTATAAAAAAAGGCAAGATTAATACGTGAAGCTACTAATCAACTTTTTGAACAGTCAATTCTTTCTTAATTTAGTGTAATTTAGGGAAGTTTGTATAAGAAAACAAATTTAGTATTTTTTTCAATTATAATCCCCCTATAATTTTTTAATTAATTTATGTGAAACAACAAGATCTGGATAAGTTCAAAATAATAGAGATAACGATAATTAGGTGAAAGGAATAATAATTTTGATAGTAAAAGAAGAAGGTACACATTTCAGCATCTTATGATAAATCCCAAGATAGACTAGTGGACAGTAAGATGTGGGTGAAGGAAGTAGGTGTAATCAAAACAATTTCAATTACACCATCTTCTTCATGTCTTCCTCCTTCTCTCTCTCCTACCTAGCTACCTCTTCCTTCATTTGCCTCTTCAAGAATTTTTTCAAATTTATTAAATCAAGGGCAACAGAAATACTCACGAGTGAATTCGCTCACCTGAATATGTAAACACTCGATTCAATATAATTATCACATTGTCTCATCTCTCGTTACACCTTAACAAAATACAATAACTTTTTGTATACATAAAAAAAAATATGGAAATTTACTTAAACAGAAATAAGTACAAGTAATAAAATATCAGGAATATTTGTTAGATAACATAGCAACTAATAAAAAAACAGAGGAATAAGACCCAGGAGTAACATATACGAAGGACGTTGTATTTAGTTTAACATCATTAACCTTAAGAATTGTTCACATTGACCAGTTGACCCTAGTGGGCCACTTGTTGGTTTTGGGGTTCAATGAAAAAATAATCCACTAGAAAAGAGAAAAATCAAGTTGAGGGTAAGATAGTTGGGGGGGGAATGAGAGAGAATAGTAGGTACCAATATTTAGGGTAGAGGGTTGGGGAACACAGGAACAAGTAGTTTTCAAATAAAGGAGGTGGGAGGAAAAGATGCATTTAGTAGGGACTAGAATAAGAGTAGTGTGATTAATTGTTTTGCGTACAATTTGTGACTTTTACTAATTGTCACTCTAAATTACCTTAAAATCACTTCATTCTTCATATACAAAGTACTAGAAGTTAGTTTGATCTTATTGTATACCGATTTCAAATAAGAAAAGAAAATTTTAAAGAGTGGATAAAAGATATCATTTTATAAATATGTACTCGGTAGATTATTGCTCTGGTGATTTGATTTTATGTATTGGATGACTTTACCGCAATAACTCTTAAAAGTGGAGCAATTTGTCTACATCGATAAGTTGGTTACTACTTCCTTTGGAAAGAGAGAGAGAGAAAGAGAGTGTGACAAAAAGGGTGAATCAACCTCTTTTCTCTCTGCCTTAGAATCCCCTAACCCTACCTACATTACCAACTTGCACCACAAGGATGAGAAGGGAAGAAAAGAAAAGAAAAACGAAGAATTATTGATGGTAAGTGGAAGGTGAAGCAAATTCCCACACACAAAAACAATCACAATGCAAGCAAAGAGTAATCTTAATCTTAACACCCTTCATAATAATAATAATTTGACTTTTTTTTTTTCTTTTTTTTTTTTTTTTATATATATTTTTTTTTATGTTTGCTTTTGTCATCAAACTAAGCCTTGCTACTTTGTTCTATTGCCCTTTTAACCCAACTCCTCCAACCCCTCTTCTAGAAACTTAAATCTCCCTTTTTTTCTCTTTCTAACTTCCCACACTATGCATGATACATCACCAATAAAATAAAAGAACCACAACAACTACCATTTTTCTATTTTCTCCAATATTACTATACACTAGATTGCACATGTCCCTTTCTCTTGGGCCTATTTTGGTTCCTATACATACACCTAACTCATAATTTCAATTGACATTTTTTCCCAAATTATAATTTTCAACCAAAATAAAATAAAATTGAAACCATTTAAAAGCTTACTCCGTATATATATACGAATATATGCTAGATTGAAATGCATGAGATGCGTGATTCATATTTTCAAAAACATGTACGACAACTCATAGTATTAAATCATAAAACACCTTAAGGTTAGAGTTGATGTCGTTCCAAAAAAATTTGATCACGAAGTGTATACTCCATAATAAAGATCGTAGAGATTTTTTTTTTTTTGAGTTATATAATTAATAGAGAATTAGACACTTTTTGAAATTTCTTCTTTAATTTAATTATTTTTTCTCCTGCTATGTTGTCAACTCTTCTTGTAGCCTCATCTTATAAGTTGTTGCTGACATATACATATGGGGAGGATGGCGAGTTCAAATAAAATTGTCTTAGTTCTTTACTCAAAGTAGTGGTATTTAATACAGTCAATTTTGTTTCTTAGTTCATTGTTCTAGACCTCAACCATTTTCTTTTTCTTTTTCTATTTTTCTTTCTCCAAAAAGAAAATAAATTTTAATTTGATTAAGTCAAAGAGAAGTTATTGATTGCTCTTAGCTAGCTACTCAGCAAGACAATAATGAGATAGAAAATACAGTTAGAAGAAAAAAAAAATTGCTACTTTCCATTTATTATAAGTACTACTACTTTGTAGTATTACATCTTGTCAAAAATAGATTAATTAATAAAGTCGTTTATAGAAAGAACTTCAAGTAACATTGGCATTTTAACAACATCCGAAAATGTATATATGGAATACAGAGTAATTTCTCTTTGGATATGCAACACTTGTGACTTGTGTTTGTTACGATGACTTTGGAGGCTTGACTAATCTATATATATACACGGAGTGTTTAACAAAATATTTCCCAAATTAATTTATGGTTGAACATATTTTTGATCTTTAACTCGAGTTCAATTAAATTGAATGATGTTGAACATGAATGTAGTAATACTATTCAAATTCAATCAAAGAAGTTTCAAATGATAATGGATATAAAAATTAAAATACAGAATTGTTTTCTCTTCTTCAATGGAAACAATCAATACACATTTGTGTTTTCATGATCTCAACAGTATGAAACCAAAAATAGGGAGAAATTTTAATTAATTTCTCTAAATAATGTAGGGGTTTTTTATTATTATTATTATTATTATTATTATTATTATTATTATTATTATTATTATTATTATTATTATTATTATTATTATTATTATTATTATTATTATTATTATTATTATTATTATTATTATTATTATTATTATTATTATTATTATTATTATTATTATTATTATTATTATTATTATTATTATTATTATTATTATTATTATTATTATTATTATTATTATTATTATTATGGATTGAAATGTTAAATTATGAAGATAACACATGTCCCATTTGATTTCTACAAGTATTTTGTAATACTATGATTGATGAGAGTACATCTTAGCCACATTACTTTGTTGTTATTCAAATAATGTATTATTTGAACAGCAATAATAAGAGAAGAAGTAATACTATGATTTAGAAACTTAATTTATCCAAATAGAAAAAAAACAACAATCTTGATTGGAGTATCAAGTGGATCTACCTATAATTTCTTAAACTCTTAATACAATGAATAAAATAAAGATGATAGGGAACATACCCACTAGCCTAAAATGGAGTTAGTTCCAACTACAAATAATATTATACTAGTAACATGTTTTCTGGTACTCTTCTTGCTTAGCTTGTTCCTCACTTGGTCTTAGTGAGCTTAATTAGAGATTTTGAGGGCCTAACCAAATCATTATTCTTAATCCCAAAAGTGGTTCAAAGCTTTTAGACTTGCAAATAAATGCCTAAACTAGATCTCATACATTGTCTCCACTCTCTTTTTCTTTTTATACCTAGTACCTTTTCTTTTTATTACTTTAAAATAGATATACATACATTATAATAATTTTAGTATTTTCCACCTCTATTAAATAAAATAAAAATTTAAATTATATTTTCATACAATAACAACATATGTATATACTAGACATAAATGTGTAATCTTTAATTACTTTACACCTAACTTGTGTTTACCTCTTAATTAATGAATCTTTTTCACTCTAATTTCTGACCTAAATATATATATTTATATTTATGTAATCTATTTGCATTATTATTATGAAATGATATTAAAATATCATCAAAAGAGTAACCCCAGCAGCCACTCTCCCTCTAACCTATCTCACCAACTCACATCTAGAAGCTCTTTCTCTCTCAATCCAAATCAATACCCTATAAAAACCCCTTCAATTCCTCAAAAGGGATCAGCTTTGTTGCTTCACCCAACTCCCCCCTAAATTAGCTTTTGCTCATCATCATAAAATATTTTACACCAACAAAAAATAAAAACAACTAAAATTGACAAAAAATAAAATTTCTCCAACTTCAATTTTTCCCTCCAACAATCTTAAGATTATTTCATAATTTCCCAAAAAAAATTATAAAAATTTGGAAAATTTAAAAAATGGGGAGGTCCCCTTGTTGTGAGAAAGCTCATACAAACAAAGGAGCATGGACAAAAGAAGAAGATGATAGATTAATTGCTTACATTAAAGCTCATGGTGAAGGTTGTTGGCGTTCTCTTCCTAAAGCCGCCGGTCTTCTCCGGTGCGGTAAAAGTTGCCGGCTCCGTTGGATTAATTACCTTCGTCCTGATTTGAAAAGGGGTAATTTTACTGAAGAAGAAGATGAACTCATCATCAAATTACATAGTCTTCTTGGTAACAAGTAAGTCAAGATTTCAACTTTTTTTTACCCAAAACAAAACAGAGTTTTTTTTTTTTTTCTCTTTTTTTTCACTATTTCCCTCCATTTTTTTAAGTAATTTAATGGGAATTTTTTTTACTACTAATTTGGTGGATTGAAAAAAGGGGTTTGTCTCAATATTGTTTCTTGAATTTGGGAAAAAAATAAATGGGTTTTATTTAGTGAAACAAGAAAAGACAAATATAGAGTTTGAAAAATGTCAACTTTTTCCTTAAAGATTGAATTTTTATTAAAATTTCTTGATACCCATTTGGAGAAACTAATGAATTTTTGTTGTTTTAGGTGGTCATTGATAGCAGGAAGATTACCAGGAAGAACAGACAATGAGATAAAGAATTATTGGAATACCCACATCAAAAGAAAGCTATTAAACAGGGGAATTGACCCTGTTACACATAGATCACTAAATGAAGTTGTATCAAATCCAGAATCTTCACCAACAACAACACCAAATTCAACAACAACAACAATCTCATTTTCTGCACCAATCTCAATTGCGAAGAAAGAAGAAGTTTTGGGGTTAAAAGACGAGATTTCGGGGTTAAAAGACGAAATTTTTACTAATAATCACATGTTAATTGAAGATGAACAACAACAATCTAGAAGAAAATTTACAGAAAGATGCCCTGATTTGAACCTTGATCTTAGAATTAGTCCTCCTTGTCAACAACAACAGCAAAATACAGAGTTAAAAACAGGGACAAGAATTTGCTTCACTTGCAGTTTGGGGTTGGAAAATAGTCAACAAGACTGTAATTGCAGTCAAAATATTAATATGGTTGGTTGTAGTACTAGTAGTAATAATGGTACCAATATTTGTTATGATTTCTTGGGGTTGAGAACTAATGCTGTTTTCGACTATAGAAGTTTGGAGATGATGAAGTAAATTTTTAATTTTTTATAATTTTTGAGGATTTGTTTGTTGATCGATCTTAGATGAAAGAGAATATGCTACAAGTACTAAGAAAAAGGGATTTGTGGTAGTTCTCAACAAATCCTTTTAGATATATTTAACTTGTGTAATTAGTTGTAGGATGTATTAACATAAATCTGGGTGATTATTTACTAGTACTATAACAATAATACAGATTATAATTAGGTTGTTCATTAGGATTTTATGTGTTTTCTTGTTAGTTTATCTTAACAATGCGTATAAAAAAGATTCAATTTCACGTACAACACTTTAAGAGAATGAGTATATGAATATCATTGACTAGAAATACTTCGTATAATTTTTAGATTTAGACATTTGGTACAAGTGCTTAGTAATGTGTTTCTAAAAAATCAATTTTGAGGCGATTCTGTCTCTTTTTTTTTTATTACTAAGGACATAACATAGGAGTGCTTGAATATTCTCAATTATACTACGTATTTCATTTGGGTCTAGTTACTCGTATTAGCAATGTGTGAAGTAGATTGCAATAAGGACATAAGGAAGTGTCAATTTACCACCAACCTCTAGTCTATTTCTACTTCACTTAGGTTACTTGAACAATAGAAATCTTTAGAGAATTGATTATTGTGGTGAAGTGAAAGTAGATTAGCATATCATAGATTCATAGAAACAGTTCAGAATTTTAAGGTTCTTTGTAAAGATGTTGTTGGGTTAGAAAGGGGTCTTGAAGATTTGGGTCTATTATTGTGGGTTCATGACTTTAATTAATGTTGGGTGTAATAGGCTATTTAATTTTTATGGTGTTTTTGTGAGTGATTACACAACACTAGCAACACTACCTACTTCAATAATCTTTCTTTTATCTTTCCTCGTTGAAATGTAAAACAATGCAGTATACTTCATATATGATCTATATTTGAAATTTCAAAATATTTCATTTACAGTACATGCATTGATGCATGTTTAGGGGTATCTCTGATCTTTCACAACAAGGTGTGATTATTGGACATGTATGTATACTTTGTAATTTTAATTAATTTTAATGGTAGGAAAATGAAGTATTTAATATTAAGCTAAGTCACGTAACATACTTAAGGCAGGGTTGATTTCAAGGGCATATAGAATTTATCATTTTAAGATGAGGTGGTGGTTGTTGAGAAGAATAGTAATTATTATTATTAATATATATATAATTGCAATAATACAATTTATGTTGTATATAAATTTATTTTGTTGCATTTTGGCTTTTTTAATCTTAGAATCTTAAGAGCTGTTTAGGACAATTTTTTTTTTCAATGATATGACTATATAATTAATTGATTAACATAAAAAAAAATTAATTGATTAAAATTATTATTGTATAAATGGTTATGGCGGTGTATGTATGCTTATACAATTTTTTTTTATTATTATTATTTTTTTTTTTTAAATAAGTATGCTTATATAGTTATATGTAGGAATATTTTTCCAAGTAGCAAGTAAAAGAGATATAATTTGATAATTAAGCTCCATAGTCAAAATACATTCATTAAAGTTTTTCCGATCCACATATACCACAAATTAAATTTTGGCTCAATAATTTTGTCAATAGAGATCTAGTCGTACATATGTATATATTAGCATGGAATCATGGATAATTATATTATTCAGAAGATTATTGGCAATAATAATTAAGGCACTTGCAAAGAAAATAGATCTAAACTTTTTTAAAAAGGATAAATTATTTGAAATTTGAATGATTAACCAAGCGAACGAACCGCAATAGATTAAAAAATTTGTACATGCATGATATGTACTCCGAATTTTGATATCTACCAAAGTTGCTATTACGTATATTGGAGTATTATTTATTAAGTTTTGTTTATTATTTTTTATTTTTATTTTTTTTTGGGGGGTGATGAATTTGTCTTTATTAGGAAAAGGGTTTGATAGTTGATGTCATATGATGGATAAGCTCTGAGAGGATGAGAATAGATGTTGGATACACACACTCCTTACATTACTTATTGCATTAACAATAAATTAATGGAATTTTATTAAATAAAAGGGTTAATCTGCCTTTTTTCAAAAAAAAAAAAAAAAAAAAAAGGGTTAATCTGCCTGATTTAGTACCCTAATATCTTACCTAATCATCATATTAACATCCAATCAAACCTGTCTTTTTAGTAAAACTGAAAGAAGTGACGAATCCTTGTTGGCTTCATCTCTTGCGTGCGTTTTCTTTGAGCTCCTTTTCATCTTTATTATTTTTATTATTAATTACTTCCTACAAATAATTGAAGGAGTATTATATTTCACAATATTCTTACATAAGACGGTTTGATTAGTTCTATTTTGGAAGTCCAAGCCAAGTACTGCATACTAGCTAAATATATACTTTGTATAATAATTATAATTAATTCGTAGTAAATTTTGTTAATGGTTACACAAAATCAAATTAAAAGTTGTACAAAATCCTTAAACTAAATTTAAAGAATTATCCAAAACACTCTAGTCTTTATGTGCGGTATTATTATCATGATATACCAATCAATAATAATTTAACATAATTATCCTCTCTTTTTGATGCATATAACTTTTTAAATCAAATTTTCACCATTATTGACATTTTACCGTTGTAGTTTGCTTCACTCATTAGGTTAAGTACGTATTATTACTCAAATTATACGTATTTTTAATGTTGATGATGACTTGATTAGAATATTGGCTCGGTGTTAAAAAATATAAAGATGAATAGTTCAAAATCATACATGTGTACTTTGTATATATAAACCTCAAATACCTCACATATACCTTTTCAATGTAGATTAAACATACAAGATACAACCTAGATTTTTATTATTGAATAAGACTCAAATTTTCCTTGTTAATCAATTCATTAGTTTCCACATCATATTGAATGGATCATTCAAGAGACATAATGTGTACAATGTAATTATTTGACCAATTATATACTACTATATAATACTGAAAGTTAACAAAAAGTATAAACTAACCCTTTTTTTAAAAGGAAATTTGATGTAGATGTGGACACGTGGGTATGTGAATTGAAGTATTAAGTGATTGGCCTCACCTATATACATACCTAATTAGAAGTCAATAAGTTGACCATCAAAATTAAGTGATTGGCTACCTTCTATAATGGTTTCCTCGTCATCAGGATTCAATTTCTAAGATTGGAATTGCTATTAATCAAAACATGCAACTATTTTATACGTGCTACGTAGAAAATTACACTCTATTTTTTTTTTAATTTTTATTTATTTATATGTTTTTTTTTCTTTTTGAAAGATAGAAAATTACACTCTATAGTCAATATTTATTTTATCTCTTAGGTGAATAATTTTCCTTTATTTTTTTCAATGTAGTGACATTTTGGGTAGGCGATTATGATTGATCATTATATTGAACAATATGCAATCCGAGTCTACCTCACAATCTTCACTTGAGATTTGTTGTTTCAAATTCAACATATTATTAAATGGTCAAAGACATCAAAAACATATTTTTTGGTCTGATTGAGATTTGTTGTTTCAAATTCAACATATTTGTAGATAAATTTTCGTTACCACTTAAACCGATAATAATGGATAGTAATAATAGAAATTTATGAAAAAAAAAAAGAAAAAAGAAATATGTGGCGAAAATATGATTGGAATCTCCTAAATTTCAACAAGATATTTTTTCTTAAAAAATCAAATTACTTCATAAATTCAAATTTGTTTATGTTACTATCAATTTATAATTAGGAAATTGATTAACATTACTCCATATATTTAAACCTGTTTACAAAATTAAATTACTCCATATATTTAAACTCGTTTACATCATTATTTTTTCTTTTCATTTACATACCAAACATGAATACATTATGCAAAAGTCAACCATAAAAATGGCAAAATTCATGTGTATTTAAGCTAGTTTATATATTACCTGCCCAAAAAAAAAGTTTATAAAATTATCTGTACAGAAAAACTTTAATGGAATTTGATACAAACATACACAAATAGACGACTGACGATATATACATGCATACAAACGTACGAACTACGAAGTATGTAACAAATCAGCCTTAGCTTGGCGAGTTGGCGTGGGTGGAGTCCACTACGTATTCCACTTATCAAATTTTAGGATTCAATCACAAATCTCAAACAAGATTCTTCATTCTTGACCAACTAATGATGATCGATCAAATCTGAAATTGCAATTTGATTGTGGATTTGAGGAAGTCTATCGTTATTAATTTTGCGTCCTAGTTCTCAATTTTTGTATGTACAACCAGTAACCACGTAACATATATTATATTATAGTATAGCCTAATTATTTCTTAGGAAGAATACGTTTGTACCTTAAGACTATTATGACTTATGAGTACATGAGTGAGCCTAAAGACACCATTGGTTGCAATCATTGCATGGAGAAAATTCTCACTCCTCACTAGCTTTGAGTCGTACTTCTAGTAGTAGTTGGACACTCAACGCCGGGAAAAAACAATAAGCTAGCTATTCAAAATTAGTGTCTCACACTTATTGATTAAGGGTCTGTTCTCTTCAGTTTAATTTCAGTTCTTAGTTTCCTTTTCTCATAAACAATTCAATTCAGCTCAGTTTAGTTTTTAATTTCCTTGTCTCATAAACAGTTCAGCACATTTAAGTCCAATTCAGTTCAGTAAATCAAAACATGCCCTAACTAAGTATCGGAGTATGACTATTCAACATGAAAATCAAATCATCAATTACTAAAATTTCTTCATTCTTATCGCATCTAATTTTCTTAAAATGAAAATTCAAGTGACAAAGAATTGGACAAATATTCAGCCAAAATGATAAAAAAGTATTCAAAGACAAAGATGAATCCATGACCACAAGGGAAAAAGGACACATGATGACATGAAATTAAACCAAAAAAATCAAGAATATCCAAAAACAGTGGCCTTTCCTACACAGAAAAGAGCAAACTCACTTTTCAACTTCTCATTTTTTTCATTTTCCTTTTTCAAAATGGGTTAGGTAGACAATAGAACCTTCCATGGGATATTTTTCCCTCTAATGTGCAAGGCTAATTTAATTTTTGTAATTTAATTTAATTTATTTGTTATTGTTATAATGTTATTGCATCTTTCTCTATCAATGGCTTATTATTATTGTGTCATTTTATTGTATGTAAGTTAATGCTACCTTCAACTCTCACCAACAATCCAACATCACATGCATGACTTTGGTGTTGGGCCCTTGTAGCAAGAAACCCCATTTTCTAGCTTAAATTAGTTTGTATTTCAACATTGCATTATATATGTAGTATCTCTATTTAGAGTTAATAATAATCAAAAATCAAAAGTTAAATTATAGTACATATACATTTCATGGAACTCATAAACAACGTTGAAAATTACACTCTATTTTTTTTAATTTTTATTAATTTATATGTTTTTTTTTTCTTTTTGAAAGATAGAAAATTACACTCTATAGTCAATATTTATTTTATCTCTTAGGTGAATAATTTTCCTTTATTTTTTTCAATGTAGTGACATTTTGGGTAGGCGATTATGATTGATCATTATATTGAACAATATGCAATCCGAGTCTACCTCACAATCTTCACTTGAGATTTGTTGTTTCAAATTCAACATATTATTAAATGGTCAAAGACATCAAAAACATATTTTTTTGGTCTGATTGAGATTTGTTGTTTCAAATTCAACATATTTGTAGATAATTTTTCGTTACCACTTAAACCGATAATAATGGATAGTAATAATAGAAATTTATGAAAAAAAAAGAAAAAAGAAATATGTGGCGAAAATATGATTGGAATCTCCTAAATTTCAACAAGATATTTTTTCTTAAAAAATCAAATTACTTCATAAATTCAAATTTGTTTATGTTACTATCAATTTATAATTAGGAAATTGATTAACATTACTCCATATATTTAAACCTGTTTACAAAATTAAATTACTCCATATATTTAAACTCGTTTACATCATTATTTTTTCTTTTCATTTACATACCAAACATGAATACATTATGCAAAAGTCAACCATAAAAATGGCAAAATTCATGTGTATTTAAGCTAGTTTATATATTACCTGCCCAAAAAAAAAGTTTATAAAATTATCTGTACAGAAAAACTTTAATGGAATTTGATACAAACATACACAAATAGACGACTGACGATATATACATGCATACAAACGTACGAACTACGAAGTATGTAACAAATCAGCCTTAGCTTGGCGAGTTGGCGTGGGTGGAGTCCACTACGTATTCCACTTATCAAATTTTAGGATTCAATCACAAATCTCAAACAAGATTCTTCATTCTTGACCAACTAATGATGATCGATCAAATCTGAAATTGCAATTTGATTGTGGATTTGAGGAAGTCTATCGTTATTAATTTTGCGTCCTAGTTCTCAATTTTTGTATGTACAACCAGTAACCACGTAACATATATTATATTATAGTATAGCCTAATTATTTCTTAGGAAGAATACGTTTGTACCTTAAGACTATTATGACTTATGAGTACATGAGTGAGCCTAAAGACACCATTGGTTGCAATCATTGCATGGAGAAAATTCTCACTCCTCACTAGCTTTGAGTCGTACTTCTAGTAGTAGTTGGACACTCAACGCCGGGAAAAAACAATAAGCTAGCTATTCAAAATTAGTGTCTCACACTTATTGATTAAGGGTCTGTTCTCTTCAGTTTAATTTCAGTTCTTAGTTTCCTTTTCTCATAAACAATTCAATTCAGCTCAGTTTAGTTTTTAATTTCCTTGTCTCATAAACAGTTCAGCACATTTAAGTCCAATTCAGTTCAGTAAATCAAAACATGCCCTAACTAAGTATCGGAGTATGACTATTCAACATGAAAATCAAATCATCAATTACTAAAATTTCTTCATTCTTATCGCATCTAATTTTCTTAAAATGAAAATTCAAGTGACAAAGAATTGGACAAATATTCAGCCAAAATGATAAAAAAGTATTCAAAGACAAAGATGAATCCATGACCACAAGGGAAAAAGGACACATGATGACATGAAATTAAACCAAAAAAATCAAGAATATCCAAAAACAGTGGCCTTTCCTACACAGAAAAGAGCAAACTCACTTTTCAACTTCTCATTTTTTTCATTTTCCTTTTTCAAAATGGGTTAGGTAGACAATAGAACCTTCCATGGGATATTTTTCCCTCTAATGTGCAAGGCTAATTTAATTTTTGTAATTTAATTTAATTTATTTGTTATTGTTATAATGTTATTGCATCTTTCTCTATCAATGGCTTATTATTATTGTGTCATTTTATTGTATGTAAGTTAATGCTACCTTCAACTCTCACCAACAATCCAACATCACATGCATGACTTTGGTGTTGGGCCCTTGTAGCAAGAAACCCCATTTTCTAGCTTAAATTAGTTTGTATTTCAACATTGCATTATATATGTAGTATCTCTATTTAGAGTTAATAATAATCAAAAATCAAAAGTTAAATTATAGTACATATACATTTCATCATAAAAGTTGATACAAAATCGAATATGGACACATGCATAATTTGGATTACTAGCTAATACATCCTTACGTATGCATATTTTAAGACCCGAAATAACTAATTTAATTCAACTCTGGCCTAATCAATCAGATTAGGCAAAAAGTTAGGTCGGACTCAAACCCTTTGCACGTAACGAGCCACCTTTTGTGGCACAATCAAAGGCAATTTTGGCCAAAGAATATAAGATCTCTCTATTTATATTATTAGTTCATGACTAGGGAAAAAGAGAGACTAGATAATATAGTCGTAAGAAAATAGTGGAGGAAATGAGATAAACTAAGTAAGGCAACATGTAGGAAGAAAAGGAAAGAAAGGGATAGGAGGTTAGAATTGTACGTGACACCCACCTCTAAAATTTGCACCAACTCTCTTTTTTAGTTTTTATTTATTGATGATCATCTCATCTGAGGCTGAGGGTGGTTGTTGGCGGCTGTCTATTTCTATGCTTAGACTCATGTGCCGATGTGCGTTGTTTGCGGCTTCGGGACCCTCTTTTTATTTCCCTCTCTTCCGGGATGCTTCTAATTCTATACATCATTCATTCGTTAACTAGACCTCATACTCAGGAACTCATTGTACGTATGTAATTGCATACACGTACTCCGTATAATAATTACAATCATTTATTATACGGAGTATGACATGTATATGGCTAAAACAAGTAGTTCTGTATAATTTAGAGGTAGATTGAACATGTTCGGATCAGACTTAAACAAGACAAAGAATTTTAATTAAAAATTCTACATTTGTAGCTCGATTGCACTAGTCTTCATAATTTCCGATTTTAGAAAAAGTTATGCCTCTAAAGCTCGCACCACCTGATTAGTCACATCTATATAAAGCGTGTAGCTAGACCCATCAAATTCTAATTAAATACGTACGGCTTCTATAGCTGGTTAATGATATTGTTTGGATTTAACATGACACTTTATAATAATCTTATTTTGTGGCACTTTATTCTTATTATTATCAATCAAATACTTCATAACTTATATAAGCTATATTAGGGTTATTACAAGGATAAATAATCTCCTTCATTATCTTCCTTTTTCTTGCTTAAGTAAGAAAATATCAGTACCACTTATGCCCTTGTCGCCACATAATGTTTTGGAAGGAAAGGGGGTCCTAAATGGGGTCAATCATCAACCACTAATTGATTAAAATTAGATATCCTGTCAAGCAAAACAATACTTTTATAGTAACCCTAACTAACATTATATTATATTATTTAAACTAAGTTGCTTTATTCTAGAAGCTCATTATTGTTAATATAAGTGGGTGAGTAGTAGGGCAGATATTAGCTCCTTTGCTTTTGCATGTATTAACATATATTTTGTTGAAAATGTGTGTAATGGGTCACCCCTCAAATCTACGATACGTACATCTATATCATACAAGTATGGGTGCTTAATTAATTAGCTTCTTCGTTTTTAAATTTCATGCATGATAAACTTTGTCGGTGTTCTTTCTAATATCACATTCTTGATCGATTTTCATTATATTGAAATGTAACATAAAACATCATATACTACCTCTGAATCATATTATATGCAACTTTAGAATTTTTTATATCTCACAAATATATAATACCCTAAAGTTGCATATAATATGATCCAGAGGTAGTATATTAGTTCACTATTTATTAATTTTAGGATTTCCTACCAATGTTCTTTGAATCTTATATGTTTGCAATCTATATTCAAGCTGGTTTTTAAATTCGTACTATAAAAAGTCGTCACATTTTTTCATATTTTCTCCAATGCCCATGTTAGTTATATAAATATGTCATATTATTATGGTCCATATCCTTATCATAGGGCAAAAAACTCAACCAAATTTCAAAAAGATACACTTGAATAGGAATATACTAAGCCGTCCATAACATGCAACTGTACCTAACACTACCAATCATAGTATATATCCTATGGTAGTATGGTACCATGTACATATTATTGGACCTAGCTAATTACGTAGTCCTAACAGTAGGCTAGTAGACTGTGATTTCAAAACTTTTAATATAACCAATTGGATGAAAAATTTCCTAAAATAACCGTTACTTGTTTCTTAAGTTTTACGATTATTATTATATGAAACATGCACATAAATTGCTTTTGTTGCACGAAACTTTCATCATGTGTAAACCAATTTGTAGGGGTTTAGTCATAGATCTTATAGGTTTTAATTTACTTAATTTTTGACTAATCAAACACACTTGTACTTCATTAATGTTTTCCCGAGTCAATTATATTCTGGAAGTTTTGTTGATAGAAAGGTACTTGTTTCTTTATTACTAGCTTTATTAATTATGTTGGTTTTAAGGAACGGTCTTGTAGCTTCTTTTTGAATATTATAAGCACATTTTCATCAACATATAGATATACAACATAATCTAACCTTTGTGATAAATATGACTATTTCATTTGGTCATCACCACTTGGGTATTGCTTCATAGATTCGATGTTGTGGCTAGGTTTAAAACAATATAGTTTTATTCCAAGGGTTAAAAAATCAATGCGAGACAAGACAAGGTATCTTAAGACGTGATCATAAAAGGTGGCCAGGGTAGGAATGAGATGGTTTCAAAAATCAAGTAAGCTTCGTGAGGCTCTTTGCAAACCCCAAAAAGCACCTCAATAGAGTCGTCCAAAAGTATTCTTTGAAGGCCAAATTTGAAGGAATATCTAAAATCGGACCAATTTTAGATATTTCGAGACCTAGTGTTGTAAAATAGAGGTATAGTAGGGAATGCATCCCAGAGTCATATAATGTTATTTAATTGGGACCATCAACGACAACTAGACTGTCATGTAAAGGCTCGTGGTGGTTTTGAGTTGATGGAGTGAGGTGTTTACGTAAATAGCTAAAGTGACCATTTAAAGGAAAATTAGACTTTTTCAACCACTTAGATAGCCACTCGAGGTGTTGTGGGATCCATGGGAAGCACTCCAACCTTATTCGTTTCTAGGTCGAAAAATTAACTTAGATGGTTCCAACCATTAACTTAGGGCCTGTTCTGATTGACTGAACTTATTAGAGCTGAACTGAACTGGACTGAACTGAATATTTTATAAGAGAAGGAAATTAGAAACTGAACTGAACCGAACTGAACTGAATTGAAAATAATCGGATCAGAACAGGCCCTTAGCATCCCGAGATTCTATTAAGGCACCAAAAATCCTTCATTGAGGTTAACAAATAAATGAAGCATACAAAGTAGTTAGCATAAATACACACCTCAAGCGCAAGATAGCAAAAGTAAGGATGGTAGGAGACTAGAAGTAGAAGGAAGTTAAAACCAAAAAAAAAGGTTTGGTAGGAATAAAGAAAAGAAGATAAGAGGCATGAGGTATCCACAGGAGAAAAAAGATATGATGGGATCCACTTTGTTTGTTGGGTAAATGGATTCTAATTGGTTGCCTCACTTGATCATTGTGATTTATGATTTTCCTTATTTTATCTCTCCTCCTCCACACCAAAAAGGTCAAAAGTCAACATTTATGATTGAACTTGCCCATTCTGGCTTTTATTACATAATATGGGCTTGTCTCATTCTCACTCTCTCCTTTTCTTTTTTAGGTCAGGCCCACTTCACATCAATTCTAGTGGCCCGATCTCATTTATTTCACCTACCTGCTTCGATTACCTCATTACTTAGTACGTTTTTTTTAACTTTATTATCTTCCTACCAATATTGAGTGTAATTAAGTACAAGTACATTGGAAGGGCATGTATGCCCTAGTTAGGGTCTATTGTGAAAACTATCCTCCGCTAGTCGGAATTTAACTTTATTCGCCTAACAAAACCTAAACACTGAATTCCCTTGGAAAAAAAACACGCCTAGACGCTAAATTCAAAAAATACTATAAAATTATATATATTTTCTGTTTTATTTACGCGTATTTTTTAAAGTCATAGAGAAAGTTACAATTAAGGGTTTGTTCACATTTACTGAACTGATTGTAGCTGAATTGAACTGAACTGAATTTAATAGAGGTGAAATGAATATTTTATGAGAGAAGAAAATTAAAAGCCGAACTGAACTGAGCTAAATTGAAATTAAGGTGAAGTGAACATACCCTAAAGCTATTTATAATTACTCTTAGTACGAGAAAAGCTTGATCAACTTAATCATAATATTGCAAATGTAAAAGCCTTCTATATAGTTTGTACATGAAATATTTGGGCGTCATCCCATTATTACCACATATATCAAAATGATGTCAAAGTGCTTTAATCTTGATGAAGAGATATTCAATTATGTCGGTTTTACTTTTTATTTTATTTTATTTTATGGCAGTACTCCAGATTAGAGCTGTCAATTCGGGTAAATGGGTCGGGTTTGAGTCGGGTTAGTGTGGGTCGGGTCATCTCGGGTCGGGTCAGTACGTGTTAATGTCGGAACCTATGCGGGTCGGGTTCGGGTTGGGTCATGCTTGAGTCGAGTCACGTCGGGGCATACATCTTATCGGGTTTGGGTCGGGTCAATAAAAGGTCGGGTTACATTCGGGTCGGGTGAAAAACAGGTCGGGTAACATTCGGGTTTTTACGGGTTTAAACGAGTTAGGGTCCTGTTCGGGTTCAAGTCGGGTTCGGTTCAAGTCAATTATTTGCGGGTTATAATCAGGTCGGGTCATTATCGGGCTCGGTTCAAGTCAATAATTTGCGGGTTATAATCATGTCGGGTCATTTCCTAGTCAGGTCATTCTCGGGTTCGAGTCGGGTTCGGTTCAAGTCAATATTTTTTTTTTGATTTTTTTTTAAAGCTCCAAATCAAATTGCATAATTTAAAACATTTAAAAAAATATTAAAATAAACAAGTGAATACTAAAATTTGAAAAAACGGATCAATAAAAGGATTATAAGTAGTTATATGGAAGTTTATTTTGAAGATAAATTTAGAAAAAGAAAAAAAAACATTTGGCTGATTTAATTAGACAAAATCACTATCATCGATTCACCTCACTCACCTCATATAGCCTCAAATACGTTTAAATTCTGGTTAGTAATATATAGGTCGAGTTTAAATTCAGGTTAGTAATAGGTCGAGTTTAAATTCGGGTCGGGGCAATAACAAGTTGGGTTGAATTTGGGCCAGATCAATAACAAGTCGGATTGATTTCGGGTCGGGTTTGTAACAGGTTGGGTTTAAATTCGAGTCGGGTTGACCTCGGGTCGGGTTGAATTCGGATTTTGGCGGGTTAAATCGGGTTTGGGTCATTCTCGGGTTCGAGTCGGGCTCGGTTCAGGTCAATAATTTATGGGTCACATTCGGTTCGGGTCCTCTCTAGGTCGGGTTATGGTCGGGTTCGGGTCTCAAATACTCGGGTCAACTCGGCTCTAGGGTTGGTTTCAGGTCGGGTTAGGTCGGGTTCGGGTTACCATTTTTTTCGGGTTCAGACGGGTTAGGATCGATATTTCACGTCGGGTCAGCTTTTAACAGCTCTACTCCAGATGTTATATAAAACCATAAACCAAATATACAGGGACAATAATGTTACCAAAATTTAGGTGAGTTGTGTATACAATTGAAACTCTAAATATGCGCATGATTTAATGAAAGGTATTTCCACCAAAAACCATGTGGTTTCTACCAAACTAGAGACATTAGTAGGAGTTGTACAAACGTACACCCTCTGCTTCCTTTTTCAATTTGTTTTGTGTTATCGCAGCAAATTAAATGTGCTTTCAACTAACTTCACGACTTCAAGCACTCAACTTCTATAACAGAATTTAGACTTTCAAAACATTTTTATGAATATGAATTGTGATGGTTAATATGTTATACATAAGAAACGTGCACATTTTATGTCGGAAAAAAAAGAAAAAAAAACATGCACATTAAACAGTGAGATTAAGAAAAAGGGAGCGGGGGTGAAGGTGACCGGGTGATGTTATATACGCAAGTAAAATTTTACAACAATGATTGACCAATAAAAAGTAATACGATAATTCTACGTACAAGATGATTTCATTTATATTTGTATACAGTATTTCCTAATTTATCAGCCGATAAATTAGGGAATTATAGGAAATTACTACAGTCTCAATGTATATTTTAATCACAATTGCTTATTTTTAAGAGGTAACTTTCAATTTCTTATACAGAGTTATAAGGAGTATATTGTATGTGTGGATTCATCATTCATATATGCAAAAGCAATTAGGAACATCATTTGTACAGTTTGATAATTGTAATATAATTAACTAGATAGATGAACACGTGAAGCTGTATCATAGGCTCATTGAGGCGTTTGAGTTAATAATAATCATAGATTGGAAGTCTATTAAAAAAAGACGCAAGCAGGCCAAACACTAGTAGCATGAAAATATGGCCTTTTCTTATAAATTGGACCCACTAGCCCAATGACAACTATTAACTTGTACCAGGGAGAAACTAATAGTATAACGTTGTCTGCCAAAGAAGGGATGAGTCCCAAAGCCACAATAGGCCCACAGCCATAATATTAGGGTCAGACATGGACTATTTATTAGACGTTCCTATATTCAAGAGCTGTCAAAAACGAATCCGACCAAAGACAATAAAACTAAATTAAAGCGTGACTCGAATCAATAATCAAGAAAAGAATAAGCCAAAATAATCATAACAGAATTAAACTTGACTATTTACACTGAAAAGAAGTCATATAATGCAGAATTCTTATCAAGGTAATGAGAATTAAGCGTCTAACAAAATAAGCTAAGAAATAAAAGAATTCAGTTCATTAACCTTAACCATTATTAATCTATCAGTGTTATGAAACTTTGGCACATGCATAAGTGCACTACTATCCCTAAAAAGGCTTAGAAATGAAATTACATTCAATGGAGTATTCTATAGAGATTTCTTGACCTTGCCAGCAGCAGCTTTAGCAAGAGTACTGGGTTTAAGAGCACCCTTTGGATTCAAAGCCTTCCTCAACTTAAACACTGTCCAAGCTGTTCCTAAAGCATGTCCTGCTGCATCTAACCCTTCGTGTGTCGCATTCGCTGCTTCCTCTCCGTACCTACAACATTAGTTATGAAAGATTTCACCAATACAACATAGTTCTTATGTAAGGAGTCTAGAATAGGCAACCTTCACATTTTTACTAGTTCGAATTATACAATCATAGCATAAAACAAGTGTAATACCTTTCCGTAACAAGGTCTGTTGTAACTTGGGAAGAGGTTGACATAACGTTCTTTCCAGAAACTTCAACAGCATCACAAATTTTCTCTGTTAAAAACATCCCCCCAAAAAAAAAATGTTAGAAATGCAGTCATGGTTTTCTAAAGGATCATAGCTCTCAAAACTCGGTTGCTGAGTAAGGGATCGAGATGAAGACATACGGAAACCGTCGAGTGAGGCTAAGATAATTTCTCCTGGAATCATGTTAAAGAATGTCTTTCCTACTCTCGAGTTCACAACTGAGCCTGTAATAGTCTCAGACACCTTTATAACCCCTGAAAGAATTGCGGTTGCAACATCCTCTGACCTCTTCGTCATGCTCTTCACCCTAACCACATCAAATTCTCATGTTACTGAGAAAGTTAACATGGATTTACTGTTTACAGCAAAAACCACAGATTTCACCCTAGCTAGTTCATTTTGTTGAGTTACATACGAAATTACGAAGTAATCCTCCAAGACTAGTTGACTTTACAGCTCAGTTGACCAGCAAAAAATTGAGGAAAAGTAAAGACACAAAATGTAGAATTATATTCAAAATTAAATACAATAAACTTTACTTATGTTTTAAAATATTTCATAAATTTTACTAACTCCATCCACACATGATTTACACGCTGTATTTATAACAGAGTATCATATTACACTTATAATTACATATGACAACTTATGAAGTATGACTTATAAAGTTTAGGCCTTTATCAATGATTGTATCCAATTACCAATTTACCATTAATGTTATAAACTTATAATATAAAGAAATAGAGTATTATCATTTATATTGAAGGAAAATACGGGGCAAAGAAATAGGGATCAGGAAAGTAAAACAATTAATTAAACAGCCATTGACAGATACAACTCAATCTATAAACTAACACAGATAACAGTTAAAAAAAATATATGGGACAAATTTGTAGGGACTTAACAAAACGAACAAGTAAAACTAAGAAAGCAAACCTTCGAATCCTGGTTAAACACTGAGGACTAACACGAGTAGCATTCTCTTTCTTCCCCAACCTTTTCCTCAAAAACTCATTCCCCCATTTCAACCTATCCACTGTTACATCCCCACACCATAATATCCCCTTCACCAACATCCCCGACCCCGCCGCTATCATCCTCGCTACACACCCACTATACTCCTCCACATTCGGCGCCAACGTCGTCCAATACGCCGCTGCACTCTCCTCTATTTTCTCTCTCTTCGCCGCATCCCTATTCACTTCCTCCGGCGTCACCTCCCTCGCCGCCACCCACCAATCACCCGCTTCACGCTCCACCTCTACATCCACCCTCTCTTCTTTAAACCCACTGTACTTCTCCAAAATCGAGTCCAATTTTTTCAGCAGAGTTTCCTGCCCTTTTGAAGGGATGGTTAACCCGTAGTTCAAAACGTCGTCGTTGGAGGAGAGTGTGAAGAAGTAGTGAGAGTCGTCTAGTTTGAGGGTAGCTTCGTCTTTTGTTAATGGCCATTGGAGTTGATCTCCGATTCTTGCTAAAACGGCAACATCAGCGTCGTTTTGACGGAGGAGGATGATTTCGAGATCGCCGAATGCTAGCTCGACGCTTTGCTGGTTGTCGATGAGGTGGACTATGGTGGCTGGGATCTTGATCAGGAGCTTCTCTGTTGCGTCAACGGCGGACGAAGGGTTGTCATTTTTGCCCATGTTTCAGTAGTCAATGATTGGTCAAAGGAGAGAGAATTTGGTTGGAAATTGTTTGAAAGAATGAAGGAGAAGAAATGGATTGAAGACGGTGAAATGGGTGCAGGGTTTAGTGAGGGTTTTATGAGGTGGGATTAGTGGCAAAGGAAATGGAGGGAGGTCACGTGGTGTTGTGGAGGAGTGGCACGTGTTTTGTTGATAGGAGATAGGACAAGTAAAGGTGTTTTCTTAAAGGATAGAGTTTGGTTCCCGCGCTTTTTACGTGACACGTTGGTTAGTTTGTTTGATTGGGTTAAGTAATCTAAGAGGTTGGTGTTTTTATTGTGTACAAGTACAAAGGTGTGAAAAGCCCATTCTAGTGGTCCATTAACTATGAGTTAAGTTAAGGCCACTTTTGCAAGTTCTTCCTAGATCAAATTAAGGTTGGAAATGGAACCAATCAAATACATTAATGAGCCTACAAAAAATAAGATTTAATTTTTTTATTATTATTATTATTATTTTTGGTTTATTGTAATTTTACTTGAAAATATTTCATATCGCGTTAGTGATTTGTGGTTTGGAGATGTTTTCTGAAGGCTTGTTCTCTTCAGTTTAATTTCAGTTCAATTTATAATTTCCTTCTCTTATACTTCCTCCATTTTCTTTTACTTGCAACACTTCCCTAAAAAGGAAATGTCACAATACTTGCAACACACTATAAAAGGAAAGTTACTTTAAGGAAAAACTATACTATTTTCCTTATTTAAAGCACATGACCCACTAAATTACACTCATAACAACCACTCATCCTATTTTAAAGGTTATTATATCATGTAAACCCCACCTTTCTTAATTACCGCGCTAAAGGGTGTGTTTCATCTAAAAGAAAACGGAGGAAATAAAATATTCAGTTCAGCTCTAATCAGTTCAGTTTAGCTCAGTTCAGTAAATCAGAATAGGTCCTAAATGAGAGTGTGAATTGGAAAATTTGTTACAAGTGATAAAATTTGATAGATATTAAATTGATTGTGCAAGTATTACATGGGGTCATTAATGGTACAATGTACAAATGGCTAATTAATTTAATTAGTTGGCATGGATTTTTTAGTTTGAAATAGATTAATAGAGTATAATATACCAATACTTGTGAATTTGTGATAATTATAAAAACCAAGTTTTCTTAAAATTGTTATCAAAAGCTCAAACCCTTAGACATTTTTAAGTTGGTAGCTTTTCATATTGATACTGTAACATAACATAACATATGTGTTGCTTCCTTAAAAATAAAGTCGTATTACCTATCGAGATTTTTGCAAACTACTCATACATGTCTTTATCATCATATAAAATAGACCAACTTGGTATTATGATTCAACACATCTTTTGTCAAATTTTACAAACCATTGAGTGAACATTCTATGGAAATCTATTACCCTTCTAGTTTTCCTCAATCCAAGTTATATTTCCATACCCCTACTGTAGGACATAAGTATTGCTTACTAAATTTACTCCTAACAAATTTGATGCTATAAAGTATCAATGGGTGAATGGTCCATTCAAGTGGGATTAATTTTGGCAAAATGAAGCCTAAAATGCACAACGAAATGAGTCTCACACTCTCACATATCTACAAATACTTGACTTGGTTAACAGAAAGAGGACACTAACAACATTCATGTGAAATGTTAAATGTACCAAAATTGCTACAAGAAGACAGCAGTATCAATGTCATGTAAAGGATGACTTCAATTTTGCAACATCTGTTTACACTACGGACAGTACTACAATACTACTCATCACTCCTTTATACTTTCTCTTTTTCCTGTCTTTATACAAACAACATTGCCTTTTTATAATTACAACATCATCATATCAAGACAGAACCCATAACCCCCATTCCCAAAAGCAAAAGCAAACCAACTCATTTAATAAATTAAAAAAAAAAAAAATCGATCAAAAGTTACTCATGATCAAATGGCTCTAATCCTACACCCATCTTTTGATCATTGGCATCAAAGTGATCCAACCAAACAAAGTAACATACCATTCATTCTTTCCCTATAATACATCAATGCTCTCCTTTACTAGATTACAATGGGTTTACTTGGGTCACTACAATGGGGCTCCGAACCACATGCTTTCCATCCGCCCAAGATATCGAACCGAAACCCGCACCCGTATCTCCCAAATTCAAATTCTTACTATCCACCGTAACCTTGACAGTAAATGTAATCCTCTTCACCTTCTCATTAAACACCAATGTATCTGGCTTCACCGAAACTGCCACCCCCTTCGCCGGAACCTCCACTTTCATCTTATAAACCGCATTCACATCATCCCCTACATTAGTCACCGTCCTTACAAACGTCTTGCTCGTAACCCCAGAACCCGGAAACAACACCGCGATCGACGGATAATTCAAATTCTCCGGGGACGCTTTCCTCTTCATATTACAATTAGCAGGATTCCTAGTAATCACTTGAATCGTCTTCGGCCCGTAACCAATCGCACACAAGAAGTTAACATAATCATCATTAGTAATATCATAAACAAGACCCGGATCAAGAGCTTGCTCCAAATTCAAATGCCCGGACCCGTAATCATAAGCATTAGAAGCTTTCCCAGGGATTGCCTCATCCGTCATCAGCTTCAGCTGATTGTTAGTAAGACTAGCTGTTGTCATAATTGCAGATTTTATCATCGCCGGCGACCAATCAGGGTGCGCCGATTTCAACAATGCCGCAGCTCCACTTACATGGGGGCACGCCATTGAAGTGCCGGACAAAATGTTAAACTCCGTTCTCCGGGTATCCACGTCTAACCCGGTGGGACCCACGGCTTCGGTCCAACCCGCAAGAATGTTAACTCCGGGTGCAATCAAATCGGGTTTTAATATCTCCGGGTTTAACCCGTTTGGTCCTCTGCCGGAAAATGACGCCACCACCGGCGCCGGTTTGATTCCGACGACGGTTCCTTTAAAGTTGATAGTTGCTTTCGGTGATCGTGTTGCAGCGTAGGCTTTGATTAAATCTCCTTCGTCGGATCCAACACCAACGGCTGGGATTAAATGCGCGTCACCTACTAATCCCTCACCGTTAGATGCTCCGTTAGCGAGAATCATCCCAACACCACCAGCTTTCTGAACAACCACCCCTTTCGCAACCCTGGGGTTACTCCCTCTATCACAAATTACAATTTTACCCTTTACCTCTTTTGGATTCAGAGAATTCTCCATACACAAAGAAACAGACAGAGAACCCGTTTTACCCGGGTAAACAATCGGGTATAACCCTTTCTTTAAGGGTAAACCCGAGTAAAGCGATACGCCGGAGATTCTTTTCCCGTTTCCTAAAACAATCTCCGCCGGAAAATTCCGATCAATAGTCCCCGCTCCAACGGTTGTTATCCACGGTGCTAAATTCGTCACCGACATAGTATTCGGCCCGTCATTCCCAGCAGAGGAAGACACATACACCCCTCTTGAAACGGCACCGTATGACCCGATTGCAATCGGATCAAGATAATAAGGAGATGAAATACCATCTCCTCCGCCGATAGAAATAGAGATAACATCAACACCATCATTAACAGCAGCATCAAAAGCAGCTAATATATCAGAATCAAAACAACCAGAATTTTTCCAACAAACCTTGTAAACAGCTAACCTTGCTTTAGGAGCCACACCTTTAGCAACCCCAGAAGCGTAACCGTTCATACTGGCGTTAAACGAGTACCTCCCTGCTGCTGTTGATGCTGTGTGGGTCCCATGACCGTCGGCGTCTCTCGCGGACTTGAACTCCAACGCCGACGTCGTGTTTCCGACGGTAATCCCGGGGAAGGCGGACTCGTGTCCTTTGGAGAAGTATCGTGCACCGATGATCTTACGGTTACAGTTATTTTTGCCGAATTTCTCACCAACTTCGCAGGTTCCTTTCCATCGTTTGGGAATAGGGCCGAGGTTTTGGTCGGAGAAGGAGCGTCTCTCCGGCCATATCCCAGTATCGAGGACTCCGATGATGACGTCAGACCCGTAATCGGATTCCGACCAGAGTCCACGTTGGATTCTTAGTCCGAGGAATTGTGGGGACCGTGTCGTATGGAGTTCCCGGCGGCGGTCTTCGAGGACCGCCAGAATAGAAGGGTGGTTGTTGAGATTTTCAGCTTGTGAAGCGGTTAACACGGCGGAGAAGCCGTGGAAAACGGTGTCGTATGTATGGAGAATTTCAGATTCCGAGGAAGTGAATTCGGAGGTGTACCAGTGGTAATGGGTGGTGAAGACGGTGGGTTTAGCGGTTCTGTCGACCCGAATAATGTAAGTTTTTCGGGTTTCCGGGTCGGGTTGGGCGGAGGTGAGAGTTAGGAGGAGAAGAAGGAATGGTGGGAGGAGGTTATTCAGTTTCGCCATTGGAGGGGAGAGAGAGAGTGAGTGGGAGGAAGTGAAGTGAAGTGGAGTGTGAAATGGAGTGTGAAGTGGAGATTATATTGTCAGAGATAATTGTCTTATATTGAGTTAATTAATTAGCAATTAAGTAAAGGTGGGCTAAATTTTTGGAGATTAATGTGTTTCGGGAATGATATTGTCGATTTCAGGGGGAAATTTTATGAGTTAAAGTCGTTAAAGCATCATAATTTAACATTTTTTGTAATTCCACTTTTTCAATAGAGATAGTCAAGATTCAAGAGTCTTGGTTAGGTGATATTTTTGGATTTTTGGTTAAAGATGTTCAAATTGTTGTCGATATGGTCAATATCTTGACAACAACAAATAGATTAAACCGTTAGCTCATAAAAAAAATAAAATTAATCCATTCGATGTAATTTTAGAGCTCAAGATTAAGTATTTGATGTAACTACTTTAATTGTTTTACTTTCTATATATACATGAAGATTTAATAAGATATTTGTTATAAACTGAACTATTCATGATATATTGATGTGAATTAGAAACATACAAATGTAACGACCATAATGAATTGCAAATACATAAGGAGTATGATATTTCCATCAATATTATAATATCACTTAATTAATGGTAGTATTATTTTGACAAGTATAAAGTATAAAATAATAAGACAAAATTAGAAATTCACTGTGTCATTCTCATCACAGTTATCCGTTAATTAATATGCTAGCACCAATGCTTGACAAAAATAATGACAAATTTCATGGGTGATTAAAAGTGGTCATTAACATATGCCCCACTAATTTGGGTTGGGGCAAATATGAAATGGCTCACCTACATACAAATAAATCAAACAAATATTTTTTGTAGTACTAGCATTTTGTTAATGGGAAAAGGGGCTCATGCTTTATTACGTGTCATGAGTTTTAAGCACAAAAATGTTAATCCCAACTGTTGGTTTTGCATGGGTTTGCAACACTTTTCTCATGGTACAATAGATCAATTTATTTTTAAAATACATATCTAAGGGCATGTTTACATTTACTTAATTTTAGTTCAGTTCAATTCAACTCCAATCAGTTCAGTTCAGTTCAGCTCACTCCTAATTTTCCTCTCTCATAAAATATTCGTTTCAGTTGAGTTCAGTTCAGTTCAGCTCCGGCCAATCAGTTTAGTTCAATAAATATGAACAGACCCTAAATAGGATTATTTAGCTAGGCAATTTTTCTCATGGTAAGATTATTTATCTTCCTAATCACGTCATGGTTAAGATTTAATATCATATCATTTTCGTTACATCATCTGTCCCATTTGTTATTTGCACAATCCTACATGTAAAGCATATTAATTTAAGTTTTAAGTTTGAACCTAATCGAGGTTGGATTTTACTTTAAAATATTAGTATATGATGAATTTACATTGTTAAGGTTCATACAACAATTGATTGATTGTACAAATAAATAATTACTAAGATTTTGATAATGGATAGCATCATATAAGAAATGAAATGAGCATCTTTTTTTCATCTTAAGATTCCTAAACATTCACAATCCATTCATTTCTCGTATCACCTTTTTATAATTCAAACATCTATAATCTTATATTGAGCATCTACTTTTTATCCTACATAAACACCCACTAACTAGCATCATTGCATTGACACTAATTATTAAACCTTATTATAAACTTTTTAGTAAGTCAACATATTACAATGTAAGTAGCAATTCAATACCATTGACGACATACATAATCATACAGTTTAGCATTTGAACAAGCTGATTAAATAAATACGGAATACTAATTTTATTTCATAGTACGGCCATATAGAAATGATGAGCATGTTCATCTGATATACCTTAATATTCTAATAGGAAATTGTGACAGAAACTAAATTAACTAAAACATTGAGTTGGTGGTTGAATTTTTAAATGTTGTTATTAACTTATTAGCATATGAATGGATAACAAAGATAAGAACAAAACTTTACATTCCTTAAAAATAGAATATTTCAAATGTTTAACTATTAAATGAAAAAAAAGAAGATATAGAGTTATTGCAGGTCAACGTATACTATTAAAATGTAATGAAAATATACCTAGAGTGAAATAAACATACTGTTAAATAATGTTATTTATCTTCATGTTTTTTTATTGTCAGTATAATGTACTTTTATTTGTGACATAATGTAATATTCATTGTTTATTTTGAAATGTTTTTTGAATTTTGTTTTTAGAGTTTAGATTGTGGTGGTTGAATAAAAATAATGTTCATTACATTATATTATCATGTTCTTGATTAATATTATAGATGTTTATTAGATAAATAAGAAGAACATAAAGCTGGTTGTTCTTTATAAAACAGTTATATGTTCATTACAAAACAACGAAATATGTTCATTCTGCCTTTAAAAAAAATAAAATTAAAAAACGCCTGAAGAAAATTTCAAATATATATTAGTGATGAAAATAGACTTAGATACGAGTGATTGTTATATACACTCGGGTGTACAATACACTTAAGGGTATTTGTTCGTTCATTTGATGATAAAATGAGCAATAATCATCGAAATGAGTAAAAAGTATTCTTTGGTGCACCATGCATCCGGGTGTATAAAAAAATTTCTACTTAGATACATGCGACTTTTATGGTATATTCAGGGTAATTAATGAAATTTTAGAGGCCTAAAAAAATGAAATAAATTATTTGTGCTCATATGAGATCATATTTGACATGATTTAACCATTCAAAGAATACAGTTAGAATTCCACACAAAATAGTGTTGTATTGTAAATATGTAATTAATTGAATATTGATATACTAGTATGATCGAGCATTCGAGCTACCTATTTTTGAGCTGACTTTATGGTTAAAATTGCATGTTCTTATTAATCACAAATTAAGTTTATCTTTACTGGCGATGATGAACTCCTCCAGCTTGCAGTGCATGAGTAACGTGACGCACAACTTAATGTTCATACTTAAATTACGGCCTTTAAGCAGTGGGAGTTGCTTCATACTTCATCCATGCATCACAACATGAATTTCTTACTTCCTAGCTAACTGCCCCCTACTACTACACCCAGCTTGTTTTTGCTAACACATTACATACAAACTCATAATCATTAGTTGATTACGGCGCTATTTTATTAATATCAACTTAACAACAAACTATATGAGTACAAGATTAAATTCGAAAGTTATTTCAAAAAAAAATTCATTTAAGCCTTTTGGGGTTACCAAATAAAAGCAACAATTTTTTAAAGGAAAATTGCTCCCATTAATCCCAACTTTACCCCGTCCACCCAAATTAATCCCTACTTTGGATTATTCCCCATCACTCCCAACTTTAGGGGGCATGGATTTCTATTGCACCCAAATGTCTTGAAACCGGTTGAAGAGGTCAATTTTGTTGACTTGTGATTAGTTACACACATGTCACATAATGATTGGTTAAAATTAAAAAAATAAAAAAATAAATAAAAATTAAAGATTAAAAAAAATCAAAACCTTCCCACGACAACAACAGCACCCACCCACGGCCAGCGAATACCTTCCCCCGGAGCATCGACCACCGCCCAGACCCCCTTTCTAGCCCTTTTTCTCAGGTCAATCACTTCCTTCTCCTCGAAAGTGAAAGTACCAGCATCAGTGGTTGCCTTCAGGCATAGGCAGCACCCGATCTGCGCGTTTAAATCTTGTTCAATTGATATCGACCCGAGAGTTGCGTCGAGTAAAGGCGGGTAGTTTAACGGGGAGAGCACGGTGACGCGGAGACACAGGCATTGCGAACAGAGGAGTCGGAATCCCTTAAACGACGGAGTAAAAAGGGGATGATCTTGGGTAAATGAGGAGAGAGAAAGTTTTTGTGGGTTTGATTAAGGAGAGATAGAGTGGCCGTAGCGATGGTGGTCTAGTTGGTGGCTTTGGGGGTCGGGGATGAGTGGTAGAGGTCGGACGGCTGTATTCGGTGGTTTAGGGGGGTTGGTCGGCCGGATTTCGACGAGTTTGAAGGCGGAGTTAGGGTTCCGGCAGGTTAAAGGGTGGCTAAAACCTCCAAAATTTCTCAAAAAAGCGTGGATATTAGACTTCAATTTTGGAATTTTTTGACTTTTTTTTCGTTCGGAAATAAAAATTGCCTAAATGTATACCATGGTCCCTAATACCCTCCGAGAGTCAAATTGGGTGGGTCTAAATGTTTACCATGGTCCCTAATACCCTCCGAGAGTCCAATTGGGTGGGTGGAACCATCCAATTTGCCTTTAAACAGCTAATTTACCGGTTTACAACTTGCACCGATTTCATTAACTCAAACCTACCACGAGCATTTATGACAACAAATAATGATCATTCATGGTTACAAACAACATTATATGACCCCGAGATGTATCCCCTAAAATCTCATTTCTTTTCGACATCGGCCGCCGAAACCTTCAAAATTCTAAAAAAGCATGGATATTAGCCTTCAATTTTGGAATTTTTTGACTTTTTTTTGCACGGAAATAAAAATTGCCAAAATAATTACCATGGTTCTCAATACCCTTCGTGAGTCTAATTGGGTGGGTGGAGCCACCCAATTTGCCTTTAAACGACCAATTTACTGGTTACATATTGCACCGATTTCATTAACTCAAGCATATCACGAACATTTATGACATCATATAATGATCATTTATAATTCCAAACGACATTATATGACCCCGAGATGTATCCCCTAAAATCTCATTTCTTTTTGACACCGGACCCCGAAACCTTCGAAATTTCTAAAAAAAACATGGATATTAGCCTTTCATTTTTGAATTTTTTGACTTTTTTTTCGCACGGAAATAAAAATTGTCAAAATGTTTACCATGGTCCCTAATGCCCCCCGGGAGTCCAATTGGGTGGGTAGAACTATTCAATTTGTCTTTAAACGACCAATTTACCAGTTTGCAACTTTCAACGATTTTATCAACTCAAACCTCCCACGAACATTTATGACAACAAAAAATGATCATATATGGTTCCAAACGACATTGTATGACCCCAAGATTTATTCCCTAGAATTTCTTGACTTTTCGACACCGTGCCCCGAAAATTCCAAATTTCTCAAAAAGCGTGGATAATTCACCTTCAATTTTTGAATTTTTTGACTTTTTCCCCCGTAAATAAAAATTGCAGAAATGTTTACTATGGTACCAAATACCCTCCAGGAGTCCAATTGGGTGGGTGGAACCATCCAATTTGCCTTTAAACGACCAATTTTCCGGTTTACAACTTGCGCCGATTTCATTAACTCAAGCCTACCACAAACATTTATGACCACATATAATGATCATATATGGTTACAAACGGAATTATATGACCCCCAAATGTATTCCCTAAATTCTCAAGACTTTATGACAGCGGGCAACGAAACCTACAGAATTTCTCAAAAAGCGTGGACATTAGCCGTAAATTTTGGAAAATTTTGACTTTTTTTCGCCAGAAAATAAAAATTGACGTAATTTTTACTATGGTCCCTAATACCCTCCTGTAGTCCAATTGGGTGGGTGGAACCATCCAATTTTCCTTTAAACGGCTTATTTACCGGTTTATAACTTGTACCGATTTCATTAACTCAAGCCTATTACGAACATTTATAACAACAAATAATGACCATATATGGTTCCAAACGACATTAAATGACCTTGATATGTATCACCTAAAATTTCAAGATTTTTCGACACCGGGCCCCGAATCCTCCAAAATTTCTCAAAAAATGTGGATATTAGACTTCAATTCTGATATTTTTGACATTTTTTTCTCTCGGAAATAAAAATTGCCGAAATGTTTACCATGATCCCCAATACCGTCCGGGAGTCCCATTGGGTGGGTGGAACCATCCAATTTGCCTTTAAACGACCAATTTACCGGCTTACAACATGCATCGATTTCATTAACTCAATCCGACCACGAACAATTATGACAACTAATAAAGATCATATATGGTTCCAAACAGCATTATATAACCCCTAGAATTATCCCCTAAAATTTCAAGACTTTTCGACACCGGGCCATGAAACCTCCAAAATTTCTCAAAAAAGTGGATATTAGTTTTCAATTTTGGAATTTTTTTAACTTTTTTCGCCCGTAAATAAAAATTGTTGAAATGTTTACCATGATCCCTAATACCCTCCGGGAGTCTATCCGGGAGGGTTGGTGGAACCATCCAATTTTCCTTTAAACGCCAATTTAATTACCGATTTACAACTTGCACGGATTTCATTAACTCATGCCTACTACGAACATTTATGACAACATATAATGATCATATATGGTTCCAAATGGCCTTATATGACCCTGAGATGTATCCCCTAAAATATTAATACTTTTCTTCACCGGGCCCCGAAACCTCTAAAATTTCTCAAAAAGCGTGGATAGCCTTCAATTTTGAAAATTTTTGATTTTTTTTTCGCCCGAAAATAAAAATTGCCGAAATGTTTACCATGATCTCTAATACCGTCTGGGAGTCTAATTGGATGGGTGGAACCATCTAATTTGCCTTTAAATGACCAATTTACCGGTTTACAACTTGCACCTATTTCATTAATTCAAGCCTACCACGAACATTTATGACAACAAATAATGATAATATATGGTTCCAAACGGCATTATATGAACCCGAGATATATCCCATATTATTTCAAGACTTTTCGGCACTGGGCCCCGAAACCTTAAAAATTTCTCAAAAAGGGTGTATATTAGCCTTTAATTTTGGAATTTTTTGACTTTTTTTCGCTCGGAAATAAAAATTGCCGAAATGTTTACCATGATCCCTAATACCCTCCAGGAGTCCGATTGGGTGTGTGGAATCATTCAATTTGCTTTTAAATGGCCAATTTACTGGTTTACAACTTGCATCGTTTTACCGGTTTACAACGGCCAATTTAATTAACTTGCACCGAACCCGACTTGAACCGAAATTGATCCAAACCCGTTTTAACCCATCAAAACCTGAATTTAACCCGACTTTTTACTAACCTGACCTGAATTCAACCCTATCCGTTCCTAACCCGACCCGAATTTAACCTAACCTGTTACAAACCCGACCATAAATCAACCCGACTTGTTATTGACTTGACCCAAATTCAACCAGACTTGTTATTGACCCGACCCGAATTTTACCTTACATATTACTTACCCAACCCAAAAATTCAACCCAATCTTACTAACTCGACCCGAAATTAACACGACTTGTTATTGTTCCGACCTAAATTCAACCCAAATTATTCCTGACCCGATTTTCAAATCACCTTAAATGCAATTTATACCACCTTATTATTGTTGATCAAAGCATTTTGTCTTGGGAGACCAAGTCGGTCCAGGCCAGCAAAAGAAAGGATCATCATCTTCAAATTTATGAGTTAAATATAGTACTAGTATAGTAGTATATATATTTGTTGTATGATTAAAGGAGATAGGTATTTTCCTAAATTATAGATTATGGTTCGCTAATATATTGTCATATATATTATAGTCAAAGGAAACAATTAGCTTGATAAAAATGATAATTATCTACTTATAGTTAAATTAGTTGAACCCGAATATGACCTGACTTGAAAATAACCCGACCTGATTGTAACCTGCAAATTATTGACTTGAACATAACCCGTCTTGAATCCGAGAATGCCCAACTTGGAAATGACCCAACTTGATTATAATCCGCAAATTATTGACTTGAACTGAACCCGACTTGAACCCGAGAATGACCCGGCCTGATTATAATCTGCAAATTATTTCAACCAAACCTGACTCAAACCCGAGAATGACCCGACTTGATTCTAACTCGCAAATTATTGACTTGAACCGAACCCGACTCGAACTCGAGAATTAACCTAACCCATTTTAACCCGTGAAAACCCGAATTAAACCCGACCCGAATGTAACCCGACCTGTTATTAACCCGACCCAAACCCGATAAGAAGTATGACCCGACGTGACCCGACTCAAGCATGACTTAACCCAAACCCGACCCGCATAGGTTATGGAATTAATCCAAATTGACCCAACCCGAGTTGACCCGACCCACTCTTACCCGACCCAAACCTGACCCATTTACCTGAATTGACAACTTTAGGGGATAGGGACAGGATGGCTGGGTTTTGGTTTCAGGTTATTTTTTTGTAAATTTTTATTTTTTTTTTAAATTTTGTTTGGACCCATCACGTGTGGACACGTGTCTAAGTAATTTGCAATATCAGGTTAGATTACCTGTTGGCTGCAATTGAAATTGATCCCCCCCCTAGAGTTGTTAGTGATGGGGAATAATTCAAAATAGGGATTAATTTGGACAGACAAGATAAAGTTCAGATTAATGAGAGCAATTTTTCCATTTTTAAATATATCTAACTATTTTTATCTCAAATTTAACGGTAGTAATAAATCTGGAAATTTGAGGGGTGCTAAGGCTCCTGGCGGTCCCCTTATGTTCCACCTATGTATAAGTACTCTATATTATTTTATCATGTACTTCCTCCATTCTTTATACTTGACCCGCTTTGACTTTTACACTATTCACCACCCCTCCTTTGACCGTCTTTTGTGAATATTTTGTAAGGAAAAATATATTCATGTATGATCTTTTTGGATTCGTCTCAATAAGTAATATCATAATATGTAACTTTTATAATTTTTGCTTAAGGAGAATTTAAGTTATTGATCATTAAAGTTTTGCATTGGCAAGCGTGATAAAAGAAACAGGTAAAGTAAAAAAAGAACGAGGAAGTACATACATTCAGCAACTTTTGTTGTGATCTTAACCGTTAAACTTTTAATTTATGTTTTACTCTGTTAAGAGGTCTACATTGATCTATTAATCTTACTTGTGCTAATTAACTTGTTCCAAGGAACTTATTATGCTACAAAGGCTAAAGCAAAAAGATTGTAACAATATGGAGTAATGAAAAAGCAAAAAAGAGAATAAAAACAAGAGTTAAATTAGCTTGATAAACGGCTGCAATCAAGGCTAGATAGTGTTAAAATCAATGGAAAGTTAAAACATGAAAAATCCTGGGCATATAAGGAGAGCAGATTATCGGACGGTAGTTAGAGTAGAGAGGTGAGCAAGTAGTGGCAGACAAGTGTTCATTTGTAGTACTATGCTATTGTTGCTTACTTTGGATAAATCATAAACGCATTCTATTTTTCCGGCGGCCCCACCCACCTTCCACAACTTTGATTAATTGAATGGAGTACAAAGTTGCATCAATAGAAAATAAATATCTATGTTAAATTCTTAGTAGGTTTAGAATTAATCAAAGATAATTCAGCTATAATAGTTTCCATAATTGTTATTTCACATCTTACAAATAGTTTTAAGCTCGTGAGTTATCTACTGTCATTCTCCAAACACCTTAGGATTAAATTCCAACTTTAATTGATTTTCTTTGACAATGTTTTTTAACCCATTGTTAGTAATGGGATATATTTCTTTTATAGGTGGTGAGTAGTGGGATAAATATTACTTGTAATAGAAATAATGGGTAAAAGGTAAGGTGAGAGAAATAAATAAAAGTATAAAATCGAGTGCTTTCATGCTATTCATTTGAAGAAAGAGTGGCTTATGGATTTAAGAAGAGCAAGTTATATTACAAGAAAAATGTGTCAATTAAATAAGAATGGTTTTATTTAACTTGAATTACTGAGTAGTCATAAAACATGCATGCTTAATAATGAGTAAGGGCCTGTTTTCTTCAGATTTTTTCAGTTCAGTTCCTTATTTTCTTCTCTCATAAAATATTCAGTCCAGTTCAACTCAATTCAACTCTAATATGTTCAGTTCGGTTCAGCCAATCAGAATAGACTCTAACACTATTTTTTTTTTGGTAATAATTGTAACTGTTTCTCAAATTATTTATGTATGTTCTACAATACTCTCTCCAATTTTGGTAAAAATAGTCTACATATTTTCACCATCCACGGATAATAGTCATCAACATTAAAAGTACCTTTGCTCCCTGTAAGAACTCAATCTTTGTACTGCAGTCTTCATATATATTAAAATAGTTACTATAATGATCATAAATATATTAATTGTGTTTATTAGTTGATTAAGCCACTCGTTTATATCATCTGAATTATTACTCTATAAAATCTTTATTAAATAATGTTTTGGAAGATAAGTAGGTTTTGGGATGACTCAGCTAGCTCTTTTTTTTTTTTTTTTTTTTTCTCTCTCTTCTTAATGATCAAGGTGTGTGTGAGAGTGCGAGTGCGACGTACCCCTCCAAGGGTCCAACCCCACGAAGAAATTAAAGAAGCTCATCACACACCAAAGCAATCAATGATCATAGCACTAGGTGGATATGGAATTTAGCGTCATAATAGTAACATTCCTTAATTACAGGGATAAAGAAGTACCCTATTGTCTTTTTCAATGATTTTAACACATTTAAGTCTATATCATCTAATTATTCCATTGTATATATATTTATATAAAAAAAACTAATAATTCAATGGCATTGCCCTTCATGGTCATCAAATTATTGTACACCTTGTTGATAAAATTGATTTAAAGTATATCACATTAATTGTAATAAATGAGTATTATTTGTGAGACATAAATTTTTTTTGTTCATACTATACTTATTAAAAAAATAATAATAATAAAGCTTAAAATAAGATAATAGTAATACTTAATTTGGAATCAAAAGAGGAAAAGCAAACATAAGCATAGTTGCATAAAGTGTTTTTACACTTATTACAATATTTATCTTATACATCTATACAGGGTATAATGTACGATCCGTAATAAGTCAACATGAACGTTTTATTTCATTTAAGGTTACATCTGAAAGTAGAAAACCCAATCTAAGGGCTTAATTGGCTTTCTATTAGTCAATGAAAATATGTCAAAGTAGCCGTTAGTTTATTGCAGTAACGTGGGCATGTTCATGTGCAATTGTGCAAATATGGGCGATACCATAAAAGACATAGGTAGTAGGGTTGTTTGCTAATTAAATCCCCTAGTTTGTTGTCAGAGAACGCACATTTAGCCGTTAATTTAACATTTAAACTAAAATCTTAACAAAGATAACTAATCACTCTATAACTTTAATCACAGTTTAATTTCGCATTTCCATAATCTAATTCAGTTCAGATGCTTGAAAACGACTTTTTCTGAATGCCATTGCTGGACCTGCAGTGTTGTACTGATAATAGCACACTATTGCCCGGAATTATACAGCACCGAATGACGTAAGTGTCAATGCTTATTAAGAGCTTTATCAGCTTCTCAAGAACGAATGTTACACGAAAGAAATGATAGGAGGGCAAAGCTCTTTCAGTTTCTTCAAGCAATCGATTCAATTTCCCTCCATGAGTGCCGGGAGCCTATCAGTTCCTGTCTATTTACAGTATTTCTTGAACCAAACTCCAATATTTAGGAAGCTTTCAAAGTCGGATTGCGGTCTGCAATGAAGACAAGGAGGGTCAGGAGTTACTATTGACAAAAAGCATGCACCTTTAGAAGTACATACACTTAACACAAACTTGTTTCAGGCTCAGTCAGACAGTCACCCAACGTTTCACAAATGTCACCCCTATTTTGTCATCCCAAATCACATACGAAGTACTGCACAAAGGGTGGACTTACATGTGATTAGGGGAGACATTTATTAATTTACACCCTTTGTATACAAGATATATGACAGGTTGCTTACTTGTCAATTGCGTGAATATCTTCCGGAAACACAATTATCTTGACTTCAACTCCTCTTTCCTTCAATGCCTGTGCATACTGTACTTGTACAAAAAGCAACATGTCATTCTTTTAATGTTTAACATTAGAATTGAGCGAGGGCATGATTGAAGAGCATCCCAGAGCAAAAACAGAAAACAAATCAAGCACAGTTTAAATGTCTTAAAAATATAGTTTGGAGCAGATTGCCAGAACTCAGAAGTTTGCACAATTACAGGAGCAGATTCTCTGCTTGGACTAATCTTATGCCAAAAGTTATTGCCAAGTTATGTTGCAACTGATGTTTGATCATATTGACAAACAATTCCTTCAATAAACACCCATAGTACAACAATGAGCATTCTGATTCTAACATAGCCACAGCTCACACGAATAATTGCATAAAAATAGGTGCTAAAGAACAATTAAGGCAGTGAACAAAGCATGTTACCTCTAATCCATTGCTGGATGGAACTCGGAGGTCCTTAGCACCTATAAGGAATATAGTGGGCGTTTTGACCTGCAAGATAGTTCGTATAGACATCAATTCAGATTTTTTTCTTATGAGGGGCAAAAATGTACAGAATTGATATGTAAAAGCAGTTATTCATAGGGAGTAATTTGCAATGTTTACTCCCAAAGCTACAGATTGATCATTATACCATTGAAATGTAATTGATATATCATACATAGTACATGCAAGGCACTTGATGAAAGGACTTGTGGATTGTCATTTTTCAAAATTTCAGTCACCATGTTAGCAATGCTTTTTTGAAGATCATTTACCTTGTTGACATGCGCAATGGGAGACTTGTCATAAAGGACACTTAAATGTTCCTTTGAGGGTGCACTAGTAAAGTGCGCTATTCCCTCTTTCCCAAATGACTCCACAAAACACCATTCGGGGATATCACTAGTACTGACCATCGAAACGAGGTTACATACAGGATTCCTGGCTGCTGCAGCAGCAAACTTTTCAGGAGCCTGCAACAGGTAAACACCACACACAAGGCAGCACAATGTCACAAATCTGTATTTCAGTCACAAGGAAAGCCAGGGGACAAAAATTCAAATGCCTATAAATTTCATAGAGAAACAAATCAGGGCATCATCCCAGTGCCTCTCAGAACATCCTGCCTACACAGGTCATGAGAATTAAGAAGTGGGTTCTTAAGCTTAGCCCTTGCAAAAAGAGAGGCTCTTCAAAAAAAAGAATACAAGTATAAATGGGTTCGAGATTATTGTTGGGAATATTTAGCCTTGGAAAAAAGGGAAATAGAGGGGAAAAGAGGGGGGGGGGGACCAGCACCTGTCCAATGAGATGGGTGGTCAGAAAGCCACCATGAGAACCACCCAGAACAGTGATTTTAGAGGGGTCCACTAATTTCAAATCAATAGCGTAGTCTATTGCTGTGAGCACATCACCAACATCCTGCATCAAACCCGGAATAATAAGGCCAAACACGATACTTACAACTCAAATATGATAAACATAAACTGGACAGCTGCCAGCACCTGAAATCCTATTTTCCCAGGAAGAGACTGTAGTGCTTCTTCTCCAAACCCTAACGAGCCTCTGTTATACAACACCAAGAAAGTATAAAAACAAATATCCGTGGAACCACTTAATAAGTATAAACTAAAATTTTGCAAAATCTAATGTCTACCTAGAGTTTGTCAAAGTGCAGTAGTGATGTATTACAATACAAACACTACTTTCCCAGCTCATATTATTAGGTTTCAAGGGTGGTATTCAGGTTTCTCCATACAAAGCCAAGATGAGCATTCTATAACTTTTTACCTCTACCACAAAACTCGATGATGCAAGCGTCGCACTATCATCTATTGCATAAAATATCTTATGGTAACTGCTGTAGCTCAATTTTATAAATACTTAGATGATTGTACTCATGCCTTACCTATAATTAACAATTAGTAAGTTATAACCAATTGAAGAGAGAAATGCCAATGACTTAGAGAAGCCCGTTGTTGAGACAGAGTGTGGCCCCCCATGAAGAACTACAATCAATGGGTTACAGGAGTCACTTTTCTCTCTTTTGGAAGACACAAATATGGCTTCAATAGGTTTGGAAGCACCTGAAAAAACAGAACCAGCATTTAAATTATTGGGATAAATAACAAGAGCCATGACCAAATCAAAATGTAAAAAAAATGCACAAAACGAGAAAGAAACTAAGCAAAAGATAAGTTACAATCCCAACAAAGCATAGCAGTATCATTCTACTTGCCTGCTTCACTTTAATAAGCGAACTAGGGGCAACTACAGAACTTGGCACTTCCTAAGTGCCTAGCATTAGAATAAGTTGATCAAAAACTGGAAATGTCATCCAAAACAAATCACTCCTGTAGTTCTATCATAGTATCAAGAAATAACCACTAGATTATCAACTATCAAGTTTAATGATCAAGCACCATAAACCTCGTAGGTTTCTGATTGGGATGTTTGAGAGTAGTAGCTTGGTCAAACAACAAAGGAAAATTGCCTACTGAATGAATGAGTCCAAAAATTTTGGGGAATAAGTACAATTAACATTTAATCAATAATAAGTTAGCAACAAAGTCTCCCATAAGGAACAGAGCAAACTTGACAGCTAAGCACTACTATGCAGCTTCAGCTTTAATTAGTCATTTCATTAGGTATTTGATAGGTCATGCAATTTTTTAAGCGGGGGGGGGGGGGGGGGGGTGGAATTATTTCGGCTAAAGATAAAAGGAGGTCTGTACATGCATTTTGAAGCTATTTATTCAAGAAGCAAGGGCATGTTTTCATTTTAACAAGACATTTAAAAGCTACCTTTGGAAGAGTTCCCTGATCCGTCCCTCACAGGAACCTTCATAATGCTGAACTGAAGGGAAGACAACAAGGATTCGACCTGCAATCACAATTAATTACTCATTAATAGTGCTGTACACACTTCCCAGTCATGCAAGTGCAGAAATGAATGCATCAAAATAAATAGTGAACCTCCTTAGAGCATCTGAAAGCAAGGCCAGACACATCTTGCCAACTCCATGAAGCACTTGTTGAAGATTCTTTAAGAAGCGAACCATATTTGATTTCTGGAACCTGTACTGGGCTGCTACAAACTGAAATTACTCTCAAAGCTAAGAATTGAGGGAAAAAAGTGCATTCACACAACAACAACACACACAAAAAAAAAAAAAAAAAAAAAAAAAAGAGAAGTTGAAGAAAGAGTAATGGACATACTAGCAATGATATTATCTTCATCAAGGGAGAGAAGATTCCATGAAGATGTAGAATCATGGGGTGTTAAGCGCAACATTACCACTGTAAAATGAAAATTATATATCAGGTAATCAATCAGTAGAAAAGAATTAGCAGTGAGACTTGACACATGAAACCTTTTGCTACCTCAGTATATCCACGGAAAGTATAACTTGGGTACTTCCCCATATGGAAGATAAAATGACAGTACGCCCATCAGAGAGCCATGGGTTCGTCAGGAAGCTGGAGCAATATAGCCCAGGGAAGCAACCATCCCCAGGACACATCACAACAGGAACCTACAATGTGAGAACAAGCACGAAAACACACTCAGATAAGAGGAACAAAGCTCACCAATTTCTTTTCTAATTTTAAAAATTAATTTTACAGGGATGGCAACAAAAATTTGGACCACCCTAATTATCTCATGGTTGGCAACAAAAATCTCACAGGGATGGCATAGCCTAATAATTTGTATTTCGGAAGTTGAGACTTGGAAGAATGGAGGATAATAAAAAAAAATAATTACTAAAATTTGAAATTCAAAATAGAATTTTTCTAATAGTAAAGCTCTAAAATATGTTTTAAAAAAAATCTCTACAGTTTATAAAAATTGAGGCATTAAGGTCTATATGCATATCAGTGTTAATGATCAGATACAAGTATTGACGTGCAATAAATCAACTTAAATAAATGAAGTATACAAAGTAGTTAGCATACATTGCATATGGTGTATTCACGCGCAAGATAGCAAAAATAAGGATGGTAAGAGACTAGTAGGAAGTTAAACTTTCAATGCACACCATTACCTTTTCTAGTTTAAAAAAATCAATTATATACTGTAATTTGTTGACTTTGTATACCATTCAGTTGTAAATAGATGACGTTATCATTTATACATTGCGGTCTTCAAATTATATCAGACTGATAATATTTTTTATGCTCTAATGGAAAGTAATTAATACCATGACACTCACCCTGAGATTCTTTCACATCACTTGGAAATAACACAAAAGAGAAAATGGAAAGCGGTTCATATGAAACAGTTCTAAGAATGAATTTATATGAAAGACCATCTCATAAAAAAGGAAAAATTAATAGGAAAGGTCCCAACTATTAGCATTCTTTTTTAAAAGGGTCAAACTATTAATTAACTCATGACAGCCCCAACTATGAGGTGCTCCTTCCAAAACAGTCCTTGACCTGTTTATGACCGGTTAAACAGGTTATTGACACCACATGTCAAGAATCGATTGGCTAATGTTTTATTATTGTTTTTTTTAAAAATGTTCTCCCCCCATTCTACCTACTTGACCCTTTCCACGGCCACCAAGCCATCAATCTCTGCACCGACAACTGCACATGAACGGATGGACCCCTAACCACCTGTTTCTGCAACTTCACTCCTCTCCCACTAGAACCCAAGCCATACTCTAAAAGTATCCTCCCTTCCTAAACCCAGCCACCGTCATAGATCATCCTATACACCAGCCACCTCCCTACTTTTGCGATCTCTTCCTCTCAAGTTGAGCTGTGTGGGAACGTGGGTGGTGGTGAGCAAGGATAGGTGGACGATATTGTGGGAAGTGGTGAGCAGGACACAGGTGGGCGTGGGTCTAGGTGGATGGGCTGATGGGCGGTGTCTAGTGGTTGGAGATGGCGTGGGCTAGGTGGAGAAAGAAGGGATTAATTAATTAGATTTTTTTAAAATGAATGGGATTGCAACACATGGCAATATTTACCGGTTTACCCAGTCATAACAGGTCAAGGACCATTTTTGCAAGAACCCCTGATAGTTGGGACTGTTGAGGATTCATCAATAGTTTGACCCTTTTAAAGAAGAATGTTAATTGTTGGGACCTTTCTTGTTATTTTTTCCCATTAAAAATTTAACATTGCATAATAGTACGCCTCACCACATCAACAATTTTGGAGGATAAATTTAGATTTCCATCAGTGGGCCAATCTATACGATGTAGTGAATATGTAGCTGAATGTGCTCCTGAGTCAATAGAAGCTTTGGCAGACAAGAAGATAAGGAATTTGCCATCAGGACTGAAAAGATAAGGTAAAAAAAATACATCACATAAGAGTCTCAAGATTATAGGTAGTCAGTAAATTTTTGGTTCTGCAAGAGGCTTGCTTGACATTCAAATCAAAACCACCCTTGCCCTCATCCTTATAATTAACAAAAACCAGAGAGCAAACTGAACATGTGAATGCAATTTCATATACATATTTTCACAGAAGCACATTTTGATTATAAAAAGAGATACGATCAAGAGTTGATAAAGCATTCTAACAACTGCATATGTCAAAGTCTTGCTCGTTAAATTCTTGAACTTTCTCACACAAAGCATTCCATTGAACGCTTTGAATGCTTGATACACAAATCATACCTGAACATAGGGGAGAATGCACTATTAATTCCCTGAGTCAATATCACCACCCCCGAGTCTTTGTTGCATCTGTGAGACATGAACAAACTACGTCAAATCAAGTGCAGATACATGTACCAGCTCAACCTATGTAATGATTAAGAAAGGAAGTCAGGTGTAAAAAATAGGGGGCAGATTACTGAACAGATAGAAGGCAACTCACCTATGATCAGCATCATCACCTGCTAACTCATTGAATGGACTGCAGGCAGCATACATAGCACATGGCCTATTATAGCAGTACTTGATGCCAAGTTTTCTTGAATCTGATGACCACCCAACAAAGATCAATTTTTGTTGTGAGACTTTTGATGACGGAGCCCATACAGCTTGACCAACGCTCAATGAATTTTTAATCCCTTCAACGGCACGTACCTCACCGCTGCATAACATTATAAATAACCAACATTTTAGATAAACCACATTATGATAAATAATGCACACATTTTTTCCCCCATCTAACTCAGAAGGTGATGCAGAACCTGTCAACATTGATGACAAAGAGTGTAGGCCTCCTTTTATTCGCATATGTTTCCCCCCATCCCTCTTCCCAATCCCCGAGGGCTTTCCAGCTGTTACAATCCTTATCATTGGAACTTTCACTCTTGTAACCAAATGTATTGAAGATTGGTTTAGGAGGGGAAGGCTCCTCAGCAACATATGCAATAAGTGTTTCATCAGAATTCCAGGAAACACGTTCAAACCTGGTAGACAGAAACAATAGGGAGAAAAAAAAAAGGATTACTGCTTCAGCATCAGGAAAATTACGAGAAAATAAAAGCTAAAAGTAATAGGAAAAATATATATCAAGACCGAAAATGTAGTAAATGCCATAATCTATGTGAAATGAATTTAGAGGTAATAAAGTGAGGATCAACCATTACCATCCATCAGAGTAGACTGAACCATGAGTAGATTGGGGGATATGAAACTCCTTCTCCAAGGCTGAAGGGCCCCATATTTCAAGTTTGGTGGGAGAATCATTCTCAGGGTTTCGAACCATAAGAAGCTTTGAACCAGATGGTGAAGGCACCATTAATGATACCCCTGACAGCTCCAAGGGGAAGGGGGACCATTCGAAATTGATGGGCTTGTTTCCATCCTTTCTTATATAAGCAGATATCAAAGACTTTCTCGACTTATTTGCCAATAGATTTGACTGGTTAATAGAAAACATTGCTTTGGAATCCTTGCCTGCACAAATTTATGGGATTAAAGGACAACTATACTACAGATAGAAGTATGTTCTGAAACGATTAATAAATCAGCCATTGTCCTGTCAAGGCCAAACAATGAAAATTGAAGTTGTACCTGTATTTGATTTGAACACCCAGGCTTTGTTAATGCTAGGAATGCTAGTAAATTGTAAAAGTAGCTTTGACAGAGAATCATATTCTTCAGCCATGGTTGAGTCCAAGCCCAATGGCAACTCCTTTGAAGGTTCAGCTCCAGAAACATCCATTGCTGAGACGATTGACAACTTTTTTCTACAATAGATTATAAACGATAAAATCATAAGATAGCAACAAAATGCACCTTAAACATTTTTCAAATATTGCAAATTTGAAGGTACAAAATGTCAAAAATGCACAAATGAGGGAGGGTATCTTTACAAAGTTCACATATTGTGCAAGAAAACAATCAACCACATCAGTCCAGGCCTTTATCTACTCCATAAATGAGGCTGAATACCAAGGGCTGTTTGCTTGTTACCCCGGTATCATCTAATCGTCTTGTTCTTTCTACCCAAATTAGATACTTCTATACTAAAGCAATCTTGGCGAGGGAAACTCCCAGTAAGTTAATCTTCATTGCTACAATTTATTTTGCACACTTTTGAATTTACTAGTATAACTTTAGTCCGGGAAAATCCTAGCAATATGACAGAAAATACTAATCCATTGAAAAAACTGATTAAGACAAACTTGGGTCAATGTTATCAAGCTAAACAGACCAATTAAAACTAACCCTCTTATATCCTTATACCCTAACTGGGTGCATCAATGCCTACTATGTTCTCAACCTCTGAACAAACCCAAAACAAACTCGAGCCTAACCAATCAAGCTAAACAGACCAATTATGCTAATATTTAATGTGTAATTACCCAGTGTCAATTCCTACAATTTTCAGTTGGAAATAATCTGACGTTTCAATCCAGAAACACATTAGTAATCAAAGTTCCAATTTTCATTTCTATAATAATCATTTCCACCCAAGATCACCTTATTAATCAGTAACATCCACTCATTCTAATCATTCAAAATCAATTGAAAGAATTGCTAAGAAAAATAAAACAATTATGCAAATTAATTAACACAAGAATTAAAAGATGCAGAATTTATGGGCATTATATAATCCAATACAAATTAATCAAAATCAGAAAGTTGGACCCTTTGATTGTCAAAACAGTAAGCAAAGCACAGATAATATTCATATCAAGGAACACAATTGAACTAAAACAGTAATCAGTAGTTAAATAGTTAAATGAAGTGGGGTCAACACAGTGCAGTGAACAAAGAAAAAAGAAAGTAAAAGAACTTACAATGGAGAACGAGGAAGAGTGATCGAAGAATGAGAGTAAGAAAAGGAAAAGGGTGGAAATAGGGAACCCAATTTCAATGGATACAAATTCAAGTACTCACATTTGATTGAGGATGCAGAAGCGATATATCTTGTCATTCGATGCTTCCCATATCACTATATCAGAAGATTCTATTGTGCTGTACATACCTAGTTCTATGTAGGGATGACAACGGGTCGGACTTGAAGCGGATTATGAAGTCGGATATTAAATCCGACTCCGACATCCGACTCCGATATCCGACCTCCGACACCGATCCGACCCGACTTCAAGTTTTTTTTCGTTATTCAATATACTTTGAGAAACTGAGCTATTTGGCCCTTTACAACCCACACCCAATGCCACCATGACCCACATAAAAATCCACTATCTATTGGAGTCAGAGTCAGATAATCCGTCAGAGTCGGACATTTGTCGGAGTCGGATTTTTTTTCAGATTTTTTGTAGCATCCGACTCTGACCCTCCTCCGACTTGGAGTCGGATTATTTTAACGGATTATTTTTTCTCGGATTAATTCGATATCAAGGTGGAAAAAAAAACCCAACAAGGCCTGCAAAGGTGGTAATGGGTTTATGAGTTATGGCTACGACCCGACTTTGTAGTCCAACATTGGGTTGAACTTAATTGAGAGTTATCATATATGTCACATTTAATCAATATGAGTCTGTATGATTTTAAGTGGCTAACCTATAAGAAAATGAATGAGGCCACTTTTGACCCAATTTATCGGAAATAGCTCAATTTATTGAACACTTTCATAAAAGTTTTCTACTTTGTACTACTTTGTATTAGTCATTAGACCACCAAAATGTAGTGACTTTAAACTTTTAGGTCATATTTATTAACGTTTCCGTATATTGTAAATAGGTAAGAAATTAAACATAATAATGAATGAGAGCCAATTTTTTCTATAACCAAATCTAGTACTCCGTACAATACGAAGTAATAGTTTTAGCTCATTAATTAGGAAAGAGTGCTAGAAGTAATCTTGTAGAAATGCGAATACCGAGCGAGGATTTAGCTATTTATCAAGTTCACATGGTCCCTTGTTTAATACTCTTAGTGCTGTCAAATTTCAAACCGAAACCGTTTAACTGCCCGAATCCAACCGACCCAAATGAGAACCGAACTGATTAAAAACCATTTCTTTGAAACCGAAAACCGACCCGAACCGCATTTTAGTAAATCCGAAACCGAACCAATCCGAGTAATGTTAAACCGTTTAAGAACCGAACATGTTAACAAACCGAACCAAATATAAACCGAACTGAAAGAAAACCGAACCGAAAAAGAACCGAACCGTATCTAACCCGAAACCGATTCCAACCCGAAACCGTTTGAACTGGCATAAAAACCGCTTACACCGAACTGTTAGCAAACTGCTACTCGTTTGCACTGAACCATTTAAAAACCGAACTGATTGTAAACCGAATTGCTTATAAACCGAACCGTTTATGAACCGAACCGTTTATGAACCGAACTGCTTATAAAACGAACCGTTTATGAACCAAACAGCTTATAAATCGAACCGTTTACAAGCTTTTTTTGTATGTAATAATAAATTTTTTTTGGTGCACTTTTTTATGTAATTATATGGATTAAGTATTAGAAATCTTAGAATATATTTAGCATATATTCCATACTTATCAATTTTTCTTGAGACCATATACTTATCATATTAATTGTATATATCTTAGTAACTTAGTTAGTACTAAATTCCCTTAGAAATAGCACTTCGTTAGCTAATCCGTGAGTATTGACTTTAATTTGATTTTTGGGGAATAATCTGCAATTTTGGTTTTTTGGGCAATAACCTACAATTTTTTGGCCTTTTGGGCCTTATTCATCAACATAGCAGTATTCCAGTAGCATAATAGGATTAATAGCATTAACAAGTTATAAAACTTCTAATTCAACAAGTTTCAACTTAACAAAACCAAAACAAACTAATCAAATCCATACACATAATTAAACACTTTTTAACAACAAAGTAACAAAATCAAACCAACCAATCCATACAAACAAGTTTTAACAACAGAATCGTACAAGTTTTTAGCATAACAAGATTAACACCAGCACCACAGTCTGCAGCAGAATGGCAGATCAGCAGCACTGCAGACTGCAGCAGCAGAATGGCAGAACTGCAGCGATGGAAGAAGAGCAGCAGAACAACAGAATGGAAGAAGAGCAGCAGAACAGCAAAATGGAAGAAGAGCAGCAACAGAATGGAAGAACAACAAGTCAGCAGCACAGCAAGTCAGCAGCACAGCAAGTCAGCAGAACAACAGTAAGGAGAAGAAGCAGTCAGCAGTAGCAGCACCCTATACTTATCATTAGTGTAAGAAATGAAGCTACACTTTTCTCACAAAAAAAAAAAACAAGAAAGCTTGAATTAAGCAACACAATATAAATTAAGCATCAGTAAAATAGCAACATCCATACCTTTCTAATTAGATGCAAAACTTTCATCTATCACCTCTTTACCAATTTCAAGGACGTCTTCTTCAATATCACAATCATAACCACGTAACCAATTTTGTGTGGTAACCAACGCCTCAACATTCTTAGGCAAAAGTGCACTCCTATACTTGTTTAAAATAAGACCACCCATGCTAAAAGAAGACTCAGAGGCTACCGATGTAATAGGAATGGCCAAAACATCCCTAGCCATAATAGCTAATATGGGGTACACATTAATTTGAGATTCCCAATACTTGAGAACATCATAATTCTGCCCTTCAATTGATGGTTGACGAGGAGTATTCAAATAATTATCAATCTCCATCGATGGTCGATTTAGGCTATCATCAACATCAACATCCTAGAAAAGTAAAAAAATATGCTTTTATTAAATAATAAAAATTAAGACATATAATTATTATTTTAGTAAACCACAATAAACATAAAATGATTACCTTGAATATATCATCATGATCCAAGAGACTATTTGATTTATCAACCCCAATAGGGATGGAGGGGGGAACAATTGTACTTGACTTAAAACCGGAACACATAGAAGAATAAAAGTTATACAACTCCAAAAGAGCATCTTTAATCACCTTCGCCTTTTCAACACATGCCTCCTCAACATAAAGCACTTCCAACATATTCGTCAATCGAAAAAGCTTATAGCGAGGATCAAGAACAATAGCTATTGAAAGGATCAAACTATAGTCATCCCAATAGCCCTCAAACTTTTCAAGCATAACTTTTGCCATGGGTGCAAGTTTAGGGTCTATATGGGCTTTAGTTATTGTGTGCTCAATTTTCAAAACACTAGCAAAATACAAATTTGCGGTAGGATATTCAGAACCAGAAAATAACATAGTGATTTCATAAAATGGATTTAGGAAATGACATATTTTTGCAAGGGTATCCCATTCATCATCCGAAAGTTTGAATTCATAACCCATATACTTATCGATAACCACTTTCAAGGCTTCCTTTGCTTCTAAAGCTTTTCGGAGCATCGTATAGGTGGCATTCCAACGAGTCACAACATCAAGACGTAACTTACCGTTAAATAGACAGTTAACCTCAGAAAGAGCATGCTCAAATTGAGTAAGTCTAGAGTCCGAAGAATCAATATATTTACAAACCTCACGCAATTTTTGAACACTACTATCAACTTCTTTCAAACCTCTTTGAACAATAATGTTCAAGACATGAGCTGAACATCGAATATGAAAAAATTTACCATTACAAGGAAGAGGAGAAGTCAACATTAAATCTTTCTTCAAAAGTTTAACCATAACATCCATAGATCGAGCATTATCAACAGTAATTGCAAAAGCTTTACCCTGAAGGTTCCACTCCCCAATAAGTTTAAACACAAATTTTTCTATCTCAACACCAGTATGAGGAGGACCACAATATCTAAAATTCAGATTTTTAGACCTTAGACACCAATTTTTATCAACATAATGTGCAGTTAAAGTGAGATAACCTCGATTAGTGCATGCTGTCCACAAGTCACAAGTGAAGCTAACTCTACCTTCAATTCCAGAAAAAGATTGCAACAACAAGGACTTAAACTTATCATGCTCAGCAATACAATATTTCAACATTTTCAAGATTTGCAGAATGATGTATATTTTTACCCATGCATGCCTTAGTATGAGCTTTACAAGTGGAAGTACCAGCCTTACCTGGTGCTTTATATTCATTACCGCAAACATTTCATCGCGCATATCTTATCGGAGCAAGACCAACAATCTTATCAAAAAAGGTGTAATGCCTCCACACATCTGATGTTCGTCCACGCTTACTGATTAGGGGATTTTGCTCCCACCAATCGGAATGCGCCACGTGGGCCAATCAGGTCCTGCCAAGTGTCCCCCAGTTGGAACTGTCAGGGCTTGCCACGTGGCACACGCTTATTCGTCCACCCTGGACCTATTATGTCATGACACGTGGCATACTCCATGTCTAATGGAGAAACCGGCCACCTAGGCCCAACTTCCGAGGGAAGCCCAATCAGCCCAAGGTTAACCTAAACCTAGGATTGGCACGTTTCCCGAGGTTATAAATACCTCCCTTAATCCTCATTAAGGGGGATTACGCACATTAAACACTCTCACCTAGAGAGACCCAATCACTTTAATTTCCGCATTAATTACTCCCTAATCAAGTACTAACTTGACCGTCGGAGGCGGATCTCCAATCATCCGGAGCATCCGTTTGTTTTGCAGGTACAGGCGTCCGGTTCCAGTCTCGGAATTGTAACTCTCCCGCAGGACATCAGAAAACCCCGAAACATTTTGGCGCCGTCTGTGGGGAGAGTACTTTTGAGATGGCATCCACGTCTGTACCGACTCCTGAAGAGAGGCGTCCCCTAGACGACCCTCAAGTTCAGTCGGACCATGATACTGAGAATGAATTTGAAGTTGAAGCTCACACAACTTCAGACGGGACCCTAAGGGCCCGACGCACCCGTCATACCGAAAGGAGGGAACGGGAACATCTTCAAACTGGACTCAGTGATCCAGCAGGCGCACCGCCTGTTCAGCAGCAGCCGACTGATGGGTCTGCTCCCATTACAAGGAACGAACTCATGACCTTCATGAGGGGCTTCAAGGGAGAGATTCAAGAGTTGCTCAACAAGAAGCCTGCTCTGGCCAAGGAACAGTTGGCTAAGAAACCTTCCACTTCAGGGAAGAGGAAGCCAGTTCAAAGGCGAGAGGCGACCCCTCATCCTAACTCTAGGAAGTGGGAGCCGCCTGCCCTTGATTTCACAAAATACCGTTTTCCTACTCCATGAAAGAGGAAACCTGTTCGTCATATTCAGGCGAACGGGTCGAAGAAAACATACACAGATGCTCGGTTATTGCTAGAACAGAAGAAGAACGACCGATTGTCAGAGTCGGCCTCTACTTCAAACTTCCAAGACAGTCTGCGCAATACCTCGATGAGGCATATACAGTCGCATCATGTGAGTCAGTCAGGCGGTACCTCCCGTCAGTCCGGCTTTCATAGTGACCAGGCGGTACCACACTTACCATTTGTACCGCAACAACAATATTTTTTGCAGCCACCTCTATTTGGTGGGCATGTAGCAAAGAATGTCCAACCTATGGACTGGCAGCTACGGTTTCTTAGACTTGGGGAACAGCCGTCGGCCTTCTCCAAGGAAATTGCTGAAGCCGCTTAGCCGGCCAAAGTGAAAAATGTATTAGTAGGCGCCTATGACGGCACTACTAACCCAGAAGACCATTTGATGGCATTCACCAACCTGATGTACCTTCAAGGGTTGGATGATCCCACTTGGTGCAAGTGTTTCCCAGCGACTCTCAAAGGAATCGCACAACAATGGTTCGGCAACCTGCCGACTGGTTGTGTGAATAACTTCATGACGCTTTCTTACTTATTCACCTCCAACTTTGCCATGAACATCCCTGCGAAGAAGACGACCCTTGATTTAGGAACAATTCAGCAGGGCGAGAAGGAAGGGCTTCGTTCTTACATCAGGCGGTTTAACCTGATGAGAATACATATTCAAGGGTTACCGGATGAGGTAGCCTATACTGACTTTTTCAGAGGCCTCAAAGACGGATCGACATTCAAATTTGATTTGGTCCGAAAGAGGGTGGCGACTCTTCAAGAGGCCTTGATTGAAGCAGAAGCCTATATACAGGCGACTGATCTTTGCAGTACAAAACAGTCGGACGGGAAAAGGTTCGACAAAAAAGAAGGGCGACAGAAACAGTTGTCGAACAAAGATGAGAAGAAAAGAAAAGAGGTCTGGGCGGCTGATTCCTCTAAACAGCCGGACCAGAAGAAGAAAAAAGAATTCAAACCATACTCCCCAAAGTATGCGTTTAGCAAGGACAGCCAAGCTATCCTAAAGGAAATCAAGGGACGGATCTCAATTGAGAAGCCGGTCCCCATGAAGGGTTCTGCAAGCAACAGGAACCAAGAAAAATTCTGTGATTATCATGAAGATGTTGGTCATCACACCAACGAATGCATCAGTCTTATGCGGTATCTGGACCGCCTGGCTGAGCAAGGTGATCTTGACTCTTATGTCAAGAAATCCACGGGGAACACTTCCTCGAAAAAGCAGTCGGCCAAAAAGAATCAACAGGCCGACAACTCTGATACAGATGATGCAGTCGTCTACACCATTGCAGGAGGCGGTCCCACTATTAGGGGCAACAAAGACAATATCAGGCGGTTAGATGTAAATTCCGTTCACCAAGAACGGCCCTCCAAATATTAATTTCCTGAGATTGTCATCACTGAAGAAGATCTAGGAGGGGTAAGGGGGCCGCATGACGACCCTATCGTTATTGATTGTAAAGTGGCCAACCAAAGAGTTGGTCAAATCCTTATAGATACTGGAAGCTCCTCAGATCTTATCAGTAGAAAATGTCTGTCAAAATTAAAATATCAGACTGATTGCATACATCCGGCATCCCACCCTTTAGTAGGGTTTGGAGGAGGAGTCGTCCACCCAGTGGGACGAGTGGATTTACCCATCCGCCTGGGTGAAAAAGGGGTAGGACGACACATGGTAGTCCAGTTCCTGGTAGTAGAAGAACTCCCGGCCTACAACATGATTCTGGGATGACCAACC